>NW_021940813.1:15172712-15801584 GCF_001715985.3 Manacus vitellinus
CCCTCGGCTCGGGGGATTCAAACAGGCATCCCCGAGCAGCAATCGGTCCCAACCCCAGCATCATCTGGCTAGGTGGGCAGCTGTTGTAAGGGAGAGGGCAGAAGAAAGGACTGTATGGGAAGCGTGATTCCTGTTTCTGCAATTGCCGCATCAGGGAATAAACTGAATTATTCACGTGAAAGGGCCGAGAGACACCGGGCGGTGCATGTGTGCGTGTGCGTGAGGCTGACTGACAAGGAGACGGGGAAATCTCTGCGCCTTTGTCTGGCAACAGCCCTTCAAGGGAGCAGAGGCACGCTTGCTTTCGAGGTGCGAGGGGGCACAGGAGCAGGCGTGTGGGAATTCACTTAATTTCTGCCGCTTCTGGGACATTTGAATGGAAGCCATTGAGCCTTATCACTCCCTGCTCCCTGCCCACCAGCAGGGCGTCCGATGTGAGGAGATTGCTGGTGAATTAAAAGCCCTGAGTCACAAACAGTATTAATACATGCAAGGAAAACTATAAATAGATTTCAATAAATTCCCTGGAGATGCTGCTTTCTCTTTTTCGTGGCTGCCCCCTCCTTCTTGGCTGGCTATTTTTCATAGCATTTCTAGAGCTGTATTTTCAAGGAGGTAGAATCTTGTCCCCATGGCAATCCAAATAATACCTTCTGTAGTGAACCAGGAGTTCAAATCAGCCCACAGTCTTCCTAAAGCCAAGCTCCTTTGCATTTGGAGGTGTGGTGTATGAAGTGTGCTTTCCTCCTGTAGTCCGTGATCTTCTCCAAAACAGAATGTGGTGTAAGCCAGGAACTGTGCAAGATGGAAGGCCAAAGGAATCACTCAGGAAAGAAATTACAAGGAATATATCGTATAATTTGGGGATATTTACAGATTTTCATAGTAATGGCATTAAAAGTGTTCCCAAGGGATCCACTGTGTTGTATACCAGCTAACTCTGCTAGCTTTTGAGCAAGTTCTGTAAAATAAGTTTATGGCCCTTTACTGTTTTGACACTTTTGAGCATTGAACCCCATGACCAGGAATTGTGAAATTTCCCTGATGATCAGCTCATAAGCATACCCAGTGATGTTGCAGTCTCAGACTTTTCAGTTTTGCCAAAGATTTTTCTGCCTTTTAAGTGAGAGTAAATTTAATAAAAGTATTCTTTAGAATTGTTCTCTTCTGTGGCTGCTCTAGTTGCTCACCAATGTAACTGAGCAAATCAGTATTTCCCTGACCTCAGTGCAGGAAACGTGCTCCTGAAATTAAAGAACAGCAAATATTTGCAGACTGGGGTCTGGCTTTTTTCAGAAACTGCTTGTCCAGTAGCAATACTGCCTTCTTTTGCTTTTGCTCATTTTGAGACAGAACCATGGATCCCCTAAATCAGTGTAAGCCACAGGTTTAGATGGAGTTTTGCTGCTATCTGCAAACCAGGTTCCTCTGCTGAGCTTAGATTCAATTATAGTTCTGAGAGACAGTGACAAATGAAAGATTTACACTCTTGCGGTTTCTCTGCTGTTTACTATGTATATGAAGGCAATATTGTTCTGCTGAAGCAAAATGAAGGTTGTTGTGTTTCTGTGGCAGGATGTAGGCTAATTTCTGTAAAAAAATCCTCTTTATAGCAGTTTACATTAGTGGTATGGCTACAGAAATTGCATATCTCCATGCCCTTTTATATTTGCTTCTATTTGGTGCTATGTGGAGAATGCAAGGAAGATACGTGTTCATACAAGACTGTCCCATGTCAAGTAATTTCTGAGGATAACAAACTCAAAAGCACACTTGAATGGGGCAGAGTTGACATCCTCAGTAAATGTCCCAGGCCAAATGTTGTAATGCATAGTTAGCTTAGGAATTCTTAGTTTCAATATTAATGAGCTGATCATTTATTTTTTTAGTGGGTTTTGTGTCAGCTGTTTTTTTATTGTGATGATTTAAAAAAAATAAATCAGTCAACAAATATTTGGTGTTGTAGTACCCTGCTAGACATACACTCTCTCAGTCGTTTGCATGTTAAAGGAGAGCACTTTTCAGCACATTACTGATTCCATTTGCAAGAAGGAGATTGGACCCTCACTAACATAGCTTTTCGCTAACACCTTTGAGGATTTGAACTAGAGCAAGGCAGCAAGTTCTTTCTTGCCTTCTAGGAAACTCACATTGTAGGAAAGGTAGCAAGTGGGAAACCATGGTTCTTGCATCTCATTCATATGTTTAAGTTTGAAGCCTTGTAAAAAACAGGAACACTCCTTTTCCAGGATCAGGATATGCACTGATCACATTTGCTTAAATGTGATGATGAAAGACTTGCTCAAGGCCATGCAACAGGAGCTAAAATAGGTATTAGCAGATGTCAGTGGAAGTGTCTGTATCTCAAATTGACTTCAGAGGGCTTTTCCTTGAACTCTATTTGAAGAATGTTCTGAAACATGATCAGGAGCACAAATCTTCTAACCTTAAGCTAATTTTGCCACAGACTTTATGCATTTATTAAAAAAAAAGTAATTAGGGGAACATGAAACATCATGTGATAAAGCACCCAAGATTAATTTCCATCTCAACTTATTATTAATAATGGGATCCCAGGCACATAAAATGACTAATAATCTAAAAATAAATTCTATATGTGAATTTCTCGATCATACGGAAAATAAATTAAAGGGAGAGAAGCCAAGTGATTGTTTTCCAGGTCTCAGTTTCACATGTGAAATCTTCTTTTCACATGCTTGAGTCTCTGAGAGAGGATGCCTTCTCTCACTCCACATGCTGCTAGAGGAAACAGGAGCTGGCAGTGAGCCCAAGAGTGTAAGTGAAGAGACAATCCCTTTGGGCAGTTGCTTGCTGCACAGTCTCCCTGCCAACAGCAGCAGGGTGTTGACAGGGACTTCAGGGTTTGGGTGTTCAGTTTTTCAAACACCAGAGCACAATATTTGTGGTGTGTCACATTCCACCGATTGCTACCGACAATTTAAAAAAAAAAAAAAGGATAATTGATTCATGGAGCAACGTTTTTAAAAGGAGGAACTTCCCATCCGCCAGCCACTTAATTTCAGAAGACGGATTGTGAAATGCTTGTCCTAGCTGGACAGATTCTGCCATTGATTGGCGTTACAAGAAGCAGCATTTCCGTTTTTTACTGTGCTTGACAAAGGGAACTTTGCAACAGGTCATGACTTTCAGAAAGCAGTGCTTATGAGAGAAGAGAAGCCAGGCTGGGAAGCTCAGATTGCTGCACAGGAAGCTAAATACCCTCCAGCAGCAGATGCTCCTCTCCCACACCAATCTGCCTGACTCTGCTTTCCCTGCCTTGCCTATACCCGTAAACAATAAATGAAGAGCATTGAGCCTTTATTTATCACACTAAGAAAGCTGTGGCAATGCAACAGTTTGGAAGCAAGGCTATTAGATACTCCAAGTGGAAGGCTGCCTGCGTACCATCAGTAATAAAGCAAACAAGATGAGGAGGCCTTCAACTGTGGTTTCTAGCTTTCGATGGATGCTAAGAATTTATTGTCATCATGCTCTGCAATTTTTAATAAATGGAGAAGAAGAAAGAGAAGTGTTTCCAACTTTCGGAAAGATTTCTGTAAGTTTGCAGGGAACCACCAAGTTTTTAGTTACTTGTCTTATGTTTTTCACACAGGGCATGTGGGGACATGGTTTAGCAGTGGACTTTGCAGTGCTGGGTTAATGGTTGGACTTCATGACCTTAAAGGTCTTTTCTGACCTATATTATTCTATGATTCTATACGCAAACACTATGTTTGAAAGCTATCTCTAGAAACAGTGATTGATTTGCAAAGTACCTGAGAGAGCTGAAAACAATACCATAGCCTATCCCCTGCCTGAAGAAAAGCATCTCTGTGCCAGATTTTCACTATTGCTTGCCATGACTTTCTGAATTTAGCAGCACCTTTTCTTCCCTCTCAATTATATGAGTAAATATAATAATTTTGAAAGCATGTAAGTGACAACATCAGCATAATGCACCACAAAAACATGATGAATCATTTCTCCTAGGGCAACTCAGCAACTCCTTGTTCCTGCAATACTAGTCTTCTCCTAAAGAAAAGAGTTAATTTTATGCATGGATATCAATAGAGACAACAAACAGAAATCTCAGGCAAATGGAAAGACTGGATTTTTATGTCACCATTGAATATGAGTTTCTTTCAATGCAAAGGTAAAGCTAGATACGTGTTCAAAATAATGTGGTGTCTATTCAACATACAAAGACATTCATATGTACAAAAGACAAGGTAGCTATTCTTATCAGAATTCCATTGAAAAAGGAATGACTGAAGTAAACACTCAGAATGAAACAATAACTAACTAACAGCATCAAACTGCCTAGGCTTTTGTATGGGCCTTGTCAGTCCCTTTGAGGATTGCCAATCCGCTTGCTTTTAAGAAAGAGCACAGAGATAGGGAAATACCTGTCAGAGAACATCCCCATGATACCCACGTTGTATATGGTACTCATGGGTGCGTTTCAGAACAACAAAATGTACCCAACATCATTAATTAGGTGAATTATGTAATTCCAACAGTACGGTTCCCTCCCTCCACAGCCAACATTCTCATGACAGGTTGGCATGACACAGAAGAGTAGCATAAGTCACTATGCAGGAGCAAACAGCAAGACTAATTTATTTAGCTTGGGAAACAGCACTAACCCTTGATACCACACCTGTGCTATGTGCTCTGTATATCGCTATCTCTGAGCTGTCTTTAAACCAGTGGCAACTTGGAACTCACCCCAGGTTTATTGCTTTATGTTGATTTTCTTGGGTGGATTTTACTGCTTGTGACGAATGCTGCTAGCTATATCTGAGGCATTTGCTTTAGAACCATCTTAAACATACTCAGCTATCAAGCTTTTTGTGTTTGGTTTTTCAAACCCTTACCAGTGCAACGATCATTTGTTTCTTTTAAGATTGTAGGCAGGTAAGGTTTTTGAAAGTTTACAGATGGGTTTATCTATCTATACTATCTATTTATTTTTCAACACTACTCACTGCTTAATTTAATTTAATTTCAGGGGAAAAGAAAAAAAAAAGAAGAAAAAAAGAGAAGAAACTAAGTTTGCCACCCAACAAGGTGGTGCTAGGAGGTCTGCTCAAAACCTGACTTATGTTCTTGATATTCAATCTTCAAGGGTAAGGAGTGAAGGATGAATCTGTTGAGGTAAAGCACTTCCAGTCATCTAAACTTTGTTGATGTGGTGCTTTCTTCATAGTGCCACAACCATGGATTTTAGTTGTCTCTGGTGTATCCCACAGATGGCAGTGGACTAGGAATGTGAGTGTGTGTGTGTGTGTGTGTGTGTGTGTGTGTGCATATGTGTTGGGGCAGTTACCTCCTTGAGGATGAAAGGCACAGCTTTCATAGCATGAAGGCTTCATCACCTCACGAACATGTGTGACAGAAAAAGTGTCCCTGGCACCCACACAGCTCCTGAAACTCCAAAGTCTTTTTCTCTCACATTTTTCTTTCAAGGCAGAGGGGAATTACAATGTCTGAGTGTAAACAGAGGTGCATACTGGCAGGGACATCTGTTGAAGCAAAGTCACACACACAGGATATGTGGGTTGAAAAGGACCCTGTGCTTAGTAGACACTTAGGATTTTCTCAGGTTTTTTCACTTTCTTACTTTTTCAAACAATTTCATGTTGACTAGTATTCCTTTTGGGGCAATCAAAGCAGGCGGGCAGGGGGCTCAGGAATGCACCACGTGGTGTTCAAGTTATTCCACACAGATGGGTATGGACCAGTGCTAGAGATTAAAAATTCATAAAGCTTGCGATTTCAGTGTTTAAAATATCAGGCTTAGAGATATGCAACCACAGACACAGTTGCTGGCAGTAAAAAGTAGTGGCAGGAGCAGATGGAACAGTGTCCATTTTCCCTTGCAGGAAAAGGAACCTCCGGCGTTACTCACAGTTTCTGGTGGTAGCAGGGCCTGTGGCATCTAAAGTGTCACCTCTCTTGCTCATTATCACTAGGAACAAGTTTGTTTTTGTTTAACAGAAACAAAAGCATTTCCTGGCATGTTTTAAGATCGGTAGGAAGTTACTACACACATACACAGGAAAAACAACAACAGTAACACTAATGCATATTGACATAGTGGATTATTGCCAAAATACATCACTGCAGGCAGGCAGGCAGAACTCATTTATGCAGAGAGGTGTACAGATACTTCACACCTGAATGCAAGATATCACACAGGAGGAGAAAGTAAAAATACTTAGGTTCCATTTTTTTCCATCCATGGATATTAATAAGGAAGGGATTGAGTCCAACTTCCATTTATTGCAGTTACTTACTGTTCCTTATACAGAATGGATGTGTAACTGGGGATGGCACCAAACTTCTCAAAGGGAGCACATCTCAACTTACATGCGTAGCCTCATTATCTTTGGATGACTAGTCTCCCTCACTTTTAGTATAAGTTTTTTTTCACAGCTGTGGTCTTGATGAAATCCAAATTATGGAATAAGAAAGAGAAGCAACACTATAGATTTAACTATGTAAGAGTTGGTTGTCTCTCCCCATAAATTACGTGTATGTGTGCAGACTCCGTGCTGTTCAAGCAATTTTGTCCACTCGTAACGAATTGCTGCCACCAGCGGGCTGCGGTTTGTATTGACACACACTTTTAGCGCTACACGTCTGCAATGCTTGTTATAATAGCCAAAATATTCCAAGAATCCAGGTCTAAAATCAAGTCACGCCTGCACGGTACAGTTGGAGGGAGACGTACTAGATGAAAAGTCTCATATCTGTCTCTGCAATACACATTGAGTGTAGAGGTTAACTTATTCGTTTAGACACACTTGCAAATTCCATAAGGGGTAATTTTCTCTCAAACTTCACACTATATCTGCTAGTGTTAGTCCTACCACACTGGTTTATTTGGAGGAAATGCGATTGCATATGTATAAATTGTGGGGTTCAAATTTTAATGGTCAATGCCATGATTTTGCATAGGTCAAACAAACATCAGTATTCAAGGAAACACAAGCTTTAGATACTGAAGAGCAGCTTCAGCAGAAAAGATCCATATGTGTCCTGAAACAGGCACATGAACTACTTTGAGCACTGAGTTCCTCACTCTTGACTAAGTTGATCAAAGATCTAGAAATTAAATCACTTCAGAATTCCTTAGTGTTTGATCAGACCATGACTAACACACACCAGAAGTCTGACTCCTCAAAAATGTGATTGTTTCCACCATTTCTGTGAAAATGTGGCCAGAGATTGTGATGAGGATAATCCTTATGTATATACATGTCTATATACCCACAGTGAATATATGTGTATAATATATAATATGTATAGTACGATATACAATCATATTACATATTGTCTATATATATAATATAAACCATAAACGCAACATAGAATATAGAGTATGTAATACATATGATATACAACATAAAAATTAAGCATAGTGTGTGTGTGTATATATATATATATATATATAATATTTTTTAGCCTGAGGGTCATTCACATTAGCATCTTTTACTTTGCTGGAAAATGCCCTACCAATGTAATAAGGGTTAATGTAGCATTTACAGTTCACACACCACTAAAATGAAAGCAAAGCAGCAGAGCAGTGGAGAATTGTTCCTATTTGAATGGATTACTGAAAAATCATGTAAGGGGACAAATTTAAGCTCCTCAGCCAAAATGGATTTTGTGGAAAGATTCATCATCCTGTAGCACCCCATCCCTCCTGAGCACCAAGGGTAGCAGTATGTGCTGCCATTTGCATGACTGAGGCACAGCTCCCAGTTTACTCAACTCTTCCATCTGCATCCCAGGAACATCCACCCAGCCACACATTTTCACCTATTAAAAGATGATGCTGAATTTGAACATAGACCACACAGTGGATTCATACACAAACTTAAAGTTCATATGCCACTATCTGTGCTACAAAGTTGAAAAATCTCAAATTTGCTTGAAATACTTCAAGGTAGCTAGGGATTAGGAGTTTGTAAATGTGGGATGGTTTCATAGTTGAGTGAGTAATAATTTACAGTGGTCTAGAGCGACTCTCTCTTACTGATGCTTGCACAGAGTCCTAGCAAGAACTTAATTTATCACTTACTGGTGAGCAAAACAACTGCTTCAATTCCTGCAGTGAGTGTAAACCCATCATTTTGTTCTGTGTTTGCAAATCCAACATGCTGCCATGAGGAAGGCTCTGAGCACTAAGGGAATACTGCTAATAGTTAGGTAGTAAGCTTCTTTTCTAAAATTCACTGATATGAGGAATCTGTAACTATATATCCTCTCCCACATTAATATGAGGTTATCAGAAAAATAGGAATGCAACTCTATTAATAGCATCAGGATGATACTCTATTGGCTGTCTCAATTAATTGATAGAATACTTCAACAAGAAACAAAAGATTTTGTAGATGTTTGGTCAAACATTTTCTTTAGCCCACACTGCTGGGCACAATTGCTTCAGCATCTTCTAACCATCTAAGTATATGGGCTTCCAACTGTGGTTATGTGCTCCATAAATAACTTGATTTGGATTTGCTGACAGCTGCTTTTTATGCTATACTTGGAAAAGAAGATAATTTATTTTGAAGATGAAACAGATTTTGAAGACTGGTTTTGTCCATTTTTTTTAAAATTAAAATCAACAAAGGCAAAGTTTATGGTATTTTTCCTTCCTAAGGGGAGAGAGAATGGGCAAGGAGTATGAAGGGAGTCAGTCAAGAGGAAATGCTGAGGCTTCTCAGTTTCCTATTCTTGGTGAGAATGAGGGACCCAACAATTAGGAACCCGCAGTCAAAGAGAGGAGCACTCACTTGTTTTCAATTTAATTTGCAATATTCCAAGTCAGTAAGTCACCCCCTAAGCTTTGAAGAAGCAGATCTGCTAGGAATCCACATGATCTCATTACAGTCAACTGCTGGGTAAGTACTTTTGTGGCTAGACTGCACTTCACATATTTTATTTAATTGATTATTTGTATGGACTCACTAGCTGAATTTTAATTGGATTTTTAACATATGCTCAGAAAATATTCTATGATGTGTTAGTATTCCTTCTGGAAAATACTAAGATGATGCTTCCTAACGCATTAGAATGCAAGGACTAGTAGAACAGAGAATAAAAGAGAATAGGTAACTGCTTTATAAAAAAAAAAAAAAAGAAAAAAACCTATGGGAGAGATATTTTATGGGGATTCTGAACTCAGATAGGGAGGGAAAAATAGTGCCATACACTAGAAACAGCTGGAAAAACAGGTTGGAGGTAAATATTCATGACTGAGTATGGTAAGGGACCAACATGGCAGAATTGGAAGGATCCATGCAAAGACTGCTGTATGGATGCTTCTACATCCATTACTGATGTGAGAACCCCAATGTGTTCCGGAGTGAGGCATGAGGCTTTATATATACAGGATCTTCCATTCCCCACGTAATTGCTGTACCTCCTAGGATTTGTCTCAGAAGATCTTATTCCCTACCGCTCCCTCATTTATTTGATGATGCCCATCTCCCTTAATATGGGGCAAGACACATTAAGTACCCACATTCATGAAAAAAAATTTTTGAGCAAATATGAGTGGCTAAAACTTAGGCCTCCCTAAGAAATTCTAAGCAAATGGAGAAAATACTTTATGCCTTTGGGTGCCAAAAGGCAAACTGTGAGAAGGTCTTAATCAGATTAGTTTAGACAGAAGAAGACAGAAGTAACATTCAAACTAAGGGAAGATTGGTTAGACAGTGAGGTTGAGATAAATGCATTCAAGTTGAATCATTCTGATGAAATTTGATTTAAGATACTTATGGAACAAATCAAAGTAATAACTTAGGCACACAGGGTTCTTCAAAGAATGTGGAAAAGACAAGAGAAGTCTCTGAAAAGCAGTAAAGGTCGAAGACTATATCCACTTTTAAATGATGGAATACAGAAAAACACTGAATGATAGACTTAACTGCTTAACTTCAAGCCTAAGAAATAAAATTAAATACACAGAAGATAACCTCATGGTAAAGAACTGCCAACAGGGATTCAAGCCAATCCAGTTTCTTTCTTTGGATAATGGGAAGGCAATGAGTGTAAAATACCCTGACTCCATGAGAGTCCCTTAGACCGCTTCTGTGTGGTTTTCTTATAACCAAACTGAGGAAATACAGGCAGGATTGGAAACCCCTACAAAGCATGCCCACTAAGAAGAAGAATCAGCAATTGGTCCTTTACCAAGGTGAGAGGTGTTTTGAGAGGGGGAATTTTATTAGCAGCCTGAAGGACAGTCTTTTCAAAAAATAACACAAGCACCTTGGTAAACGTAGTCTCACAGAAAAAACGGACACTCCCTGATTGCCCCAACTGCTGCTGAAAACATCACAGAGGATGCAAGTCACCCTACCTAAAGTCAGTCTGCAGCTGTAACCCAGACTCTTCCCACAATCAGTGCAACTGTTTCTCTTACATGATTCATCTGATCCAAGGATAGAGGTTGAGGATAAGGGAAATGAATCACTCTCCAGAGTTTCCTCTTGCTGCCATACCATTGCTGTAGGAGAATATAGAAGAGCTACTTCACAATAGTCACTTAACTTTTAAATAGCTAATGTTAGGTGAGATCTTTAGTAGCCAATTAATTACCCAGATACTTAAGGATATTTAGGTACTTAATTCCCTGTAAAGTCAACACTAAGTAGATGTGTTAACTTAACCTGGGATCTGTTGGCTGAGTGAGGAGGTGCCCACATGAAATAGGTTTTATGGGGATCTTAAGACTCTTGCCCGTTCCTATATTTTCCAGACAAATCGCTGGGCTTACTAAGGACTCCAGGAATAGGGAGGCAGGATGTGTGAAACTGAGGGTGTAAGCCTGGGTCACAGTCTGCAGTATTACTGAGCAGAAAGTGTTACAGTTTACACAAAGAAATCAATGGAGCTAATGCTAATCCCCTGCCATGAACGTCCTCTTCCCACACTGGCCACACTGATATTAATAGAAGCCTTTCTTGTGAAATAAAGATCCAAAAATTGTATCTTAATGCAAAGAATCCTTGGTTAGAAAGACTTTTCTATGTCTAATGCTTGGCCCTTTGCAGAAATTTGAGAGTAGTATTGATAATTCTGCTACTGAAGAATAGCAATTGAAGGATAATTTTCCTTTTAGCATGAAAAAAGACAGATGAACAGCAGAACTTTCTTCATTAAAAGCCAGGAGAGGATTCTGCTAGCCAACAGGATTTTTCATGCAACCATTCAATGCAAGCTCTGTTCCATCTTTAAGTTTTCTTTTTTTAAAAAAAACTTCTGTCACATTTCATCACATCTCATCATGTTATCAAAGCCCAATCAAACCTAAACTCCCAGCACTCACGGAAGTGAAGTGGTTGGGTTGCTAAGGTCAGGAATAAATAAAGCCTTTTGGCCCCTTCACTACAAGAAAGACACTGAGGTTCTGGAGCATGTCCAGAGACAGGCAACAGAGCTGGTGAAGGGTCTGGAGCATAAAGTCCTTTCAAGCAGCTGTGGGACCTGGACTTGTTTAGCCTGGAGAGAAGGAGACTGAGGGGAGACAACTGCCTGAGAAGAGATTCTATTGAGGAGGTTTGTCTCTTTTCTCTCAAGTCACAAGTGATGGGAGGAAATGGTCTCAAGTCTCACCATGGGAGTCTTAGATTGGATATTAAGAAAAAATTCCTCACCAAAAGGCTTATCAAGCACTAGAACAGGCTGCCCAGGATAGTGGTTGATTTGCCATTCCTGAAGGTATTTAAAAGATGTGTAGATGTGGCACTTAGGGGCACGTTTTTCTGGTGGATTTGGCTGTGTTGAGTTAGTGGTTGGACTTAATGAACTTAGAGGTCTTTTCCAATGTGACTCTATGATTCTATGATTCCTGCTGGTTGGCAGCACATCTGAGCCCAGGGCACAGCTGTACCCACACCCCCTCACCCTGCAAGCCCTTACACCTCTGTGACTGCAGCCACCGGTCCCTTCTCACTCCACTCACAGCAACTTGCCTGCAGCAAGATTCTTCTATCCTACTGCACCATCACCCTGACACCAGCAAGACCTTCAGCAAAGGCAGAGGACAAGTCTTAGGGTTGATGCAATGACTGAGTTTTGGGCACAAGCAGCTCTGAGAGTTGGTTTAAAGGATTGGCTTCTCCACTCCATTTGGATGGAGATTGAAACTGCAGCACATGGCAAGGGTCACTGAGGGAGAGAGATTGCATAGCTGAGATCCAAAGGTGGGACCAAATTTCATCCCTCTGTTTTTGAGAGAAGGCTTTCTGTGGTGTCTCTCCTGGCCCAAAATGCTCCAGTACATAAATCTGTTGGCTTTATAATATAATTTTCATATGGATAAAGGAACAATCAGATTTACACAGTCTGAATAAGGATCTTCTTAACAGATGCCAATAATTAATTCAGGCAGATGCTTACATATTTTATTCCCTAATCCATATTTTAAAGCTTACTCACAGCCTCTCACAGGACAATACACTTTCTCCTGTGTATTTGGCAGTGGCGTTTGACACAATGAGGAAATGAGTTGTTCCATTACAAATTACTTAAACCCTATATCTGGGTAGAATATGAAGGTAAATGGCTAAACATATTCATATACATTTTTCTATCCAGCTCTAAGGAGAAATTGCTCTCTCAGGCAGACAGACTGCTGCTGGTGAGATCCTTGAAAGGCTCCATATCCTGATGGAAGTTGCATTTAAAATTAGCACACCTGCTTCATGGTGTCATGCAGGCAGTTCCTGCAGCAGGAAAAAAAAATCAGATTAGTAGCTTGGAAAAGAGTATTTATTTCTTTAATTTTGTCTTGTGAAGACAGTAAGTGGTTCCCAGGACAAGATATGGAGTGCATCATCTTGACTCAGTCCACTCACACCAGTTTGAATATGAACTGATACTTTGTAAGGTGCTGTGAACTTTAGAACTTCATTTTTTTGAAAAAAGAATATTGCTGTGTTCCTTCACATTTTGTATAATTATTGCAGGATCAATGTATATCTACTTCTACTTAAAGGAGTTTCTTTGTATCTTGCAGTTCTGTGAGAAAAAAAAAAGAATCCTGAGTTTACTATAAAGGTCAGAAAATATGTTCTTCAAGCCATGAAAAGCCAGAAGTTTCATTATCATAAAATATCATACAATATCATCATACCATGCAGTTTTTTGAGTATATATGTGCACATTCATGTGCATATATGTGTGTGCATTAGTGCAGAATAAAAAAAAGAACAATTTATCTTTTCTTATGTGTGCCTCTCTTTTCTCCAAGCCCCTTTTTCTCCAAGCCTTCTCACACATTCCTAACTGTCCCATTTTACTTCCCTTTGCATACCTGCCAGATTCTTCTTGTGCCCACAGAAAACTTTCTGGCATGTCTGTCACTTTTCATATAGTTGCCAGCACAACTGTTCTTGCTTGCTTGCTTCTTAGTTTTCTAACAATAGTATCAGACTGGATTTGAAAGTATAGTGATGCTTAAAGATAGTGACAAGCTTAAAAATACCAAGGTATGAAATTCCAAGCACATATACTTTTATTTCTTTTCATTTCTTTGCAAAAAGTCTTGTTTCTCTTCATTTTTCCTGTTTGTTTGACCCCTTCAGAGTCGAAGCAGCCAGCAGTACTCTGCTGAATTGACAGTACATTCATTCACCACCTCTGCATGACCTTGTCACACTGAGCTTTGAGCCAGGCTGGCTGAGCTGCCATTTAATGGCTCCCCACATCCGTTTTGAGAAAGAAACTGGAAAAGAAACACAGAATGCAAAAAACCTTTTTTTTTTTTTCTTTTTTTTCTTTTTTTCTCCATCCCCTGCCCTCCCCTCACCCTTTCAGGAATGTCATGCATACTAAGCCCCATAGTTCCTGGGGGAAAAAAGGAAGCTCTCTTAAAGATATGGCTGGGACTTATTTTCTTTAAGCCAGCTGTTTAAATAGTGATCCAAAGTTAGTCACTCCAGGCTCCCTCTGTGCAGCCATACAGGGAATGTGCACCTCCAAGGGCCAAAGACCCTAAGAGTAAGGTAAGTGTCTACAACAAGTCAGATAAGTCCTCTATGGAAGTATCTGTTTCTCATTGTTGACTATAACCCGAGCCCAATTTACTCATTAAAATTAAGGGAAGTGCACCCCTTACTCAATACACCAGGGAGAAATGTAGTCCCACTCTGAAACGGGTGAAGGACTACCAGAAATAAAATGGTTGATCTTTTGATGAGTGCAGCCGATATTATTTGTGTCTTAACTAAGCAGGGTGATTATATGTGCTTTTGCAAGGTGCAGAAGTAGAGATTTGGTCCAAACAGTATTCTTACTAAATTACATCATGACAGATTAAGTGGATGTGGAATTCATTGCCATAGATGAGGACAAATGTGGTTTTCTTCCATTTCTCTGATGGTATTTACTCATTCCATTTGCCTGAAGGATTGCTCCTGAGGTTTTTTGGCTGCATTCTTGAACTATGTACTGTATTTGTTGAACAGACATCATAATTCATGGGTAATATTTCTTTTCAAATAAAAATTTTTAGTGTTTTTCCTCCTTCCAACTTAAAAAAAAAATCAAAGGATTAATCTCAACATAACTCATCTGGGAAAACAAGACTGGCAATCTGATGATGCTCCAGGTAAACCAGTGAAAACAAACTCCTCTAGGGAAGTAAGTTTGTGTTTCAAAATAGTTAGAATTTTTTTAAAACAACTAATAGATTTCTTTTTTTAAAGGAAGAAATCCTGGTAGTAATTTGGATATTAAGCATGATGTGATCTATGAAATAACTTAATAATTTACTTGACTTTAAGCACACAATTAGTCTCACTGTCTATTCACATGCTAAATGCAACACTTCTGCTCTTTGTTAAATATAGATATTCTGCCAGAAAGTGTCACTGTAATTAGATTGTTACAGCTGTGTGTATTTGAACTTTACAGCATAATTTCCCTGATTAGCATTATAATTAGTAAGGGCACCTTCTTTCAGACAATATAATTGGGGTTTTTTTACAAGCTGTCTTTAGTAAAAAACATCTTTTGAACAGAGAGTACCTTTTTTACAGTATCTATGATCATTCATGCTACAATATTTTTAGGGAAATACTGCACTCTTCAGGTAAAAACTTTTCCCCCAACTTGTAGTACACTGGAAAGGTTTTGGGAAGGAAACAGATTCTCACTGGTGATCAGTTAATACTTTTTAACCAAGGAGGTGCATTGTCTGCAGCATCTTTATAAATGGGAACAGGTCTTCCTTTCCTTCTCTACTTCTTACTTTCTAAAGGATAGCCAAAAGTACACAGATATTCTGCAACATTTCCTGCACTAAAGAATGTGTGATTATATGATAAGCATAGCTTGGCAGTTCACATTATTTGCGCGGCTCAGTAGAAAGTTCTGTGTCAAAATAAACGTTTTGCCATTTCCTCATGTGAATCCCACAAATCGAGTTTCCAGTTAGAAATAGGAGCAGTCAGTAAGGCTCAGCCCCAAGCCTGCACTCCTGAGTCCCTTACCTCTTCACCCCTCCTCATCACTGCCTTGCAGTTGTATCATCTCTGCCCGGTTTCTCGGTTTCTCTTTTCTGTTCCTGGCCATTAGATGGCAACCGTGACCATCATCTGCTTCCCGCATTCATGTACTCTCATGGCCAACATGCCTGTGTGCCCACGCTCTTAAAAAACTTTTACTTGTCCCTCTCTGCCTTTCTCCTCTATAGCAGCAGTAGTTTTTCAGAGGCTGGTTGTTAAACCTGACTGTGGTTAACAGGGGAGAAAGGAATTGCTTGTGCTTAGAGGCACAGCATTATCCTGGCATAAGAAACGTGCCCTCCAGATGGAAAAAGCAGCATTCCATTAACACTGCCAGGAGCTCTCCTCTGCACATTTTTCTTTCCAGTTTTCCACAGTTCCACCAAGCAGTAGGGCTCTTGCTGGTGTTTCAGAGGTATTGCGTTCAAATCTTTGTGGTTGTGCACTTAAGAAGTTGCAGGTAGATCTATTCATACCCAAGATTCTGGTTAAAGCAGATGTTTGATGCAAAATCTTTTCGTTGAGAATCTCTGTCACCAGAGATTCTGTCACCCTCCCTTTTGGCAGGGATTTGAAGTTTGCCAGATGAGTCACCCTGAGGCCAATTGCTGAATTTATCTGTATTATTAGCCCCTAAAGAAGTTTACAGTGCCAGTAGAGACTGGTTCATGTTAGCTGCAGCCTTTTCTGCCCCTTTTCTGGCTACAGAGCTGCCATGAGGCTACAAAGGTTCCATCTAGGAAAGCATCTCCATTGAGCTGTGCCCACACACCTATCAGCCATACAAGCCCATGATCACATACATTCTACTCAGGATCGGTAACTGTGGTGCAAAGCTGCAGGCTTTGAGCAGCTTCTGGATCCATCCTGGAGGCACCTGTGGTTACTTGCCTCTGGCTGTGATCAGACTTTCAGTTCAGCTGCAGAAAAGCCACCCTCTGCAGCCATCTGAAATTCCCTGTGTTGACAGGTCACAGAGTCACGGAATCAACAGGTTGGAAAAGACCACTCAGGTCATCGAGTCCAACTATGATCCTACACCATCATGTCAACTAGACCATGGCACTAAGTGTCTACTGATATCCTCCCCCTCTTCTCTCTCACCACATCCTGGTTCTGGATAACTGGAAGGGAGGACATGTAACCCACCAGTCATGGGAATACCCTTCAGCATGGAGCAGAGCCACTGCCTTTGAAATCTGTAGTATTGCATGTAGATGGAGTTTACCAGTGTTAAAATCTATCAGAGATCAGTTCATAGTCCTTTCCAGGAACTCATCATCAGGAAGAGGAGTACACTTGCATTTTTAGGGCATCATCCATGCTCTGGCAGAAACACCAGGCTCCAGAGGGTTAAGTCTGGGTGCTTGTTCTCCGTAAGGGGCTCCAAAGCGAGCTGGATGCCCTGTGCTCTAACTAGGATGCTTTCGGTCAGGTCTGTTATGTTCCTTATGGCAACATGCTGCAAAGCCCTTCTATAACTCCATCATAAATATCTATTATCTCTGCTCTCAAGCTTCTTGTTGACAACTACTACTGCTGTTTAGCTCAGTATTTGTTAACATATCAAACGAAATTTCCAGCCAGCATTACTGACCCACAGTTACACAGACAGGAGCTCCATCATTTTTACATGTTGCAGTACTGGGCTGAGATATTTCCATAAGCATCTGCTTCAGGCAGTTCTGCAGTCCCTGCTAGCCACCCTTCCTCAAAACGTGGGAGCCTATCAGGCTGTTGATTTCCCTGCCCCATAGTCCAGGTGCAGACTACGTACGCAGGAGGGGCAGAAGCAATTTGTCTTCCCAGTCTGAAATGGGTCTTTGTAATGAGTAATGATTAATGCCTTCCAAATCTAAAATTTGAGCATATTTCCCTGAAAATCCTCCTCTTTCTTTTCTGAATGACCACCTCACCTTAAACTCTTCCATCATTCAGAAGAAGTCTTACAACAGTTGGTCTGGCAGGTACACGCAAAGCATGTGAGTGTGCTTAGCCAAAATTGCTGCACATGCTACGCAGAGTAAGTGTCTTCCTTCTGTGGTCCCAACACAGCATGACAAACTGTCCATAATGCATGCAATCATCTCCAAAAAGCATTTTCCTCTGCTATTTTGCCTGACCTGAGAAGTATCAATAGCTTTTCCCTGTCTCCTAGCTTTGTTGCCTGGGTTGCAACACTGATGTGGTTCCTTTCATCATGTGCCTTTTCTCCTTCTCATGAAAGAAAGCCAGAGCTGCACAGTGTGACCTGCCCACCAAAAGGGCAAGATACGTAGTTCAGTTGCGGCTGGAAGTGGGAAAGGAACCTGAGCCTGGGGGTGTGATGAGATTTGATGAAACAAGATGGTTGAGCCTGGGAGATGTGGAAGAAAAAGGTCCCCATGTGGCTTAGAAGCGATGTCGCTTGGTGCAATGAGCAAAACTGAGACTGTAAAGCAGTTTCTAATTTTGGCATTTTCAAAATCTTGAGGGCTTAACCTCCACCTTCTAATTTTGTTTCCTAATACTATTTCTAGTTCTGTATTTCTAGGCCCATACTGTGAGGAAATTAGTCAGCTGTTATGCCATTTCTAGGGGGAGTTTCCACTGACTGACTTCATGATTTGTTCTGATGGAAATTTGTCACATTAAAACAACAGTAAAAATAATGTTATTTGATCAGTTGCTAGTGTATTTGAGGGAAATTATTTTTATAAGGTATCAATGTATTTTACATACTTTTGCCACTGTTGATAAAGGATTTATGTCGAAATCTGAAACCCTGTCAGTCTATGTAGTTGTGAATTATTTCTGGTCATTGATGGCCTTTAATGTAGCATCCTTTTCTTCTCCTGAGCAGCTGAGGGAAGGTTAGGAACTTCACAAAGCAGAAAGGTAGTCAAAACAATCTTTCAAAGAAGCTCTGCTTCTGAGGCAAGTAAAACACAAGGAAAGCAAGTCAGAAGTAGGGATATTTGCTAAATTGGTATTTTGCTTTCTTTTTATAAATGTGAAAATGACTTTTTAAGTTGCCTGGACCAAGAATTATGACCTTGTAAATTGCACTGTCTTTAAAAGAATGATAAGACAGTAAATGCAACACAGGAACAGGACATTGACCTGGAAATAGAAATGTATTGTCACTATGGACCAGAAATTATAAATATACAGTTTGGTACAGGAGAACTCCTTCAGCATGTTTCAAAATCTTAACTTTTCCCAAGGTGCTGTTCATAAAAAGACTGTTAAAAAGCAAAAACAAAAGTCTGTTTGGCTTTTTAGCAGAAAAGTTTATAAGAAAACTGCAAGTTATGGCACAGTACTAGTAGATGGTACTGAAGACTATGCAGGAGAGTTCTGTTTTTTTAAGGTTAACATGATAGTACTGAGGTGTCCAGAAAATGGGTTTCTCTGTATAGATCTTTCTATTACCCATTTCATTACCTGGTTGCTGTCAGTGATGCTTATAGAAATAGATATTACATTTTTTAGTGTCACAAGATGACGTTAGGTAACATGCATTATTGAACTGCCCTATAACCATTATTAAAAATAAGGAATTAAAAAGAATCAATCACAAGAAGAACTTTCTGCCAATCACAGGAGCATGGATTTTGTGAAATGTCATTCTCCGGGACATCTATCAGAAGAACATCTCCATTGGAAAGGGAACAAACTACCCTGAGGTAAATATATTACTGATGCTTAGCCTACTAATGCCATTATGGAGCAAATCCTATTCAAGGATTCCCAATGCAACAGTCCATTCTGATGGATAGTTAAACAAAGATACACAATAATGCTACTTTTAACTCATTTAACTATAAACATCAACACAGAAGAAAAATGAAAATGGGATCTCTTTGTAGATTGCAAATGCATCCATAACTACTGGGGAATTTTCTACCAGCTACCAGTAGTGACACTTCCCAGTAAAAGAGTCAGAAAGTCAAAAATTAGTCAGAAAGTTTCTGATTTCTCAAGCTTTCATTAAGCATCACCAGAATTAAATGTAGAAAGAGTATGTAAATAATTATACTTGGTCTATTTTTGCCACTGTTTTAGTAGTAAGGAAATGAAAATAAAATATGAAGCTACTTGTGGAAACTCCCTGAACCTAGAAGAGTTAATTTCTTTGTTGAAACAGGCATTTTGATAAATTTAAATGGATGGTGAAATTAGATAGTTAAAATGCTATAGTTTTGACAAATCCTTTTACTGACAATATTTAGTAAAAAAACCTTGATGTGATACATCAGAAATTTTCAAACCTAGATTATTTCACATTCTGGTATAGTCCTGAAATTTTATTTTAAAATCATTCATCTATTTTGTCACTAAAAATTTTGTAAAAACTGAATTTAAAGTAAATGATAAATTAGTTCCTTTACTTATCCTGGATTCAGGATTTGGCAAATTTTCTGTATTTATTTGGGAATAATTGTTTAATGTTTCAGATTCTTTTGCCACGGTAGAAGACTGATTCTGCATTGCTTATACCATAGGAAGCAAAATAGCAGGAAAGCCACTTTATTAACTCTTTTAACAAATTTTTGAAGTGTTTGACAAATTTCAGTCCCAATTGCATGGCTTTCATTCTACATAGCTTATGGAAGTATGGATTGAGTGCCTTTTTTCATCATTCCTAAATCATTTTCAAAATTATTATTTCTTTTCCAGTCTTAATTTAATTTTCTGTGTGCAGTCTGCTTTACATTTTTCAAGGAAGCCTTTGGAAAGTAGGGAACTTTGACGACCTCTTTCTTTATGCATAGTTTGGAAATGAACCACAGATGATGGAGATGAAAAGAGAAGACCTTAGATAATTCAAGGATCTGAAGGAGGCAGAGAGATGGCAGCAGGATTATTCACACTCACTGGTTTTAAGATCAAGGGTAGGTGCACCAATCCTGAAGCTCCTCTTTTCTTCAATGCAGATGCTCATGATCCCAAATATTGGGGCCTGGAGCTTTTGGAAAAGCTTGTCTCTGACTGTAGAAAAGCCAACATAGCCAACATAAGCGTTTACAATGCCACATGAGAACATTCTCTGCTTGTGAAACAGAGACTGATAGTATGAATATTCTAATTAGCACAAAACTAAAGGCCCCCTGGAAGTGTAATAGTTTATCAGCAGCCTATGTTATGTGTATTATTTAATTTAAGTAGTCTCCAAAAGCACATACCCATAACTGTGTCCCAGCTAATCTACTTGTGCCATTGCAATTGCAGGGAGATTTTCCACTAAGTTCAAGGAAGACAAGCACAAAAAGTTGATTTTATATGGAAATGATTTTTTTTCTTAAATACAGTTTTGAAGTCCATAAGGTTATCATCAAGAAAAGAGAAAAAAAGAAAGATTATCTTTAAGAATATTAATATCTTCTTTGGAGAAGACAGAAATATCTCCCTTATAACAGAAATGTTGTATTCTTCTAAAGCAATTAATATTCTAAGGAGCAAACCCATGTCTGTTGATGAAGGCCCTAAGTGCCTCCTTGTATGCTTCCTCTGTGTTTCTTCTCTATTATTAAATAGCTCTATTTCAATCACTTTAAATAAATTATATTTATGAGCCATGAAAAGTCTGGACTTCCACCACTGATTTGGTGCCTTTGGGGATTTAAATGAGAGAGAGTATAAAACCAGTTTCCATTAGAAGGAATATGCACTGAAAGATGAGCAGGTGGTTGAGTACTTTGGGGGACAGGGAACGATTTGAACTGTGAAAAATTATTTCAAAATTAATAATGAAAGAGGAAGAATAAATTAATCAAATGCCAGCAAAGACAAAAAGCACTTAGGAATTCCACTGGCAACTGAAATCATAACTATTTTAGCCATTTAAATCCACAGTATTTTACCCCCCAAAATCATCAGCATAACATTTATGAATGCAAACTTCAAGTTATGTAATATTATCATATTTCTCACAAAATCAGGCCAAAGCCTTATAGATTCTAACTCTTCCAAACTTCTTCAGTCTTTGCAGAACTACTTTCCAGTGAAATTATAGCTACCTTCACAATTCAAGTGATTTTTCCATGCTGATGAAACAGCGAAGGTTAATTTTTCTGTCCCACCACTCAGTGTAGTATGTATAAAATCTACTCTACAAGCTTCTGTTTTCTGTGAGTCATGCTCCTTCTAGATTACCAGAAAAGACCTTCTGCCTTTCCCACCTCTAAGGCCCTTTCTTCCAGGTGTAGCAGGACCTACTTTCCTCCAGGCCAGATTAAAGCTTGGTGCTTTCCCTGTTGGTCACTGCTGGTTCTTGACTGTGTGGTAGGGAGTGCTTTGTGTGGTCATGGATGCAGAGCTAGGGAATTTGTCAGGCAGGGCTATTGTAGCAGTCAAAATAATAAAAGAAGAGAAAAAGCAACATAGTGCTGAAACCCCATTTGGGCACTTAGGTCTGCATTCACTATGCTTTAACTTGCTTAATGTTCTGGTATTACATAGATGAGAGCAGTTTCCAGTCATGGGATGCTTACATTAACATTTACATACATCCCTTTAGGGAAATCAGGAATTGCATAGGCACAGTCACAAGGCTTCCCTTTGTAGCCCAGTTGCTCTAAATAATTTTACTTATTAGTAAGGGAGGTTGTTTGCTTTATGTGATGAAAGTGGCTGTAAAATCAGAGATTAGGTGTGCTGCTAGCCCCCTAAAAAAAGTCGATCAGAAAGCTGGGAAAACTTCTTATGTTGAAGTAAAAATACCCAAAATACAGAAATGCTCTTGTCAAGATGATTATATATATATTTCAATAATATAAATTATTATGACTGCTAACATTATATGACATTTCTCGTTTCTTATACCTAAAATTTTACTTTTCAGCTTAGATGCTTTATTTGAGCGTTTAAGTCTGTGCTTTCTATTCAAAAAACACTGCAGTTTATTGCTGTTTATAAATAGTTTGGATAAATGCTGTGGAGAATCAAGAAATTTCTGATGGGGAATATTATGAAGTGGCATATGTCAAAGTACATCAGTCTACAGAGATCTCTTAATCAATCTACATAACTGTTATGTCCATCTTTCTGTAGGTAGCTGAGGTAGTTTCCATCAAACACAAGATTTTGTAGAGAGCTGTTGGCTAAAATAGTCTCTGTGAGCGTAAAATATCAGGTAACTTTATGAGTAGCTGAGGCTGAAAGGAACCACTGAGATCCCCTTTGCTCAGAACAGTAGCATCTAGGCAAGTTGTTCAGGATTGTGTCTAGCTGGGTTTTGAATGACTCCAAGCAGACTAGACAACCTCTCTGGGTAACCCACTTCACCTTCTTTTCAAGACAAGGGTTACAGCCCTGCTTTTTGCAGAATCCTCCACTCAGGATCCTGATCTCCACCATCAAATGGTCACGGCAATCAATGTGACCTTCACATCTTTGACCAGTTCTTCCTTTCTTCTGAGTGTGACACTACTGCACAGCACTTCAAAGAGACATCTACATGTGATTTCCAAAAAAAGTGTGAGAGCTTCCACCATCATTCTGTCCTCTTGGCATCTCCTTATTCATGTGCATACACTTGAGGTAGACCTCCTTAAATCTTAAATCCTGTTTTGTTGCTTTGAAGGCCTTAAAAAAAAAAAAAAAGATGGATAAAACTCAACTTATGCATTATCCCTGCCACAGTAAAGTGTTGTTTATTTTCACCAAGAAAATAAACAATTTCTGTTTGTCAGTGCTGAAAAGCACTGTTTGAACTTTGAAGAATTCGTCAAGATGTGGCACTGAATTTTTAGTAAAGATATATCATTGCTGGGCTTATCTGCTGGCAAGGGTATATTATTTACTCCAGGCCTGTATCTGGTTTTGACTGATTTTCTACTAATAGCGCTATTGTTGCTACACTGCGATAAAGGTGATATTCTGCTGCCAGACAAAGAAATTGTACTTAGCTATGTGAAAGACTGAAATCAACTTGTGTAATAAGTAAGAGTCTAAAACTGCATTTAGGAAGATTTTTCAGATTTCTGTAGGGCTTTAGCTGTTCATCATAAAGTCCTTGAACATCAAACAACTTAAATACAGTTACTGGAGGGAAGCAGGTTTCAGGAGTACTCAGACATGTTTGTACATCTGAGTTTGCACTTTTCTTCAGTGATTAAAAGATGAGTCAAGAAGTTATAAATAACATGGAATAAAAACTCAGCCCAGGCTACTATCTTCTGTTGAGTAGTTGAATTCAGGAAGAGCAGGGTTTAGAGTAAAGCCAGCTGGTAGATGTAGTTGGTGGGAGTCTTCCGTGTCAGTTGTGTCCTGGGTGTCAGGGAGCAAAGGCCAGGATTTGGAAGCAGCACCCCCCACACACACACCAATCCACAGCAGACCCTGCACGGTCCTGCTGGCTGGTCCTGGCCCTCAGGCACAGGCCCCTCAGCAAGGGAGCAGTTTTCTTCAGGAGACTCTTTACAGAGAGTTATGGTTGCAAGGTGTGGAAGAAGCAATGATCTGCAAAGAAAGGGTTGGGATTTTAAGGGGGTTCATTTGTTTTGTGGGATGTTGAAATTTTTGGTTCTTTTTCTTCAGGGATTATCGTGATCTGATTCTACTCCAATAGTTCTGTCACTGTATAAGTGCTGAAAGAAATGTTGCTGATGGAAAGTGTTCAATTATTTTTCATATACAGAGTAGTTCAAGGAAATAGAAATCCAGCTGGTATTTTACGTAAATGGTTTTCATCAGCCAGAAATTCCCTAGGATTTGCAAAGTTTGCAAAAGATTAATCTTCAGTTTTCACCATTTTCTTGCATAAATCATGAGGCATTTCAAATGCCTTTGGATAGTGGTTCCTGTGTAGATTTATTTTCATCAGCTTGTTCAGCCCCTGAAAAGAATCTTCTAAAAGATTCTTCTTGCAGTTGTCTGAGAGTTTCAGTTCAGTTACATCTCCATGTTCTGGTGTATACTACAGCCAAGAATGACAGAGGAATTTTCATTACAGTGTTAAGTGGCAGTATTTTGGATACTTGGATACAGTCAGAAATTTGGAAATAGCAAAGCACAATTCATAACAGACTTGTGACTGAGGCATTCAGGTTTCCTTTAAAAAAAAAGATACTTTTGTTTTTCTGTTAACAGGTACTTAGCACTAGCTTTGAAAAAGTCATAACATAACTGTACACATTAATAGACTGGTTTTTATAGTGACATTAGTATACCTTGGTTTTACTATTCCATACAAACCATTTAAAAATAGAGTCTAGCAATTGAATTTGAATTCATGGAGGGTCTTTGCACAGTAAGGATCACAAAGTTCATCTGACTTTTCATTGCTATTGCAAAGAAATTAGATGTCTTTCTAAATAAATGTCAACAACACAGACAATAGAGACTACTTAACAGAAATAGGATTTATTGCTTATGGTAGATAAAAATGCTAGAAATCTTTCATCTCTCTGAAAGGCTGATCAGACTTTTGTTACTTTAATATATTTGCACACAGGGATGTGTTTGTATGGCTAATATAATACTCCAAAGACAGATGAAGACAAGAAAAAGGCTCACATTGAGTGTATGAGATCAGGATTGTAGCACTAGCATTCAGGCATCTTTATTTTAGCTTTTTGTCAGATTTGTTCCTTTCCTTTTTTTTTTGGAAGGAAGGTTAAATATCACAGAAAGAGAAATGTACCAGTCTCAAAACTACAGTAATATTTTGAAACACAATAATATTTATAAGGAAAGGAAAAGCAAAAATATAGCAAATGTTTGAGGACATTATTATGCAAAATAATGCATACATATGGTTAGAAAGAAACTATTAAAATGTTGCAGAGAATATTCAGATAAGGAAACATGCAAAGAAGAAAAAAAGGGAAAGAATATGAGGTGAAAGATGAAAGGACTGTTATCAAAAGGTAGTCATTAAAATTCTGATTAAGTGGTAATATGATAGCTGTTCAACTGGTCTAACAACAGAAAAGATTATGCTCTACAATTTAAATGCAAAAAATCTGGTTTTAAAATATCAAGAACAACCAAACTTAATATCAATATCAATATTATTATTAATATTCTTAGTGTTATAATGGCCTAGAGCAAAGATGGAAAATGTCCATAGAACAAGATTACTGTGCTTCAATGGCCACCCTCAATATTAGATTAAAATACACAGTTGTCTAAACAAATACACTTTTCAGAAATATTGAAAAGTTCTTGTTTTTCACAATTACCTGGGAGACTTGATAAGACAATCCCAGCTTGTATAATATTAAAAAGCATAAATTTTTGTAAAACATTCTTTCCAGAAGCATAATGATTTTCCAGTCAGGAGCTGTGAAATTGATTCCAATGACACATACACAAAGTTATGTGTGCATAGAAATCTGCGCTAGGGAAGAGCATACTCAACTTCTGATTTCTCAAATTCTTGTCAGCATTGTCTGTGCTTCAAAAATGAAAATACTCATTCTTTTTATCTCTCTGACATAAAAAATTATCCTTGTATCATAATGGCAAAACTGGAAGCTGTTATTTACTGATTAGCTGACCCAGAGGGGCCAATGCATAGGCAGAAGTGATCTGTTTTCATAATGTTTTTCCTCAACGAACTGGAAGTCACACTGACTTTAACAGAGTAATTTCTACACTTAGCTGGTATGGGAATATAACAAAGGATGACCAAGTGAGACATAGCAACATGATGAGTTGTTATGCCAGAAAAGATTACAAAACTGGTGACCTATTCAGGAGGAAAAGTACAAAGGAGAGGAAATTATCTGAGCATTAGGCCCACACAACTCTGTGCTTCTCTGCTCAGTACCTTAAATATTTATGTACATATATATATATGGCACAATTAACTCTAGACTCAAGCTTTTCTAATGTGTGTGAACATTTATGTCTATTACTCTCATAGGTCTTAAATAGAGTGCACACCTCTAATCATGTCACTGATTGTTTAAAATATTATTCTCCAGGGCAACGCTGACAGTAAGATAATGAATAAGCATGACTTTGAAATGCTCATACTAAATATTATAAATAAAAGTATAAATAAAAACCCTGTAGCTTTGTATATAATGACAGTGGCATAATTTATTCCCTCCAGCCTCAGAGTACTTTAACAGCTCCTTTTCTTTTCCTTCCCTTGGACAAGCTTTTTAGAGATAGAAAGTACCCAGATGCTTAGGTGGTTGAAACTTGTTTTGGTTTCAGTTTTGGTGGCTTTTGGTGAATGATATTGTTTATGATTATATTTGATGTTATGAAGTTATTTTCATAGCATTTACTCTGAAAATGGCTGTATCATTAGGGAGTCCATCAGTGAGGATGCAGCTCACTGAGATGTTTATAAAAGCCTTATAAAAGAGAAAGAAACACAACTGTCCAACCTCCAGCTGTTTAAATACCTCACATCCAAAGACTGGATGCAGTACTTCAGGACCACCCTGACAATAGGGTGTGTGAAAGGTTTTTCTGCTACCAAAGGAGAAGGAGTATTTATTTCCTTCCCTCCTTGATAATCAGAGCAATAAATTGTTCCTCTGTGAGGCAAGCTGCACCCAGATTTCAGCATTAATTTGAATAAAACCTCTGAGTGTCTCTTCCACTCTGCTAGACACAGCTATTAACCTAAGGACAAATTCACAGCTCACAGGATTTGCAGCAGATTCTGAGTAGAGAATAATGACCAAAAAATAAACACGAAAATTAAAAAAAAAAAAAAATCACCCTGAATTGGCAAATTGCAATTCACTAGCAATAATTCCACCCTCTAATCAGAAAGGAAGAAAAAAATTTTTTTTCATTACTTTGCCACTGACGTGAGGAGAAGGATCAATCCTGGCTATGTTGTATTCATCTCGATAGACATAAACACACCAACATCTGCTCAGATTGGTGGTTAGATGCATAAATCACAGGAGGTGGGCAAGATTGCAAGCATGTCTCTCTCCTAAGGCACATCTCCTACTGCTTGGCATAAGGATGCCTCTGCTCAATGTGATGTCTGTGTTGAACTCCACCTTAAGGTGCCTTTGTCTGTCCCATGCCCTGTAGGAAAAACCTGGCTGAAGACTGTGAATTATTTCCTGTAGTTGCCTGTTGTCTTAAAGATCATGGTCTTTTGGGGCTCATATTCCTAGGTGCCTTTGAGGATTCCCCTCAGATGGACTGGAAGTAATTAACTTTTTTTGTACCTGACTATCTGATCAACCAACTTCAATGATAGTTTCACTAAGGGAAGAGAGTCAGACAAAAACTGATGTGGCTGAATACCAAGGCCTGCAGGGAGAGCAAATCTGGGAAAATGGTGCTAATAATTGCTTACACCCAGTGTGAGAAGGGCATAATCACCTGAAATGCTCAATAGCAATATCTCATTAATAATTTCAGCAGCTTGAATATTAATTGGGAGATCCTGACAGATCTCCCCTTGGCAAGATGAGGCTCCCTGTGTCTTTCATCTCATTATCTCAAAGCATTTTATAAATAAAAAAATTATTTGCAAAACAATTCCCATTATCTACATTGCATGGACAATTAAGGCAAAGGGTAGAGAGACTTAGAAAGCACTCCCGGGTCACTTGAAATGAGCAAACAGATGTCCTAAACATGAGCAGTAAACACTCTCAAAAGCAGAAATTTCTTTGAACCTTAAGGTGATGCCTTTCTCTTCATATCTTACCAGCAGCATCTGTCTGTGTTGTCTCAAACGTTGGGCAAGCATTGCATTTCTGTCACTTGGACATGCCGTACCCAGCTGCTGGCCAGCTGCACTTGGGTCTCAGGACCTTCCCTCTGAGCACAGAAAGACCTGTTTCTCCCCATTTCCTCCAGGCCAGACTGAAGATTGGTGAGGCTTGGTGCTTTTTGGTCAGCAATTGCTGCCTCTTGGGTGTCCTACACAATGTGTGTGTCAACAGGAGCGTTTTGTGTGGCCATGGACATACAGCCAGGCCTTTTGCTGGGCAGGACCAGTGGGTGTAATGGGCATCCCACAAATAAATATTTTGATATTTCTGGCACAATAGTGCTAATAACAGTAAGTAGGAAATCAAGTGAATCTCTGCAGACCAGCTCGGTATCTGTTTGGCACTAGGAGGTGCTGGTTCTCTTTGGATCCCAGAAGGAAAGGCAAAAGCACTATCAGAAAAGTTAGCCATGTTATTAATATCCCACAAAAGTGGGACAATTTATAGCATCTGATGCTGGGAACCCCAAATGGTACAATGTAAGGTAGATCTCTTACCATGCCATGGCACACTGCTCAGACCTCACATATATGGTGAGGTTCACCAGCACTGTCATCTTCATAGTTTTTATAGGATTTTCTTATAAGCAAAGTAACTCTATTAATCATATTTACTGTAGTAAAAAAGAAGAATGTTTATAGGAAAACGTGCTGCTTTACTTCAAGATAAAGTCAGGAACATGCTTTTGGCATCATGGCTGGTAACAAATAGGTGCTGCCTTCTTGTTTTTGACAAGCTGGCTGCATTTATCATCCAGAAAAGATGTGGATAGCATGGCACAGTCCTCAAAGCCAAGTCCTACTTAGTACAGCAGGGCTCAACACAGGCCTACACTGTGCAGCTCAACTGTAATGTGGGTTGTTATCTGCTCCATGTGCAATAGTCTGCCTTGTAGGACATCCTCCCTCCTCAGGTTATGGTTCAGGTGGTTGTTTTTGCCTGTGGTATAAAGGTGTTAGCAGGCTGTGTCCATCTGATGAAGGCATGAATTTGTCCATCTGCCTTTTCACTATGTGTCTTTTCAAGCCCTGCAGGTTGACTGGCTCTCATAGCATGCTGAAACTCAGACCAAGGACATTCTATTTCAATAGTACATCCTACGGAAACCTCTGAAATCCTGTTAAACCTTATCAGCAGAGTGTGACAGGAATCTCCAGGAGAAGCATCAACAGCCATGATAACACCACAACTCTGCTCATTCTGCTTCACATGAGTAAATGTGCTGAAGGGTGTTAATTCAAAAGCTTTCACTTCATTGCTTCTCACAACTATCATAGTAAGTATGGTTCAGTGGGGAATGTTACCTGTTTATTGTGGGATATACCAACGTGTGCTATGTTATGGATATTTAAAAATGCATGTCTTTCCCATATCTATCTGTCGACCCATAAAACTTCTAAGTAGTTTCCTTAGAGCACTGATTCCTCAGGAGGATTACTGCTTAGATGGCTGTCTATACATGTAGAAAATGCATTCCAACACAAGCTAAAAACGTTCAGGAAAGGGAGATTTTCAGTAAAAGGCAGCTGAGATGTAAGTCCTGCCTATTGTGGCTCAGCTCAAATTAGATTTCTATTTTTTTTTGTAATGTAAAACTACAAGTTAAATCCAATACATGGTTTGATAGACATACTTAAATATTTGAAATCACATAGATAGAATTCAGTGCCATTCACAGCCTGACCATTGTAATTCATAGACAGATTCAATCAGGTAATTTCCCCAAAGGAGTTAATGAATGTGAGGCTTTTGAAGCTAAGAGGCAGTGTTTTTCTAGGTCAGGTACTGTGGGGTCTGAGAGCAGCTAAAATAAATAGTCCGTGCTTTTGTCCTAGCAAGTTCATGAAAGGATCAAGTTTAGCCATGTTTTCACAAAGTCAGTGTAACAGACTAGTCTTATCTTGTCCTCAAGGTGACATCTTGTAAATGAATTTCTGGAAGATTCTTAACACTGAAAGATAACGAAGTTAGGTTGTTTTAAAAAGTTTATACCATAAAAAAAAAAAGTCTGGCTATTTTAGGGAAACAGTTTTTGAGTGATGTTCAGATAGCTCTTCAAACATATCATGGAATATTTTATCATTTTGAAGATATTAGAGAAGAAAAAGACTGAGTGAGGTTTAGATACTATCATATTTTTTTTTCTCAAAATTTAAAGATAACTCTGCAAGAATTTTTCAAAAACTACTTCATTCCTGAAATAATTAAATGTAAGTTGTACAACAGTTCAGTGGGGTATGCTACGAAGCCAGATGGTAGTACAACAGCTAGGGAAGGGCTGGTAGTAATTCAAATGTTTAATTTGTTAAAGGTTTTGCAAAGCCAGCAAGCGTTTGGATGTAAGTGTTACCCATATAGGGCTCATATAAAATAGGACCGTTTTACCACCTCAGATAATGCCTACTTGGATCAAGAGATTCCACATTAAACAGTATACTTTCATCCCATCTATGAATGCTCTTTATTTAGTTAAACAAAGGCACTGTTCTGTTCCTGATGAAAGCAGAAGGGGAGGTGCTCTGGTGAAGATGCTGAAGAAGGAAGAATGATTGAATCAGTGAGATCCACAAAAGCCCCATCTCCTGAAACAAAATTTTTTCCATGAGGATTGCTTTAGTAACATTTCTTGCTCATACAAATCTGTATGAGCAAAAAGTAGAACTTAAATATTCTGTAAGTCAAATTGCCAGGGCAAACTCCTGATAGTGTGAACTGCACTGCTGACACCTGGTCCTAGTACAGCAGTGAAGCATGAAAAACCCTTGGATACTTTGTGTGGCTTGCTACTGAGAGGTAATTTCCCTAATTTTGTTGAGGTGGAAAAAAAAAGGAAACAGAATGGGATAGGAATGATCTGACATATTATGATTAATAACTTAATACATCTTTACTTCTGAAAGATGTAATCTGAAACTCCTTGGGTTTGAATATAGGCAAATATCAAAGTCACTGCATTATCATTTATTTCCACTTATTGTTAAAACCTTCAAGCTTCAGTGAAAGACTATGAGGAAACTGATGACTTCTGCTTCCAAAGTACATGGTAGTTTTCTGGGGTAATGGTAATAAAAGATTTCTGGTCCATGAGGGCCATGAAGAGCAAGCAGGACAGATAGTCTTGAATGCAGATATTTTATTTGAAAGGAAAAACAGTCTGAACAGATTTTCTCAAGAGAGAACAGCTGGAAGAATGGCCCATTAATAACAGGAGTAATATGATAATTTTGTCCTATAGTTCTAATAATCACATTCTAGATTATTTTTAATTACACAAAGCATGCATTTATGAAAAGGTCACAAGAAAAACTGTTAGCTACTTCATAAATACCATGGATCCTAGTTGTTTATGGGTTTAGTAATTTTTTCTCTCATAAGGTTAAAGAAATTGCATTAAAGAAATTAATATTATCTTGGATTAGTTTTGTGGGCAGTATTTAACATTGCTCATACTGAGTGATCGGTCACATTGGCACACAGTCTGCCACAACAGGAATAATTTGGAGGGTAAAACATCTGGTGATTAAAGCCCCCTGTCAACATTATATGCATTTCAAGGTGGTTTATTTTAGAGGCGTTGTAGTTTAGTCCTTAGGCTGACTGAGCTGTGCTTATGTATAATGTCTTTCACGTTTGTTTCAGCCAAGAGGAAACCAGAAGATGTGCTTCAAGACCATTCCACATGATGAACCAAAGCACAGCAAGGTCAAAAATGGCAGAGAGTTGCTTTCAATTGCATTTGCTCCATGTTTAAACAAATATGATGCTGCAGATACAAGATACAACCTGTGACAAGACATGAGTGGGCATGTTAGTGGCTTCTTGTCCTAAAAATGTTCAGATGCATGTAGGATGTTTAATCTGAGGAATGATGTCTATCTGCTGGACATGAACTGCTAAAGCAAAACAGTAATTAAGGTATCGTCTCTGGAGGAATATCTTCAGTTTTACCATTTTCCTTTGTTTTAGAGGACATAGTATGTTGTTTAGGTGCAATGGACACCAGTCAGAAATAGCTCGTTAGGACTTTCTCAAAAAGTTGTTTAAGAAAGTGCAAACCCCTCTGGAACTATATGTACCAAGGGACTTACACATTGTGTTACCTGCTTCAGTGGAAACAGAGTGAAATTACCCTGTGATAGTTGTTCATGCTGCTATTAAGAACACCTGAAATACTGGGATACATTCTGGAGCTTTGAGTTTGTCCAAATTGAAATCAGAAGTTTTAAAAGTCTTAGTGATGGACTTATTTGGATAACATCACATATTCAGCACAGTAAATATTAAAAAAATCAAATATTTTAGTCTTGTTAAAGAGATAGAGAATGGAACTTTGTTTAGAGATTTTTGGAAAATAAACTGCGTCTCTTTCCATTCATAGATAGATGAATTGAGTAGTATTTCAGGTAGTATTGATCTTTGTAAACACAGCTAAAATATCTTCATGTAAAAAGTCATATGCTTACATGTTTTTAGAGTGATAATATATTTTTCAGTTGTATTTCTTTTTTAGATTTGCTCTGAAAAGAGAGGTGGTTTTGTATTAATAAGTAAGAGTTTTATTTATTAAAGGAAGCTTCCAATGATTACACTTCAAAGTCAAAATTATCATAAAAGACACCAAAAGTAATTCATCTAGATGATTTCTAAAAACACAGGTAAAAGGATGGGAAGAGATAAACTAGACTCCTAAAACTCTTCAAATGCTGATAGTAAAAGTTGGGAAATAAATTAATATAGATGAATGGCGGAGGAGAGAGAGAGATAAATGAAGCCAAAGGAGCAGTAAGCAAAAGCTTTAATGAAAACATTGTTCTAGATACTTACACAGCAAGAATGAACCAACGGAAGAATATAATCTCCACTCAAAATCCTATAAAATTTATCAAAAATTGCATTTAGTGCATTAAAATAGATGAGTAGAACTGTTCTGTTTACAGAATGGTCTGTAGGATAGGTGACACATACACATCAATTTCAGAAAAACACAAAAGCAGCATTCAATCTAAGTTCAAAGTTGTCTAATCAAGCCATTACAAAACACACACAAACAATTCTTATTCTCTTTTCTACCACCAAATTACCTGGGTGACTTGCTCAGGACTCATCAGCAAGGGTTGTTCTTGAATGTTTTCTCGTTGAGGCGAAAGCTTTTCTAAATATACCTCTGGGGCTGATGTGAACTCTGCTTACCCAGCAGTACAATTCACAGTGAGCATGGTTGCTCTTGGGCTCAGCAATGTCTCAAATTCCTGGCATCACTGAGCACTGTTGGAAAATAGACATCAATCCCTTGAGCCACTGCTGCTGGTGGTGCCCTTCCCCAGGCAGTGTTCTAAAAGAGGGGGCAGAGGGACATGCAAACCGCCCACAGGCAGCCCAGGGGAATAAGAGAGGCAGCTGGCACAGCTCCCCAACCCGGTCATGCAGTGCCAGCTGCATCTGGCCATGGTTTAATGCCACCTACTCAGGGTGACCCATTGGTCATGGTATCAGCCTTCATCAAGTTGCCACAAGAAGAGACACGTTGGGTCTTAAGTGAGGGCAGTTTTGTCAGAGATGAATATTCTGGTAAATTGCTCAGAAGATACAGTGTAAACCACTGCAAAGGCAGGCAACGTTGTCACTCACTGCGTGCGCCTGTCACTGTGGTTATCATTTGATAGATGCAGACTTTGTTGCATCTGTGCATGTCTTTACTGGCTCCCTGCTAGAGCAAAGGAATCTCAGAAGCAATTTAAAGGATCACTCTTTGGGGTTAAATACTTGAAAGTATTTTCAAGGTGTGTAAATCTACTTTTCAGAGGGAGCAGCCTAATGAGTTGAGTATTTAAATTGAAGCTGTAATAAAAGCACCAAATTCCACAGAGAGATCCAAAATAATCTCTCCCCACTCTCAAATACACCTCTGGCATCTCAGATTTTGAATGAAAGAAATCTTGTGCACTGAGGCACATCGCCTCGGCTGGACAGACCATCTCTATGACAAACTCCTCTCTGAGGATATCAGGGAGCAAGAATCTCACCAGTGTCATGTTTTGTCTCTTTGCTTCTATTTGCTTGGTGCCCTTTAACCACATTTTAGGAGAGTAGTATGGTGGTAGACTTCTCTTTTTTTTTTCCGACTACAGCATCCTTCCTGTCCGACAGCTGCAGAGCTGTCTGAAGGAGGAAGTGTTATTTTGTGCAAATACCTCCTGGAGTGGTTTGTAAGCAGCACTTGGCAACTCCAACCTCCATGTGGATGGCAAGAGTGAGCAGTGCTGTTCTTCGTGGGATGACATACTTTTATTTTTCCTATAAGAAGAATGACAATTGCCTAAAAAATTCATTAACATGCATGAAGCTATTCAATTTTCATGTAGAAGGGCAGACTTTAATATTTGAGCAGCCAGGCATTCTGGCTGATTCAAATTTGCTACTTAGTTAAGCAAAGATAGAAAAAGATCCACTTCCTCTTATTTCTGTCCAGGCTCAGCATTTGAAGTCAGTAACAGAGTCAATAAGATAGTTGAGTTGTGACGGCCAGAATGCAGTTCCCTCCTCTGCATATGAGAACATCAACACTCAGCTCTCAGAAGTGAAGGGTACAGGATATTCTGAATTGTTCCTGAATAGCTACTTCTGATCTCCTTTGGACTAGTAATCTAATATGACATATTTATTGAAACAGTAACAGCCGTTTGGGAGCTGTTTACTTTCCCATTCTTTACAGACAATTTCAAGATGAAAAATTAGAATGCTTAATTTCAAAATTGTCACAACAAAATGTTTTTACTCATTCAAATTTTTATCTTTGACCTCTTACATGTTATTGGACAAGGTTCATAAACCTTGATGTGCAAACAGAAATTCTGAATAACCAAATACTCAGCTACTATACTAACCAGACTCACTTCTATACTTTTTCAGTTCAGAAAACATTAGGGAAGTCACACTGAAGCAGAAACTCACAGCAGTTCCACTGTATTTGCATTCTGATGGGTGGAGTCAGCATTTATTTGTTTTCGGTGGACACTGGATAGAATTTTCATACTATTAAAATATTCCGTGTTGCTGATGTAATCAGACAGGTTTGAACATGAGCTACGGTCTGATGAAAATGGGATAAAGAATTGCTTGTCAATATTTGCTAGGGATGTGAGGAGAATGCTTATGGCAACAGGAGTGTCTCTGCAGCAGTGCTCTAGCTGAGCAGAAAATAAGAAAAAATGTAGGAAATTTTTATCTTGAACTTATTTTTGCTTTTTTTTCTAGGTTAGGGGTTAGTATCACAAATTCTGTTACAAAATAAGATGTCATTGAATAATATTTCTGAGCTTGTCTCCTATCTCCTATATTGATAAGTCCTCATCATTTGGGTTGGGAAAAGTATATACAAGGCTAAAGCAGGAAATGCCTGTGATTTCATGTGACCCACATATCTGCAATTTATAGGTGATCCTGAATTTCATGGACATGAGCTATGGGATGAAACTTGAAAAGATTATCCAACCAGTGCAGTCATCATATGCCCTTAAACAGGGAAGGTTTCAAATAGAAAAAACCCTGACATCAGGTTTTAAATCCAGAAATTGTGAAGTTTAGTTCAATTAGAGGCAGATTTCAACCATTATTTGGAGACTTAAATTTATCTGGGCTTATGGAAGCATTTGACAGCTGTCAGTGTAATTCAGTTTGGAACATCTTGAAGGTCTATTGCATGCCAACAAAAATCATGAACCTCATCAGAGTTGTATGCCAAGGTTCTGCTTGAACAGTTAAAGTAGATGGGAATTTGCATAAATAGGTTAATGAAATTCATCTGTCAAACACTCACTCAAAATTCATTCAAAATCCCATTGTCAGACCTTGATTTCATTACAATGAAAAAAAAAGGTTAAAATCATATGAAACAGGCATGGCAAAACAGAAAAACACTGTACCAGAATATTAAAAAGATACTGTCAGCTCAAGCTTCTAAATTACCAGTACTAACGAAAGCCTTAAGGGCTGTCTCTCCCTACAAAAATAGACAGAGATACTAACCATCCAGGATACAACATCCTCCTTTGTTGGACACTACATTGGAAAAATGCATGCAATTCTTAATTTCTTAATCCAAACATCTAGCCAGAGATTAAAGTTTTGTAGATTGCTCCAGATAAGTGGAGAATCTCGGGTTTGAGTCAAACATTTTTCTTACTCTGATTGTTCTGCGAGCTTTTATTCATAAAAATGGGCAAGGTATTGTTTTCTTGTCCGCAACAAAGATTGTCGCAGCCACTGTAAATATTTTCATTTTCTCAGCACAAGGGTCCTCTTGGCCAGGAACTACAAAGACTCTTGCTGGCTCCTTTCCCATCCCACAGTGCTGTCCTTGCTGCTTTTGCAGGCTTCCCCTACAAGCTGTCTCACACCACCCAGCTCTCCCTCTCCCCATGACGCACTCACACACGGGCAAACACCTACCTGCACAGGACTATGCTCAGCAAAACTTCTATTTCCAAGTACTTTGACATTCCTGAACTGCCTTTGCCTTTCATGTAGAAATCAGTGATGGCTGGTTAAAGAGCACTATTTGCCTTCTGACTTTCAGGGAAGTGTTTCATGACTTCTCATAATCACTTTAAATAAAGTGGTAGTGCCCAACAGCTTCAAAAAGGTGTAACACAGACTGCAGTAGCGGATACATCTGACCTTGTCTGAGACATAAGGATATCTGATAGTGTAGAATTTCACTATTTATCAGCTATCTAAACGTGCAGATAGGTATCAAGTGGATTTACAAAAATACGAGCACCTACATTATTTTTTAAAGCTGCCCCTCAGGACCCAACTCAAAGCCATTGTAGTCATGGAGCAATCCTTTATTAGGATTCAGTTCAGATTGATGTTGCACACTTCTTTGCTGCCCTTTGCTGTCTCTGTTCCTGTGATTTGAATTGTTCCCTCAAGGCATTGCAAAAAAAGGATGGAAATGTTAGCAGTAATGCATGGGAAATTGAATACTTGTCCTCCTGGTTTTGACAGTATCTGTTTAGTACAAAAAGAAAAATATTGTTTTAAAACTTTAATAGAATTTATCTGTCCATACCTTTAAAATATCACTACATCTTTAAAAAATATCTAAACCAATAGTGAAATATTTTGACTTTTTGGGAAAGGCATAAACATGTATGCCACTTACTTGTAATCTCGCTAATTGGAGTATGGTGACTGAAAAACTATCCCATGTTCCCACAGCAAACATCATGTCCATGCAAATCATATTCAAGTATTTGATTTTTGCATCACTGTAGAATATATAAAACTAGCCTTCAGTAAATCTTTTCCAATATATCAAAATGTCTGATGACAAGCAGTTGATGTCAAAATCTCCTTCTCTAGCTGTCCTTGGCACCAAACTAAATAGATTAATTAAAACAGTATCAAGCCACATACGGAATAAATAAGGGGACAAGTCTTTTGGTTGTTTTTTGTTACTTTTGTTTTGGGTTTTTTTTAAGGGTGTGTTATTGGATAATGTATGAATTGGGAAGCAAAAGAGAGATTAAAAAGAAAATGGAACCAAAGACTAAGAAACAGGAACCAGTTATTTTACAGTTTTGTAGTGTTAGAGGGTGGAGAAGAAAGATAAATTGAAAGCAAGTGTAGTGGTACATGATTGGTCGGCAAAGATGAAGAGATAATTTTGAACTTAAAACAGCTTAAACCTGTGATGGTTAAAGAAGAATACTGTGTACAGAACTGCTCTGCATCAGACCCAATGTCTGTCACAAGCTTGTTGCTACAGACTCTTACCTATAGGGTGACTAGCCTTACTGAAGACCTGTTTCCAGTATCATCTCTACTTGCAAGGGGGACTGGCTGCAGAAAGTCTGATCAGAACATGTTGGTGATGCATGTGACTTGGTTTTCTACTTACAGCTGCAAAGGTAATCTGTCAAGTTACCTTTTTCTCTGAGGCATCAAAGGGTAAACAGAATTTCGTGTGTTTTTTGTTTTGCCCTTTGAAAACATGCTTTAATATAATAATATAATTAATATAATGTTAATAGCAACAATGATAACTTCTGCTATCAACAGTGATTTTAGAGATTATGAGAGTTGGGAAAGATTTCAATATCATGTATCATGACTAGATTTTCCTCTAGTAATTGAAAGATAAATCCTGCTCTTCCAGAGCAGATGAGCTCTGTGCAACCTCTGCAGAGGCTATGACCCGACTGAAAAAAAAACAGACGTGAAAGGGATTCACTCACAGCTCTGGCAGATTCTGAAAGCAGACAGAATGTATTTTGTGGAGTCAGAATGAAAGTCTGTTTTTTTAAGGATGCATTTGAACAGGAGATTTTCCAAAGCAAGGTTCAAGTGGAAAAGTATAATTGAGGCACTTTGTCTCAGGTCAAGCTGTTGTATAAGAACAGGTAGGCAGGACCACACCCAGGTCAGTTTACTGGGGGACTGCAGTTGGTGAGAGCAGGACAGCCCCAAATTCTGTGGGAAGATATTTTCCATAGGGCTCACTAAAGTCCCAGTTCTAATCTCCACCAATTTCCTTCAAGATTGTGATGCTGAGGAAGTGTTGCAATGGAGAAGGTGCTGATGGACATGAGCCTTAGCCAGGTAAAGTAGGTGGAAGGCCTCTAGATACTGTCTTTGTTAATCATTGCCATTAAGATGTAGTTCCTTAACTTTTTTAAACTTGATAAAATTACATTTAATATATACATAGGCTGGAGACCTCTCCTGGTTAGCTACTTTGAGCTTAATGTGCCAATTCCAATCCACCATCAAAATCTAAATTTTCTCAAAACTGCTAAAATCCTCTCAAATGTCATGATTTTAGGATGAACTGCTTCTCTAATCCTTCCAAACCTCACTTGAACTCCAAGCTTGCTGATGCTACTTTTCACATAGTAAAATAAGGTATTAATCCTGTAGTGTAGACCAAGCAGTGTGCTCACAGTCTGTATTAAAGTGACCAAGGTGAAATTAGATTGTACTCTGGTCATTTACTTGAGGGCAAACACCTTCACATGAATAAAACATGTAGGAAGTGTTGGCATCAGCTGTTACAAGCTTTCACATTCTCTCCAGTGAGTAAAGAATTAGCCTGAAGGACAAGCTTAAGTGATGAAAATCCTCTACACTGATAATTCAAAACTTGTTTACATTAACAGCTGGATCACATGTAGCAATAAACCTGAAATATAATGCAATTCTCTAGCATACATATTCCTACATGACATTGTGACACATAACCATGCAAATTAAAAATTACTCAAACCACTTTCGTAATCAACAAAAAAGAGAATAAATATGAATTTATGATGAAGGAGGTAACTGTTTAGTTGTAGAAATGACAAAGATATATTGGCAGCTAATGCTGCAGTTTTATTGGAGTGAGATGAAGAAATGTGTCTGAATATGCAATATGGATGTGTGTCTTCTGCATCATTGCAGAATAACATGAAGCTATTTCCTGGATATGCCTTTATTTAATGCATATGCACACAGACTATCTCATATTGAATAGTTAGCATGATTTATTTTGTCATCTAAAATGAGAATAAAACATAATGACTAAGAGAATAGAGACATTTGAGATTAACGTCAGATTATTTGTCTTGCAGAAAAAGCTCCCCATAAAATAGGAATTGAAAGTGAAATAAAGGAGGAGAACAATAAAATGTGTTAAGAAAAATAAGAAGCAAAATCATTATGTCCATGTGATGGGTGGGTGGCCATATGGTGATGAGCAGGCAGAGGAATGTGAGGATTCATGAAGAACTAACTGTCTCAACAATATTCTTCCTCAAGAACTGAAATACATCAAGTTCAGATTCCAATCATAGAACAGATCCATAGAATGGCTTGAGATGGAAGTGGCCCTAAAGATTGTCTCATTTCAACCCTCCTGCCATGGGTTGGGACACCTTCCACTAGACCAGGCTACTGAGAGCCTCATCCAACCTGGTCTCAAACTACGACACCTTGCACATTTCCAGGGATGGGGCATCCACAACTTCTCTGGGCAACCTGTTCCAGTGCCTCACAGTAAAGAATTTCTTCCTACAATCTCAATTAAACCTAGTCTTAGTTTGAAGCCATTCCCCTTTTCCTGTCACTATATACCCCTGTAAAAAGTGTCTCTCTATCTTTCCTGTAGACTCCCTTCAGGTACTGGAGAGTCACAATTAGGTCACCTTGAAGCCTTCTCTTCTCCAAGCTTAACAATCTCAATTCTCTCAGCCTTGCCTCATAGGAGAGGTGCTTCATGCCTCTAATCATCTTCATGTCCCTCCTCTGAACTCATTCCAACAGGTCAATGTCCTTCCTGTGCTGGGGACTCCAGAGCCGGATGCAGCACAGCAGGTGGGGTCTCATGAGAACAAAGTAAAGGGGGAGAATCCTCTCCCTTGACCTGCTGGCCACTCTGCTTTTGATGCAGCCCAGGATACATTTGGCTTTCTGGGCTGCAAGTGCACATGGCCAGCTCATGTCCATCCTCTCACCCACCAGCACCCCAAGTGTTTCTTGGCAGGGCTGCTTTCGATTCGTTCATTCCCCAGCCTGTATTGATATTGGGGGTTGCCCTGATTCAGGTGCAGCACCTTGCACTTGGCCTTGTTAAACTGCATGAGACTCCCACGGGTCCACTTCTCGAGCTTATCCAGGTCCCTCTGGATGGCCCTTTCCATCAGGAGTGTCAATCACACCACTAAGCTTAGTGTCATCTGCAAATTTGCTGAGGGTACATTCGATCCCTTCATCTCATGCTCCAATTTGTATTGTTTCATTTGGCCAACATGCATTTTCCATTCAGTTATACTACAAGAAGTTTTCCAATTCTGTCCCTGAAAAATGGTTGCATTGTATAACTGAGTTGCAACAGCTACTGTGTTCTGCTGTAGATGTGACAACATGTTGATACTGACAGACAACAAGACAGAGAGGGGGAGGGAGAGAAGGAGAGAGAAGTTTTAAATTATTTTAGTTATCAGGAATTTATGAACAGGAGTTAATATAATTTTAGGCTTTTTTTTCCCCTGCACATTATTCAGTATAAAACAAATCACAACAAATCACAGCTAAGGACAGTCAGAGGAAGACATGGAAATGAGAGGGAAAGAACATAATAAATTCACAAGGCAATGAGTTGCTTTTTGCATGCTATCCTGTTTGGTTCATCTTTCATTTAAGTGGTCTTTGAGTCTGTAGAATTTCTCTTGTCCTTCCATCACTGTCTCTGCTCATCCTTCTCAAGCTTACACTCAGTGAAGTTTCAACCCTACCTCCAGACAAAGAGGACTAGTTAGGAGAATTGCCAGTGAGGCTTAGACTCTATTGTGCCAAGTCTGCCTTTAAACTCCTGACTGAGCCCTCTGCCCTGCAGCAGAATCAGAGAAGTCTGTATAGATAGGTATGAGAAAATGGCTAGGCTCTAATACTGTTCCCAATGAAACAGTATTAGAGAGCATTTGCAAGACTTCAGCAGGCTGTCTCATGAAAGGACAATATAAACTGGAGAGTGGAGGCATTCACACCATCCCTGTCTAGCACCATCCCCCACCCCACCCCTGTGCAGGATCATACAGAAGAAAGGTATCTTCCCCTGGGACTCCCTAGGGACAGCCTGGGTGAGAGGGAGCTGCTCCCTCTTAATTTTGGCTTGCAGGCCAGCTGCTCATAGACTGGGCAAGTAGAGCATCTCCTCTTTTCCCTTATTGCTACTTCAGTTGTGGTATCACTCACACTCATTTGAAGTACCTTTCTGTGAGACACTTGAAAAGGAGAACTTTTCTTTTTCTTTTTGAAAGAACTGGCCTAACCAAGAGAAACAAATATTTTCTCAATATACATTAGTAATCACTCATTGTATGTAAAATTACTAATATTAAAGAGCTTTAAGAACAGTGCCAGACTGAGACCGTTAATTTTTTCTTTTGTCCCTAACAATAGAATACTGCTTTGAGAAAATACGTTTCTTTTGTGCTTCCTCTTTCTTCAGAGCTCATTATATATTTAGCTTTCTTTAAAAATGCTGTTTCTTGCGGGTTTTTTTTACTTTCAGTATGTAAACCACATTCTTTCTGTGAGATTTATTAACTAATTTTGGTATGCTGTTGACGAGAATTTGAAACTGGAGTTGTCTGAAGAATTCTGTTGTGGTCCATAACATTAAAAATTACTCTTTTTTTTTTTTTTTTTTAAGTGGAAGGTTTTTTGGATATGTGTTTATATGTATATACACATACATCACACACATATGTATACAGAATGTATATGTGTAACTACTCTGGATTTAGAGTCTTTAATCAAAGGGGAGAGCATTGGAAGGTCTCAGCTGCTGCAAAGCTGAGCTCCACCACACTCTTTGCAGAGGTGGTTGCTTCTCTTTCTCTGTCACCTGCAGAGCTGCCCCCACGCTGGCAGGTTCTCTGGGACCAGGGTTAGAGCCAGAGAGGGTGCATATCATACCTAGAGCCCACACATATCCACACTTACAACTACATCAATCTCAAGGAAATTCAAATCCAAATATGTTTGTAGTCCAGAAAATCACCAGTTATGACAAGCAATTTCTGTGACTGGATCTCATGTCAAAGCAGGGTTTTATTCACAATCAGCCATGGAATCTGAAGAAGAGTGTCTGGGAGGAAGGAGTACTAAGACGGAAAATGCTGTCTGATTTACTCCTTAAATGCACTTGGCAACTGTGTCTAAGAAGTATCTTACAGACATTGTTCCTGATACTGAAAAATGTGTTTAGGAAACACTGCCTATGCTTGTAACATGGTTCCTTTTCTTACTTGGAACAAGAGAGACAATAGGATATATAGGGTGCAAGATAAGTATTACACAACTAAAGTCATGTCATAACTTATTCTTTATGTGTATCCCTTACTATAAGACATATTTCCCAATCTTTACAAAACTTAGAGTTATCCTTCAAAGTGCAGCATGTCCCTCTCCCAGCCACCAGTGACCTAAGTCAACATGCCCACCTACAATTCATGCCACCATCCTCACTCTTCCATCTCCCTTTCCAGAACCAACTAAGGTGCACATCAAAACCAAAAAACAAGATGGTCACCCACATGAGGGGGTCCATCTTTTCTCATGCCAGATGCTAGAGTGGTCTTGTGTGGAATTGCAGAAGACATCCAGGGTGAAACAATAGAAAATGTCATTTCAGCGATATCACAAAGGTGGACACTAAAGCTGCTAACTGCTACTTCCCTTTTCACCACCACTTGGACACACTGGTGTCTAAGTTTCCTGGAGATAAGTACAGGCTATATATCACTTCTCCTTCCACTTCTTGCAGCAGCCCAAACTTCTGGTTGGTTTTCAAAGACAACTAGTCCAGCTCTGGGATTTTGATGAGCTGATACCACTGTTGCATGAGGTGGGGTTTAGGACATTAAAACACAATCTGTCACAGTGAGGTGTGGAACTTCTGAGGGGAACATGCAAGGTGAGAAACTACAGGGAATTATGGAAAGATTTTGAGACTTGTTTTTCCAAAGGAGCAAGGGTCAATGCAATTCTTATTTTGGAGCTTCTTGCTTTTACATCACGAATAGAAGTTCAGGGTAAATAAACAAGAGCACAACTTAGTTACTGAGTTTCTTCTAAATTAATACTAGAAGTAAAAATGAATCTTAGACCAAAGTAATTATGTAAAGAAATTTTATTATTAACAGAATGCAGCATTCAGGTGCACTGCAAAAGACCATAGCCTTGTATGAGTGTAATTATTCTATATAGACTTGTGGATCTCAAATATTCAGGATAAATTATGGGAAAGAATCTTTTGCAAACAAGAAAACGAGAATATAAGCTAAAACCTCTCTTGTTCATTGTTTCAGTAAATTTTACTTTGTTGTTCTACACTAAAAGTAATTTGTCACTGCAGGATATCAGTTAAATATCAGATTTCAATTATTCCTTCAGTTAGCAAAGCAAAAGCATAAAAAAATAGAGCAGGAAAAGAAGGCATATTCACAAAGAAGGATTCATTGAGAGTTTTGCTCTTTAATTGAAAATTACTTTGTCGGTAGGAAAACACAAGACTGGGTATATGTGTTTTTAAGCAACGCATACTTCCAGAATGTCTCACTCTTGTGGAATCTTACTAAAATATTGATAACATATATGATGTCATAGTTGCAGATATTACTATGGGGTGTATAACATAGATAAACCAAACAGCTAAGACAGCGAAACTAGAACTTAGCTTGTAAAATAAAAGAAAATAATCAGAAAAATATTTAGAAACCAAAAGCTGAAACCTTCCGTTGTATGGCTTGCCAGCTTTTCCATAATTATGTAAATCTATTGCCAGTCCTTCAATAATGCTATTGCTAGAAAAAAATTGAAACTTTTTTTCCTCAAATGTTTCTGAATTTGCATCAGCAAAAACAGTTTTGATTTTGTGGCAGTTTCTCTTTAAAAAAAAAGCTCAAGTTACTCAGAGACGCTATTGCTCAAAATTTTGCCCTTAACATTCTGTCTTAGAAACAATAAAGGAAAGAAAATAAAGACAGATAAGGCCATGGATTTTGATCAGTGGCTATTCTGGTACACTTCTTTGAACAAAGATACTCTCCCACAAAAGCAAAAAAACCCCAACCACCACAGTTTACAGAACTTAGCAGGGCTTCCTACTGTCTCATACTTTTCACAGCCAAATATAGAATTTCTCATCAGGTATACGTTTGATTCTCAATTTTGGCTATTTTTCTGATTAAATAATCCCATGTATAATAATCTCTAAGTGCTCATTAACTAAGGAATGCATGCAGGTTGCTTTTGGAAGTTGGATATCCAGATTCGCTTTTCAGTTGCAGCAGAAGTAGATGGATATACTAGAAATGGTTTGACTTCCCTGTGCTTTATTTTTATAATTTATAGTCCTGAAGATAGTGATGGATTAGTGTGTATGTCTTTTGCATTTAGACACACAATTAGTCTTCCCAAATTACGAGGCTAACTTCCATATACATTCAGTGAAGTTGAGCTCCTCCTGAGGCAACTGATAACCTAAATGATCCGAATATCTTCTTCAGAGTACATGGAGACATTTGGCCTACAGTTGATTTTTTTCAAATGAACAGCCTGTCATAGAGCTGAGTTCTGTAGGCAGATACTTTCAGAACAAGATTGAGAAACTGAAAAGGCAGGGATTATTCACAAGACAAACAGCAGGTTGTCTGGAGGAGCTACTGACCTACAGTGTGATCTACTACAGACCAAGGGCTCCCGATCTTCACTGAGTTAATTTTTTTTAAAGATGCTGTTATAAAGTTTCTTTACAGGATATCATGTTTGCTGCATAGCATTCCAACGTTATTGCAGAACAGGAGCCTAAAGAAGCTATTGATATGTTGAAATCAAACCTACTCTGACCTCCAGAGACCCCTTAAAACCTCCTCCTCCTAATTACCTCACACCAGATCACAAGCTACACCATCATGAATCTCTAACATATAGAAACCACAGGACTGTTCAGTGTTTTGTAATTCAGACACTGCTACACCACCAGACAAGCAAGCTCCAAGCTCTGCCAGAGAGAAGGTGCACAAGAAGCTGTGAGGGAGCATAGCCGGGACAGCTGATCTGAACTGGCCAAAGGGATATTTCATACCACAGAATGTCATGCCCAGTATATAGACTGGGGGAGCTACCTGGAAGGGGAACTCATTGTGGTTTGGAGATGGATTTTGCTTCAGTCAGTGAGTGGTAAGGAACTATTGTGCATCATTTGTCATTCTTGTGTTTTATCTCTTTCTCTCTCTCTCCCCTTTTTATTATTATTATTGTTCTTGTTGTTGCAATATTATATTTTACTTCATTTCAATTATTAAACTGTTCTTTTCTCAAATAAAAAGGTTTACTTTTCTTTTTTGATTCTCCTTCCCATCCCAAGAGTGTTGGGAAGAAGTGAGTGATTGCAAGGTGCTTAGTTGCCAGTTGGGGTTAAACCATAACATCCTCCCAAGTCACCCAACCTTGCTTCCACTGGTCATACACTTTCTTCTTTTTGCCTTAGCTCCAGAAAAATATCCCTGGTCAGCCAAGCTGACCTTCTGCCTCACCAGTATGACTTCCAACATTTTGGAATTGCATGTTCCTGTGCCCTTAAGAGATGGTGTTTAAAATGTGACCACAGTGATAGATCCCAGCATCTTCAAAGCCATTTTCCTAGGGGACCTTGCAAAGCAGTTCCCTTAGCAGCCTGAATTCTGCTCTCCTCTTATCCAGAGTTTTGTTGGCAAATTTCCTTCTGTCACCAGAAATTTTAAATTAAACTACTCCATGGTCCAAAATGTCCACCACTTCAATCATGAGGCTCTCTTGTTAACAAGCAACAAATCAAGGAGGATATCCTTTCTAATCGGGTCCCTTAGTATGTGTACCAATATATAATCATTGCTACTCATGTCATACCCATCCTTTGGGTGCTTCTCAATGGAAGAGGAGAAAATACTTCTTCCCTCAACCTCAGAAAGGCTAAGTGACCTTGTGTTCCTTCCCTAATCAATGAGGCTGTGAAAGAGGATCTGCTCCAAAATAGATGTTGTGGGGAGGTAGAGGGAGATGGTGTATGAGTAACTGAGGAACAGAGGTTCCTGTTTCAAGCATTACCTTATGGAGAGAGTCATATTATAGTTCATGTTATCATATTTAGAGGTACAGATTGTTTAGGCTTTCAAACAGAACCATCAGAAATACACATTATTAAAATATAACCATAAAACTACCAATTTTTTAATGAGATCCATCTCTATTTCCTACTTCTGTATTTAACCAATAAAAATCATAGAATCATAGAATCATAGAATCAGCTGGGTTGGAAGGAACCTCCGAGATCATCAAGTCCAACCCTTGATCCACTACCACCGTGGTTGCTAGACCATGGCACTAAGTGCCACATCCAGTCTTATCTTAAAAACCTCCAGAGACAGAGAATCCACCACTTCCCTGGGCAGGTCATTCCAATGCCTGATCACCCTTTCTGTACAGAATTTCTTCCTAAATGATGTGACAAATTGAGAGAAAAAAACCCTTCTTATCTGCAATATTATTACATGAAGTTTTGCTTTCCTGTTTATGTTTGAATTTGTGTTCTTGTCTGTCTGGTTGCCTACAATTAAATAAAAGAGAGTCTATTTAAAGAAAGGACCAGTCAGAACAGGTAAGTGAAAAAAAGGTTTAAAGTAATTAAGAATGTCAGTTCCCCTGCAGCCAGAGTTATTACAGAGACTACTTGCCAGAAAAGAAAAAGAACTTTGAGCAAGAGAGGAGAAGCTACCCAGACTGATGCAGACAGGAGCACCTTGCAAGGTGAGAATTTGCTGCCCTCCTAAAACAGACATCATCACAACAAGCAGAGAACCTGCCCATGTCACGCTCAGAAGTTCAGGCTGCCATTTCAAAAGGCTTCAGTTGAAATACTCTCAAGTGTTTGATGAGTGTGTTCTGTGAAACAGAGTGGGGAACAGGCCTAGGTGTTCATGTTTCTGAGCATTGTTTCTTCCCTTTTTCAGGATGTCTCTAAAGTCAGACCCATTCCTATCTCAGGTGTTTAGTGGTGCCCTATCAGCTGCTGTGGGAGAGGGGCTTGCCTGGGGAACAAGAAGGTGAAGGAGAGCTTGAGGCTGCTCTGGAGCACCACAGCACATCTAAAGAAACAGCGGGATATATACTTTCCTTGTATGACTTGGTCTTACACGCTTTGTACTTCCAGATTTTGATCATGTTTTCTTCTGGAGAAAGTCTGGGCAGGTGGAGGTGACTCAGTCACTTTAGCAAGTCTTCAGGCCCCAGCCCTGGCTGGACCAGCTAACACCATCCCAGTTGATACAGAAGGGGTTGTAACATAGGACTTGGGTGGAAATGGAGAAGCCAAGCTCCTAAAACTGACATTACAACACTGGAGAGGAGCCCTGAGTCTTCAGGAAGGAGCCAGCTCAGCCAACAGCCCAAGAGGTAGGTGAAAGGCAAAGTGAAAAGGTGACTTGCAAATTAGCGGTACATATTCTTTAACTTCTAGCATGCCCTATTTTAGCTGCATTTCCCCCCACCTTTTCCATTTTCTCTTGTATCTTTTTACCTTCCTTTCCTTGTTTCTTCTCACTTCCACCTTGATTTACTTGAGTTTCTCTATCTGCCTTGTGCCTGACCCTCTGCCTCTCTGCTGTTCTCCTCCCCCTTGTTACTTTCACGCAGAAGACTGCAAGACCTTCTGAACCTCACACCTTCCCATTTTGGCATCTCCTCTTCCTGTGCAGCAGTCAGTGCCAACCGAGGCACATGTCAGCTAAACATCTGCTCTGGCAACAGTTTCTCTTCAAACTTGTCATAGCACAACAAGTGAATTTTCAGCTTTGGAATTAAATGTGCATTCCATTTCGGGACTTAATATCAAAATTAGATTTATCTTCTATGGTTCCACAATTTTGGCAAATGAAGTTGAGGATCTTTTGCTAACTCTGCATCATAATGATATATAAAGGGAGAGCAGAGCTAAACAGTTTCTTGGAGAAGCTTGTTATAAGCCAGCAAATTGTTTGTAGCTATGGCATTTTTCAGGCACTGCCAGAAGAAGGGCTGAGACTGAGGGTTAGTTGGCCATTCCAGGACAGAATTTCGGCACAGCCTCTTCCTCAGACGGACATAGCGCGACTTCTGCAAAACCTTCTCAAGAAATATCAAGATAATGACATCCAGTTTTTCATCTAGAAGCCGCTGGTGGGCCATGTAAAAGGTTGTTCTGAAACTGCCACTTTTAATATACTTATTGGTCAGCACAAACACAGTCTTTTTGCTCAGCTGAATGCTCTGGGAAAGGTTGTCAAAGACCGGATGTCCCGGGAGCCAGTCCCTTGCTTCCAGGCATAAATTGAACTGCCTGGCTTTTCGGTCTTCCAGCCTTCTAACCAGTTCTTCCATCACCCAGTCATTCACAGCTGGATCTTCGTTGTCATAGGCAATAAAAGCATCGTAACAGGCATCTGGTAAAGATAAACGCCGATAGCCCTTCAGCTTGGCGGTGCAGTAATGGTAACTATACCACACATCCCAGAAGTACAGATGGCTCGTCACCGCAAGCACCATAAAGCTGAGGACGGTTGAAGCTGATAGAGCGTACAGGATCAAATACGAGGTGTCCAGCTCACAGGTATACAGATCCAAGAAAACCACGCTCCTGCCCTTATGTGCCCCTGGGCCAGCACAGATCACGTCTGAGGCCAGAAGAGGAATAGTCACCTGAGTCTGATTGATCCACCAGACAAACCACACGGCCTCGCAGTTGCACCTGAAAGGGTTGCCATGCAAAAGCAGCATCTTCAGGTTGTTGATGACATTTTCAGGGAAGCTAGATTTCTTAATTACTTCAATCTTGTTTGAGCTGAGGTCCAAATACCTCAGTTTAAAAGCACCTCTGAGAAAATGTTTGGTTAGCTGATGAATATGATTGTTTCGAAGCATCAGTTCTTGCAGTGATGAGGAGCAATTGGACAGTTCTCGGGGAACAGTGGTCAGAAGGTTATTGCTCAGGTCCAGAGTTACTAGTTTCTTCAGGTAGTGGAGGTTTTCCCAGTTGAAACTCTTCAATCGATTATTGGTTAAGTTGAGGAGCTTGAGTTTGGGAGGCATTGCTTCAAAAACAGTGGGAGGCAAAAAACTGAGCGAGTTGAAGGAAATATCCAGTTCTTCCAGGCTGGTCAGATTCTTGAAGAAGGATAAGTATCTAGCATTGCCATCCATCCATAAAACATCTAAACGATTTCCTCTAAATTCTAAAATTTGAAGAGACTGACTTTCCATTCCTGTGTTAATGGTGGTAGAAATGTCATTATCGTTCATCATCAGCTTTCTCAGATGTGTCAAACTTTTTATAAAACTGAGTTCTTCAGTAATACCTTCTGCCAGAAAATAATGTTGATTATTGCTCAGGTCAAGAATTTCTAAGTGTTCTAGCTCTTTGAAAGCAGTTTGGTATAGCAAATCAACCCTGTTGTTAGAAAAATCCAGATATTTCAATCCAGACAAGGAGGAGAATTCACTTCCATTTAAAGTTTGACTTATTGCATTATCTGACAAGTTGAGACAGGTAAGGGAGCTAAGTCCCTGGAAGTCTGAGGGGTTAATAAAAAATACATTATTTCTGCTCAAATCCAGAGTTTTTCCAAATTGCAGGCAATCTTCCTTAACTGAAGATTGGTAGGAAGCAGCTTCTTTATCTTTGGAACGGCAACTTCGCTCATACACATCATACCTAAAATAATGCATCTCTTGTAGTACTTGCCTGTTGTACTGCTCTACTGAAAACCCAAGATTAGAGCAGAATCCATTGGAGCTGCTTTCCCCTGAAGAAGGAGAAATTTTATTCACCGAGAGATCTATGAACTTAAGAGCTGGGAATTCTTCGAACACTGTCAGGTTTGCAACTTTAATAAAATTAGTCCCAAGATCCAAGACGGTGAGATTCCTAAGACTGAGCAGTGGGCGTAGATCCTCCTCTCTCAGTTCTTTAAAGACATAACCCTTGAGCCTCAAGGTTTCCAGGTTAGAGAGGGAAGAAAATGTCTCAGACAGTTTCAAGAAGGGAGAATACAACTTGAGTTCAAAATTAAAGGACAGATCAAGCTCCACCAGGCTGGGAACCAACTTCAAAAACTTAGCATCTCCAATCTCCTTCATGAGGAAATTTTGGGAGAGGTCAAGTTCTTTGAGGTTCTTGATGTTTTTAAACCAACTGCTGGGTATGCTCTGAAGAGAGTTACTGTGAAGTCGCAAAATTCTTAAATTTTTCAAGGAATCAAAAGCCTTTGAATGTATCTGAATCGAGCCCCTGGTGCAGGGAATGCAAGGATATGGGGCATCATAGCAACGTGGGCAGTTACCACTTAGATCGAGAATTTCGAGGTTGGGAAGGGCACTTAAATCCTGCTCTTGAATCACTTGAATCCTGTTATTGTAAATATACAGTTCCTTCAAAGTAGACGACAAATTGAGTGGAATATGTGTTAAGTTGTTGGACTTCAGGGATAGTATTGTTAATTTTTTCAGCTCCAGAAAGGCTGTTTCCTCAATCTCAAATGAAACATTGCATGGATTGCGGTAGTAGCAGTTCTGTCCCAGATACAATACCTCTATGTTTCCTAGCTCTGACAAGTTGGCTTTTTGGATCGAAAAGATAGTATTTGCTTCCAGGCTCAGCAGGGTTAAAGTAGCAGGAAGACCTCGGGGTATTTCCAACAGCTGGTTTGCATCCAAATACAGTGACTTCAGTCTTGTCAGGGCAGCAAAACTACCATTCTCAATCTCCAGTCCTCTGTTGCAGATAAGATTTTTGGGCCCCAGTCTGACAGGCACACAGTTGCATCTGAAGTCAATCTCCATGAGGTTTTTAAGTTGAGCAAAGGATGTTGGATAGATATGGGGAATATGGTTAATACTCAGGGTGAGGTTGGTAACGTTTTCAGGGATCCCTCTGGGGACTTGTGTGAGACGCCGGTAGGTGCAGTCCACTGTCACAGTACCTTCTGAAGATTTAACATCACAGGGCAAAGTTTTGGGAAACCAAGCTCCAGACAGCAGCATCGGAAACAGGAAGAGCAAGACAAATAGCAAAGCGTTTGACATCTTTACATGAGGTACCTAAAAATAAGGAAACACAGGTATTAGTTTAAGGTAATTAAACATTTCACCCACACACTGGGGCAGACCAAATAGGTCTACACTTGTAGATGTGCAGGTAGGATTATAAGTTTTGTTGGTATTTTATTGGTATTCCTTACTTTATTATCAGGATGTATTGCAGCGTTAATATAAATATCACTCTCTAAATAAGGAATTGGTAAAAAAATCTACTGAAAAAGTGGCAACACAGGTGATTGAAATTTACATCTCTGTGAATGTTCTTTTCTTTTCAGGGGAAACAGGAGGTGTTAAACTTCCAGCAGATTGCCATTGCATACTGGAGTAGATGAGCAAAGTTACTGTTTCATAGTGTATGATAGATAAAATCTACAGTCCCTTAAAAACTAGTGTAGACTTTCAAACTTACTGAAGCATCAGCACAGGTGGAGAGTTGACCTAAGCCAGTCTATGGCTTTATTTCCATAAGGTTTAATACCACCTTGCATTTTCACTCTTCAATAAGGACAGGGGGCTGAGAAAACGCTGTAGCAATGTGAAGTGTGAAAATGAAAATCAAAGACAGGTTAAAATTGAGCATGTTCCATGTAAGACTCATAAGCATTAAATATCCAGAGCCAAAATCCCACAGGCATTTAAAGAAACTTTCAAAACATTCTCTGTGTCTGTCAAGTCTTTGTGCTCTTGCCTACTTTATAGATTTACGTGTATTATGGGAAGGACAATAAGCTTTTAATATGTCACAGCTTACCCCTTACTTCCTCAGCAGTGGTCGGTGTCAAAGAAACCCTGGCTGGCAAGCTGCCAGCCTTGGCTTGTGTGACACAGGCAGAGAGGCTGTGACCATTTTGCTGCACTGCCCAACATCTTAACTGCTGGCATCGGGTGCTGGCCATTTCTCCCTTGAAAACTCAGTGTTGAAGGCTTGGAGATGCACAACACATAGAGGGTTCTTAAATAAGCAGGATTTGTCTGGATAATATTGATTAAATGTTAAAACCCAGGTAAGCAGCAGAAAATTGGATGATTAGGTAAAATGTCCAAGATACAAGGAAATGTTTTTTTCTCTTTAGCTGGGGCACAAGAATATACAGAGACCTGCTCAAGCAGTCTGTGTAAATCCTGTTGAGTGCTACAAAGACATGCCTTGCAGGTGACACAGACTTGAAGTGAAGCGAGCCTTCCTGTTGTATGCTCTGTTTACTTCGACCACAGTGTCTCCTAGACAACCTTGTGCTTTTGTGTTACCTTATAGAACTATGTTAAACCTCCCTCTGCATCCATGTACCTGGAAGAGTGCTCTAGTGACCTGCAAGGCAGCAGATGTGTGAGAAGGCAGATCAAGTCTCACACAGCACTGCACTTCTGCTATCTAAAGTCCACAGCCTAATGGCATCACTTTGGGGATTCAGAGCCTCAGAAGAAAAAATGTAGAAGTCCACTGCAGATCTTGAATTCAGTGTAAGCTAATATAGTACTACACTCCAGCCTTTCCTCTACCGCAATTTCCTTTCCCACTCACTGCCAGTGCTGCAGTGTCACCTTGCTTTCAGCAGATCCTCTAAGAAAAGGCAAAGTAGCTTAATACTGTGTCTGGTAGTCACAAGAATCATTCATGCAATATCTCAGGGAAGGTTAACCCGGACTAACCAGACAGTGCCTGTGAATTTACATTTAATTATCTCCAAGTCATGTGATGTTGTTTGTTATGAGTCAAACTAACTATCATTTGGTTATTCATCGTGGAATTCACATTGGACTCTCACCCAGACGGATGCCACTGCGTAAGAGAGTTTACCAGCATTTTCAGCTCAGTCTAACCAATCCCCTTGAGAGGAGGATTAACTTTTCTGATTTCCTGATGTAGAAAAGTCTTTGGATGAAAATGATGCATAAGAATAATCACAGTATGTGGGGAGCAAATTTGGAAAAGATAATAAGCATTCATTTCCTCCCAGCTCCCTAGATCTTTTTTTTAAATTCTCTTTTCTCCACTAATGCAGTCAGGGATGTGAAAGGGAGAAGGGAGGGCTCTACCGTTGCTATTCATTACGTGGAAAACTGAAGGTCTTTATTCAAATGACAAGAGTCATTGCCAAAGAAAAATCTTTATAGAGTCTTGCAAATATTTTGCCCACCTTCCTTCCCTTTTTTTCCCAGGAGATATACCACATTATGGCTGTAAAAGATGGTATGAGACTAAAGAAAAGGCAGAGAGAGCCTATCCTAACCAAAGCCTATCCTAACCAGATGATGTTCCAGCACCTGCCTCTCTCCACCTCTTGCTTTAGCAGACCAATGGACCCCAGGGCCAGGACCATTGTCCAAGGCAGGTTCCCATGGAGCATGGTAGAGAGGTGGTAGGGAAACTGCAGAGACTCTGCACTGCAGGACATGTTGTTCCATCATATAGGTGCCATTAACTGGGCAGCTGCTGATGCACAACACAACAGAGCATGAAGTGCCAGTCGTCACCAACCATGGGCACAGAACCTGCAGTCACTGAGGGAAATACTGACAGTCACTGCATGTCAAACTCCAGGAGTCTTTCTAACTCTAAAAGAAGGAAGGTATACAAATGAGGCCTGCAGCCATGAGATATGCCATGAGATATGTGGTGAAGGGATTTCCATTATAGCCTTGAGGTATGTTGTGAAGGGATTTCCATGAGATATGCAATGAGATATGTGGCTAAGGGATTACCATGGGCATGATGGCATGCTGAATGGGTGATTATCAGGCAGACACTGGATGATCCTTTTACCTTCAGTCAAGAAGTAGAAGAGGAAGTGATGCTAAGGTGTCATGATTCTGTTCTACTCTTGTGCAAGACTCACAGTCTTTGTAATCTCTCTCTTTTTTACTCTCAATATCCTTCATTTACATATAAAGTGGCTGCTCCCTGTCCCTCATTTATGAAGGCAGTAACAAAACATTTGACCACAGTCTCACCTCCACTTCTCCCAAAATTATAAATTGGCTTAAATTGGTTAAACTGGATTTGAAATCCTCATTGACAGAGGATGAGAATACGACCATATTGCAAAAAGTCAATGGGTTTGCTTCTCTCTCTTCCCCAAAATACGGAAGATTTCTGTGGTAATATTTCCACCTCTGACTGCATTGGAGTATTCCCAGGAGCACTTACACATAACACTGTACACTCATGTTTTGCAGATCTAGTGAATTTATTGGGGAAATATGAAAGAATCTATAACCTCTTGCTCCAATAAACTGCACTATTAGTTAATCTGTGTTCATGAAGTTCTTATTGAACTCGACCAGATTTACAGTGATGAATCGGTAGTCCTCACTATTGGTGAATCTCTGTTTGTAAAGGAGACCAGGACTGTAGTGTAACCTACATTATTGTTGCATCTGAGAACATGACCAGACTTAAGAGTGATAAATTGGCTAAAATCAGAAATCAAGTCCAGCCTCCACCAGCCCCTCTGCTCTCTGAAGACCAGCTGGAAAGAGCAAGGGCATGAGCTGTCTGCTGAATTGCTCCACTCTTAATGCAACAGAAGGAAAAGTAAATTAGATTCAACCTTTAAAGATCTGATAAACCACATTAAGCCATTCTATCCAAGCACTAGAGCAGGACAAGGGCAAGGGGTGATTGCAGTCCAGATTGACAACACAAACTTCCTACATGAACTCATAAGCAGCCACTGCACTCAGGCCCTTAATTTCAGGTGCTTACCCAAGTTCCTCAATTCATTGCCACCAACCTGGGCTGCACTGACGTTCAAGAGAGAGTGGGAGAGGGGAGAGAGAGAGAGAGAGAGAGAGAGAGACAGGGACAGGAGCCCCTCTGTAGGTGCTGCTGGGCTATGGAGATGGAAGAAGCTCTGACTGACTACACACCAGAGACTCACACTGCTGATTTAGGTGCCTGAAATCAGGTGCAATGAATGTGGGCCTTAAAAGTCTTCATAAATATGCTTCTAGGTTTCTTAAGAAGTCAAAGAAGACCTTTGGAGCAGTTACAATGCTCAGATTTTGAACTCTCACATATTACAGTATTATTAGGAACCTAAGTGTTGTTGCAGAGCCAGCCTAACTCCTACCATCTTTGTGCTTCATTGCTTTGTATATTCTTCTCTTTCCTAATATCTGACTATTTGCATGTGTAACATTTAGGAGCTGTTTAAGTACCAGAACAAATAAAAAGACTTTTAAATAGGAGAAACAAGCAACATCTTTGCAACGAGAAGCTTGTTTAAAAGTACAGCTGGAGTCTGCATGTGAACTGTTCTTTTCTCTGTGATCTACATTTGGATTCATAAGAAGTTCAAAAAGCAGTAATCTACTGATCCTAATGGGCATGTGCAAAAACCCTTAATGATTTAGAGTGTTCTTCAAATGTTCAGCAACAGTACAACTAGGTGTTTCTGAAGAAAGATTTTCTGCAGGGGTTTTGTATGTATGTAAAGAGTTGACAGGGCTAAAGGCTAGAGTAACACCTCAAAAGTTACAGAAAACAGTAAATATGATATTATACTCTTTCTGAAGTACAGTAGCATGCATAAATGATAGCCAGTTAGTATGAAAGCAAGTAAATGCTTTCCTTTCCTGTCATAATGCACTGCAGCTTCTAACCACAATAGCAAAATTGAACATTTAGGAAACAGAAAAGCAGAAAATGTTCTTGAAAGTTTTCCACAGCAGTTCCAGTAAAAGATGTCTAAGAGCAAATTTAAAATGAAAGTTTAACATACCATTTTTTGTGTGCTTCCAGGTCTGGCAGATTTGATGCTGGAAGAGACTGTAAACTGGAGCAGAGGAAAACAGCATAAAAATTGTTCCCACTGGTTCAGCTGAGGTGTAGAGGAGAGTACAATATGACATAACTCACTCAAGGCAACAGTAGTATACCCAGTGTCTTCTTTCTCTTCATCTGAACACCAAAGGAGGGCAACTATGAAATATTTAAAGAGAGACCATGAGATTAATCAGCTAGGAGATATGCATTGTGTAAGGGTAACATTCATGTGAGTAACAAATATTTGCAGAAGCTCAAGTTCCTTTTTTTCTTTTCCATATTTACTGTAAGCTGCATGAAGGGAAACAAAAATTGTTAATTGGTATGAAAGCCTAGTAATTTTTATAATAATTATTTGGGGTTTATTTCTGTAGCTAATAGCTTCAAGGACCCAGATCTTACTAAGAATCACTTGCATGCTAATATAAGCAGACAAATCTCTTAAACTGATTACTTTATGAAAGAAATGTCTATTAAGTTAATGGGACATATGGAAGGGAACCAAAACCAAGAGAAAAAGGGTAATGGTAAGGGCATAGAAAACTGAATACAAAAAGACGAAAACTGCATGGGAGAGTGCACACAAGCTGGATTGAGAATGCTTATTTCTTCAAGCATCCAACCACATACCTGGTACGTGACACTGGAATATGAGATGCTTAATGTCCACTTGCTTTGGTTGCAAGTAGGTTTTCTAAATCACAGTGTCCAGTCACCCAATGCTGGAATTTTTGATAGGTGTTCAATGATTTCAGAGATCTTTCTCACAGTTTATGCCTAAAAACTGTGGAAATTTTAATAGCTGTACCAACACTTAGCATTTTCATTTGGAATAATCCTGATTATTTTTTTATATTAGGAACTTATTGTCATCCAATGAAGAACTCAAGGGGTTTCAATTCTATGCAAAGTGAAACTGTAGCTTTAGCTGAATGCTAATGGAAATGCAGAGCACTTCTTTGTTTTTTGGTTTGTTTTGGCTTTTTTTACCTAAGAAATGTGGGAAGTAAAATATTTCCCTTCAACAAGTTGGAAGCAGGGTAAATTCAGGGGAGTTCAGAAGTCAAGAACTTCTGAACTATAATTTGATTTTTAGAGGCACAGGGAGTGCCTGATTTGCTGATTTCAAAAGTTCAGATTTTCCTCAGATGTTGCGCAAAATCTCTTTAGTCTCCTCTGAAATACAAAGTAACTGAAAGCAGAAAAGTACTTCCTACTGCATCATGTGTTAGGGGAAGACCTACCGGTAACAGCAAATGTATACTGCTGCCTCACTGAGCAAAGAATACAATTTAAAATAAAGCAGGTGTCTTTAAGTGCCTTAGTCTTTTATGTATAAATTTGTTTGTCAGTTGGCTTGTAATCAGATTAGTGAACTCCCATTTCTGTTTTTTTCCCTTTGCATTCTAAATGAAAACTGCAAGTTGCTTTAGCTTATTTATCAGAATCAGGATTCTACTCTGTTCATCTCAAAGATGGATAATTTACTTAAAGTTCTAAAATCTTGCAGCAAAATCTTTTCTCTAAAGTGCTAATCCTCATATAAAGAGTGAGGATACAACCCCTCATATTCATGGTTAATACAACATTCACTGTGAGATTGCATAATTTACCCAGGAAATTATTCAAGGAAACTAGTTAAGTTACTCAATTTTTTAAATACCTAAGTTGACTCTTCAAATTGCTGTTGCTGATACTAGTTGCAGAAATGTGTACTAAACACTAAAAGTAACCAAAACAATAAGGAGAAGACAGCAGTAGAGGAGATTGGCCAAAAACAAGGGCAGAGGAGCACTCAGAGCTCTGGTGAGGGAGGAGACCCAAACCACCCAGGGTGCTGAGGGAGCCTCCTGTACCACAGAAATAGACTTGGCCATTTCTGAAAGCTGAGGCTGCCCCAGGCTACATCCGTGCCAAGACTGACTGACTGCTGTTTACAACAGGTTAAACTTGTGTTCTGGAAGCAAAGGTGCCTGCCACTTTTACTGAAAGTCAGTTACCTTCAAGAGAGGCAGAAGGCATCCAGAAACACCTGAAATAAGATGGAGCTATTTTTCCAGGCTCTCCAGGGTCAGCAATGCAGCTACACCTCTCCTGTTTGTTTCTTCCTAAGAGACTGATAAGATAGAGTAGCCAGAGAGGGCATCCCTGCTTTTCTCTGGGGGAGGAGTGCCAAGGCAGTAATGTTGGAAGCAGTGGGGCATGCTAATGCAGGAACTGCTGGCAAACAATAAAACTGGCCGGTTCAGAGGAATTTTGGCACTTGTAGTTGGAATCCTACTTCTTAACGATGAAATTACTAGCCTGCAGGACCACTGATTTGAAAAATTTCATGTAGATAATTCTACCATGAATTGGGTAATCCTCCTGGTTTTTCTCAGGCAAAGGCAGTGAGGGAGTACTGGAACAATGTCTGCAGAACAACATGGAACTCAGACACTGCTGGACCCTAACAAATCACATAGCAGGAAAGCAGCTCCATATGAGCAAGCAAGCAACTGTAATGAAGCTCATATTAAACACACAATAATATCAATTTATGGACTTCTAAAGATCATGAAATATGATATTCTCATTTATCATAGGCCTTGATATTGCCTTTCAAACAACTGTGCATGACATTTCTATGTGTAAGGGCTACTACTCAGTAGAGGTTATTTTGATTCTAAGTTCATGAACTGCACTTGAAATTAATTGATTTCCTTTCTACCTCTATGTATGGTTTTACATATGCAAAATATCTATATGCTATAGGAATATATATTGTGTAGTGTACATATATATGTAGATATGGTTGCAGATACACCATTAAACAATGTCCTAAGTGTTTTAACTTGTGTAACCGAGGACAAAGGCCTGCCACTTACAGTGGTGTAGGCTTCCACTCACATTCCCCATGCCCTTCCTCCCAGGCTGCCCTGGAGCCTGTTCAGAGCCACAGGGGCAGATTTTCCCTTTACCCTCACACCATTGTTCTCTGGACCCTACCCCTGCAAGCCTCAAGGGTCTCCTCAGAGCTGAGGGGCAGTGGCACATGCCTCACTCCCACTTTTCCTCAAAAGTAACTCTGGAAGTGAAGAGTTGATGTGTACCATTGTGACTGGTACACTCTACTCTGCCCCCTGGTCATGTGGTTAACTAACAACATTTTATCAGGCAAGCAGCACCTGTAACTGAGTGGGTCATATTCTCTTGAGCCTCATTCTCAGGCTCTGGAGGTGTGTGAACCCAGAAGAAAATCCATACAGACATTTTTTTCCCCTCCCTCCCAGCCTCAAGGTTCCTGGGCACCAGGTCAATTCCTCCCCTCCTTATTGTCCTGGAGGGTCCCAGGCCCATAGTTTACCAGGCCACCCCAGAAGAGGGAGGAGAAGTGGAGCAGCACATGGAGCACTGTCTAGAGATCCAATTGGTTGCAAGGCATAATGGGGGTACTTGCACCTGAGCTGCTGCTGGACAGTGGGACCCAACACCCTCCAGTGGCAGGGACAATTCCACCATCATTTGCATACTCCGAGGATGAAATGAATGATGCATATACATATTTTGTGAGTCTGGATAATAATTGTGATACTGATGCAGCAAACTGTGGACCAAAATTTGACTTGATCTGCAGGGGGTTTACGTCACTAGAAATCACAAGCAAGGATGTATTATAAATTCTATATTACGCTACTTATAGATTGTACTACGTTGACTTGGTTTGTGGAAATCCTGTGCCATTTTAAAAATAATTTCTGTGCTATACTAATCATAATATCCTGCCACAACAAATGCTTTAGTTGTAACTACAAATTAGCACCATCAGCATTCTGCCAAAGCCACCCACTATGGACCCTGCAAATAGGTACAGACATAGAATCATAGAATATACCAAGTTGGAAGGAACCCACAGGGATCGTTGAGTCCAGCTACTGGCCCTGCACAGTGACTCCAAGAGTCGCATCATGTGCCTGAGAGTATTGTCCAAACACTTCTTGAACTCTGTCAAGCTTAGTGCTGTGACTACTTCCCTGGGGAGCCTGTTCCAGTGTCCAACCACCCTCTCTCTGGGTGAAGAACCTTTTTCTAATATCCAACCTAAACCTCCCCTGATGCAACTTCAGGCCATTCTCTTGGGTTCTGACACTGGTCACAGCACAGAAGAGATATAGAAAAGAGGTCTGCCTCTCCTCTCCCTCTCACAAGGAAATTGTAGACCGCAATGAGGTCTCCCCTCAGACTCCTCTTCTCCAGGTCAAACAGACCAAGTGACCTCAGCCACTCCTTATATGGTTTCCCCTCAAGGCCTTTCACCATCTTCGTTGCCCTCCTTTGGACACTCTCAAATTGCCTAATATCTTTCCTATATTGTGGTGCCCAAAACTGCACAAAATATTCAAAGTGCCAGTGCAGAGCAGAGGGCAACAATCCCCTCCCTCAACTGGCTGACCATGCTTTGCCTGATGCTGCCAGGACATGTTTGGCCCTCCTGGTTGCCAGGGCACTGCTGGTTCATATTCAAGTTGCCTTCAACCAGGACCCTCAGATCCCTTTCCACAGCACTGCTTTCCATCATCTCATTCCCCAGTCTGTCTGTACAGCTGGGGTTGGCCCATCCCAGGTGCAGAATCCAGCACTTTCCCTTATTGAACTTCATGTGGTTGATGATTGCCCAATCCTGTAATTTGCTGAGGTCTCTCTGCAGGGCCTCCCTGCCTTTGAGGGAGTCAACAGCTCCTCCCAGTTTTATGTCATCTGCAAACTTGCTCAGTATCCCTTCCAGTCCTTTGTCCAAGTCATTTATGAAGATGTTGAAGAGCACAGGGCCCAAGATGGAGCCCTGTGGAACCCCACTAGTGACAGGTCATGAGTCCAATGTTCCCCCATTCACTATTACCCTCTGTGCTTGACCCATGAGCCAATTGCTCACCCCCCACATGATGTGTTTATCCAGCTGTGTAATGGACATTTTGTACAGGATACACGACAGACAGTATCAAAAGCTTTACTGAAATCCTAAAAGATCACATCAACTGGCTTCCCTTGATCAGTTAGGTGGGTTACCTTGTCATAAAAGGAAATCACGTTGGATAAGCAGGAGTTTCCTCTCATGAAGCTGTGCTGGCTGTGACCAACGACTGCATTGTCTTTCAGGTCTTTTTCAGTAATTCCCAGAACAATCTTCTCCATATCTCCCCTGAGCACTGAAGTGAGACTAACAGGCCTGTAGTTTCTGGGGTCCTCCTTGCCTTTCTTGAAAATTGGAACAATCACCAGCTTCCAGGCAGCTGGGACCTCTCCAGATTCCCAAGACTGCACAAAAATTATCAAGAGAGGTTTTGAGATAACATCATTCAGCTCTTTGAGAATTCTGAGATGAATCTCGTCAGGCCCCATAGATTTGTAGGAATCCAGCTGGAGCAGTGGGTCCCACAAAATTCAGGACTGACTAGGAGTTGATCATTTTCACAGTCATGGTCCTCCAGCTCAGGACGCTGAGACCCCCTTGGTCCGTCATCTGTCTTGAAGACAGAGGTAAAGAAAGCTTTAAATGCCTCTGCCTTGTTTCTGTCCCTGTTTGTGAGGTGACCATCCTCATCCTGCGACAGGCCAATGATATTTCTATACTGCCTGATATTTCTACACTGTTACCATTAATATATTTGAAAAACCTCTTTTTATTGTCTGCCACATTTCTGGGAGGTTCAACTCCAGTTGAGCTTTGGACACATGAATTTTCTCCCTACAGTGGCAAGCAGTATCACTGAACTCTTCCCATATCACTTGAAGGGCCTTGAGTGGAATCTGTATGAGGAGCCCCTTGATTCTTACCTAGAGGCTCTCAACTGTGCCATTGTCAACTAGGAGCTCCATATATTCTAATCCTTCCATTACATGCGGTGCCAATTGTCCACCTCTTCTGCTCTGCCTATCCCTCTGAAGAGCCTGTAACCATCCGACAGGGCACTCCAGTCACAGGACCCATTCCACCAGGTTTCACTTATGTCAATGATGTCAAATCTCTGGGACTGGGCCAAAGCTTCAAGCTCCTCTTGTTTGCTCCTCATGCTGTGTTCATTGGTGTAGAAACATTTCAGGTGTGGTACATTGTAGGCAATACCTCATGAAACAGATTGAGGCATGCCATTAGTACTGGTTTTCTCACATTTTGGCACACCATCCCATCACTCATCACTGATGAGCCTGGGTTTTCCCCTTTCCCCTTTCCAAGCTAGTTTAAAGCTCTATCAATGAGTCCCACTAGCTCCTGTGCTAGAGATCCTTTATGTGTATGTATATGCGTGTGAGTAAAACTCCTAATTTGAGCAGGGAATGCAGCAAATCTCTGTGATGTACCTGTTCTGTGCAAGGTCTTTTATCCTTTTCCATCTTCTACCTTTTCTTACAAATACAGCACAACTCAGGCCTGGAGAAGAGAGGGATGAGTGTCCACAATCACACCTCATTTGTCACACACAACAACTGTAGTGGGTCTGGCTGGAACGGAGTCCATTCTCTCCACAGCAGCCCCTATGGTGCTGTGTTTTAGACTGGTGACCAAAGCAGTGTTTATAATACACCAGCATTATGCCCGTTTTGGGAACTTGCAGAGGCTCAAGGCCTTCTCACACTGGTGAGCAGGTTGTGGGTGGGCAAAAGTCTGGGAGGGGTCACAGCCAAGTTTCCAGAGCCCAGTGGACCAAAAGGAAAACCCAAGCCATTATGGTCCATGCCCAGCAATAAAATTGGGATGGAGAGTGGAGGGATGGGGATTTATCTAAACCAGCTGTCACAGAGATGTCAGCTGGGTGTTGCTCTGCTGGCAGGAAGCAGTGAGTGATGGCTTTTTGCACTTGCCTTTTTTTCTTTTTCATATTTTTTTAGTTAGTTTATTAACCTGGCTTTTTCTCCACTCAAGAGCTCCTCTGAATCTGCCTCCCCAATCCTCTTCCACACCGGGCTGTGTGGGGCATCACTCAACACACCAGAGACCACAGCACTGGCATTGACAGCAGACGCCTGACAAGCAACTGAGAGAGAGACTTGTACAGTGAAAACATGCTCAGATTTCACTCCCAACAGTCCACTGCTTCAGCAACAGCCTCTGAACATTTGACACTTAAAACCCCTGGAGTCTATGGCAAGAGGTTCCAGAAAGGCTGCAAATGTCAGGTACTCTTACCAAGAAAGGCAAAAACATATACTTCCACGAGGGCAGGAGAACAAGGCAAATTAAGGTTTCTAGACAAATATGAGCTAAATCCTCTAACTTATGCTATGCAATGTGGCTTTTTTTCATCATTTCAAAATGATGCTGCTGAATGAAGAATGTTTCCCACCAGGCTGAACTGTCAGCTGATCTTCAGACCAGAATCCAGGCATGGAGGGGGGAGCACAGAGCGTTAAACGCCAAACACCTCACAATTCTCTGTTTCCACGGCTTTAATTCTGTCAAAATGGATGCGGTTTTCACAGAGCTGCTGGAATTCACCCATAACTCTTCATAAGCATTTCAAGTGCACAAAAGGCAGCAGACACAGTAAGCTTAATTCTGCCATTTTCCTTCTGCTCTTTCTCCCATCTCATTCTGTTAAATAGCGTTGAGTAGTTTACTTACAGCCATCTGAGAAATACAAACTTCAACTGCTCATGAAATGTTAACTCAGACTCCCAAGGAAATTTAAACATTCTATCCCTTCTGTCAGACCATAAAAAGAAGAAGGACACCTTATTATAAAGATGTGTGCCAGTCTGGTGTGATTAACAGTTCATCTGTATGTCCAAGACAGCTGCAGCACAATTCATGAACAAGGTTGACATGAGAGTCAATGCCTACATTCTTCCCCATTTGGCCTGTGCAGGGCACGATATCAAAAAAAAAGAGTTTTGAAAGATTAGAATAGAAGCAGAAGCAATCTCTTGGCACAAGTAATTTTGAAGCTGTATTTATAGTACTTGTGCAAAGAAAAGGCAAATGATTCAGCATTTTATTTAGAACACAGATCTGATCTATAAAGCAACTGAATTGATATTATGCATTAACTGTATTGTATACTTTTTGGGCAGTAGTTTTGGTAAAATTATGTGGTTAGAGTTGGGGGTTAACAACTTAATTGCAAAGTAATATAGGTTAAATTATCTTATATTTAAGAAATTTCTTTACCAAATAAAACAATACTGTTATAGGCTCCTCAGGAAGGATTGGCAGGGCACACAAGGCAGGTGATGGCTCTGTATATAAGGAAGGGGTTGAATTGTATGGTGCCTGCTTTTGGCGATGACATGGTTGAGAGTCTTTGGGTAAGGATGAAGATGGATGTTGTGGGACTCTACTATCAACTACACATCTAGGACCACAACACTGATGAAATATTCTATAAATAATTAGTCAATATATCTGAATGAATTGCCCTTGTCCTATGGGTGATTTTAACTTCCCAGATATCAATACCACATGATATGATGGAGACAAGCATTCCTGAAATATGTTGAAGATAATTTCTTGGTGGAGATATGAAATGTGGCCACTGAGATTTGTTGTTTGTAAACAGATAGGGGTTCATGGGCAAGAGGGGATTGGTCATAGTGACTACAAAGTAGTTGACCTTCACATTGTTGAATGTCCCACACTTTTTCACAGCATAGTTAGGGCCTTGATCCCATCTTTAGGAGTAAGCGAATTGGAAAAGGCAATTGTTATTGAACAAATTCAAAATCAGGCTTCAGATGCAATCGTAGCTTTACAAGTGGAAGCCCACAGTTTGTCTCGTATTGTACTACAAAACCAAATGGTTCTCAGCTTTTTGCTAGCCTCACAAGGAGGCGTGTGTAAGGTCATCAACACCAGTTGCTGTTCTTACATAGACCAAAGTGGAAGAATTAATAAAGATTTGGCTGCAATTTGGAAGCAAACCAAAATTCTACATCAGGTAACTCTCAAAGATGTCTCACTGGGTTTGGGAGACATTCTCCACAAACTTACTTCATGGTTACCAAACTGGACATGGATAAAACAACTGTTTATATCACTGATGTACATAGTTAGTGTTTGTATAATACCTCATTGCATGCACCAGTGATGTAGATATTGGTCATCTCTTTGGTATAATGCTAGGTATAAGTAGTAGAGATTGGACAAGATCTTTAAGTTCTGTTCAGTCTCTAAAGGGGGGACTGATGCCTCAGAGTTTTTTGATTTTTTGATTTTTTAATTTTTATAGATTTTAGAAGTAGCTATGTAGTGGATGTAGATTTTAATGTCTCAGTATTTCCAGTAGAAGTAACTACAGCAGCACATAACTCAGGTATCATTTCCACACTGAGGTCTCTACCAGCATAATTAATATGCATTCTTTTACTGTCTCACTGTATTATATCTCTTACCAGTATTTTCCAGTAAAAGTAACAGCTGTAGCTTAACGGTTTCACATACCAAACCCCATCCCATATCAATCCCTCAAAATTCTGTTCGCTGTTTAGTCTTCTTTTCAAGGTGGAATTGCAGAAAAGCACCTTAAGGCCTGCACCAAGGATGTAAACACAGGCAAAAGTGACCTTTAAGCCCGGAACTTTGGAGAGCCTCCAAGGATTCAATGTGCTCCGAGGAGGATGAAGATGATGAAAGAGGGGTCCCAAAGTCCCCCAGACTCAATTCCCAAGGGGGTGTGCTGGGAAGTGGAACGAGGCAGAACCAGGAGGTGGTTGAATGGGGATTGGATGGACATCATTATAAAATCATAGAATCTGTGTCCGAACACGCGCGTGGGTTTGTATCCCTGTGGGCCAAGGGCTCATTAAAGCTCTGCTCTCCTTATCTTTTCTCCAATCTGGAGTCTTTTTTTCTCCTTGGTCTTTTAGACAACGGTTTGGCAGCAAAATTGGATATGGGGAGAGCAGAATTCTGACTGCTGAAGGAGCAAATTAGTAAGGTCCCCTGGGAATCTGCTTTTGAAGGTATCGGGCTCCATGAAGGCTAGTCACTTTTTAAGAGCCATCTCTTCAGAGCACAGAAGGAGGCAATTTCAAACTGTTGGAAATCAAGCAAGCAGGCAAAAGTCCACCTTGGATGAGCAGGGATATTCTAAAACATAGGCAAAGCAGAGTTTACTGCCTTCTTCGGCTCTGTCTTCAACACAATGAGGGGCCCTGGGACCCCTGGAGCCCTGTATTGGAAGACCATGACTGGGGGACTGATAAACTGCCAGCCAAATCTGAACCTTTATGAGACTTGTTGCTCCACCTGGCTCCATACAAGATTCATCCCAATGTACTGAAAAAGCTGGATGATGTTGTCATGGGGTCTTTCTTCATTATTTTTCAACTGTCTTGGGAGTCTGCAGAGGTTCCATTCAATTGGAAGCTGGTAAATGTTGTCCCAGTTTTCAAGAAGGGTAAGAAGGAAGACCCCAGTAATTACATGCCTGTCAGTCTCACTTCAGTGCCCAGTAAAATCACAGAGAAGTTTATTCTGGGAGTTGTTAAAAAATACTTGAGAGACAATGTAGTCACTGGTCATAGCCAGCTCATAACCACAAGGGGAAATTTCTGTTTAACTAACTTAATTTCCTTTTATGACAAGCTTGTCCATCTAGCTGACAAAGTGAAACCAGTAGATATGTGGGGATTTTTGGACTTTAAGAAAGCTTTTGATACTGTTTCTCACAGTCCCTTCTGGACAAATTGTCCAGTGTGCAGCCAGACAAGTCCATAATACACTGGTTTGGGCTCAAAGGGTTGCCGTAAATGGGGTTACATCAGATTGGTGACCAGTCACCAGTGGGGTTCCCCAGGGCTCAGTTGTAGGACCAGTGGTCTGGAATATTTTTTAAAATTATCTGGATACAGGGATTGAATACACTCCAAGGAAGTTTGCTGATGGTCATAAAATAAGAGGAACTGTGACTCCCTTGAGGGTAGAGAGACCTTACAAAGAGATCTGGATAGACTAGAGAGCTGGGCAATCACCAACAGCGCAAAACCTAACAAGAACAAATGCCTGAGACAGATTAATCCTGGTTATACATACACACTGGGGGATGAGAGGTTGGAGAGCAGCCCCACAGAAAAAGATCTGGAAGTTTGGGTTGATGACAAGTTGAATTGAATTAACAGAGTGTCCTGGCAGGCAAAAGGGCCAGCAATACCCTGGGGTGCATCAAGCAGAGCATTGACAGCCAGTCGAAGGAAGTGCCTGTTCCACTCTGCACTGCACTGGTGCAACTCCACCTTAAGTACTGCATGCAGTTTGGGGCACCTCAATATTAAAAAACCTCAACCTATTAGATCGTGTCCAGAAGATGGTGATCAAGATGGTGAAAGGCCTTGAGAACAAGAGTAGCAGCTGAAGTTACTTGGCTTGTTCACCTCGGAGAAGAGAAGGCTGACAGATGACCTCATTGTGGTCTACAGTTTCCTCAAGGGATGCAACTGAGGTGAAGGAGCTGATCTCCTCTCTCTGGTGACCAGTGATAATGATGCCTAAAATGGAAGAAAAATTCTCCAAACAATATTAGTTAGTATAGATAAGATAGAGAGCAGTTCTTTAATGAAGGTCTTCAGATGCATGCAATACATAGGTGTGCGTGAGTATCCAGGGGTCCTATAATTTTATAGGACTAATCCATCCAATACGACAATTATCCGATCCCTGATCCTCCCCAGATCTGCCCCCTTGCAGAACTGCCATTATGATTTAAAGGCTATGATGAACATATTACTTGACAAAACAGAGAAAGAGACAGTTCAGTGAGCTGCTTGAGTGTAGCTTGAAGCTGGAATAGAGGCAGGAAACCTTCAAGGGACAATCAGTGATCATTTTCCTTTACGAGATCCAAGATGGGATCCCAGTGTAGCAGAACAGATAGAGAGGTTGAGACCCTATCAGAACTGGGTGGTGTATGGTATAAGACATGTTATTCTGAAAACAATAAATCGGTCAAAATTATACAAGGTAAAGCAAGACATAGATGAATCTCTGACACACTTCTTGAATAGGCCAGAAGAGAATTTTTCTTCCATTTTAGGCATCAAGACACAAGGAATGATATGAAGTTGTGTCAAGGGAAGTCCAGAGTGGTCATTAGGGAAAGGTTTTTCACTGAGAGATTGGTCAATTGCTTGAACAGGCTCCCCAGGGAAATGGCTACAGCATCAAGCCTGTCAGAGTTCGAGGGCTATCTGGATGACAATTCTAGTGATATGATTTATTTTTAAATAGTCCTGCAAGGAGCAGAGTGTTGAACTTAGTAATTCTTACGTGTCCCTTCTGACTCAAGATATTCCATGATAAAGTTGGGGACTCAAATTCCTCTATGCAAACTGTCACAGTATGGGGAATAAACAAGAGTAATTAGGAAAGTGTGTAAACCTAAAGGGCTATAATCTTATTGGCCTCACGGAGATTAGGTGAGATGGCTCCCATGACTAAAGTGTTGGAATGGAAGGATATAGGGTCTTTAGGAAGGACAGGCAGGGGAGATGAGGAGGGGTTGTCACCCTCTATGTCAGTGACCAGTCAGAGTGCATGGAGCTCTGCCTGGAGATGAATGAGGAGCTGACTGAGAGTTTATGGGTCAAAATTAAAGGGACAGCAGGGACAGGTGACATTATAGTGGGGGTCTGCTCCAGGTCACCTGACCAGGAAGTCTGAGTGACTGAGGCCCTCTATAGATACGTAGGAGTAGCCTTACATTCACAAACCCTGGTCCTCATGGAAAAATTTCTCTACCTCAGTATCTGTTGTATGGATAAGACAGCAAGGCACAGGCAATCCAGGAAGTTCCTGGAATGCATTGATGATAAATTCCTTCTACAAGTGGTAGAGAAGACAACAAGGAGAGGTGCTGTGCTGGGCTTTGCTCTCACCAGCAAGGAGATGCTGGTGGGGAGCATGAAGATCAAGGCTGACTTGGCTGCAGTGATCACAAAAACATTTCAGATCCTTCGGAGAGGGAGGAGGACACAGACCAAGATCGCTACTTTGGACTTCAGGAGAGCAGACTTTAGTCTCTTCAGAGATGCCTGGTAGAGTGCCATAAAGCCCTGGAGGCAATAGGGGCCCAAGAAAACTGGTTGGTATTCAAGGATTACTTCCTCCAAACTTAGGAGCAATGCATCCCAACAAAAAGGAAGTCAGGCAAGAATGCCGGGGCCTGTATGGATGAATAAGGAGCTCCTGGACAAACTCAAACACCAAAAGGAAGCCTACAGAGGGTGGAAAAAAGGACAGGTAGACTGGGAGGAACACAGAGAAATTGTCTGAGCAGCCAGGGATCAAGTTAGGAAGCTAAAGCCCAGATTTGGTCAACAGCAACAACAAAAGCTTCTATAGGTAATGTCGGTGATAAAATTAAGTCTAGAGAACATGTGGGCTCTCTCCAGAAGGAAATGGGAGACGTGGTTACCAAGGACATGGAGAAGGCTGAGGTACTCAGTGACTTCTTTACCTCAATCTTCACTGGCAAGTGCTCCAGCCACATCACCTGAATTGCAGTAGGTAAAGGCAGGGACTGGGAGAATGAAGAACCACCCACTGTAGGAGATCAGGTTCAAGACCATCTAAAGAACCTGAAGGTACAGAAGTTCATGCAACCTAATGAGATGCATCCACAGTCCTGAGAGAAATGGGGGAGGATTTGTCTAAGTCACTATCCATCATATTTGAGAAGTTGTGGCAGTCTGGTGAAGTTCCCACTGACTGGAAAAGGAGAAATGTAACCCGCATTTTTAAAAAGGGGAAAAAAGAAATTCTGGGGAACTACAGTCAGTCAGTCTCACCTTAGTGCCTTTTAAGATCATGGAGCAGATCCTCTTGTAAACTATGGTAAAGTACATGAAAAATAAGGATGTGATTGGCAACAGCCAGTATGGCTTCACACTGGGGCTGGAGTGTTGGTGGATGAGGGAAAAGTGACTGATATTGTCTTCCTGCACTTGTGCAAAGCATTTGACACAGTCTCACATGACATCCTTGTCTCTAGACTGGAGAGATGTGGATGTGACAGATGGACCACTTGGTGAACAAGCAGTTGGTTGGAGGGTTGCACTCAAAGAGCTCAATGTCCAAGTGGACGTACATGATAAGTAATGTTCCTCAGGGGTTGGTGTTGGGAATGGTGCTGCTTAACATCTTTGTCAGTGACATGGACAGTGGGACTGACTGCACCCTCAGCAAGTTTTCTCATGACACCCAGCTGTGTGATGTGGCTGAAATGCTGGACGGAAGGGATGCCATCCAGAGGATCCTTGAGAGGCTTGAGAGATGGGCCTGTGTGAACCTCATGAAGTTCAACAAGGACTTGCTCTACAAGTGCAAGATCCTCCATGTGGGTTGGGGCAATGTCAAGCACAAAATCAGGTTGGATGGAGAATGGATTGAGAGCAGAGCTGAAGAGAAAGACTTGAGCGTATTGGTTGACAAGAAGCTCAACATGACTTGACAATGTCTACTTGCAGCTCAGAAAGCCTGTGTCCTGGGCTGCATCAAAAGGTATGGTCTTTTGAGGTGATTCTCCTCCTCTACTATGCTCTTGTGAGGACTGATGAGTCCAGCTCTGGGGTCTCCAACATAAGAAGGACTGGGACCTTTCAGAGCAAGTCCAGAGGAAGACCATAAAGATGATTAGAAGTCTGGAGCCTCTCTCCTATGAGGATACACTGAGACAGCTGGGGTTCTTCAGTCCAGAGAAGAGAAGGCTCAAGGGAGACCCTAGAGCTTCTTCCAGAACTTAAAGGGGCTCTACAAGAGAGCTGAAGTGGGGCTTTGTACAAGGCCATGTAGTGATAGGACAAGGAGGAATGGCTTTAAACCGATAGAGGGTAACTTTAAATTAGATATAATTGATAAATTCTTTAATGTGAGGGTGGTGACACACTCAGATTGCCTAGAGAAGCTGTGGATGCCCCATCCTTGTATTCAAGGCCAGGTTGGATAGGGGTTTGAACAATCTGGTGAACTGGAAAGTGTCCCTGCCCATGGCAAGACGTTTGAATGGAATTATCTTTAAGGTCTCTTCCAACCCAAACCATGGTATTATTCTATGATTCTACCCCATGAAGATAGCTGTATTACAGATCATGTTCTATTTAGAGACACAAATTGTTTAGGTTTACAGACAGCCATGAGAAACCACAGAATCATAGAATTGTTAAGGTTGGAAAGGCCTTTAAGAACACCAATTCCAACTGTCAGCTCAGCACCACCACTATGTTTACCCTTCAAGTGTATCCTCAAGTGCCATATCCACATGTTTTTTTCATGATATCTAATGTAAACCTACTCTGGCATAGCTTCAGGCCATTTCCTCTAATCCTGTCACTTGCTACCTGGGAGAAGAGATTGACTCCCACCTCACTAAAACATCCTTTCAGGTAGTTATAGAGAGCCATAAGGTCTCCTGTCAGCCTCCTTTTCTCCAGCCTAAATAATCCCAGCTCCCTCAGCCATTCCTCATAGGACTTGTGCTCCAGATCCTTCACCAGGTTTGTTGCCCTTCTCTGGACACTCTACAGCACCTCAATGTCTTTCTTGTAGTGAGGGGCCCAGAACTGAACACAGAATTCAAAGTGCAGCCTCCTGAGTGCAGCTGGAAAATGACCTAGTCCTTCTGGTCATACTATTTCTGATATAAGCCAGGATGCCACCAGCCTTCTTGGCCACCTGGGCACACTGCTGGCTCATGCTCAGCCAGCTGCCATTCAGCACCCCCAAGTTCTTTTTCACCACCAGTGATCAGCTGCCAGCTGGATGTAACTCCATTCACCACCTTTCTCTGGGCCAGGCCATCCAGCCAGTTTTTACCTGGTGAAGAGTACATCTGTCCACATCATGATAAGACAGTTTCTCTAGGAGAATGCTATGGGAAATAATGTCAAAGGCTTTACTAATATCTAGACAATAATATCATCTGCTAAGCAGGTCATTTTGTCACAGAAGGAGATCAGATTGGTCAGGTAAGACCTGCCCTTCATAAATCCATGCTGGCTGGACCTTATCCCCGGTTGTCCTGTACTTGTTGCATGATGGCATTAGAGATGATCTTCATGACCTTCCCTGGCACTGGTGTCAGGCTGACAGGCCTGTAGTTCCCCAGATCCTTCTTCCAATATCAAAATAAAACCATAAAACACTCACACTTCTAAATAGGCCCTGCTCTTTCTCCTGCTTCTGTTGTTAATTAGTAACACCACTATGATAAATTTGGAGGAAAAACACCCTTACTATCTGTAATATTATTATATGAACATTAGTTTTCTTGTTTGTGTCTGTGATCTTGCCTGCCTGCCTACAACTAAATCAAAAAGGAACTATTTAAAGAAAGGACCAGACAGGAAAGTTAGGAAAGGAACCACCAGAGGCAGCTGAGATCATAGAATGGTTTGGATTGGAAGGGATCTGGAAGATAATCTACTTCTTCGTGTCTGTGGTCTAATTGATTTTGTCCATCTGCCTTGTGCCTCTCCCTCTACCTATCTGCTATCCTAATCCCTCTTCTTGCTCCCATGCAGCAGCTCCATGCACAAGGACTCCCTTTATCTTATAACTCCTTCCCACCCACAGCCTACAAACCCTTCTGAACTTGTTTCTCAGACACCTTCCCATTTTAGTCCACACACATTCTTCAAAGTTTCTTCAGATTTACGAGGTTTTTGGCAGTGCAAAAATGGGAGAGTTCCTGTACCAGACACAAACCTCTGACAGAAGTCTCAACAGAATTTCTTATCCCCATTGATTAGGACTGTTCCCCACTCGGACAGAAGTGGTAGACTCAGAAGATGGAAGCCTAACACGAAAAGAGAAGAAACCTTGTATTTTCCCAACTCCTAAGATCAAAGCATGAGTTTTACTAAATGCATTTTCAGAGACAAATATGCCAGCAAGCATTTCTCTTGTTTTTCATAAATACCTCAAATACAGAAACTAAAATTTTCTATGAAAATCACATTTACTCCAACAATATCTGAACAGCAGCAGTTTCAGGCATGGTCTCTCCTGCAGTCTGTGTAGTCGAGTATGTTGATAAAGTGTCTAACCCACACTTGACCCAACCACAGGAGATGCTAGAGGCCTCTAGTGAACTGAAAGCTGGAAGTGGCAATTTTGTTCTAAACCAGTGACTTCCAGGGTGTAGTGCATTATCTCTTGCTCTGGAGTAATAAATCCCAAGTCAGGTGCATGCGCATCATAACAAATTTTATGGGGAGGGGTAGAGTTAAACAGTTTCTTGGAGAAGCTTGTTGTAAGCCAGTGAATTGTTTGTAGCTATGGCATTTTTCAGGCACTGCCAGAAGAAGGGCTGAGACTGAGGGTTAGTTGGCCATTCCAGGACAGAATTTCGACACAGCCTCTTCCTCAGACGGACATAGCGCGACTTCTGCAAAACCTTCTCAAGAAATATCAAGATAATGACATCCAGTTTTTCATCTAGAAGCCGCTGGTGGGCCATATAAAAGGTTGTTCTGAAACTGCCACTTTTAATATACTTATTGGTCAGCACAAACACAGTCTTTTTGCTCAGCTGAATGCTCTGGGAAAGGTTGTCAAAGACCGGATGTCCCGGGAGCCAGTCCCTTGCTTCCAGGCATAAATTAAACTGCCTGGCTTTTCGGTCTTCGAGCCTTCTAACCAGTTCTTCCATCACCCAGTCATTCACAGCTGGATCTTCGTTGTCATAGGCAATAAAAGCATCGTAACAGGCATCTGGTAAAGATAAACGCCGATAGCCCTTCAGCTTGGCGGTGCAGTAATGGTAACTATACCACACATCCCAGAAGTACAGATGGCTCGTCACTGCAAGCACCATAAAGCTGAGGACGGTTGAAGCTGATAGAGCGTACAGGATCAAATATGAGGTGTCCAGCTCACAGGTATACAGATCCAAGAAAACCACGCTCCTGCCCTTATGTGCCCCTGGGCCAGCACAGATCACGTCTGAGGCCAGAAGAGGAATAGTCACCTGAGTCTGATTGATCCACCAGACAAACCACACGGCCTCGCAGTTGCACCTGAAAGGGTTGCCATGCAAAAGCAGCATCTTCAGGTTGTTGATGACATTTTCAGGGAAGCTAGATTTCTTAATTACTTCAATCTTGTTTGAGCTGAGGTCCAAATATCTCAGTTTAAAAGCACCTCTGAGAAAATGTTTGGTTAGCTGATGAATATGATTGTTTCGAAGCATCAGTTCTTGCAGTGATGAGGAGCAATTGGACAGTTCTCGGGGAACAGTGGTCAGAAGGTTATTGCTCAGGTCCAGAGTTACTAGTTTCTTCAGATAGTGGAGGTTTTCCCAGTTGAAACTCTTCAATCGATTATTGGTTAAGTTGAGGAGCTTGAGTTTGGGAGGCATTGCTTCAAAAACAGTGGGAGGCAAAAAACTGAGTGAGTTGAAGGAAATATCCAGTTCTTCCAGGCTGGTCAGATTCTTGAAGAAGGATAAGTATCTAGCATTGCCATCCATCCATAAAACATCTAAACGATTTCCTCTAAATTCTAAAATTTGAAGAGACTGACTTTCCATTCCTGTGTTAATGGTGGTAGAAATGTCATTATCATTCATCATCAGTTTCCTCAAATGGTCTAGGTTTTTCACAAAATTAAGCACATGAGTAACACCTTCTGCCAGAAAATAATGTTGATTATTGCTCAGGTCAAGAATTTCTAAGTGTTCTAGCTCTTTGAAAGCAGTTTGGTATAGCAAATCAACCCTGTTGTTAGAAAAATCCAGATATTTCAATCCAGACAAGGAGGAGAATTCACTTCCATTTAAAGTTTGACTTATTGCATTATCTGACAAGTTGAGACAGGTAAGGGAGCTAAGTCCCTGGAAGTCTGAGGGGTTAATAAAAAATACATTATTTCTGCTCAAATCCAGAGTTTTTCCAAATTGCAGGCAATCTTCCTTAACTGAAGATTGGTAGGAAGCAGCCTCTTTATCTTTGGAACGGCAACTTCGCCCATACACATCATACCTAAAATAATGCATCTCTTGTAGTATTTGCCTGTTGTACTGCTCTACTGAAAACCCAAGATTAGAGCAGAATCCATTGGAGTTGCTTTCCCCTGAAGAAGGAGAAATTTTATTCACTGAGAGGTCTATGAACTTAAGAGCTGGGAATTCTTCGAACACTGTCAGGTTTGCAACTTTAATAAAATTAGTCCCAAGATCCAAGACGGTGAGATTCCTAAGACTGAGCAGTGGGCGTAGATCCTCCTCTCTCAGTTCTTTAAAGACATAACCCTTGAGCCTCAAGGTTTCCAGGTTAGAGAGGGAAGAAAATGTCTCAGACAGTTTCAAGAAGGGAGAATACAACTTGAGTTCAAAATTAAAGGACAGATCAAGCTCCACCAGGCTGGGGACCAACTTCAAAAACTGAGCATCTCCAATCTCCTTCATGAGGAAATTTTGGGAGAGGTCAAGTTCTTTGAGGTTCTTGATGTTTTTAAACCAACTGCTGGGTATGCTCTGAAGAGAGTTACTGTGAAGTCGCAAAATTCTTAAATTTTTCAAGGAATCAAAAGCCTTTGAATGTATCTGAATCGAGCCCCTGGTGCACGGAATGCAGGGATATGGGGCATTATAGCAACGTGGGCAGTTGCCACTTAGATCGAGAATTTCGAGGTTGGGAAGGGCACTTAAATCCTGCTCTTGAATCACTTGAATCCTGTTATTGTAAATATACAGTTCCTTCAAAGTAGATGACAAATTGGGTGGAATATGTGTTAAGTTGTTGGACTTCAGGGATAGTACTGTTAATTTTTTCAGCTCCAGAAAGGCTGTTTCCTCAATCTCAAATGAAACATTGCATGGATTGCGGTAGTAGCAGTTCTGTCCCAGATACAATACCTCTATGTTTCCTAGCTCTGACAAGTTGGCTTTTTGGATAGAAAAGATAGTATTTGCTTCCAGGCTCAGCAGGGTTAAAGTAGCAGGAAGACCTCGGGGTATTTCCAACAGCTGGTTTGCATCCAAGTACAGTGACTTCAGTCTTGTCAGGGCAGCAAAACTGCCATTCTCAATCTCCAGTCTTCTGTTGCAGACAAGATCTTTGGGCCCCAGTCTGACAGGCACACAGTTGCATCTGAAGTCAATCTCCATGAGGTTTTTAAGTTGAGCAAAGGATGTTGGATAGATATGGGGAATATGGTTAATACTCAGGGTGAGGTTGGTAACGTTTTCAGGGATCCCCCTGGGGACTTGTGTGAGACGCCGGTAGGTGCAGTCCACTGTCACAGTACCTTCTGAAGATTTAACATCACAGGGTAAAGTTTTGGGAAACCAAGCTCCAGACAGCAGCGTTGGAAACAGGAAGAGCAAGACAAATAGCAAAGCATTTGACATCTTTGCATGAGGTACCTAAAAATAAGGAAACACAGGTATTAGTTTAAGGTAATTAAACATTTCACCCACACACTGGGGCAGACCAAATAGGTCTACACTTGTAGATGTGCAGGTAGGATTATAAGTTTTGTTGGTATTTTATTGGTATTCCTTACTTTATTATCAGGATGTATTGCTGCGTTAATATAAATATCACTCTCTAAATAAGGAATTGGTAAAAAAATCTACTGAAAAAGTGGCAACACAGGTGATTGAAATTTACATCTCTGTGAATGTTCTTTTCTTTTCAGGGGAAACAGGAGGTGTTAAACTTCCAGCAGATTGCCATTGCATACTGGAGTAGATGAGCAAAGTTACTGTTTCATAGTGTATGATAGATAAAATCTACAGTCCCTTAAAAACTAGTGTAAACTTTCAAACTTACTGAAGCATCAGCACAGGTGGAGAGTTGACCTAAGCCAGTCTATGGCTTTATTTCCATAAGGTTTAATACCGCCTTGCATTTTCACTCTTCAATAAGGACAGGGGGCTGAGAAAATGCTGTAGCAATGTGAAGTGTGAAAATGAAAATCAAAGACAGGTTAAAATTGAGCATGTTCCATGTAAGACTCATAAGCATTAAATATCCAGAGCCAAAATCCCACAGGCATTTAAAGAAACTTTCAAAACATTCTCTGTGTCTGTCAAGTCTTTGTGCTCTTGCCTACTTTATAGATTTATGTGTATTATGGGAAGGACAATAAGCTTTTAATATGTCACAGCTTACCCCTTACTTCCTCAGCAGTGGTCGGTGTCAAAGAAACCCTGGCTGGCAAGCTGCCAGCCTTGGCTTGTGTGACACAGGCAGAGAGGCTGTGACCATTTTGCTGCACTGCCCAACATCTTAACTGCTGGCGTCGGGTGCTGGCCATTTCTCCCTTGAAAACTCAGTGTTGAAGGCTTGGAGATGCACAACACATAGAGGGCTCTTAAATAAGCAGGATTTGTCTGGATAATATTGATTAAATGTTAAAACCCAGGTGAGCAGCAGAAAATTGGATGATTAGGTAAAATGTCCAAGATACAAGGAAATGGTTTTTTCTCTTTAGCTGGGGCACAAGAATATACAGAGACCTGCTCAAGCAGTCTGTGCAAACCTTGTTGAGTGCTACAAAGACATGCCTTGCAGGTGACACAGACTTGAAGTGAAGCGAGCCTTCCTGTTGTATGCTCTGTTTACCGTGTCTCCTAGACAACCTTGTGCTTTTGCGTTACCTTATAGAACTATGCTAAACCTACCTCTGCATCCATGTACCTGGAAGAGTGAACTGCAGGGCAGCAGGTGTGTGAGAAGGCAGATCAAGTCTCACACAGCACTGCACTTCTGCTATCTAGAGTCCACAGCCTAATGGCATCACTTTGGGGATTCAGAGCCTCAATACAGTCCACTGCAGATGTAACCTAGTACAGTACTACACCCCAGCATTTCCTATTCCCTGGCAATGCTACAGTGCCACTTTCTTTTCAGCAGATCCTCTTAGAAAAGGCAAAGGAGCTAAATAATATGGCTGATAGGAATCAAACTAACCACCATTTGGTTATTCATCGTGGAATTCACACTGGACTCTCACCCAGAGGGACACCACTGCGTAAGAGAGTTTACCAGCATTTTCAGCTCAGTCTAACCAATCCCCTTGAGAGGAGGATTAACTTTTCTGATTTCCTGATGTAGAAAAGTCTTTGGATGAAAATGATGCATAAGAATAATCACAGTATGTGGGGAGCAAATTTGGAAAAGATAATAAGCATTCATTTCCTCCCAGCTCCCTAGATCTTTTTTTTAAATTCTCTTTTCTCCACTAATGCAGTCAGGGATGTGAAAGGGAGAAGGGAGGGCTCTACCATTGCTATTCATTACATGGAAACCTGAAGGTCTTTATTCAAATGACAAGAGGTATTGCCAAAGAAAAATCTTTATATAATCTTGCAAATATTTTGCCTTCCTTCCTTCCATCCTTTTTTCCAGGAAATACACCATATTATGCATGTAAAAGACATTATGAGACTAAAGAAAAGCCAAAGAGTGCCTATCCTAACCAAATGGCCTATGATGTCCCAGCACCTGCCTCCCTCCATCTCTTGCTTTAGCAGACCAATGGACCCCAGGGCCAGGACCATTATCCAAGGCAGGTTCCCATGGAGCATGGTAGAGAGGTGGTAGGGAACTGCAGAGACTCTGCACTGCAGGACATATTGCTCCATTGTATTGGTGCCAATTACCTTTATCTGTTGATGCACAACACAGCAGAGCATGAAGTGCCAGTCATCACCAGCCATGGACAAAGAACCTGCAGTCACTGAGGGAAATACTGACAGTTGCTGCACATCAGACACCAGGAGCCATTCTAACTTTAAAGGAAGGAAGGAAAAGTAAATTAGATTTAACCTTTAAAGATCTGATAAACCACATTAAGCCATTCTATCCAAGCACGAGAGCAGGACGGGCAAGGTGTGATTGCAGTCCAGATTGACAACACAAACTTCCTACATGAACTCATAAGCAGCCACTGCACTCAGGCCCTTAATTTCAGGTGCTTACCCTAGGTCCTCAATTCATTGTCACCAACCTGGGCTGCACCAACGTTCAAGAGAGAGTGGGAGAGGAGGGAGGGAGAGAGAGAGAGACAGAGAGAGAGAGAGAGGGACAGGGAGCCCCTCTGTAGGTGCTGCTGGGCTATGGAGATGGAAGAAGCTCTGACTGACTACACACCAGAGACTCACACTGCTGATTTAGGTGCCTGAAATCAGGTGCAATGAATATGGGCCTTAAAAGTCTTCATAAATATGCTTCTAGGTTTCTTAAGAAGTCAAAGAAGACCTTTGGAGCAGTTACAATGCTCAGATTTTGAACTCTCACGTATTACAGTATTATTAGGAACCTAAGTGTTGTTGCAGAGCCAGCCTAGCTCCTACCATCTTTGTGCTTCATTGCTTTGCATATTCTTCTCTTTCCTAATATCTTTGTAATGTATTATGTATTTTAACTGTAAGCTGTTGCATTCTGGTGTTGTATCTGACCATTTGCATGTGTAACATTTAGGAGCTGTTTAAGTACCAGAACAAATAAAAAGACTTTTAAATAGGAGAAACAAGCAACACCTTTGCAACGAGAAGCTTGTTTAAAAGTACAGCTGGAGTCTGCATGTGAACTGTTCTTTTCTCTGTGATCTACATTTGGCTTCATAAGAAGTTCAAAAAGCAGTAATCTACTGATCCTAATGGGCATGTGCAAAAACCCTTAATGATTTCGTGTTCTTCAAATGTTCAGCAACAGTATGACTAGGTGTTTCTGAAGAAAGATTTTCTGTAGAGATTTCACATGTATTTTAAAAGGTAACAGGAGGAAAGTGTAGAGAAAAATGAACACCTCAGAAGTTACAGCAATCAGAAAAGACGTTATTATGCATGTTCTGTAGCACTGCAGTACAAATAAGTATTAGAGGAAATAAATGCTTTCCCTTCCTTTCATAATGCACTGCATCTTCTAATTATAATAGTAAAACTGAACAGTTAGAAAGCAGAAAATGTTCTTAAAGTCTTCCACAACAGTTCAGTAAAAGAGGTGTAAAAGCAAATTTAAAATGAAAGTTTAACATACCATTTTCTGTATGCTTCCAGATCTGGCAGATTTTTTGTTTGAAGAGCCTGTAAATCAGAGCAGAAGAAAACGGCATATAAGTGGTCCCTACTGGTTCAGATGAGGTCCGGAGGAGAGTATAATATGACATAACATACTCAAGACAACAGCAGTAATCACTGCTCTATTATTACTCTTCACCTCAACTGCAACTTGAGAAATAATTGAATGTGAAACAACTGTTGCAACCCACTTCCTCAAATATTTGTACTTAAAAGAACAGTACCTCATTTTCTGCTCCACCCCTAAGAAATAATGGAGTACTCTTATTTTCCCCCTTTTAAACAAATTTTCACATTACTCATAAATTCAAGTGCTTTTATTCTGCAATTTATATGCTGCAATTCACTGTTATCTTCGTTATTTTTGAAGTTTTCATTTCAAACTGTGCTTTACCTTGCTACAGTGTCACACCATAAAGAACTATAAGACCTACTCAGAGGAGATAAATATCCAAGCCACAGGAAACTCTGAAGGGGGACAGTTGCGAAGTATTTGGCCACAAAGTTTAAAATCAATCAGCTGGGAGACAAACGCACTACATAAGGATAACCAGTCACTTCAGACAATTAACATTTGCAGGAGATCAAGTTCCTCCTTTTACCTATCCCTCTTTTTTAGTATAAGTTGCATGAATAGAGATACAGACATAGTCAATTGATGTTAAAAATAGTTTAGATTTAGAAGCTTAGTAATTTTTATAATTATTATTATTTTTTTGGCATTCATTCCTGATGCAAATAGCTTCAAGAACTGAGACAGTTCTAAGCTGAATACTTTACGGAAGAAATGTCTATTAAGTGAATGGGACTTTGGGGAAGGGAACCAAAATAAAGCATGATAAAAAATACAGTGGTAAGGGCATAGGAAACAGCATACAGAAAGGTGAAAATTGCATGGGAGAGTGTAGAAGGGTCAGAATTAAAAATTACAAAGATAGACTTAAGCTGGTGACAATCCAGCATTACACAGAACACGGTGTCTGTCTGAGAGTTTCTTACCTAGAAGTCTCTGTGCTTAGCAGAATAGACTAGTTCAATGATTAGGATATTTATTAGGTGGAGTTTGTGGGGTTTTTCATGTCTTCTTTCCCTACATATTTTTATTTACATTTTAAATAGCAATTCATAATTTCTTTGACCATGATGGAGCTGAGAAACTCATTTCAGACGCCTGGAACCTGAAGAATGAACAGGGAAAGAATTTGCAGTCATATTTGCATATTCCCTGTGTTTAGAGTCTGAGTCATTTAGACACGAACACAAAAACAAGAAAGTCATTGCCATTTTATTCAGGGTCTAGGAAAAGGCTCATTAATTCCCAGCTATATTAATTAGGGACTATATTTCTCACCCTTGTGGCTGAATACTAAAATACTACAACAAAGTATGATTCCTCTGCTCTTTATTGATAACTGGGTTTTGCTTTTCACGCAAGATGCACTGAGGTTTTCACTGAGTGCTACTGTAACTGATGCAGAAATCTTACTAAAATCCTACTATGTGCTGCAAGGACATTCAACACATTTCCAGTAGGATGAAAACCTGCACTACAAACACCACACACTAGTTATTCCGCTCTGGATTTTTCACACTCTATGTGACCACAAAGGAAAGTTACCTTCCACTCGTTTATAATTATTCACCAAATATGCCTAATTAATCATGAAAGAAGAGAATGAGTTGGCACAAGTTTGACTGTGTATGTTGATTTCTTCAAGCACCCAGCCATTCCCTGGTACATGACACTGGAGCATGTGATGCTTAATGTCCACTTGCTTTGATTGCAAGAAGGTTTTCTAAATCACAGTGTCCAGTCACACAACCCTGTAATCTTTGACAGGTGCTCAGTATCCTTGGAGATCTCCCTTGCAGCCTAAACCTACAAACTGTGGAAATTTTAATAGCTGTACTGACACTTAGCATTTCCTTTTGGAATAAGGTTGACTTTTTTTTTATATTAGGAATTTGCTGTCAACCATCTAAGAGCTCGAGTTTCAATTCTGTTCAAAGTGAAACTGCAGCTTCAGCTGAACACCAATAGAAATGCAGAGTACTTTTTTTCCGTCTTTTTTTCTTTTCGTTTTTCTTTTTTTTGTACCTAAGAAATGGGGGTAAAAATTTACAATATTTTCCTTCAAAAGGTGGGAGTAAATGTACAGCAGCCTAGAAGTCCAGAATTTCTGAACTATAATTTGGTTTTAAAGGCACAAGGAGTCACTGATTTACTGATTTCAAAAGTTCGGTTTCCATCAGATGCTGCACAAAATGTCTTTCGTCTCTGTTGTGAAACACAAGGAAACTGAAAAGCAGTTACTGCATCACGTTAGGGGAAGATTCACTGTAAATGTATATTGCTGCCTCTGTGAAAGAAGAATATAATTTAAAATAAAGCAGGAGTCCTTAATTGTCTAAATCCTTCGTGTAGAGGTTTGGTTGTCAGTTGGCTTGCAATCAGATCAGTAAACTCACATTTCCTTTCTTTTTATTCCTAATGTCTTGCAGCAAAATCTTTTCTCTATAGTGCCAACTCTCATATCAAGAATGATGATACCACCCCACATATTCATGGTTGATACAACATTCAGTGTAAGATTGCATAATTTACCCAGGAAATTATTCAAGAAAACCAGTTGTTGTGCACTTTTGAAATAAATAAGCTGACTCTTCAAAGTGATGTAGACAGATGTATGAAAAGAACCACAAAGAGACATGGATAGGAAAATTGAGGAAATTAAAACAAAATGACTTGCAGAAGCCTTAAAGCTTCTGTATGTATGATCTGTGCATGTAATGCAAGATCCTTGCTGATAGTAGTTGCAGAAATGTGTACTAAACACTAAAAGTAACCAAAACAATAAGGAGAAGACAGCAGTAGAGGAGATTGGCCAAAAACAAGGGCAGAGGAGCACTCAGAGCTCTGGTGAGGGAGGAGACCCAAACCACCCAGGGTGCTGAGGGAGCCTCCTGTACCACAGAAATAGACTTGGCCATTTCTGAAAGCTGAGGCTGCCCCAGGCTACATCCGTGCCAAGACTGACTGACTGCTGTTTACAACAGGTTAAACTTGTGTTCTGGAAGCAAAGGTGCCTGCCACTTTTACTGAAAGTGAGTTACCTTCGAGAGAGGCAGAAGGCATCCAGAACTACCTGAAATAAGATGGAGCTGTTTTCCAAGCTCTCCAGGGTCAGCAATGCAGCTACACCTCTCCTGTTTGTTTCTTCCTAAGAGACTGATAAGATAGAGTAGCCAGAGAGGGCATCCCTGCTTTTCTCTGGGGGATGAGGAGGAGGAGTGCCAAGGCAGTAATGTTGGAAGCAGTGGGGCACGCTAATGTAGGAACTGCTGGCAAATAATAAAACTGGCCGGTTCAGAGGAATTTTGGCACTTGTGAGAGAGATATCCTCAACTCCTACTTTCTATTGATGACATTACTAGCCTTTTTTAATGTTTAATATAGGCAATCTTGCCATGGTTTATGAAGTCATTCTCAGGTAAAAGCACTGAGGGAGTACTGAAACAACCTCTGCAGAACAACATGGAACTCAGACACTGCTGGACCCAAACAAATCACATATCAGGAAAACAGCTTCAAAGGAAATAAAGGCCTAAGATTAGGGTAAGTAAGTGTAATGAGGTTCATATTAAACATGCAAGTGTGTTAATATTCTGATTTATTATAGTATTTGATATTGCTTTTTCAAAAATTGTGCATGACATTTTTATGGCTGAGGGCTACCACTCAACAGGATATTCTGATAAGAAGGAAATGGAGCTGTTGGACCAAGTCCAGAGTAGGGTCACAAAGTTGATAAGGGGACAAGAGCATCTCTCCTATGAAGACAGGTTGAGAAAATTGGGGCTGTTCAGCCTGAAGAAGATTTCATCGCAGCCTTCCAGTATCTGAAAGGAGCCTACAAGGAAGACAGAGAGGGACTCTTTGTCAGGAACTGTACTGATAGGACAAGGAATAATGGATTGAAATTGAATGGGTTCAGACTGAAATAGAGGAAAGAAGAAATTATTTGCTCTAAGTGTGGTGAGGCACTGGAACAGGTTACCCAAAGCAGCTCTTGGGTGGAGATAAAGCTAGGTTAGTAAATTAAGAAATAAAAAAGGGTAGATGATGGAAAAATGATCACTCACCACCTCCTGACAGCACAGCAATGTCCAGTTGGCCTCACAGTGACATCTGGTTTTGCCAAACCCTCATCCCTCCACTCTCTATCCCAATTTTATTGCTGCACATGGAACTATAATGGCTTGGGTTTTCCCTTTGGTCTGCTGGGCTCTGCAAACTTGGCGGTGTCCCCTGTCAGACTCTTGTTCACCCGCAGTCTGCTCACCAGTGCAAAAAGGCCTTGAGGTTCTTAATCTGCCCTCCCAATTCTCTCCCAAACCAGGCTGTGTGGAGCTTGGCTGCCAGCCTGGGGCAGCCACCACTCAACACACCAGAGACTACAGCACTGGCATTGACAGCAGACGCCTGACAAGCAACTGAGAGAGAGACTTGTACAGTGAAAACATGCTCAGATTTCACTCCCAACAGTCCACTGCTTCAGCAACAGCCTCTGAACATTTGACACTTAAAACCCCTGGAGTCTATGGCAAGAGGTTCCAGAAAGGCTGCAAATGTCAGGTACTCTTACCAAGAAAGGCAAAAACATATACTTCCACGAGGGCAGGAGAACAAGGCAAATTAAGGTTTCTAGACAAATATGAGCTAAATCCTCTAACTTATGCTATGCAATGTGGCTTTTTTTCATCATTTCAAAATGATGCTGCTGAATGAAGAATGTTTCCCACCAGGCTGAACTGTCAGCTGATCTTCAGACCAGAATCCAGGCATGGAGGGGGGAGCACAGAGCGTTAAACGCCAAACACCTCACAATTCTCTGTTTCCACGGCTTTAATTCTGTCAAAATGGATGCGGTTTTCACAGAGCTGCTGGAATTCACCCATAACTCTTCATAAGCATTTCAAGTGCGCAAAAGGCAGCAGACACAGTAAGCTTAATTCTGCCATTTTCCTTCTGCTCTTTCTCCCATCTCATTCTGTTAAATAGCGTTGAGTAGTTTACTTACAGCCATCTGAGAAATACAAACTTCAACTGCTCATGAAATGTTAACTCAGACTCCCAAGGAAATTTAAACATTCTATCCCTTCTGTCAGACCATAAAAAGAAGAAGGACACCTTATTATAAAGATGTGTGCCAGCCTGGTGTGATTAACAGTTCATCTGTATGTCCAAGACAGCTGCAGCACAATTCATGAACAAGGTTAAAATGCAGGCATCGACTCTCATGCTATTTGGCCTGTGCAGGGCATGGTCTCCAAAAAAAGTTTCAAATGAACAGAAGGGCAAGATATCTCTTGGCACAAATAATTTTGAAGCTGTATTTATAGTACTTGTGCAAAGAAAAGGCAAATGATTCAGCATTTTATTTGGAACAAAGATCTGATATATAAAGCAACTGAATTGATATCATGCATTAACTGTATTGTATACCTTTTGTTTAGTATTAAGTTGCAAATTTTGGTATACTCAAGTTGTTACCCCCCAGGTCTGTGGCCACTTAACTGCTAAGTAATATTTTCAAGACAATAGGTTAAATTATCTTATATTTAAGAAATTTCTGTACAAAACCCCCACAATTCTGTAAATTCGTTTCCACTGTGTTATAACAATTTTGAAAATTCAACTGTAACGAGGAATTCCTGTGAGAACAAGTGGCTTAACTGAATTTTAATCACAATAACTTATATACCCCATTTCTGTATTCATCACTGAAAGCAGTACAGGTGAAATTCTGTTTTACTCATTCCCATGTAGGAGGAATAATTCCACAGAAACAATAGAAAATTACTTGGGGGGAAAAAATGAAGACCAAATAGATTTATTCTCAGAGAAACAAACAAACAAAATAAAAGGCTGTCTTAGCTGGAATGAAAAAATCCACTTTATAAAACAGTATTTTATATAGGTAGAGTACCATAGTTCACTGGCTGCATAGTAAGTATTGTGGTACTTTGTAACAGAAACTTGATGATCTATTGACTGTGCAGTTTGAAAATAAAAACAATAAATATTTCAGCTACTTTTTGATCACATAGATATGGGCAGAGACCAATTCATGTAAGCGTGTTTAAGTTTTCTGTTTGGACTTTGCACAGTAAACATTCACAATATTAAAAGGAAAACTGCTACAAAAATATTCATATTATCACAATCCGAGAATGGTAAAAACTACAAAGAAAAAAGGAAATTTAAACCAAATTGCTAATGATTAAAGGTTGGTCCTTATTATTGAAATAAGGGATACTAATAACCCCAGGAATACTGAAACATTAGTCTTACAACTGCAGACAGTAACTGCATGGAATGGATGTTATGCAAATCATTTAATGTAATGAGAGCTTTACAAAAGGAAACAGCAGCCCCACGTATCTTGGGGGTAAATATGAACATGAAGTGTACGAAACAGTAATACTATGTGTATGTCAACAGTTACTCAAAATTAGCATGACTTTTACATACTGTTAGGGCTTACAAAATATTATTCATGGTAATTAAATATAAAAAACAAACAAACAAAACCCAGCTGCCTGCCTAACAGATTAATAGATACAAGATACTCAGGTCTGCAGCACTTAGCTGAACACAGAAAATGATCTTACACGTATACATCTCATTAAGATCTGTGAACAATTTGTAGTTCTCTATAGAAAAATGGATCCAAAACAGCAGTTTGGCAGAAAGTGAGGACAGGTACATAAAAGAGAACTTAAGCAACACAGAAGACTTTAAGACTCTTGAGGCAATTCATAAGGTTGCTTCAAGATGGAGATTTATTGCCCATTTATAACAAACAAGTGGTGATTTCAAGACAAATATAATAATTAAACATACAAGCTCTGGAATTGTACAAAGATACTCATTTCTTGTGGTTGATGTCCATCATTAAAAACAGTGCTAGCTTAAGGGACCTTTGCAAAGATGCAGTGTAATCTCCTGCAGTTACAAGGGCACATGACTGAACAGGTAGGACACAGATTCACCATTGTGTGTTCTTCGAATTGCCTCTGCCAGGATCATGGAAATGTCTATAAACTGAAAGAAAAATCAATAAGAAAAATTTTATGGGATGCCAAGAACAATAAAACTATGCAGTTTATAAACACAGACAAACATTCAATCTATCATTGTGCTCTCTTATTCCTAGGAAGAATTATAACATTAAAACTTTAGGTATTGAACATATACATAATAACTGCACAGATACAAAGTAGAACTCAAAAACTGAGTAAGAAAGCACTGACTAAGATTGCTGCACAGTAATACCATTAAGACTTCTGATAAAAGGCATGTTGTGAAAAACCCCCACTATTCTTGCCATCAGATGGCAGTGTCTGCTTGACACAAATACAGTTTAGAGGAAGTACACCTTTTAAGTGCTTGTCTTGTTTCAATAAAAACCAAATAAATGTTAGGCTTTTAAAAAAATCCAATAATGCATTAAAACCCCCAATCTTTTACGCTTTTCTCCACTCTATACTAAAGAAAACCTCCAATGAAAGACATGACTTCCCAGAACAATTCCATTAGTGTTTTTCAAGAAAAAAGTCTAAGATTTCTGTGGCCTCCACAATAACATAAGTTCCTGCATGAAATTATTGTATGATTAATATTGTTAAAAAGAAACCCCACCAAAATCCAGTCAATTTTACATTTGCCACTCTTTCACAAGCAAGCATACTCAAGGTGCGGCAAATATCAAATATTTTGCAATGCTCTATTGTACTACCTGAATCCCCTTAAAACAGTTCTTTGGCATGTTTTAGCAAAACTTTTTGCAAAACATGTATTTTAGAATATTAATTTCCTCTCAAGGCACAAATTCTAGCACCAGTGAACAGTAAAACACAAAACCAGAGTTTAAAGAAATTAAACAAAAATACCACTGTACCTGTATTTTTGGGCAGTGTTTCATTTTTTCCTCTTGGGGGATCGTATTGGTTACCACAACAGCCTCAAACGAAGCATTATTAATCCGAGAGAGGGCAGGACCAGAAAAGATGCCATGAGTGAGAATGGCATAAACTTTAGTAGCTCCAGCAGACACCAACCTGTAGAACACACAAGAAAAGTATGACGTGATGCATGTTTACATACATAGCTAAAGCCAGATACAAATCTCTAAAATACATTTTACTCACAAATTCCTACACATAAAATACCTACAAAATAATTCAGACATTTGTATAATCTGAAAAAGTTTAGAACTGTCTCAAAAAAACCCAAAAACAACCCCATACACTGATAATTAAATAAAAGAGTTCTTATTTGCAGCAGCGATACTAATTTAAATTGCTGCATTTTGACCCTATCAGCACAACACACAACTGAACTCCAGCACAAGTTTTCTATCTTAAAATCAAATAGGTTGGATGGCAGCATTCACAACCCTATTGTGTCTCCATTATCGTCCACCTTTATTTTCATCTGCAATTCAAAGAGTTCTGCTTGGAAGGAGTTTCTGAGGAAGAACAAATGTTAATGATTAAAAGCCTAGCTTGCTGCAAGGTTGAGAGAAGACATGCTGCTGATGCAAGCACTCAGCAAACTGGTGCAGCAGAGGAGGAAGAAAAAAGAAAGTATAATTCACAAGGTGTTCTAGTTCTTTGATTAAGTCAAAATATCTTCAATTTGGTTTTTTACTGGCCTTGATGCCTCTAAATGCTCAGCTATGTCCTAACTGATTTTCTAGCCTTGCAAACAGAGACCCTGAAGAATGGCATGTTATTGGATCCTCACAAAGGCACAGGAGGAAGCATAAGAGAGAGAAAAAACCCCACAGAAACATCATCTCATTTTGAATGACTAAAAAAATCAAAGTTTTCTGCTCATTCTCAGCAATACATTTCGTAGCTGCAAGGAGGTAAGTAACCTCCAAGGAAGATGCAGCTTGACAGAGTGGGTACCAAGGGCTTAAGTTTGTACTTAAGTTGATCTGCTGTATCTGAAAATACATTTCTTAGTTCATCTGCTTGATATGCATCTAGGTTGCTAAGATAAAAGGAGTTCTAAGAAGTATTTTGGTGATCAAGTCTGATTAAACACAAAGTACATCCCACCTAGATTTGACTTTACTGAAAAGCACTACTTTATGCTAACAATATGATATAAGGCAGCATCACTCAAGCAAATGCATCTTTCTTAGTGAACGCTGTGGATACTTTGAAGGTGTTTGATGGTTTTAAAGTTTGGTCTCTAGAAATCTACTGCAGGTAAATAAAGAATGTTTCTTTCATAACAGGAAAAAAATAACGGTCTTCTTTTTGACAGGAATTAACTTCCTCTAAGCACAGGAGTATAAAAAAAAATATTGTTGGCTAGGCAGTTTGTGATTTTGACTGTAAAGTGCATTAGACAGCCCAAATCTCTTTCAAGTTATATGACATTTTATTTATTCTGTGCTCTTCCTAAAAACAAATAATGTATTTCTGTAAATATTTTCTCAATTCCATGTTTTAAAGAAGGACACAGTTTGATCACAGAACTGTGACCTATAGACTCAAGGATCAGAATGACTTCATGCTACAGATGTCAGGCGGGGTTATAGGCATGCAGGAAGACTGCATTCATCAGCTGTCTCCAGGTTGCAGTAGAGTGAGAACAGTGAGCCAGTTCACAATAATACTTACTTCTCTGCCGCATGACATATTGTGCCACATGTGTCAGCCATATCATCAACAAGAATTGCTACTCTATCTTTCACGTCACCAACCAAGACCATTCTGTCCACTTCATTTGCCTTCTTTCTTTCCTTATGAATGAGAGCAAATTCCACATTCAGTCTATCAGCAATTGAAGTAACCCTGAGTTATGGGAAGAAATACACCATATTTAGAGAACCATTTTAAAAGAAAGAACAGTCATACATATGAATTTGTCACAGTACACAGTTTTTGTTCCTGGCTTTCAAATTACCACAGTAAAAACTTTTGCAAGGAATGAGACAGGCAGAAATAATCTTAATTCATTGCTAATAAATACAACTAGAGTGTCTTAAGCTATACTCCAAAAATTGATTTTTTTAATTGAATTGATTTTGGTTTTCTGTCATTAAGTGCCTGGCTTTGAAAACATTTCAGCTTTTCACAAGCTTTTTTTAAGCTGCTGCAATACAAGTCACACTAGGTAATTTAAAGCAGAGGAAATTCTAAGTCAATTCTAAGCCTACTGGAGCATGCACTTTAATATTCTAACTGAAAAATACCATTGCAGGATGTGAAACCAAACCAAAGGGGAAACACCAAAACAGGTAACAGAGATTAATAATTCTTTTCACAGTACTTGAATAGTAATCAAGTAGCTTACTTCATTAATAATTCCCTCAGTGTACATCTGCTTGACAAAGATCTTTTAAAACTATTCAGGGTGACCTCTGCTGGCCAGACAAACTTCCAATAATAAATTTAACTTGTTATAGACTTCTGATTGCTTTCTTCAGTTTAATATAACAGAGCTGTTAGGTATCAAGACACAGGAATAAACAATTCCATGCTGTCTTTTTAAATGCTAGTGCAACCTTGTAACCTGTATTTTTAGAATATATTTAGAATGTTGTTAACAAGCTTCTTAACATGCATGGTTAATAGAGAATACAGTTTTGTTTCTTTGCCACTTAAATATGAAGGAGTTGTTACAGTATTTCAACAACTGCATAATAAACAAAAAATCCAGAAGTTTTGAAATTTTTTGTGAACAGTGTGATTTAATATCAAGTCTCAATACCTCAGAGCCTCAATAGAATTTGCATGCCTTATTTCAGTCACAACATTTAATAAGCTGGGGAACAAACAAACAAGTGGTAACAAACAAAAAGAATCCTGGTATTTTAAATAAGTGCAAGAACATGGATTTTTTTTAATTAAACCTTACTTATTTAAATTTTGAGCCAACTCACGTTCAATTTTCACATTCTATTCACTTTCCATTAAGTATTACTTTGTAGTTCTACATATTTTAAATGGAAAGGCCAAACCATATTCTTCACATTACATTGCAGGAGGTGAAGGAGAAGCTGCGACTTTATTGAAAGCAACATCTGCCCTACTTAACCAGCAACTGTTTGGTTGCATTACAACAAAGATACTAAAGATAGACTGCAACTATCTATATTAAATACAGTGAAAGTGATCTTCAAAAAATAAACTTTTATGATTAACTTAATCATAAATACTGGGCAGGGGAAAAAATGCTGTCTTGTGACTTGAATTCTAAGCAAAGGTTGTATTTTGTTTAAAAACAAAATCAAACAAAAACAATTTCAAACAAAAAACAACTGTGAAAATAAGAGTATCCAGACAGGAATGAACAAAGAAATTGAATCGACTGAGTCATCTGACCTTTAGAATGCTTTCTATAGTTTATATTCTTTACATCCTTGATTAATCTAAAAACGAACAACTATGAAGTTGTAATCAGTCTTATTTCCCTACTAATCATTACAACATGAACACTCACAAAAGACCCAAAGATTTCAATTAAAAGAAAATTATGACAATCTTTCACATTTCCCCCCATACTACATTTCAGAAATATAAATTGCTATGGACTTACAGGATTATTATTTCATTTTTCTTTATTCCCTTTGCAGCAGCAGCACAACCAATAAAACTTGAGAATAAGCACCTTGCCTCAATGGCATGCTTTATCACCTCACCAGCCAGTGTGCTACTGAGCTTTTGCATTGGTTTACACTCAATCGATACCAAATAAAAGATAGTCTGCTAAGTGAGTAACACATGCTGCGAATGAAGAAACGAACTAAGCTTTCTATTTTTTCCTTTTGCCACTTCACTCCCTTTTTTCAGTATTTATAATGCAAAACTCAGGGTCAATAGGTTTACAGCTCGAATGCAATAACATAAAGAAAAAGGAAATACGAGTCAAGCAAGCTCTTACCTAAATGCCAGCAGGTAGAGTGGGAATAGGCCATATGTTTTGACAGAGAATGGAAGCTTAGGCAATTCCAGAGTGAAGCAGGAAGAGGTGCAGCAACTGGACTAAAGAAGCAAGCAGCGGGAAAAATCTTTCCCCTCCTGGGGAGGGATTCAGCTAATGAGGCCACATCCAGGGAGAGAGAAAAATATTTTCTTTAGAGTATAGAAAGGTCCTGAATGTTTTCAAGCACGAACAACATTGGAAGGACTATTGTTCTGTTTTTACAATGTAGTTGGATTCATCAGTGATGTACCCTATATCTTGCACATTTCATAGAGGAAGATAGAAGACTAGACAAACTAGTTCATTAACCACTAACTATATGTAAAACTAATAGTTTTAAGCTTGTATGTACCTTTTTGCACCACCTGCATCAGGTGAGACTATGATACAATTTCTCCACTCAGGAATGTTCTCTTTAATCCACTGCAGCACAGCAGGTTCTGCATACAGGTTATCTACTGGAATGTCAAAGAAACCCTAGTCCAAAAAAGAAAGAATTTCATGAATATATGTTTGTATCTTACCCGAAACAAAGACACAGGGAAAGAATCAAGCCTTTGCCTTTCTGAATGGTAGAACCTGAATTAGTATTTTACACTGACCTAATTCTGCCCTCTGATACTACTGTCAAATGCTGCTCAAGTCAAATACTAAGGTCTCTAAAAATCTCACTCAAGAGTAATGAATCAGAAAACAGATGTTCTCAATTGACATAAAAAAATCAGAAAAGGTGATCACCTTCAGGCACTCAAGTAAATTTATGCTAGTGAAAAGCTCTCAAAAAATCCAGTGAGTAATACATAACTTTCATAAATTTCAACTGCTTGACATGAACAGCAGTATTTCAACACAGGGAAGACTCCAGCTAGTATTACTTGAGCAGTAGAATCTTTGTTTTTGTCCGAATTGTAAAGATAAGAAACCTATGTTAAACCACAAATGAAACTACTTCTAATTTGAGTGACAGCCATTTAGCATAAGAAGAAATTCTGATTAAACAGAATGCCAGACCTGGAAGATAAGATATTTTCTAGAAAAAATAAGGTATCTTAAAACAAGGTACACATGAGAATGACAAATGATGTCTGCTCTACTACTGAGCAAAAAGTTTTGTGATTTGCTGGATTCAGCAGTAAACCAGGTAAGTGTTGCCAACCTTCATCTCCACTTCTTTTAAGAGAATACTGTACCCTTTGTTGTAACAACAAAACTCTACCTAGGGCAACACTATAATTCTGACAAGGCTCAGATTAAGAGAACTTGCTGCAAGCCAGTATATTTTATGTTCTGGAAGCCCTTACATTAGGCTTGGCAAATTTTACTGAAGACTCCAATGCACAAATATTTGAAATGCCTGCAAAATTGCCCAATAAAATCAAGACTGGTATCTTTCTAAAAGGGAATTTAATTAGAAACAGGTAGTGAGACTTTCTCTGAACCCTGGGAGTCCTGTACATAGCCTATCAAAACAATGAGAAAAGGCAGAGAATTACTACTAGCCTTTCCCATCAGTTCAGTAGAGCTCCTAGGCACAACTAGTAAGAACCAATAGTTACCTGGATCTGAGAAGCGTGCAAGTCCATGGTGATGATGTGGTCAGCCCCTGCAACTGACAACATGTTGGCAACAAGTTTTGCAGAGATTGGTGCACGACTCTGAGGAATAAAGCACAAATGTTTTAATTTTAACAATATTTTGACTAGATGCAAGAAGTAGTTTAGTTACTTTTATTGGGTTTTTTTCTTTAGAATATTTGGAATCTAAATACGAAAAGTTCCAGAACTTTTGCCAAACTATCCTGTCAATAGCTTGTCTTGCTACTAGGGTTTTGAAACTCAGCAAAGTATTCAGGTATATCTAAATCAGTTTGCACAGTCTGCCTAATAATGCTTTGTATTAAAAAGATATAAAATTGGGGATATAGTTTTCCAGTTCTGCTTACAACTTTCAAATATCTTTCCTATAGCAGAAGACAATCTATTTCTCTAATTCACTACCCTACACAGACATCCAACTCTAAAGCAACTACCCTGTTCTAAAAGCACTGCAAAACCCATAGATCAAAGGTAAAGTGAACCCAACTTTTGAGAACGCTGCTTTAAAACAATGTTATCAAGCATTTCTTCATGACACAATAAAGTCTATAGCAGATCCTATCGGTAAGGGTCTTCTACCCTAGCCTATTTATTTATTCATTCTTTTTTTGTTAATTAATGTTTAATTCTTGGATGCAATTAGGAGTTTAGAATTCCCAAAAGGGGCAGGAGGAATGAAAAAAAAAAACCTAAAAAGTGAAGAAGAATAAAAGAAGAATAAAAATCTTATTAACAAGTTAATGCCAATGTCAAAAGCTCTTTAAAAGTGTGTCAAACATAGAGCAAAGTTAAAAAAAAAAAAAAAAAAAGATAGAAACTATGACTGGAAGATACCCCACTTTTGATTTTGGAGCAACTTCAAAATTTTATCAGATTTTTTTTAAGCTCTGTAAAAAGCAATGCTGCCCTGGACAACTTTCTCTAACAGAAATACTAAACAAAACCTGCTGCTTTCTTTTTGTCAATCTTTAAATAGGGCTAATAGCTGGCAATAACATTAGCATGAAGGCAGAACTGCCATTCAGTCTCTGTCTCACTGGCAGACTGGTTTTTGCTGGCACAGTATTGTCTCCTGTGAACTCTCTTTATCAAACATTTAGCCTCCTAGGGACCTCCTCTCCATCCACACGCCACAAACAATTACAGAGTATCTCTGCTTTACTTCCATTGATGCTCAAGGGCATAACTGACAATGACCTGAATCACTTCCAATTTAACTTAGATTCCTTTCCGTCTGTGTCCTGTCAAGGAACCAATATTTTCCTTAAAACTTCTGCTAATTTAGGTGGAAACTTGTAATTTCTGTTTTAACATACAGATTGACAACATACTTCCAGAACAGAAACTGAGATACTGTAGCCTTTCTCATGGCTAGATACAGCATATCACCATCATTACTGAAATTCTTCATTTTGAAAACCATGCCTTTTGGGCTCTGTGTTTCACAGAACATCACCACCATTTGGTCTGTGTAAGATACACAGAAGGCAGACGCAACAGCTAGCACTTCCCTAGATCTCTGCAATTCAGATGCAGAAGATGCAGATTCCATAAGAATTTATCATTAGTACTTCAGCACAGTTGATTTTCCACTTACTGAGGACTGTGGTGCTCTTAATTTAAGTTCAGTTCTGTAAGGTCAAAGTTCTCCAAGGCTTTCTGGATATTTCTATTATTAGTAGCAAACATTTTGTTTGTGCCATTTGAATTCCTGATCATAGCATCTGACATTTTTAAGCTGGACTTCAAAATATTCCCAAGTCTCTGGCAACATCTAACAAAAGAAAGACTTAGTATCTACTCTTTTTATTCTATTGCAGTGTTCTCTTACTAGCTCTTAGCAAAGATTTGTTTTAAAGCTTCCACTTAGGTGGACTAACAGGTGATGCTGAAATTAGAAGTTTGCTCCCCTGCTTGTCCCATCCCTGCTTTCCAGGCTAGACACTTCCACCACTTCCCTTGTGCTGCAGACCAGGACTTGTCTAAACCAACAGCAGCCATGTGAGTTAGCTGCTCAAGTGGAAGGGAAGGGAAAAGAAGATGACAAACCAGGACCACCCCCACTGGTAGAAACAAGTAACTAGTTCAGGCTAGCAGCTAAAGGCAAATTACATTCTTCTCAGAGTGTGGTTTGCCATTTTCACTCCATCCAGCACACTGAATTTTGCCTTTGTTTTTTTTCATTTTGTTCAATGTGAATACCATTCTGTTTTTCTCATGTATCAGTACCATGAGTATCGCTATCACAAAGAAGACCCAAACAAAATACTTTCCTGCATCACATACTAATGTATACATTACCAGTTGGTACTTCTTTCAGCTGCTGGCCTTGCAGGCTGCCTTCCCAGAAGGAAGAACTTGAAGTTTTACCACTAGGTAACTTGTTTTAGCAGATATGCACACATCACAGATTGCCTACGTGTTGGTGGACAGAGGGTCTTGTAAGGAAAGTTAGCCAGACACCAATATCTGTTTTCTCAAGAATGGGCTAATAGGACATTAAGACAAAAGAAGTTTGTAGCTGACAGCTTCCTTTACCCAAAATTGTGTATTAAAAGAAAACCCGCATGACACATTCAAAAGGATTTAATATTTGCATTAATATTAATTTAATATTGCTTGCATAGAACGTAAGTTTTGTGCTACAGTATGATCCAAATTGAAGATTATTTTAAAATCAAAGTATATTCATGAGAACTTCAGATAACCTGGCCTCATTATTCAGAAACTTGGATGACAAAGATGAGAAGTCATGATTTTCTTTATATTGCAGTTTGTAAGGTTTGCTTCTGATGAGAGAGGTAAGAACAGAGGTTCACAGTATTCATTGTTCCATTCTTTGATACAATTTTAGATTGGTTGCAGAATTATTAGTGTGAAATGCAGCATTAAATTAGGTACAGAAAGTAAATTGTAGAAAAATCACTTGAATTACCAGGAGCAAGGGGAATCCACAAAGCTAATGTAAACAACCTAACAAGAGTAACTGTGCAATGGACACATAGCTGAAAGTAAAAGTTGTCCACCAAGATCAAAGCTCTGTTGCCTTCAAGCATCTTATTACATTGTCTTGCTCAATATTCATCACATGCATGCTGAACAAAAAAAAAAAACAAAACAAAACAAAAAAAAAGATTTATAACTGGAACTTTCACTTTCAAGAAAGCCAGTTGTGAAGTGTATGGATACTGAATGTTCACTAATGTATTACCCAAATTTATCATTTCAAAAATGAGATATGCTTTGAAGCTTCAGAAGTTGACAGCCATTATCTTGAATGTCTTGAATGTCCAAATAAATTTTTAACCAGAATCTAGGAGTTTTTTTAAAGCAAATTATTCTAAAGGATTACTGTCATGGCCTAGGTGAAACACAACTGAAATCAAGAAGTGAAACTGGAAATGTTCCTAGTTATACATAATATAACCCAGTAAGTTTCACCCTTTAAGGCCTCATTAATGGAAAATGCATAGTGTTAGATTTAAAAAAAAAAAAAAAAAAAAGATACCTACCCAACGCTCCACGGACCCCTTCTACAAATCAAAAAAACAAAGTTACATGAGTGGTAGAACACCAAACTCACCTGTCACTGTACTTCTAACTTATTTCAAAGGCATCTCTGCAGTATCCTACAGAAATGTGTCCTGCCCACAGCTTGGAAGGTTAGCATAATTACAGGATATATAAATGCAGTTATGGTCAAAGCACAGACACACCTGAGCTAATTTTAAGTTAGCTAGCTCGTGCATCAGAAATATTCTGGTTTAGGGCAGCACGTGATTGAGTCTAAATTAATTTGCCAACTTCCCTATGATTCTCTGTAAGCCTTTTTTTTTAACTTCTATTTCCCATTTAAAGCTAGTCCAGGTTTAGTGCTAAAATTTCCCAAGTAGATTACAAAGGCCTTGCTCAGAATAAGATTTGTACTGCTAAGCCCTTTCCTTACATAAACAAGTCAAGAGCACTTTTATTGTTCTCAGCAATCATAACTACAAAGAGGTATGAAGAATACATGGTTATTTTAAGCAGAAAGGACTCAGTCTATTTAGTTCTTAATGAATTAAAGTCAATAACTTAAATTCAAACCAGAAAATAGCATTGCACTAGTGAAGATTATACTGCTTCAGTGCATAGTCAAGCAAACTACAGCAATATCTTTCACCATAGAAGAAAATCTGTGTACAATCATAGGAAGAAAATGGCTGGCACTTTACTGACACTTCAGGCAGCATACAAAGCTTGTGCACTCAACATGGGTCAAAGAACAAGTCATGTGATGCAATCCAACACTAGGAGGAAAGATGTCCCTGTCAATAAGCTGCCCCATGTCGACAACTATATTATAGCTTATTTTGCAACACGGTGGTCAACTACCAAGGTTAATTTCCAAAGATGGCAAACATTTTCTCAACTGCAAAACAGAGGGGAGAAAAAAAACCCAACATAAACAAAAAAAACGCATTTTGTCTAAAATTGTGGAATTAGAGACACAGAACAGCCTGGAAAAAAAACTCTAAATCCCTGTTAATCAAAATCATTTTCCTAGGCTATCTATCTTCACATGCCATTTCCAAAATACAAAATGTTCCTTGATGGCATGCTGTGCCACCACACTGGGGGTTTAAGTGTCTCTTGGAAGTCTGCCAGATGGATTTTGACTACCCTTGACAAGACATAATCTAGATGCACAGAAAATTTGGAATATACTCATCCTTTTCCTACACCAAGAACTTGAAGGATGGTCCAGCAGAATCTTCCCATACGAATTGGTAAAATCAAAACATAGTGAGATGCTTTCCTTCCTTTTCAACAAAATGTTTTTTGGTTCACTTTCAAGGTCTTTTGATATAAAGAAGTATTTCACCTCTCCGGATCAAGGGAAAGCATTGTTCAATACAAAACACAGCAAAAATGAAGCACCAAAACATGCAGGTAAAGAACAGGGTATTATTATTTAACTCATGAATTCCATTTTTGGAAGAATAACAAGTGGATCTTGGTAATATTAGTATGGTGTTACAGAGCCTGCACTTAAAGAAAGAGTATACTAGAAAAAACCTCTTGTATTTAGTTTTGTTCTTAGACATCACAGACATCACATTACATGCTTTATAATAACTGCTGTTATTTTTAGCTTCTGCATTACTTCTCAGACTGTTATTTTTTTAATAAAAGAATATAAAGAACAACAGAATGCTTTCAGGATGGGCTTGATGCCCAAAGTGAAAGGGAGGGGGCAGTGCATTTATGGGAAGGACAGGAGAGCGGCAAATTTTCCCAAAAATATAATCACTGCAATCCAATCTTTAAAGCCAAAATCACATTTCTTATTACTTCTTTTCAAATGAGTTTAGGTCAAAGTAACATTCACATAACCAATCAGAGAGAGAAAAGTCTAGTTATCTACTTTTCAAAATCAGTCTTACTTGCCATAGAGAGTTTGTTACTGTGTTACCAACTTGGCTGAACTGATATATTTATCAGTTATGACAAATCAAATTCAGGAAAAGGGCACTAAATCAGAAGAGTATTTATGGGATTTCCACACAATTTTTGGTCTGCATATATCAAAGTAATTGTTATAAATATAAAAACTTCTTTTTAATCTGTCTGGCAGCAAAAAATAATGTTTTTATTAATTACTGTTATGAACTGCAGATTTTATCAGTTCCTTCCATTTCACTCTGTTTAACCATATAGGCTAAAACCTACCTGCATAACTGTTACAGCAGTTCAAATTTAGGATTTAATTCCATGCAATTAAATTGCTAAAAAGGGTGTATTCTCTTCATATATAGAGATGGAAAAAAAACCCAAACAAACCAACTCCAAAATTTTGAAAATGTAGGCAAAACCAATCCCATAAGGTGAGGTTTGCTAGCAAAGTACTCTGCAATATACCACACACATATAATGTACCTATTTTTGCAAACTGAAGGCATGTCAATTAGCAAAACACAAGCAAATAAAAATTGTCTCACTTCATTCACTTATAAATAAATTAATTGAACATTTTACCAAAAAAAAAAAAAAAAAGAGATGGAGGGGAGGGGGATCAAATCTTTCAAATCACTTAAATATTTATGAAAATTATTAATCTCCAAAAATTCCAAGTGAGCAAGCTGAACAAAAGCCTTCCAAAATGACACAGTTCTTACCTACCTTGTCTTTCTTATCTTGCCTGGCATATGGAAAACATGGAATTACAGCAGTCACTCTGGAGGATGATGCAATCTTGCAAGCATTGATCATGATGAGTAGTTCCATTAAGTTGTCATTTATTTCTCCACAGCCACTCTGGATAATATATACATCTTCCCCTCTCACACTTTCACCAATCTCTACACTGAAAGAGCAGGAGATGACCATTTACCATTTCAACACTTGAGTTACTTAAAAAGCACTACTAAAGAATAAAGAAAACAAAACAAAAAAATCCCCCAAAAAACAGTTTTGTTTTAACAAACTTCCATAGGTTTTCCATAAACTCTCCATTTAGATTAGGATTTTTATTTTTTTAACAGCGATTTGGATAACTGCCTCCTTGTAACAAAGACTATTTCAAGACAAGCCAGTCTAAAATTTACTTTAGTCTAAATATCTTCTTCATAAGGTGAGCACTAACCAACACATAATTACAGCTATAACAGTGATGCAGCTCACATTGTTATTAAATTTGTTACTGCTTTTTTTTAGTCTATATGTTCTGTGTCCTTGCCATCTCCCAGGTAGATGGCCATTTAAAGAATAACCTAGATGATAAGTACAGAAATAGCATATTCAACTTCAGGCATTAAGTACTTGCCTCAAAATACCTCCTTAAAAAACGCAATTATATTTCTATAATTATATTTCTATTAGTTATGATGTTACTATGTACAGGAAGCAGGTGTATTTTAGAAGCTGGATATATCAAACCACACTCCAAAACCAAACATCTCATTAAGATCTACACCATGATGTTCAAGTAGAGTATTTTTAAAAGAAGAAAACCTTAGAGGAAAGCTACAAGGGCTGCTCATCAACAGCTTACCATGGCTCAATTCTCATGTTGTGTCCGTTGCTCTATTCACTCTAACTGTACTTACTTGCTTTGGTTCTTTATGATAGTATCTAAAAGAAATTTTATTCTTCCACAGATTTCAAGGTAAATTTTGGGACCAGTCACTGCTCACACCACAAAATTCAAAAATTAAATAGAGCTTATAAATGAACAGGAAAAATAAAACTATTGAATGTATTCTTTCTCAATTCTAGATCCAAGCAAGAGAAACATACTGCTGAACCACATTCATTTTCACATCTGTTACTCCAAAACTTATGTATAATCTCAGCAGAATAATCTTCATTTTTCCCTAAATCCATGCACAACATACAAAAAACAGACTTCCTAAATACTGAGGTGATCAGACCTTTTAAACCCATGCTCTACTAAGTTAGTCCCAGTTATTAAATGCCAAAATATAGTGGGCCTTTATTCAAAAGGTAGCATCTTTACCCAAGGCACAAATGAGCAAAAGCTTCTAGCTGGAAACCTTTCTAATGGCCAAGATATAGGCAGAATAATTTCTCTGATCATAGAATCAAATGGGTTGGAAAAGACCTCCAAGACCATCAAGTCCAGTCCTTGATCCAACATGGTCATGGTTACTAGACCATGGCACTAAGTGCCACATCCAGTCTCATCTTAAAAACCTCCAGGGACAGAGAATCCACCACCTCCCTGGGCAGCCCATTCCAATGTCTGATTACTCTCTTTGTAAAAAGTTTCTTCCTAATATCCAACCTAAACCTCCCCTGGTAGAGTTTTAGCAGTTTTGTCCAACTGCTGGTTGCCTGGGAGAAGAGACCAACCCCTCCACCCCCCACCCCCCCACTCCGGCTACAACCTCCTTTCAGGTAGTTGTACAGAGTGATGAGGTCTCCCCTGAGCCTCCTCTTCTCCAGGCTGAACAACCCCAGCTCCCTCAGCCTCTCCTCATAGGACTTGTGCTTGAGTCCCTTCACCAGCCTTGTTGCTCTTCTCTGGACCCGCTCCAGCACCTCAATATCCTTCCTGAACTGAGGGGCCCAGAACTGGACACAGCACTCCAGGTGTGGCCTCACCAGCGCTGAGTACAGGGGCAGAATCACTTCCCTGGACCTGTTACCACACTGCTCCTGATCCAGGCCAGGATGAGTCCTTCAACGCTGAGGCTTGTGCTGGTCAAACCCAGTTCTAAAAATTTTTGTTTAGCAACTTTTTTAATGTAAAATTCATTAGTTTTCTGTAGAAAGGAGTTTACTGCTTTAAAGCATCTTAAGGATAAGCAAATTTATCAGCACCAAGATAGTTAAGTTCATGTTCTTAGCTCCCCTATTCGTCTCCTCTGCAGTCCCAAACAAGCTACAGTAAGATCCTGTCTTAATTTTTCTCTGTAATTTAATACATTTTTTTGCCCAAGAATACTACTAGCAGGATTTCTTATGATCCAAAAGAAAGCGAACCATCTAACACCAGGTCTCTGGAAGGACAGAGAGTTGGTCAGGGACAGAGTCATATGCAGATATGTCAGGAAACTTTTTGGAGGCTTTCATCATGGCACAAAGACACAATTTTCCAGATATAAAACTGTTACTTTCCTGTCCAACTTCTTGATCAATAAAATAGGGCCATTTAGAGAAAAGTATTTTGATCAAAATATTTTCTTAGCTTGTTTTCCTTTTCAGAGCTGAAAAAGTTTTGGTCAACATAACTTAAGTTCAGCAAGATACTAAGTATATTACATAATTGGAAAAAACTACCCAGGCTTAAGTAGAAGCCCTTCTGAACACAAATTCAGCTCTAAGTAAAGCATCTACCCACTAGATGAATGTAGCCTCAATCATTATTATAGCTTCATGGTTATTATGAGGGCTCTAAAAAATTGTAATTGCCACTCAACTCAGCACTTACACAGACCTGCTTTATAACAAGTGTTGTCACATACCACACCTTTGGAATACATCCAAAGAAAAATTATTTTAGTACCTAGGTAAAAAAAAAGAACAGCTAGTTTAACAGACATTACACATTAGGAAAAAAACCTGCCCGAATGATATGATCTTAATGTTCATTATATACTGAAAGAACACTGAGATATAGCATTCGGAGTTGGTTTGTTCCCTAAAAGCACACCACTAAAAAATAAGAGGTTTCAGAAGGTCAGGAAATATACTTTAAGATAAATATAGGTCTGGTTAATACAATGGACCTGAAGTGATGCTTTTTCCATTGTCATTAATTGTATTTTCTTTCCTTGTGCTAGCAGTAACTTTTTCCTCTTGTAAACAACTTAAAAAACAAACATGCTGCTTCTTTCTCTCTTGGTGCATTTGAAAAAAAATTCTTTATGCTTTTAAGACTAGAATGACATTCTTATTTGTCACACAGAAATGTGAGTAGTCACATTTCCCAATCAGCTAGAGAAAGCTGTGCAACCAAGCAGTATCTCTTATTACCTATCTTCGCAAAGATTGGTATTGAGAGGTATTGTGTAGGCTCAGCCAAGAGATACACACACAGCTGCCTATTTTACCTGCACCAAGCCAGAGAATAAAGGATAACCAGTCACTGTGTTGCAAGCATTCCATCAGATACAGCCTGTACTAACAACACTGGTGAGGTTTTGGGGGTGGGGTTTTTGTTGTTATTGTTTTGGTTTTGGGGGGAGAATGGCAGTTTGGGTTTGGTTGTTGCTTGTTTTCGGCTTTTTTTCGCCCCCTCCTTTTTTGTTTTCGTTTGGTTTGGGGTTTTTCTACGTATTCAGACAACCAACAAAAGGCTATAAACTACGGAATCAGATATGTGAAGTATTGTATCTCAACTATCTATTAGATAACACCAAGCTAACAGGAGTCAAACTGTGTTAGTTATCTTATTAACATTACTACTAAATTCCCCCATCTATATCATAACTGTTTGGAAGGTTATTTAAACAATTTCACATAGTGAGGACACAGAGGAAGGACATAAGAACAAACTCTTGCCTCAAGATTACAAGTTCTGTTTGGTTTATGCAATTTAATCAAATTCCGCTGTTTGGTAACAGTTTAAATAAATGTCTCATTCAAGAAGAGTCAACAGAACCTGTACATTAAAAGCCCTGACATCACACAGTTCTGTTTAAAAGTGAAATTTACAGAAATCAATAGCCCACAAAAGGAATTAACTTTGAGCGAGTTGCTTGGAATTCACAAGCACAAGGCTCTAGCTGGGAAAAATACACATATGACAGGACACGATGAAAACCAAGTTTAAGTGTTAGTATCTGCCTTCAACTTGCAACGGCTGATTTGAGAGTTCAGTTTAGTAAGCAGAATCTTAGATGAACTAATAACCATGAATTAAGGATAAGGCTCAGAATCTACTTAGGTTACAAACATATTTCAATGGCTGAAGCATCCATTAAGCAAAAATCAGGATCAGGAGTAACAGCAGACTGAGCTCCTGAGTTAGATTTACAGTATACTCCCATCAGAACTCAGTGATAGGAATTTTTAATTTGTACCTTCTAACCAAAAAGTAAACAGTTGTGAGGAATTAGGGAAATAAGTATGCAGAGTCAGATTAGGATGGTAAATAATATATCTGTAACTAGGATCTTGTTCAAATCATGCACTTACAAGGGCTCTACATACCTTTTTAAATAATTACAATAGATTAAGTTTCTAGCCATGCTTACAAGAAGTAAGATTTCCTAAGCAATTTAGGTGCCAATAAGGTAGATGTGTACTTCAGGCCCTTTTAATACCCAGAGAAGGAGCCAAAATTTAAGGTCTAGAGTCCTCATACAGTGTGCAAAAAGAATCAATATCTCAAAAGTGATCAAAAAACTGCACATGCTGAGCTTGCAATTCATTGAAACCCAGCCAATGGCAAGCGCTCAGCAGTGGGGTGTGTTTGACCTCCTACCTTTGGGAACACATTTTGCAGAGTAAAGTCTTTTAACACAAGGCTTCCAACTTAGTGGACAAATATTTCAACTGACACGATGTTACATAAAGTGGCTACTAGCAAAGCCCAAAACAACCAAGAAATAATAAAAATGCCAGAGTTGGTTTTAAGTTTACAGGGATCCCTTATCTCCTGGTCTCCCCTCAACTCTAGGCTCTTCCACCTTAAAAGCTCTAAGACAAACCCTCTGCTAAATCTTCATTAACAACTGCCTAATGGTGGGAACTGCTGTGGTAAGTATCAGAAGACAGGAAATATCTTCTTACTCCGGCACACAGCCTACCATTGCCAAGAGGAAAATACCCTTCCTTGAGCTAGCTCTGGGTTTAGCCACATGCAGTCCAAAAGGAACTCTCAGAAATTTGGAAACAAAGGTCTAATAAGTCTGAAAATGGGCAAAAAGTCTCCAAAAGCTGAGTACCAAACTCTGCAGCTAAGGACATGTGGGTTTGTTAGTCTTTATTCTCAGCAGTCTTTTTTTTTTTTTTAATGCCAAGCTTTTAGCATCTACACAAAGATAAATAAAAATATAGATAAACATAATAAAGATATCTTTGTGATAAAAGTGCACAGTAAGGTCAATACAGTGGAAGCCTCAAAACAAAAGCATTGAAGGATTTGGGGGCTTTTCTGATACAGAACAATGAACAACGTAAGAGATGGCTATATTTGCTGCATCCCCAATTCCCTGTACAAACAAAACACTGTGTTGTTGTGGTTCAATCATGACAAACAAACACAAGGTGAAGTCTAGAAACAATCTTTATCTTATTCAACCAATCTGATAAAATCTGTTTCTCCAGCCTCCCCTTGCTCATGACAATGTAACTGAGTGGGGAGGGAGGGAAAGAGCTGCCTCCACTGACACAGGCAGATCACAACCACTCCAGTTGCAAACTCCTGCTCAGCAGCTGGGCAGGGCGAAGAGACAATTCACATCTCAGCATGTTCCATAATCCCCACTGCCTTCAGCTGATGTAACATCAGTTTATGACCTGAGCTTGTTCCTTCCATGAGTAGAGATCTGCGAACATCATAACCATCTACTCCAGAGAGGGTGATGCAGCTCCTGGCCTCCACATCAGCTGAACTCAAACCAGGTTACATGAGATGCAATCAGGTCATGTCTCATCTGAGACAACTGCAGTACAAGATTTGGAGGATGCTGAAGGGAAGATAAGAGGGATATTTTACAGCCAGGTGCTGAATTGTGCATTCCTGATATATAAGTTGTTCTTGATTCTTTCAATTATTTACTCGATAGAAAAAAACAGTTTCATTACCCCACTTTATGTGAAATAGAGACCCAAACCCATCCTTGCATGAATTCTCCAAGGAAACATTCACTACTTTTTCCCTAACTTCCAAGATTAAATTTCAGTCCAAGATACTAGTTTTGTTTATTTAGTTACAAACACATGGCCCTCATACCAATAGCATAGCTTTTCCCACCCAGCAGCAATGTCCCTTGGTAGTCAAGCCATATTTCCCTCTGCAAAAGCTAAATGGCATTCACTTTAAGCTGATGTTTCTGAAACAACCCAGCTTCAGTAGCTAAATAAGGCTGTGGGTAGGAAGCCTTCAAATTCACATGTGCCAGGTAGGACTTCAACTCCCTTCCTATTGGATCAAGAAAATATTCACTTCAGACACTGAATCTGACAGGAAGAAGCAAGGAAGCTCACAGGAATGGGCGGGAGCCCCCAACTTCTTTCACCAGGAGAGATGTATGTAAAAGAATGCCATCTACCACTCTAGTTTCTCCAGTTTGAGAATAAAAAGTACTTTAAGGGCAGAGTTAAAATAAATAGTCTTTAGAGAAGCAAGAATACCATATCTTGTAAGAAAATATATTTATTTTGAAGTGATACATTCAATGATTTTTTTTTAAAAAACTCAGTTGAGTCACCAAAAATATCTGCACTGGGGTTTATTTGTGTATCAACTATAATGAAATGCCATCTCAGTGTATTTGGAGACAATTTTGTGAAAAGCTTCAGTGTGTTTAATATCTGTATGCATCTGTTACATGTCTGTAAAACAGAGCTTCACGATGCTGGGGCTACAACAGCTACCCCTGTTTAAGGACTTCCATTCCTTTCTTCTTCCTCCAGCCTGCACAACTCTGCTGATGACAATTGCTTGTCGGGTTTGAAGAAGATAAACTGACTAAGCCCCCCACTGCAGCCCTTATCATTTTGCCAAATAAATAAGGTGGTGCCACCCAAGCTCCTACCATGGCACTGTGGCTGGCACATAACGGACACAGAAGCTTTGAATACTAAACAGACTTATCTTCCACAACCAGATATTACTGAGGTGCTCTCTCACTGCATTTGTTAGGGTTGCTTGACTTTAGTATCCAGCTGAAGGAAAGCATTTCCACACAGTTTAGAGGGAGGGAAGAAAAAAAAGGGGCAGTGATTGAGTCTACCAGCAATTTCCCTCACTTCCCCTAGCACAAACATTACATTCATCAGTTACACACCTGCAAGAATACTGAATGCCTAAATCAAAAGAGAACTGTGACACCACTAGATATACCAGTCTCAGAATAAACTAAGAAGAGAAGCCTTTCTCATTTTAAATGTTCTGGAGTTGGGACTGTACCTGCCTATTTAGCCACAGTGCTTGTCAGTAGTGGTCCTACCCCTGGCTAACCTCAGCATTATTTTCTCAAACCCACTTACACCTGCTATGCACTGGGACTGAAACCTAAAGCGTGTTTGAGTGGAAATTGATGGCTCTTCCCTCCAGTAAAGAGCTTCCAGCCCAAACCCTTTGACAAGGATTTTAAGCCTGGGGCTGGGCTGCACACAGCTATCAATTTAGGCATCATTTATATTTAAGAGAATGCAGCAAAAAGCAAAATAGAGTTTTTAACAAAAGGTAAACCTTCTCTGCAACTTGCTAACTTCACAGATCTGACAAAACGAGTTTGTTGACCCTCAGACCCAGGCTTATCTGTTTGCATAGGGGTTTGACCGACTGCCACTGGGAAGGTTTACAGTTCTTTGAGCTTTTTAACTATCACGTTCTAGTATTCTGCAATACTACACGTGTATTTTGTAATGCCAATACACTAGTTTATAAATTTAAAAATGCAACAAAAATAAGGGGGGAAAAAAGACTGCATGATTCACTTGATATGGGAAGAATTTTTTCTTACATACACACACAATGAAATTTTGTTATATAGGTACACTGAAAATCCAAATGCCTTACGAAAGGACCACTGCAGCACAAATATCAACTTTACCTTTAGTTTAATCTCAAACACATTGTTGAGGAATTCTCTTATTACTATTGCTAATTATTTTTTTTTTTATTAAGGACATTAATCTGGAAAACTGGAAAGTCAATATCTCGAAATAAGTTGCTAAGGATATTGCAAAAATTACCCACTTAAAACATTATATAGAGGATACAACTTTATTTGCTGAAGGGGAAACAAGAACTTCATATTAGAATCTCAAAAGTAGAAAGTTGTAAAAAAAAAAACAACCAAAAAAACCCCCCAAAACAAAAACAAAACAAAAAAACCCCAACTAAACCAAACACAAAGATTGAAAGTGGTAAGGCATTGTAGTTCAGGGAATAAAAGAAAGATAATGTCAGCATCATGGTGTTGCAACAGAAGCAACTAGAAACATGTTTCTGTTAAGTACATTCCTCATATCTACACCACACTACATCCCTACTTGCCTAAGAAAATAAACTGGCACTACGAGATTAGCCAAACCACTGACATACTGTAGCCACCACTACCTTCTTTGTTAATGGCAGAGGTCAATATTCCACACCTGGAAAAATAGGTGGAATGACAGACTAGAGATTAACTTACCTAGAGTTTAACTTACCTCGTAAAATAAATATGCAAACTTTGGAGATAAACTTCTACCTTGGATGAAAAATCTAAATCAATTTAGTTCTGCTGTTTGTTATGTTTTAAGCAGAAATTAAGATAAGTGTCTCTGGAGAACCAACATTAAAAAAAAATAAATTAGACAAGTTAGCAAGAAAGTCATGCAACCAAATACACAAATTAAGTTTTATCATGCAGAAAGAGATCAAAGAGCAATAAAGTGAGTATGAGGCTGGAAAGACTTGAGAGAAGATTTAAGCTTTCATTTAATCAGGAATGAATAGAAGAGCTAGAGTGTGCAAACATTAGGTTGCATAAACACCAATGGAAGAGGGTTTATAGTAATGCCAGTGAGCATAACTAGAACAAGAGCAATTAAACTGAGAATGCAAAAATGTAGACAGAAGAGAGGGACAAGCTTTGTGAGAGCAACTTTAGAATACATCATGTTAATCTTTCAAAGGAAGCAATGGAAACACACTTTTTCAGGAGTTTCAGAAGAAGAACAGATAAAAATAAACATACAAGAACTTCAGAGACTAGTCAGCTACTTATAGTCAGAAAGTTGTGTTTCAGAATAAGCTGGTAGCCTAGACTGACACATCTATATAGAAAACAGCTGCACAGTCATACCAGCTCATGGGATGAACGTACCACTTTCACCTGAATTTAAAATTCTTCATTAAAATTGAGCAAAATAGGTGGGTCAGAAAGCTAAGATGACAAACTAGTAAAGAGAAATAATATTGGTAGAAAAAGCACTGGCAAGCACATTCTCAGAGAGTCAAGGTGAGCAAGCTATCCTGATAGTTTCATGCAGAATTTTTTGCACTGTTGCCAGAGTTATTTTCTGCATTTGGCTGGCCAGGAGCATGGTATGACTGCACTTTTAGGAATTGGTATAAAATTTAATGATCTTATCATCTGCAGGTATCTTTTGGGTAAGGCGGCACAGGTCAGTATAAAATTTATCTTTTTCAGCAGGGTCGGCTTGGAGAGTTGGCGCATATACACTAAAGAGGACAACATGTTCCTTGTTGTGTAGTGGAAGGCGTAAGGAGATAATGCGGTCAGAGTGACCTGTCGGCAGATTTTCAAGTTTAGGGACAATAGAGTTTTTAATCATGAAGCCAACTCCTGAGAGATGCCTTTCGGTTCTGGGTTTACCTGACCAAAAGAGTGTGTAAGTGGCACCATGTTCTCTAAGGTTGCCTTCCTCATGGAGACAAACTTCACTGAGAGCAGCAATGTTGATGGTGAGACATGACAGTTCGTGGGCAATTGGGGTAGAACTACGCTCAGGACGTCCACTGTCCGCAGTATCAAGCATGGTTCTGATGTTCCAGCATGCAAGTGTCAATTTGGGTACACCTTTGAAGGAAGGTGTATGCCTTTGTCTCTTAAACTTTGTTTGACCGCATCAGAAGATGCTCGTTGGCCACGGTTAACCAAACGAGTACTTTTAGGAGTAAGCCAAGGCCATCACAACAACTGTATTACCCTCACGCATGACCATCAGTCTTGGGCTATGGAGGGAAGCCACACAGGAGTTGTAATCAGTCCACCACACGCACAACTGGCTGCTGATGCAAAATAACGACCGGCTGCAACAAATTCTGTGATTTGCCCTTTTTTCAAGTGTCATCACCATCCTGTCCTTACAAAACTACATAACATACTGTAGTTCATAAAATCAAGATGATTTTTTTTCAGGTAGACAAAGCTGACCAACTGCATAGTTAACTATCTGCGAGCAGTGGGATGCACCTGTTGCCGCAGACGGGCCGCCTGTTGCAAACACCATCCTCACCTCAGAGGAGGCAGGATGCTCTTTGCCCGGCCGAGGCCGTGCAAGCCCTGCTCCGTCCTAAGAGCACCCAACAGGAGCACTGCCCAGCCGGGCCAGCACAAGCCAGCCGGGACGCCTCCCGTGCGGTGCTCGTGCTCCGCAGGCGGTCAGGGAGGGTGGGACAACCAGGAAGGGACCGGCCATGACACAGCGGACCACCCCGTGTCCCCGCGCCTGCATCTGCACCTGCGGGGGGGACCCCCACGCGAGACCCGGGTGACACGGGCGGGGACCGCCGGCAGCAGCAGCCCGCACGGCGGGGTGTGTCAGGGCGCGCACCGTACGCTGGCAGGGCGTGAGAGCGGTAACGCGGGAGGGAGGTCGGGGACGCACCTGGTCTCCTGGTTGCTGAATTTCTTGGTGACTACCTTGCCCAGATCCAGCCCGAGCCGGTCCGCCACCCGCCTGGGACCAGGTCGTGGTGGGAGCTGCGCTGAACAGCACGATGTTCGGCATGGCGGGGGCGAGCGCGGCCGGCGGGCGAGGTCCGGGCTGCGGCGAGAGGAAACAGAGGAGCGGGGCACCGCGGCGGGCCAAATGCGCGGTGCGGGCCCGCCCCCGCCCCGCCGCCCGCGAGCGGAGGGAACCGGGAGGGACCCGGGAGCGGACTGGCGGGCGAGCGGGCGCCGCGGGGCACAGGTAACGCCGGCGGCCCAGCGGCCACGGGGGGGCGTTCGGGGGGGCCCTGCCCCTCCTCCGCCTCCTCCTCCTCTTCCTCTTCTTCTTCTTCCACGTCCCGAGCTCCAAGCCCAGGTGACCCCCCAGCTGCTGTCCTGCCTCTGGAGCGTTCGGCCGGGCTGTGCCTTAGGCGTGCAGAGCTCTGCCTGCGCTTCGCTCCCGCACTTGAAGAGAGGCACGAAGGGAAGATCCTCACATGAGCTCGGCTATGGGAATATGTGGTTCAGGTGACACCGTCACCTAAAAAAAGCAATTGTCGAATACAGCTATAGGTAGGTATGTGTTTAGTTAGATCCATATCTAACTAGTTTTATTTACCAAAGCTGTCCTTAAATAACCCACGACCGATTCTATACACACACTGTTCATTTTCCACTGACATGTTTTTGTCGATCGTTACTTAGAAATAAGCTCACGACCAAACTGCTGTCTGAAAACTGACAAAGACAAAAAGGTCTTAGCTTTCAGGTGAGCTGTTTTAGGTTGTATGTATACAAATAAATAAATTGCATTGGATAAGTGACTTCAGAACTTTCTCAGTTTTCCTGCCTTAAGCAAACCTTTGCCTCAAGGAGCAAGGTGTTGAACACATGTTTAATATTGTTCTGTCAGTAGGATAATCCATGACTAAATAAACACCCGTGTTGCATAGTTCACTAGAACAGACAGTTTTAGAGCTGCTCAAAAAGTCCCATCGGTAATTTTTCAACCGAACACTGAATTCCAGTAAGTAACTTTCTCAATTAAAAAAAATAAAAATCCAAACCAAGCAAGTTTATGTCCCAAATCAAATGTTTTATTCAACAGCTGGGTAGTAAATGGTTTGGGTTGGGGAGTTAGGGACTAATAGTTTGCGTTGCTGTCATTCCCATTCTCTGGTGGTCTATATACTTGCATAAATCATAGACACTTCATGCTAAGTATCACATCATTGCAGAGGCAATGTAAACAAGGGATGCAGCTTATGGACAAGAATGGGAAAAATAAGTATTGTGACTTATCACAGCATAATTCCAGAATTTATTCCAGTGTTTGATACATTGCTGATACCTCAGTATATGATAACTGTTTAGTGGCCCACTCACCCTTTGTCCTCTTTGTATTTTCTCTTTATGCAATGAAAAAGAAATTTGTTTAACTGTCAGCACTGTAGGCTCATAAAAGCATCTCAAGGTTAAACCTGTGATTCTTCCAGTTCATACATCCTCTTCAACAACTAATTTTGTGGGCTACATTTTATTCTGAGTTACTTGCAACTCTAAATTTTGTCCACTCTCCTGATTTTGTTGTGATTTTTAATACTGGTTACTCTAAAATCTTTAGCTTCTATGACAGGACATCTCAGGTTCCATTAAGACTGCAGGTTTCAAATCTGTGAAAAATAAAATTTGCTTCTATGACCTCAGGATTATCAGAACAAAAAGCATTGCTAGACAGAAAAGGGCAATTTAACTTCAAAATAATATAATAAAGGAAAACCATACTTCATTGTTGACTGAAAACAACACTAGAACTTTTAAAATGGACTGTAAAATCAGAAAAAGACAAGAAAACAACTTGGCCTGCCTAGAATTTTTTTAATATATGTTTGTCAGTACTGAACCTTACAATGGACTTGGTGATTGTCATGATCCACTCCCTTTTTTTTTCTCGTAAGGTTACCAGTTAAAACTCTTGTCCTCACATTTAGTACATATTCCATTATTTGCTGGCTTAGTGGGATGCCCAGACAATTCTTTTCAGTCTACTAAGACTTTTGTGCCCAACAGCTAATTAGTGTTTATTCAGTAGCTACAATATAGAAACTGCAGTCATTAAAACTAGCTGTGGAGGCTGTAATACAAAAGAAATAATGCTGATTGACCTGCTGAGTATGATTATCTTTCCTTTGGTTGTGATAGACTAAAACAGTAGCCCAGAATTCAAAAGTTAGTGCCATCCTCACTTGAAGCTTTCTACTATTCTAGAGAAAAAGAAATCATTTTTTGATTCAATGAGAACAATAAAGAAAATACCTGCCTAACAGCAGAAAGTAAAACTTTCAAGAGGAAATTGCTTTCTTCCTTTTATCATCACATTGTGATTAGAAACAGTCATGCCCGATATAGGATGTAATAATCAGCAAAGAACAAGAAAATGCTGTTTTCTGGTAACAAGTTGTCAGTAAGTATTGGTCAATTTAGCCAGGACAAAGAGTGAAACAACTATGAGTCAGCTGGACCTGAGAAAGCATATGTAATTCTGCTCCTGCAACAGAAAGCAATTCCAGCAAAGGTATGAGAGCCAAGGAAAAATAAGAGACTTTTAAATATCAGAAGCAGAAATTGGACTACCAAGAGACTTTGATTTACATAAAACTGAAAAATTTCTGCCCATCTTGCTTTCTCTGCAGTGCAGTTTTGCAAATTGTACCATACAACTTGCTCTATGATTCTCCTTCCAGTTCCCATACTAAAAATTGCTACACCCTGAAAAAATGTCAAAGTAACTCAGGGCTTTTGAAGTTTTTGTGTCACAATGGCTTCTGACTGTTTTTTTTCTCTTTCTGATTACAAAATATTTTTATGGGAGAAAAAATCAGTTGGGAAAAAAAATCAGCCTTTTAAAAGTGCTGACAATCTGGAAATACAATCTGAATATCGAGGTGCTTCATTCCTTCCTTTCACAGTCATAATTTGTAACAGAATCTATTGACCAATTTCTGCCCTCAGTTACATCATTTAATTATCAAATGTTAGCAAATCGTGGCTCTGGTCTTGAAAGAGTTGATTGTGAAAAATCTGATTTAAAATAAACAGTTTCAGCCTATTTTTGTTGTGTGTATTTGTAACTGTTAGTGTACATTTGAGTGATGATTTCAAGATTTTCTCAGAATCACCCTTAAAAAAAAATTAAAAAAAGCTAATATTTGCCTCTAATCACATGTCTTCAAGCGCTTTGACTTGAAGAATAAACAGCTACTATTAGAGGCCTTGATATGGAATAGCAGCAGCTGACAGCATTACAGTCACATCTGTCCAAACATATTATCTCTGCATTTTGAGACCTGTGATTCTATTGTTTTCAAATGCTGATCTGGTTCTTCCAAAGCTTGTTCTATCCTGCAAGTATAAAAACATAAAAAGTTGTTAAATGAATAATCCTACTGAGAAAGCGTAAAATTTTGTCATAAACCCCCTATAGTTGTTCCCAGTGCTCAGTAACTTACCATTTTCATCATGATCTGGGCCACCCACAGCTTCCAAATTCCCCTCGACGTACCCAACTTCCACACAGCTCCAGTAATCTCCCTCCCAGCTGTCTTCCAAATCTCCATTGCTTCCTTACTCGGCTCTATGGCTTCCAATAATTTCTAATGTTACCTCTGGATATTTTCTGAATATTGAATATTTCAACTGCTGCTTCTATTTCAGATCCACAGGTCTATGATGTACTGTTCAGCTGCTATTGAAATCTCTTTGATCACTTAGCTCCATTTTTCTTTGTCAGCAGATCCAGCTCCTACTGTCTCACCTACTTTATTCTGTAAAAGAGCTTATTGCCTTCTTACATTTCTTCTGAAGGAAGACACTAAGCCAAACACCTTTTATAAATTTCTCCTAATGTGCATCATAACACACCTTTCTCAGCTCTAATCATCATCTAACATATGCACCTTATACAATGTATGATCAATGGAGAGAAAAGAAAGAATTTTTAAATTTCAGGTTACATAAATTTAACTGTTCACTGCATGCTTTGTTATCCAGACATTTTCACATCAATGGTCTAGGCTGTTCTTAGCCCCCTACTTATCTACACATTGATGTTCTCTGCTTCTCTAACAGATTTTCTCTTAGACTGCCTTTGATTGACCAACAAAAATAAAATGTCTTTTGCTGCTGAGAAACCCAGAAAACTCACCACTATTTTTCCAGTCTAACCTTTGGTGGCCGCGTTTCAACTACAGTAAGCAATCATTTTGTTATTTGTAGCTAGGACAAGTTACAAAACTTAAACATATATGCCACCTCATAATGCTGCAGTTTTCCCAGACATCTTACAAAGTACCTTTCAGGTACCTTTCAAGATTCTTATATCTAAAACTGTACTATCTGGGTTCTGTTTGTCTTGAGCATAAATCTTCTGCCACATAACAGTAGCTAAAATGGTAAACTGAAAATATTTTTTAGGTAATGTAGATATTGCTATTGTTTTGTTCTAGCAGTTTAGACTGGGATCCATCCATTTGAGTTTCCAGTGAACCATGAAACATTTTAATTTTTGCAGGGAGATGTAGTTCCTACTACTAAATGATTTCTCAACTTTTTCAATGAAAACAACCATATACTGTTTAAATTCCTTTTCTCCCCAAGTGTTTATTTCCAGTTTCTGTAATACCTCTTTCTTTAATTCCTTTTCACTGTTTTTTTCCTTTCTGCCATGATTTTGCCCACTTGAACTCCAAAGGAACAGTAGCTCATAATCTTCATCTGTGAATACTACATCTCAGCATAGTACCAGGGCTTTTAACTCTGATTCCCCCAGTTAGACAGCTGCCAGTCTCAACATCTTCTGTGTTACCACATGCCTGAGTAAATAAAGGCAAGATAGGAGACTAATCTTGGAATTAAACAAGCACTAGGGATTGCACTATTGGAGAAAAAAAGCATATCAATGCCAAGGTAAGGTGGAAGTATAGAGCCGATCTTTATATATCATCCATTCAGGTATCAGAGGCAAAAGACCAAGACTCTCCAGAAGACTGTTTTCTACCCCTCTAAAAATAGCCTAGTTCAAGATAAAAGATCAAAGATTTCTGTTTCTTTTTTAAGACAAAAGCTTGTGCATTCTGCTTCAGGCTAATTTAGAAAATTTTATCTTGTCTCTTATACATTTGATTCTAAGTAGGGGCAGCTTAGCCTGTGAGCCTGTCTTATTCTTTAATCTTCTACTAAATGAACATATCACCATGCTGTGTCTCAATTCTGTCAAATCACATTTTCCAAAAGAAAACCATTCTGCATGGACATTTTTGACTGGAAAAAGATAAGGAAAGAGAAGCAAAGAAGAGAAGAAAGTAGATCACAATCTGAGACTGCACTCTTTCACATCATGCTTGCACAACCACAGGCACTTGCTTTTGCCTCTAGTCAGAGGCAGAATGTCAGGTATGTCTCTCTCAGATTTGAGCTGACCCAGTACAGCCTTTCTAATGTTACATTCCTGTGTTCTGACAGTATGCAAATCCAGAATGTCACGTCAAACTAAAGAAAAGTCTCCTTGAGAGTAGATAGCCCCCAGTCTATTTTGAAAGTCACAGGGCAGATTGCTGCGATGTCTGTGATGCTCACTTTACTAATATTACTGCACTACTTCTACTTTCAAAGCAAGACCGTGCATTCAGATTACACAAACTTTCCATCAGCTTTGGGTAAAACTTGCCTAGGGAAGTTTTTAGGAATTGCCTTGTGGTTTCTCTGGCTGTAGTTATGCAATGAGACACAAGAAGACTTCCTTGCTTCCACATCTGAGTGAGTATGCCATGTCAGAACAAGATCTGTAAGTGGACAATTACTTATCAACTGCCTCTTGATAACAAAAAAGAAGCACACCAAGAGGAAGAGATCTAAAGTTCACTCTAGAAACAAAACAGGACTGAAAAAGAATTCATCTATTACTGAGTCAAAACTTCCATTCTCCTTTGTGTTCCCACAGTATGATTGCTAATAAATATTGCTAGTTATTTTAAAAATTGGCATAGAACCTTAATATAATACCAGGAAAAAGAAAGCTTTTTATAATATTTGGGGGATAAAAAATCCACAGAAAATTGAACTAAGGATTTGGCAAAAAGTGGAAAAATTCTTTTCCATAAATATGCTGAAGAAGGTTGAATCAAATCCACTGTAGTGTTATTATTTGAGACAGCTGTATAAGTTGTGTGTTTTACTCAAAACTGATGTGAGAAATATTTTATTCTCTAGATACAGGCACGTAAATCAAGTTTCACGAACACCAGCATAACAAGTACTAAAAGTTAGATGAAACATAAAAAGACCTGGTACCCCTAATTCACCTTCAGTCATTTCACCTTCAAAATGTTTCTTCATGTTGCCTGTGTTCATATATAAATCAAACCAAATTAAATATATATCACTAATATTTGTTTATTTTTTAATATCTCAGGCTGATTTCAATGATAGCTTCATTAGTTATGTGCACAATTGAACACATGGGGTTTTACTTCATTTTTACTCCAGAGAGAAATTACAGTGTCTTGTGTTTATTAGCTTCATTCTCATTAAAAATAAATTCTTTCATGATCAGGTGAAGACTTATTATGAAGTGGAAGGAAGGAGAGTGAGAAACCAATATAGAAGTGCTGCTTCTGTGGTGCTTGAATTCCAAAGTGAAGTAGGAGCTGCCATGGACCCGCTGAGACTGCCAGTAGAACTGCTAACCTCCTTAGTGAAAGGTCATTGATTTCTAAGGAGGAACATATATGTAAAGAACATTTCCATTTTAAAGCAGACCTACTTAAGTGTGGAATTTTATATCACGATTCTTAGGAGACACATACTGGTTTAAGGCATTTCTGTTCAGTGTCAGGACTGACAGTTAATTTTCAGTGCTTAAAACGGATTGCTCTACGTAGAAAGAGTGGAGAAGATAGACAAATGTAAACATTCTTAGAATGTGAAATGCTTTTGATAGAGTCTTCCACAGTATCCGATAGCCATAATAGTGAGATGGGTGCTACTGAGGTGAATGATAAGTTGGGTGGAATACTGGCTCACTCATCAGGCTTGGAGGGTTGTGGTCAACTGTACAAAATTCAACTGGCAACTGGTTACCTGCCACATGCCTGAGGGATTGACACTGGAGCTAATACTGTTTAATTTATTTATTAACAACCTGAGCAGTGCAACAGAGGTGCACTCAGGAAGTTCACGCACAATACCAAATGGAGGAGAGGGGCTGATATGCTGGAGGACAGGTCTGCTATTCAGAGAAACTTCAATGGACTGTAGAAATGGGAACCTCATGAAAACCTCGACAAAGCTAAATGGCCTGAACCTGAAGGGCAGTAAGCCCAATACATGCTGGGGACAGACCAGCTACAACACAGTTTTACAGAAAAGGATCTAGGGTTCCTGGAGGAACACACTGAATATGAGCCAGGGATGTGCCTGCGGCAAAGGCAACCTGGGCTGCATTAGCAAGAGTGTGGTAGCAAGCTAAAGCGTTTCCTTCCTCCTCTGCTCACCCCTTCTGGGGCACTGTGCAGACCTTTGAACTCCCCAATACAAAAAAGACACAGACAGACTGGAATGCATTTATCACAGAACCGCTGGGATGGTTAGAGGGACAGCACACATAAAGGAAGAGGAGAGGGCAAGAGAACTGGGCTGGTTCAGCCTGAAGTAAAAACAGAGGAATATTGCTGCTGTCTCCAAACACCTACTGAGAGGATATAGAGATGGATATGGATATGGATATGGAGCCAGACTCTTTTCAAAGGTGCACAGTGATAAGAGAAGAAGCAATGGATACAAGTGGGAACATGGGGAATTCTGATCAGGGACAAGAAAACCTATTTCACCTTGGGGTGGTCTGACATTGAAACAGGTTATTCAGGGAGGCTGTGAAATATTTGTCCTTGGAGATAATCAAAACTCACCAAGTCCCTGAGCAACTCAGTCTGATTTGATCTACTTTGAAAAGGAGTCTGGACTTAAAAAGTTCATTAAAACATATACGATTCCATGATTTTTAAAAAGTGCTGATTGATTTTTAAGGCAGTCAAGAGTTAGAACTGCTAGATATCTGAGAGGAGCTATCCCTTTCCTTCCTCAGAAAATGTTTCCTCAGACAATTATAAACTTGCCTGCAGTAGAAACTCTTCTTTGTAGAATCTGTGTAGATTTCATATTGAATCATAACATAAAAATAAAAACCTTGATATTCCTCTCCTGACTCCTCCCGGCCCGTCATAACAAAAACAAGAGTGAAGCCAAGCCTAACATGTCCAAGGAGGCAACATCACTTTTGCCAGCAGCCTGAAAATTAGAGGTCTTGTCATCAGTTGAAATATTCTTGGTCTAAAACCATCCAGAGGAGTTTCTCTGCTTCAGAGAGATGCCTTTTTGCCACTGTTTTACACTTAATTAGAAATTTTTCACCCATTTCCAATAGCTCCAATCACCTATACAGCATGGAAGGATCTCTGTGCTAAGGACTTAGAATTGGACCATTAATATAGATTTTCTATTCAAAGAATTAATGTTCTGCACATAAGTATTTTATTAGTGACAGGTGCTTCAAAATTACAGAAATAATAAGCACCTCTTAACACGAGACTGCAGTACTCCCAAGGCTATACTGTGGACTGGGGAAAACTCCTTACTATTTATTTGTTCCCCACAGGCTTGCCCAGATTAAAAAAAAAAATCAGACACTGCTGTCCAGCAAACTAAAGGCCATTACTAGGGGCAGAACAAAACTGCTGCTAGGGCTGGTCTATCTTCTGTAGGCATAAAAATTTTTAAGTTTATGCAATGCTGACAATCTACAGCGAGACTACAGATAAAAGGACTAATTTTCTCTCTCTAGACCTGAGTATAAGTGCTTGTGTACAACAGAATTTCACTTTCTGCTATCAGGTCTTACACAGTTTCAATACCTAGTTCTAAGTTGTCATTGTTCTCAATGATTGGAACAAAAATAAACTATACATGGTTTTCTTCAGTGTAAGGTGACTTTATGCTTTTCAGCCCTAGTATTCTTATCATTTGGCATAAACATTCTTGTAAAAGTAAGAACCTAACCTCTACATGTAATTTAAGAGAAAATACATTATTATTCAATGAAGAACATCACTGACTAGGTTGGAAATCGGCACAAGTAACAGCTGAGTCAGGCTTTAATTACCTTGGGAAGGTGAGGCCGTTGTAAAAACTGCTCTAAAAATTTTCTGTGTCTTCATATTTCAAATTATATTTTCCTTCCACACTATGTGTGTGTTTGCCTACATTTTTATCATTTCCCCTTCACACAGTAGGCTGGTGCTCTGTACTCTTATCTGGGTCTGATCACAGTTGCAAGCATACTCAGTTTCAGTAGCACTCCATAAGAGAGACAGAGAAACAAGATAATATGCAATCTTTTTTTCATTAAATAAATCAGTTTCAACCTGATGTAATGCTTTGGTAACATCTCATTTTTTCACAGTTTAAGAACTAAATTCCTGACTGCAAGGTCTATGGGACAAGGCTACTGTTTTCCCCTTATTTTTTAGTACAAAAGTTGTATATTATGGACATTATATAAGATACAGCTATAATGATCTGAATTTCATTACTTCCTTCTGGAGTAGATATGGGATTTTATGCAAAAGGTTACGTAGTCTAGCTAAGCTCTTTATATCCCCCATCCTCCAGGAAAGAAAATCAAATGGAACACTTCCACAAATGGACGTGCACAGAACAATGATCTCGTTAGGGAGAGGGCGCTGTGTTCTCACGAGAAGAAAGCTTGCCAGTTTTCTTCGAGTGTTTCAGCTGAGGCTGGTATGTGCCTTGCCTTTCTATAGGAGGAATTGGTCCCAGCTTTTTGTAGATCCTGAGGGAGGGCTGGAAGATGACTACTATCACACAGTTTTATAAATCTGCTGGATTTTATTCAATTTTTTTCCTTGAAATACAGAATAATCTTTAGGGTACTGAAGCAGAATTGTAGCTCTAAACAGTATTATGCCTTTTTTCACTCTCAGTATCCTTAAAAGCAAGGGAAGATGATGCATCCTTTCCCTTCCATCTTCTGCACAACCAGACAACTTTGCCTCCAGTCACCAGATCACTCAGCAAAAGAGCACTGGGCAAAAAGTATGTAGAGATGTTGCCACTTCTTCCACCTCTATAGACATGAAGCATAGAGGCTAGGTATGAACTGTGAGATGTGGGAGAGGACCTACCAAACAGCGAAGAAAACTTTTATTTCTACTTTTACCCTTTGCAGAAAACATTCTAGTATTATTAAGTGAACATTCATAAGGCCTTCAAAAGCCTCTGGAATACATAAGAACAAAATATTATTGCTTTTTGGTATTTTGCAGACAGGCCTTATGCTCGTACCTGGACGATTAAGATATAAAAATGTCAATTCAGTTTTATTGCAGAAAGTAGCTTAATCTAGTTTATTGTGAACATGAAGAAGTTCTTCAGTAGTTTTGCAAAGGCAGTTTCAGGCACTGGATTGTTTAACCTATTTTTTATTTTATGTTAATATTTAAATTTTATTTTTATGTATATAGTTATACTGCAGCCAGATTAGAATGGCCCAATTACTTTTTATCTCATTGTCATTCTACAATGTTCTAGCACTGTAGTATGTGATACTGTAAAATAAACATTATTTAGGATTCAGATGATAAAACTCTAGATCATCAGCAAGAGGATCCTTTTAGTCCCATTTCAAACCTAGTGACTCATTATTCTTCAAAGGCAATTTTGGATTGAAGTGGTACTCAGTTCACATCACATTTATTGAAAGAAGAGCAATATTTAAGTAAATGTTACCCACGAAACACGGTGCAGAGGCTGAGGAAGGAATGAAAACAAAAAGAAAAAGAAAAGATGCTCTTATAATACATGAAGAGAAAAAGGGAACCAAAACCAGAAAGAGAAACACTGCTGAAACCTCCATGCCTAAGTTTCAAAAGGAAAAGATTATCTGTAATTCTCAACAGTGACTTGCAAACCACTTGCTTGGATCACAACATAATAGAATGACTACATAAGCCCTTCAAACTCGCCTGTGTTATTTATCTTCTCCAGTCACTGATATCCAGCAGGTCAAATGCCTATTTCTGAGAGCCTAAAGGGATCATTAAAAGCAAAATTATTCAGCAATCGTATTTATTGTAGCAAGTTGAAAATTAGCTACTTTGTGGCTCTAATTTAAAGATAAGCAGAAAAAAGAATGCAAATTTTACCTACCATCCATAATTTTTTGAAAGGACTCAGTGAGACACAAACAGAGAATGCCCAGTGTTCCTCTGTGGGACCACCCGCGTCTCTCCTTGGAAGTGACAACATGCTGATAAAAGTCTAGTTTGATTCTCTTATGAGTTTCCACATGTTTATTAATTTCAGATACAACAAATTGCAACCATGCTCTGAAAACTAAATTAGGTTCTTCCCAGCTCAATACTGCTTCTGAAGCCCTCTTTTGTGCCCTTATATACACCCAAAATGTTTTCGGATTACCCAACCAGATTTATGAACACTGATAGAGTGAGAACACGGGTATTCCACAGTGCACATTTATCTAGTGTATTTAGCCCAAGGAACATATCCTATGGGACAGGAGGAGTGAAAACTATGTGCAAACAGAACAAATTCATATTGTAAATGAAATTATTACATGTGGATGGAGTTGATATAATGGCTCATCCACTATGCTAGAGACTCCTATTCAAGCACGCAGTGTAAAATAAAACTGCTGTCACAGGAGCAACAGTGGGACACATATTGTGGTTATACCCAAAGTAGGTTTAAAATCATCAAAAACACACAAAACAATGAATCTGAATTCACCTCATGAAATCTCTGACCAGTGAACTAAAAAATATAAAGATAAGACTGCTTTCTTCACAGTCAATGGTGCTTGGTTGTTTCTAAACCTGAACACTTTTCTTAGCAAAAACTATTTAGAGAATTTGACCTTCAGTCACAAACTGTTTTAAGGTGGTGCAGGCAATGAATTTACTATTTTTTGCAAATACTAAGTGTTACACATACTGATGCATGCCTATGCTTGTTTTTACTGTTAGAGCAAAGAAAACATGTACATTTGTTTGAACTTCAAAATCAGAAAACAAACCTTCACATCTCCATAGAGAAATGTAATTCTTCTGATTGGTTCTATTTCTCCAAGGAAAAAAGTATGAAGGGGTGGGGACAGATGGGGGAACGATTTAGTCTGTCTTGTTCTGTCTGTGGTGTGGTTTGGTTGTGGTGTTTTTGTTTGTTTGTTTGCATTGGGGGTTTTTTGTTTGTTTTGGGTTTTGTTTTGTTTTTTGTTGTTGTTGTTTGTTTGTTTGTTTTTCTTAATGTAATTTTGGTCATAATTACAGCAACAAAAAACCCAAAAAGCCCCAAAATCTTAGAAAAGAGAGGATGTGTCCTTTCAAAGGTCAGAATTAAACAATTTTCACAAAATAGTATTTTTAAAAGTGATGTTTAAAAAGTAGAAAAAATCAGCATAATGGAACTGACAGTTCCAAAAGATGAACCAATGAATGACATGGATTTACCCCTAAAATTCCTTTCTTGGCCAGATGTGGGGCCACCTACTAATTGTCTGCTCAGACTACAACGCAGTGTCTCATCATGCCAAGATGGTTTTACAGAATAAATCCCTGTCTGAGATGCTTTGCTGATATATTAAGTGATCATATACAGCTTTTATAGCTGTATGGATTTTACAGTTGATTGAAAACTTTAATGAAAAAAACATGAATCACACGAACCAATTTCAAACTAATTTCCCTCTAGATGTTACAGGCAGTAGTTCTTACTGACCTTTTTTTTTTAATTATTATGTTAATAGCATTAATAAAATGTTAGTCATTAATGTTTGTCCATAATTCTGCAGAGAATAACTAGCAATTCACCAATGCTATAAGCTTTTGTGATTTGACTCAGTCTCGCAGGCTTAATGGATGTGATTAAATTATTTTATGCAGAGTAAACATTTGCAGTGTTTCCCTTCTTGCTCCTGTCCCAACCTAAGCAAATAAACTGACTGCCAGCATCAGTCTCATGCTTCTCATGTGAAACCTATTGTGAACTTTCAAAGCCCAGTACTGTAAGAGAGAACTTGATGTACTTCTAAATAAATTCACAGATTATTTGCTTAACAGTTTTGAACAATTAAGGTTATGGCCCCAGTCATTTGTCTAAAAAGTATTCTGTGGGAAATTAAATGCAATTAGGGAAGAAAATAATTCTTCCCCTTTTCTTTCCCATTGCTTCAAATGTGTTTCCAGAATAAAGTATTTTCCCCACATCCATTTTTCACTACACAAATAGTTTTTCTTTCTTGGAATTTGAAAAGAATTGTCAGGAAATACTGGGATTCTCTGCAGCTTTTAAAACCTAGGCTATGACACAGCACACTCACTGCTGGAGACATACCTAAAAGCAGAGCGAGATTGAAGATGAAGTCCTGCACTTCTGTAGCCAATGTGTTTCCAAAGGCCCTGGGCTTTGTGATTTCTGCTTCTGTTGATGCTGTAAAAATAATATTGGTGAGATGGCAGTAATGTGCCCACAGCTGCAGCAGACAGATACACTGGGGGTCAAAATTTTTCTTGTTCAGTGTTTCCAAAGGACAGTTTTTTCTTAATCCCAGATCAAAGACCTCATGAGAAAAAGGAGAAGACTGGGGCCTGGTGCTAATGTTCCCTGCCCTAAATCTCACCTCTTATAATGACTTCCTGTACATGGTCTCTCCTATTAGGATATGAACAAACTTTCTAAGATAGACCTGTCTTGCCTACTTAGGCTAGCAACCAGAGGATATGACAAAATTAAGAGCTTCCTTTCAACAGGGTTATTTGTTTGAGGGGTTCTTTCTTCTTGTTAATTCAGTTCCCAGTTGATGACCTTCAGGAGTTACGAAATACAGATGGTAGCAGGAGTAACTAGGACAATTGCCTTTGCTAGGCAGGAGTTTCAACACTTCTGTATACAAACAGTCTCTAAACTGTTCTCATTCAGGGCGGTCCTCAAAATCATGGGTCAGGGGAGCTGAAGCAAACTGGAGGCTTCTTCTAATTAGGGGGCATTAGGGGACTGTCTTGGTGACAAGTTTTCCTTGGCTTGCTGGGAGTTTGCAAAAAGAATTTAGGGTGCTGCTCTTGACCTAGAAAAGCACTTAGGGACAGTTTTTATGGCCACCCATGTCTTTCCTTTTGCAATACCAGTCAATATTAGCAAAGGTGCTTAGCTTCAAAAAAAAAAGATACTTTTTCTCCCCGGAATTCGTGAAGCTGCTGGAATTCACACTGAGTCAGTGTAGCTAAAGATCTCAAGATGTACCCATTCAAATAAAACTGGGCTATAAAGCAAAGAAATTCCTGCAAATGAGAAGAAAACTGCTGGTAGGATTCATCTCATCAACATCTACATATTTACAAACTAGACTTCTATAATTGCACTAGCACCCTGGACCCCCTACACAGCTCCCATTTAGAGGCGGTGGAGAAAAAAAACCAGCATTTCTCGAGCACAAATAATCTGGCTTCTTTTAAATATCTTCATTAGCATGAGAGGGATTCTGTTGCAGAATTGCCATTGTTTATCTGTTGCCTATAAAGTGAAGGTGGAATGATTAGTATTTGTCTGTTAAATGCCACACTGATTGTTAATGCAAAAACAATGTAGTTGGAGTTCTGTTTGAAAATAAACAGATGCGACAACCAAAATCTCCTTGCCTTTCACTGTGACAAAAGATGCATCCATAAATTTAGAATGAGTCTCTTTAGGTCCAGAAGTGGCAGTAGAATAAGTAACAAAATGAATAAGCAGAGTCAGTTCATCTCACATTTTTAAAAGTATATTCAGTTAAAATAATCTGTACCAAATTTTTATATTTCCACTTCATCTCCATTTAGGCTGATACAAAACAGATGCTAAAATCTTTGAAAAAGTTCAGATCTTCCTGTCACTCTCATAATTTGCATGCAAAATATTATGTCTAGGATTTTCCTTAAGTGATTTCTGTGCTTTTTCTCGATTGTTCTAGCTCTTGGAAGAAAGATAAATATGCCCCTTCTGATTTGCTTGTTTAACCTGATAAGGTACTAAGATTAATTTTTCTTTCATACACTGGCTAATAAGGAGACATTAGCAATCAGAAGATAGTCTCATTAAGCATTTGATTCACACTGGATAGAGAATGTAGCATTACATTTCTCTAGCAGCATTGGCCTCATTCAACAGATTTTAATGAAGGATTGATTTTGATGCCATCTTTAATGAATACATGAACTAAAAGATTAAGTCTTTCAGTCAACCTTATGTAAGACGCTGAAAATAATTGAAAAGCTTAAAGTGACAGACTGGGACAAGACTAATGTAAAGAAACCACTGAAAATATCAGGCTGTCAATATGGCTATCAAATATTGATTGAGTGCTTGCACAGAAAAAACAGAAGTGAATATTCATTTCAAAATTAATTAGGATATATTCCAGAATGATCATTGTTCTCCTCCACACTTTGTATATACTCAAGAGATGTCAATAAAGCCACAAAATACATCTAACAAGTGCAGATGCTGCTGCTTACAGGATTACCTGTTCAAACTGGAGCAGCATCTAGTTTTCCTAGGTAGCTTTAGATAATATAGAATGAGAAAAGACGACTGAAAGCAGCACCACAATTTAACTTTAGATTTTTGCATCTTTTCAGAACGTAATCTCTACATTCTAATCTTCTATCACGAGATTTTTTTTTTTACTAAACGAAAAATAATTTAGAAAAATTATTTTTCTTATTTTCTGTGTGCTTTTTGTTAAAAGTCATGTCATGATTTATGTATCAAACCTGAATATGTCAGAGATAAGATATATTTGCCAGTTTGAATGAATTTTCCTTCTATAATAAAAAGTCTTGACAAAACTAAATTTGCCATTTTTTTTATCTGTAACTATTTCTTTGTCATGCACTATGACTTACAATATTCTTCTTATGACCTGATAGTTTTATCTTTTGAGGTCAGATAGTGATATTGCAGCAATACATGAGGGTGAGCTGTATATACAGAAAATAATGGGAGAGCTTAAAAGTTTTTCCTTGTTGTGAACCAGGTAGGTCTAACTTAGGATAGCAGCAGTGAAACAAATATTTAAGTAAAGAATCAACTTTTCTTTTTACCTCCCAATTGAAGTGATTTTTTTCCTTCTCTATGTTTCTCCATTCTTTAGTCTAATGGGCCTTACAGACCTACACAATCGATGAGACTGTAGAACAGGAAACCTTTGAAATCACAGTCTTGGAAAAACTTATTTGTAAATAGAGACACATACACGCACTTTGACAATCCGTGCAAATATCTATTCATTTCTACAGCAAAGAGTACAGAATATTTCAAGGTAGATACAAGACAATTTATTTCTTGCTAGTTTTTTCTGTTGATCATTTTATACTTCGTATTACCTTTCATTCTTTGTTCCCATTTCCATTTAACTTCTTCTCTTGTTCAAAATAAAAGTGCAGAAAAGGACAAATGTCTGTATTCAAATATTTGATTTCATTTTGATTGCTGCTTTGATTTCTGGAAGACTTGAGGTAATATTAGAAATATATTACACTGTTTCTTTTTTCTTCCCCCAACTGAAATCTAAAGATAGTAGACTGACTGTAATAAGAAGCTGTCGAGCTTTCATATTACCTGATCTAGTAGACAAAAAGAAAACAAATTTTTCATTTAATGCTTCAACACATGCTTTACTTGAATGCATGACTGTAAAAAGAGTTTTATTTTTCTTGCAAAGAATTGTCACAGTCTTTTCTCAATTCCACTTGCAGATATTTAATGTATAACGGAACTAAGAGATTGGCTATGAAAATAAAATAAAAGACTCAGTCTTACTGAGTGAAGTTCTCCTGGTGAAATCAGGAACTTTTTAATGAAAAAAAATATTTTAAAACGTCTCTCTTCAAAGAACCCTTTTTTTTTGAGAATCACCATCCAGCAACCAATGCTCAGTAGTGGCACTGCTGTAATACAGCAGAGATCTTGAAGTACCCTAGACCCTTCAATATGAACACATTGGCTGTACCTGCCTCTACCTATTCCCCAGCCTTAGTTCACACTTTTAAATGAAAAAATGGCATGAGTTTTTATATAATACTGGAACCATTTTCAGTCACTTTCTTCCCCATCCTGCTTGGAAAAATGGGATATTCTACTTGGATGGACCACACAATTCAATGCTGCAAAGAGGTTCCAACGGCACCGAGTCCCCATCCTCACGTCTGAAGTTCTCATCCTACTTTTCAGTTTTGTCTGCTTTTCCCCACCACCAAGCTTTGCCAATGTTTCATCTGCTTGAAAAAAAATTTAATTTTTGTATTCAATACTTCTGGTTTGCTGGGACTGGCAAAGCTCCTAGGCTGTGCTATTTTTAAGAATGAAAAGTGACAACAAGTTTCTTTGCTAGTGTTCTTTTTCTGCTTCCTCTGGGAACTGTCTCCTTGGGATTTCAGGTATCTTTAAATCTATGTCACCATCCCTCCCCAACTGGGCTTTGACACGTTGCAGGAAAAACCCAATTCTTTGAGAACCCCCTAAACTCTGCACCTTTGTTTTCCTTTGAAACATTGAAATAGCTTTAAAGCTATTCATGTGTCTGATGAGTTTTTGGTTTATGGGCTTCATTGTTCTGTTTCTTTGCTATTTGTGAAACAGAAATGTCCCCAGCTTAAAAACACCATCAATATTACTCTCATGACAGCTTTCATCTACAGCTATGTAACTTTCTCATTTTGCCTAGCACAGCTGTTTGGCATACCTGTTGTTAAAGACACACTGAACTTAAGATAATTGCAAGACATCTGCTCTTTCTTCACAGAGTTCCAGAAGCCCATCCCTTACTACAAGACTTTTTCTACATTCCAATGAGATATTCTGGAAGTTCAGCCAAGTTCAGTTTAAGACCCAGTCTTAAATAAAATCTTCCAGACAAAATCCTCCAAGTCAAAACTCAAAAATTATACAAAAAGTTAAAAAGAATGTAACTATGAACACTGGCTGCAAACATTAACCACGCTATTGACTAGAAGTTCTCACATATTCTCTGAACTCTTCTACAAGGATACATAAAAGCACTGGGCTTTCGGGAACACCACCACGAATGGGCTAAGAACAGCAGACTTGCTTGTCTGTGTATTGGGGTTGTGTACAGAGGCAAAGCCATGCACCTGTAGAGGAATAACCCCAGGTACCAGTACAGCCCAGGGGACAACTGGCTGGAAGACAGCTTTGTCGAAAAGGGGGTGCTGAAAGCAGGAAGTTTAACATGAACAGCATCCTTGGCTTCATTAGCAACAGTGTGGCCACCAAGCCAAGGCAAGTGCTTCCCTCCTCCTCTGCTCAGCACTCATGAGACCCCTTCAGGGGTGCTTTGCAGAGCACTGAACTCCCCCGTGCAAGAAAGACACTGTCTCACTGTAGTGCAGCTATCACTGAGCCACTGGGATGGTCAGAGGGACAACACACAGGAAGGAAGGGGAGAGGCTGAGCAAACTGGGCTGGTTCAATCCTAAGAAGAGAAGACCCAGAAGGATACTCCTGCTATCTCTAACTATATAGTAACTACCAGTAGGTTATAGAGATGGTGGAGCCAGACTTTTCAAAGGTACACAATAAAACAGGATGAGAGGCAATTGATAGAGGCTGAAATATAGGGAATTCTGATTAAAGACAGGAAAATCTGTTTCGCCTTGAAGTGGTTTGACACTGTAACTGGTTCCCCAGAGAGGTTGTGAAATATTTGTCCTTGGAAATACGAAGAAATCAGTTTGTCCCAGAGCAACCTGACCTTCAAACCTCAGTTGATGCTGTGACTCTGCATCTCAGATATTGCAGGAGTAAGGCCCTATGGCTGAGCTCTCCTTCATGGGATTCAGAAGGCATAATATCTGTTAGTCGCGTACATAATTTGAGTGATGACCTCATGTGACTGGGAAAGAACCTCTTATGACATCCTTTGCTTTTTATGAATCTTGCCTTCAATGTGGCAATTCTGTGCCTCATTTTCACACTAGAAAATTATTTTGATTGTTACTTTTCCCTCTTTTCTGTCTTTAACTCTACTGCAAGTCTCCAGTGTTTACAAAAGAAGTGTAGAAAAGTGTAAAAATATTTTGGTCAGTAGAATTAAACAATATTTTCCATTTGGTGATAGAAACATGCCCAGAAACATGGATCTCAATTGTAACTCTTCTGTACTTCTCCTTAAGTGAAATTTTCCCTCTTTATTTCTTTACACTACAGAGCCTTAGTGCTGTCTACTCTTTTATATGGATCCGAATCATGGGTCATTTACTGCCAACCACCTGCAACTCCTAGAATGCTTCCATCAACACTGCCTCCGTACAATCCTAAACATCCACTGGTCAGATTATGTGACTAATATATCTGTTCTAGAACAGACAGCAGTTACAAGTATTGAGGCCATGTTGCTGAGAACACAGCTGCACTGGGCAGGGCACGTCTCAAGGATGAAGGACCACTACCTACATAAGATCTTACTTTATGGTGAACTTGCCACCGGCTGCCGCAAGAGAGGAGCCCCGAAGAGGAGATACAAGGACTCCCTGAAACAACATCTCAGCCTTGGCCACATTGATCTTTATCTTTGGTCTACTCCGGCCTCTAATTGGGAGGTCTGGAGACACACCATCTATAACGCTGCTGCTTCCTTTGAGAACGCACGCAGGATCACCATTGAAGAGAAAAGACAACGCAGAAAGAATCGTGCCTTGCCGATGCCATCCAAGGACTCTTTCTGCTGTGCCTTTTGCAACCGGACGTGTCTATCCCACATTGGCCTCTTTAGCCACCAGCGTGCTTGTAGCAAACGTGGGTAAAGCTCTTCCCAAATCTTTGTTCGTGAAGCCCAGTCATGATGATGATTTCTTTACACTAAGCAAACTCACTTTTGAGGTACTTTAATATAGATTTGACGACATTTTTATAGGACTGTTATTTTGTTGCTGTTTTTGTCTTGTATTGGTTATTTGTTTTGTTCGGTTTTGTTTCATTTCATTTTGCTTTGGTTTAGGGAGGAAGGTGAACATAAAATTTAGGAAGAATCAAATATCATTCAGGACTAGAAGTGATAGAAGTGGGATAAATGTGCAGTGTCAACAGATAATGGTAACAACCTTAACTGCTGGCACTAATCAATGCCAGAATGATTAGGAGCTACTGATGTGCTGATACTGAAAAATGTAAATGAGATCATATTATGTACATATGAGGTACTGTCAGTAGAGATAAATGATTATCAATGGCCTGATTAAGTATATTCTGAAGAATCTCCTATATCAAAATGTTAAAAGAGTTTGCTGACTAGGCTAAAGTAAACCAGAGGGAACCTAACTCTGTGAATTGGAAAGATGCTATCAGAGGTTGGAAGAGAACTGTTTAAAAGGCCCCAGTTGCAACAAATATAAGTATTGTTTTAATATGGAAATAAAAATGAAGTTTGTAGCTATGGAAGGAGCGAGGTTGCAGAAGAGCTATCCAGGAGGAACAGGTACAAATCCTGTGTGAATATCAGTAGAGTATGTAAAGAGATTTGCTGGGGATCTGTAACTCTAGAAAATTGCTTTAAAAATTCACTAAAAGTATCAGGAAACGTCCTAAGTCAAGCACTCAAAAGTTAGGACATTTCAAAATTAAACCTGTCTTCCTCTGAAAAATTGTATTGCTGTTTCCCATATGTATGATTTCCACAGCACTCTTGCTCACTGCACAGGCACTAGGATGTCAGTGGTATATGAAGCAGTACCTGTAGGAAGAAAAAGTATGTAAAGAAGACAGTATGGTAACTGCCTTCTATATAACCAGATATGGTTATACAGAATGGGATTCTACTCTTTTCTCTGTCAAAGAAGCTGTTATTTCTAGGATGGCTCACAGCATTCTCTATAGTTTTCTGCCTGCATAACACAAGAGCAAAAAGCCTCTGTTTTTTCCTGATGTAAACCAAATCTCAGTATCGACACTTCAACATTTTTCACTAAGTGAAATGGGGAAATCTAAAGAGGCAAGTGCTGATCATTGTTTTAAATTAAGGGAACAATTATTCACTCACAAAACAATTTGCCTTAATAAATTAAGGATATCGTAATAATATCTATTTTTCAATGTTTATTCCATGCAGGTTTCTTCCAACTTTGAATAAAATAATATGGGGAATTAGGGTTTGGGGGTTTTTTCAGTCTGTTTTACTTTCTGATCTTCATACAAGAACCACCATTATGCTCTGATTGTCTATTTGCAGGACAGCTCATAAAACAACTTCAAATTAATTTAAATTAATTTCATTTTAGGTTTGCAACCTCTCTTTTTTTTCTGTTTGCAAAGGTATAACTCAAAAGGGGACTGTCTCTCCAAGCTGCCAGCCAAAAACTAGGTCAGGAAGTGTTCACAGGAGTAAGTGTTACAGTAACTCTTGTATCGTAATGATTCGAATGGAGCAAGACTCATGGGGTCCAGTCTTAGAAATGTTGCCACAGGTTGGGAGACTTTGATAACATTTCTGGATAAATTATTAATAAAGAAACAAACAAACTAATGTTTGCTCTTCAGATTGCTCCTACAACATTTTGTGCTTTTATTCTGCAGCATTGAAAGAAGGGACATAAGTTAATTAACAACTGTTTTACTAGAGTCCCACTGACATCACTGATGATGCGCATTCAAAGCAAAAAGCGAAGAGGTCTGGTTTGCTTTTGATGCAGTTCTCTTCTGAAGAGCTGGCAGAATACTTCAAAATCATCAAAATGTACTTTGGTCTTTGTCAACAAACACTGCTTTTAAAACAGTTTAACCTTCAGGCAGATATCCTACTTGGCCATTTTGAACTGAAAGAGATTTAATGAAAGCTGTGAATATGCAATGTGAGTAGTTTCACAGAAATTGATGTGCATCCTAAACAATAAATGTAAATAAACAGCTGTTACATTCCCATAAAATGGCCCATCTGAGAGTGTGAGATCCATTTGTACAAAACCTCAGGCTTTGAATTGGAATGTAAGAACTATGCAAGGATTTTGTGCACTTCTGCCAAATTATCAACATATGTTCTAAGAAAAAACATGGCATTTGCCTAAGAAAAGGGAAACAGTCTTTTGACTTCTCATTTACAACTATGGCATTATTCCTGAAATAATGTTTCACATTCTCCATCTACCTCTTTTTCTGCTATTTATTACTGGTAGTATTTACTAATACCGACCTGTAATTTACTTGAAACAGGATTTAGAAATATGAGAAAAGATCTAGTTGTGAATTCTGCCTACTGTAAATCTTGTAAAATACAATTTATTTAATTTCTGTACAAACACTAATGAGGATTCAGAAAGATCTATTGTTAAACTGTGAACAATTATGAAGTGCTGTTAATCGCTCCTAATTAAGTATAAGGCTAAATAAAATATTGAGATTTATGCAGAAACTAAACCCTCCTTTTCAGTTTACCAAAGCTCATTGCTTTATCTCCAGCACTGGTGGTACGAAGCACTTAGGAAGGCCACATGTTGCACATGTACAAGGAGCTCTGGCAGACAGTGCAAGGTCTGAGCATTCAGAGAGACTGAGAAGGCTGGTACATCCCAATTCGAATGAGTACAGACATGATCGTGATAAAATCAACATTAAATTGTAGAGTATTATCAAAGTTATTCTTCCATGCTTTCCTCTACTGGCTTGACTATGCTTTTCAAAAGGGCTAACAGGATACCATGACATAAAAGTAGGAAGGGAAAACACTATGAAATGAATGATATATGTTAAACAAAAAAACCAACCAACCAAAAAAAAAAAAACAAACACAAAACCAAAAACAAAACAAAACAAAACAAAAAAAACCCCACGAAAACATAGAAAGCTTCATGGACATTTCTCAGCTAAGTTCTTTCATTTACTGGCTGTAAGAACAAAAAACTTTAAACATCTACAAGGCAAGCATGAAGATTTGAGCTGGTTAACTTGGACCCTTATTAATTGATCAGAGAGAAATGGGCATTTCCAAGATGTGAATTCACTTACAGATTTTTGATCTCTACTTCCAAGTGATATGAGTAGCATCTAGCAGTGCCTACTTCTCTCCAGTTCAAAGGAGCCCAGCATGACCAGCTCACATTTTGAAGACCTCCAATAAAAACATCTCCAGTTACTTAAATGAATCCTAAATTTTTCTCTTGCCCTAACCATATTCTGCTAGTGAACCAGTAAAAGAAATTTTGATTCAAGAACCTCATATGCATTTAAGCGCACAATATTCAGCTCTAGCAACTCAAAGAAACCCTTTAATATCACTAGTTCTGGAACAGTTTCTTACTGTGCACTGTTTAGTGAGCTATAGCTTTGCTCTTAAGCACCTTTGGTGGAATTCATATTTTGTTCAGTCTTAAATCAGCAGGACGATCAAACAAAAGACACCAATTTCAGAATAACATGGCATGAAAAATATGAAAAGTGATCACACAAATTTCTCCAGTAACTTCAGATAAATTTTCCTCTGAATTCTTATTAAAACTTCGAAAGCAAAACATTAAGAAATGCAAGTATGAATAAGGCAAACAATTAAAACAATTTAAAAAATAAAAATTAAGCAAGAAAAAAATCTGAAAATCTGGGATATGTGTTCAAACTGGCTAAACAACATCCTCAAACATACTGGAAACAGCTGCACATCACTTGACTTGAATGCATTTCTTCTGGAGAAACAATGTGCTTGGTGCCTTTCAAAGCACTTTGTTGACTCAAAGATGGGAGGTATACTCAATTCAGTGATGATCACATGCCACTAGCAAAAGTGACAAGTAGGTGACCTTGACAAATACTAATTGATGTGAGTTAAAATTTAAAATATACAGTGTGAAGAAAAACGGGGGTTGTGAGGGGGGAGCAGAGATCTTCATATATTCATCACTAAGATGAACTGGTTGTCTAGGCTCTCTATACTGTCAACAGAAAGAGAGAAAAAAAACACATCCAAGAGGTGATTTATCCCAGACATCTTTGAATGCGCCTCTGGAGATGCCTCTTTCTCTTCCTGCATTGACTAGAGAGTTTTTCCCTGATTTATACATGATACCCAGCATTTAGACAATTAGAGTCAAGCAAGATGAATTCTGCCCTGAGGAAAAAGGGTCCACTGTAACTCAGGAGTTCATCAGTTTTAATTCATTAAGGAGAAAGAACTGCACATAATAGTAATTCACAGAATGACTCTAAGCCACCAGTGCGCTTCAGGCATGAAAGGTAAAAGGGATCCTGTGATATGCCAGACAAGAAATTTTCCATAGACAGAGAAGAAGTATTACCACTATATAAAGAAGGGTCAGATCTCATCTGGAATTTGATGCACCAGTAACAGAAGAGACCTATTTAAATCAAAAATGTAGTATTAGAACTAGCTTTTTATCCTAGGCTTTGGCAAGATATTAAAGGCAATGATGTTCTGGAACAGCCATCTACAAAGAACGACTACCAAAACCCCAAGTGCTTTTAAGACAGGTCTTGATGCTGCCTGTCTGCACTGAGAAAACACAACTAGACTCAGTGAGAAGAAGGCATCTTTGAATCCAAAGGTACTATTGGCATAAGAGATATAAACAGTGCAAACTTTCTGCAAGGAAAAAGACTCTCAACATATTAATGTGTAACTTGTGAAGTACAAATAAGGACATTCAGGAGGAATAATGCTATTTTAAACAATTCCTTTTCAACAAACTTTGCAAAGAAAACTGTGTTTTCCTGAATTTCAGAATAAGCAGGGAAGGAAAAACAAAGCTTAAAAATCAGCAAATAAATTTAAAACCCCCAACCAGGCCACAGTATGTTCCAATGTGTTTTTTTTTTAAAATAAATTGCCAGTGGGAAACTCAGTTACATAAAATTCATTTTCTTTTAAAAATTTTTAATCACAATATTACAATTGTAATAGGAGACCTCAAACCTATACTGACTGCACTGATGTATTGTTTTACATGCAAGACAAACCTCTGTGTAGGATCAGTTTTCTTTTCATCATCCAGTAGTTAATTTACTCGTTTATGTGGTCTTTCGTACAGCAAGAGGAGAGAGAAGAAACATCGAAAACTATTTTTTTTTTTAATCAGTAAGACTACAAGAAAAAAATCAATGAGAAAAAAAGAATAGCAATGGAAATTGCTTTACAAAATGTGAAAAAAGATTTAATTTGCAATCTTACCTTCATGTCATGAGCAGAGCCATGTGGGCTGAGCAGGCTGCCTCCTCAGAGTCACAACACGACAGGCTCTTCACAACATCGAGTTTTGATGCAGGTCCCTGAACCTTTCCATCAGATGCAGCTTTTTCTTTATGGAGGGCATGCTGCCAGGAAGCTCCATAGAAGCATCTCCAAGTCAAAGGTTGGTTTTCGGTTTTGTTTTTGTTTTGTTCCAGACACATATTTTACCTGAAGTCCTATCAGTGTATAAACTGAAACAGTTGAAAGGCATGTCCTCACTTGTTCTGGTGAATACTTACCCTTCCTGACTCCTCAAGGAATGCACTGCTGCCTTGCTCTCATAGTTCTTCCATTTATTTAAAGAAGATTATTTTTTAATATGCTGTTTCAGTGATTTAAAGAGAAGATGCTGCAGTAAACTTTTTACTTTCTAGAAGGCAGGAACAGCTTTTAAAAGTAAAACATTATGAAGTATCCCTGATGAGAAACATCTTTTTAAGACATGGTTTTCAAGTGTAAAAGAGTTAACAATTAAAAGAGGGAAGAATAAAATATGAAATAACAAGATCTGGTGGGGAAAAAATGTAAACCAAGAAAGATTAAATATAATTATCTGAAATGTATGAAAGAAAATTGAAATCACAGTTATAAAAAGCCAAAATTCAATATGATATTGAATTTTGTATTCAAGTGTCTAATCCAAGTAGTGTCCTGCATAGGTAACAATGTTTCAGAGACATTACGTTGTTGAAACTTGACTAAGTGACTGGTTGCTTCAGGCAATGATTGTTCAGCATTATTATGGAAGGAGAAACTCAGCTGTACAACTAGTTGTACAGCACTTGTGTCTATAATTTATTTTCCTGTTCAAGCGACCTGTAGCAGAAGCCTTAAAATAAGTATTCATCAGGGATGGAAAACATTAAAACTTTCCAACAAAATGTGCTGACTTTGGACTAGAACTAGGAGAGGAAGTACAGGCACTTCTTTCCTCTTACTACAGAAAGCAGTAGAAGACAAGCTGGAGAAGTAAGCATGGGTTTATGTACTTGGAAAAGTTTGATGTTGGGGCTATTTTTTCTGGAGGTTGCCAGTTTTTCAGACTGTTCGTGAAGACTGAAGGAGTATCAGAAATTGCTGAGGATAAAAGGATGATCCATTTCAGGAAAATGACAGATTCAGAAATGCTTCAGGCACCCACGATGTCTGCATTGCTGACCCAGGGACAGACTGGATTCTCAGCTGCATCTGTGGCCATTTCATTGGCAATAGAAGAATCAAAGTAAAACTGGATCCTTTGGCATCCCTTTCAGCAAAAACCAGTCCTGGCCATCTGAAAATGGGATTCCCAGGAGGTGCTAAGATCTCCTCCTTCCATGGAGGAGACTTCTAATTTATATTAAGAAACTCAGAATTTCTACTGAAACCAAAGCCTGGAGCACTGGCTAAAGCCTTCAGGTTGTTACCATTAATGTCTAGATACACCACTTTCAAACCTGTCCTACATACAAACTTACAGTTTAGTACATGAAAAAGAACGTTTACAAGGATAAACCTGTTGATGACATTTACTGTCACCTCATGCTGAAAGGCATAAGCAATATGGAAGAACTTTTACTTGTTTTACTTGTTGTTACCAGTTCTCCGCATATTCAGTATTAGAGGTAACTATCTTCTCTTGGCCCTTTGCTTATAGTAAGAAACAACAATAATCTATTTTATTATTATAAGTTTAACTCAGTCTTTGTTGCTACAGACAGCTGTCGCATTATCCTTTACAGTAATTCACTGGTAGAATAGAGAACAGAGATTGGTCTTCAAGAAAGAAACATACCTTACCAGTAATTAGTCTTCTTTAGGATGCACGGTCTATAAATAAATCTGTTCTGAAGGTACACCTACACCTTAACACTCCAGACTGCAAAGATTTTCCTTTTGCAGTAACCACGGATCATGTATTTACACTGTTGTCATCACCTTTGGCACAATGGCATTAAAAAAAATGTATCATACCAAAAATTGTTTAAATTCCTTCTCAACCAAAAAGAAATGGAATAAAACATTGAAAGAAAACCATGCTAGTAGAGTTCAGGATGCCTTCTCTCTTTTTTCACTCTCAAATCAATTTCCACATTCACTTACACCGTGAGACTTCATAAAATTTCCTGCCACGAATTATCTAACAGAGGTTCTTGATGTCCCTCATGAAAACAGCACTTCTAGAGTGACTCTACCAAGTGCTATTGCAGCTCTTGAGGTAGCTTATCAGAGATGGCACAGTGTCTGGGGAAAGAATGGCATACATATAGCTGTTCAGTTATTCACCACTTTCACAGAAGCTGTATACTCAATTGGAAGTATCAGTTCCTAAGTTTTATAGCAAATACTGAAACACCAAACATCCATCCAACTGCTGGATCTCTGAGAGATATACACAGTCTGTAAATTCTGAGAAAGCCTGGAATGCAAATATAAAGCTCTTTTGCTATTAAAGGTAAAAAATAAAGCATGTTTCTTATAAGGAAAACATAAAAAATAAGTGATTCTAAAGACACCACCTTCACCAAAAATGATGGCTGCATCTTAAGAGATAGGTTATCTTTGCAGAATAAGGTCAAAGAAGGAATCACAGGGTTATGAATTTCTTCCTGAAAGAAGACACAAATGAGAATAAACAAACAAGAAATAACTTGGTTGGCCATTGAGAAAAACTGAAATACTTGTAGGTAACATGTGTCTAATATAATGTATTGAGAATAGAAGATGGCTGCAAGTGCAGGTACCATAAAGAGCAAACATCCCCCAAACCTGAGCAATAAGGTCCACATAAACCCAGTGCAATGGGACAACCATTTAAAAACGGGAATGCAGAATATTTTCTTAGTGGAGCAGGAAACATAACACATTCCTTTTTACTCTTCCTCACATACTCAGAATAATTTATTTTTTTTTTTCAGAATGATAGAATGAGCTTTAAAATGCAATTAAGTATGTCCTATTGCATAAAAATGTGCTACAGTCTCTTCTCATAAAAGAAGTGCACTTCAAAGTCGATACTGAAAGGTTTACATTTCATCATGGCTAGGCTTTGCGAACGAAGATTTGGGAAGGCTCTATCCACATTTGTTACAGGCACACTGGTGGCTTATGAGGCCAATACGAGACAGACATATCCAATTGCAAAAGGCACAGCAGAAGGACTCCTTAGATGGTGTATTCTGCAATACACGGTTCTTTCTGCGTTGCCTTTTCTCCTCAATAGTGATCCTGCGTGTGTTCTCGAAGGAGACAGCTGCGTTATAGATGGTGTGTCTACAGACCTCCCGATTGGAGGCCAGAGTAGACCAGTTATGTTGATCAATATGGCCAAGGCTGAGATGTTGTTTCAGGGAGTCCTTGTATCTTTTCTTCGGGGCTCCTCTCTTGAGGCAGCAAGTGGCAAGTTCACCATAAAGCAGGATCTTAGGGAGGCGGTGGTCCTTCATCCTGGAAACGTGCCCTGCCCAGCGCAGCTGTGTTCTCATCAGCATGGCCTCTATACAGTACCACAGTCTACTAGATTAGTTTGCCTTCCCTTCCACCCTAATGAAATCAAAGATTTGCTCCCAGATCTCATGAGCCACAATTTCCTCTCCCCAGAATCTATAGCTTCACAGTCTCTAAAGGAAGAGTTTTTATTGAGTCTAATGCAATTTCAGATTTTACCTTGAGAACACCTATAGGAAAATGTAATTACTATTTTATTTCTTTAATTTAAGTTTATTTCTTTTAGATTAGATTTTAATGATGAGTGCCTCAAGCTCTCTATTGCTTTGGCCAAATCTAGGTCTGAAAAGAGAATCACAGAATATGCCAAGTTGGAAGAGACCCACAATGATCACCAAGTCCAACCTTTAGCCCTGCACAGGACCATCCCCAAGAGTCACACCATGTCCCTGAGAGTATCATCCAAACATTTCTTGAACTCTGTCAGGCTTGGTGCTGTGACCACTTCCCTGGGGAGCCTGTACCAGTGTCTGACCACCCTCTGGGTGAAGAACCCTTCTCTAATATCCAACCTAAACCTCCCCTAACACAACTTCAGGCCATTCCCTCAGGTCCTGTCACTGGTCACCTCAGAGAAGAGATCATTGCCTGCCTCTCCTCTTTCCCCTCACAAGGAAGTTGTAACTGCAATGAGGTCTCTCCTCAGTCTCCTCTTCTTGAGGCTGAACAGACCAAGTGACCTCAGATGCTCCTCATAGGGTTTCCTCTCAAGGCCCTTCACTGTCTTCCTTGCCCTCCTTTGGACACTCTCTAACAGCTTAATATCTATGGTGCCCAAAACTGCCACAATATTCAAGGCAAGGCCTCCCCAGTGCAGAGCAGAGCGGGACAATCCCCTTCCTCGACTGGCTGACGATGCTTTGCCTGATGCCCGCCTGGACACACTTGGCCCTCCTGGCTGCCAGGGCACTGCTGACTCATATTCAACTTGCCAGCGACCAGGACCCCCAGGTCCCTTTCCATGGCACTGCTTTCCAGCATCTCATTCCCCAGTCTGCAAAAACATCCAGGGATCCCAGGTGCAGAAGATGGCATTTTCTTTGTTGAACTTCATGTGGTTGATGATTGCCCAATCCTGTAATTTGCTGAGGTCTCTCTGCAGGGCCTCCCTGCCTTTGAGGGAGTCAACAGCTCCTCCCAGTTTTGTGTCATCTGCAAACTTGCTCAGTATCCCTTCCAGTCCTGTGTCCAAGTCATTTATGAAGATGTTGAAGAGCACAGGGCCCAAGATGGTGCCCTGTGGAACCCCACTAGTGACAGGTCACCAGTCCGATGTTCCCCCATTCACTGTTACCCTCTGTGCTTGACCTGTGAGCCAATTGCTCAACCCCTACATGATGTGTTTATTCAGCTGTGCGTTGGACATTTTGTCCAGAAGGATTCTGTAAGAGACAGTATCAAAAGCTTTACTGAAATCCAAAAAGATTACATCATCTGGTTTCCCTTGATCAGTTACGTGGGTTACCTTGTCATAAAAGGAAATCACGTTGGATAAGCAGGACTTTCCTCTCATGAAGCTGTGTTGGCTGTGACCAATGACTGTGTTGTCTTTCAGGTGTTTTTCAATAATTACCAGAATAATCTTCTCCATAACTTTACCAGGCACTGAAGTGAGACTGACAGGCCTGTAGTTTCTGCAGTCCTCCTTCTTGCATTTCTTGAAAATTGGGACAATGTTCTCCAGCTTCCAGTCACCTGGGACCTCTCTGAATTCCCAAGACTGATCAAAAATCATTAAGAGAGGTTTTGCGATGACATCAGCTAGTTCTTTGAGGAGTCTGTGATGAATCCCATCAGGGCACATAGATTTGTAGGGATCCAGCTGGAGCAGCAGATCCCACACAATTTAAGAGTCACCTAGGAGTTGATCATTCTCGCAGTCATGGTCCTCCAGCTCAGGTCACTAAGACCCCCTTGGTCCATCATCCATCTGGAAGACAGAGGCAAAGCAAGCATTAAATGCCTCTGCCTTGCCTCTGTCCCTGTTTGTGAGGTGACCATCCTCATCCTGTAAGGGGTCAATGATATTTCTATACTTCCTATTGCCATTAATATACTTGAAAAAACTTTTTTTATTGTCCCACACATTTCTGGGAGCTTCAACTACAGTTGAGCTCTGGCCACATGCATTTTCTCTACAGTGGCAAGCAGAATCTCTGTGTTCTTCTCATGTCACTTGACCTTGCTTCCACTGGGCATACACCTTCTTTTTTTGCCTTATTCCCACGAGAAGATCCCTGCTCAGCCAAGCTGTTAGGGCTGTTCCACAGGTAGTGCAGTGGAAGCTTGTGATCATCTTCTGTTTTTGCAGAAAAGCTAATCCTGAACTTTGAATGGTAAATTATAAAGGCTGGTTAATGTTAGTGCCACATGTTCATCAATAAGCTATTTGTGACATGAACCAAGTTTTCAGTTTGTAACAGTTTAGTGCTTAGTGCAATGACGCTCTGGCTTTTAATGTCTGCTGCTACAATGCTACATTAGTTAAACCCTATTGAGCCAAATTAATCCCTGATGAAATACTACTAACCTCAACTGGATTTCAGTGCAGTCACAGGGTCTCTCTTAAATATAAACTGTGTGACAAAGTTACTCAAGAGTCCAGCTTCAAATAATGTGCTAGTGTGATTATTTCACATGTCTGGTGAGCAGCGAAGACATCATGAAGCATTCTGTATCTTTCAGTGATTAAGAATTGATGGTGTGTTGATTACAAAGAAGGAAAAAATATGTACGTATCCAGTTTTGTCTCTTAATTTCAAAATGGCAAATTTTGCCAAATGTTATTTATAAAACAGCCTGAAGACAAGGACTCAGACAAGAAGATGCTTGCCATTTTGTCAAGTTAAAAAATCACTACACATATAAAAAATCGCATACATATAAAAATCTATAAAAATATAGTATATTCCAGATGACATTATTTAGTATTTCTTTACTGCCTTAGTCCAAGTAGGTACATACTGATGACATTCCATGACGTCATGAAGTTAAGATGTACAATTAATTAATGCAGGAATCAATTAGGATGCCACATAGGAAGAAAAGGTCACCTTAATGCTGAAAGATTAATAAAAATAGGTTATAATTCAGCAGCAACTGATGTGCAAGGTCATATGCCCCAGAATTAATAGCAGTTATGTCTATTATCATCCAGGACTCTCCTTAGCTGGACAACACAAGCTGAATCATAGGATCTTACAATCATAGAAGAGTTTTTGTTGGAAGGGTCCTTTAAAGGTCATCTAGTCCAACCTCCCTGCAATGAGCAGAGATATCTTCAAATAGATCAGGTTGCTCAGAGCCCTGTCCAACCTGACCTTGAATGTTTCCAGGAATGAGGCATCTACCACTTCTCTGGGCAATCTGTTCCATGCCTCACCACCCTCATCACAGAAGAATTCTTCCTTACAGCTAGTCTAAATCTACCCTCTTTTAGTTTAAACCCATTACTTCTTGTCATACTGCAACAGACCCTGCCAAAAAGTTTGTCTTCATCTTTCTTACAGGCCTTCTTTAAGTATTGAAAAGCTGCAATAAGGCTCCCTGGAGCCCAGAAGAAAGATTAACATACTTCCTGACAAAGGATAACTATGAGACAGCAACCTAAAATGCCTGTGAACACGTGATTCTAGGAGATTGCAGACAAATTATTTCCAGCAGCTGTGCCATTGCACAAGTTCTCAAAAGGCAGTATTTAAAAGCCTGCATATAATTCTTGGTGGAAAGATCACAAAAAAGACATTTGCATGGTACCATGTGGGGATATCTGAAATCTTGGGGAAAGGAAAAGCTGCCTGCTAAGAGATACCTTAAAGAGCTTGGCTAGGTGATCCTATTTATCAAAACTGAGACAAGAACACGGTGGTCGTTTATGAAATCACACCATGGAGTCCAGTGGAGGGTGACCATGCTAGTCAGGGGCTGGAGCACACAATATACAAGGAGAGGCTGAAGGAACTGGTTTTACTCAGCCCAGAGGAGAGAGGGCACAGGGAAAACTAGTGTGTGTGTATTACCACAAAAAAAAAAGGCCATGGTTAGCTTCAGGGAGCAAAAGGAGCATGTCTACAATCAGGAAAGCACTAAAACAAAAGAACAACAACAATCTGCTTACCTTTGAATTAATTAGATCAGTTTTTGAAATGGAGTGGAATGAAAAGGACTGGACTAGCAATGCTGAAAGCAACACATTCCTATGAACTACGTCAATGCTTAGCTGTGACAATCATAAATTTATTTTTGGTACTTAATGGTTCCAAATCACTGATGACATTTTTATAAACCCAGAAAACAACCAAGGAATACGTACCAATACAACAATTCATTCTGTTTTTTTCCCCCAGTGTGAAAGAGCCAAAACCCACAGTATTTGCAGCACCAGAGCAGCTCTCTGGTCCCACTCTCTGGGCTGCCAGAACGAGAGCACCAAGTGTGAGCACCACACAGGACAAGCTGTTGTCACCCACCAATAGTGTAATTCCGCCTACAGCCTACCTCTGAGCTGCCCTCCAGAGTGGGTCCATGTGCTAAGTGAATTGGTCTCAGAAACCAGATTTTTCTCCTATGGACAACAGATTAAGCTTCTGATACTGTGTTTCTGAAGCTGTTTCTCTGCAGTCTGAGGAAAACACCTGTCTTGGTTTCATAGTGAAGTGAAAGAAAATATTTCCTTAATTTTGTTGGTTTAGTCTCTCTAGTTCAGCACAGAAAGCTTCACATGTGCTTCAACTGAACGGGTCAGTTTTCAAAATGGAGCAGTTATACTCTTTGTATGTGACAAACAGATGAAAATTACCTACATCAGCTTGGAGAATGGAGGTTGCTGCTCCTCAGTCACTGAAAAGTTTTACCAGATGCTCTTATGAAAGCCTATTTGCCACTTGGAACTGAGAGCTTTTGCTTTGGCTGCCTCTCAAACACAAGGCTACAAAATGTTTTCCAGAAAGGTTCAGATGGGAGAGATTATTCACAGTTTACCTTTGTCATCATTCAAGAGAAGAACTGTGTCTAGCTGGAAATATTTCAGAGATATTTATTGTATTCTGAAAACTTCATTTTATTTCTAACTTTTTTACAGTTAAACATTCAGAATCATAAAATATGAAGTATAAAATATTTAACAAAATAGATGCAGTTCATGTTGTTCCGATGCACCATAGGTATATGATGAAACAGTAAACAGCATATGAATTTCCTGATGGTCCTCCCTCTCTCATTTACCAGGGAAATGGGTGTATAGACCCGCTCCATACATTTTGGTCTGACCATTATGGCATCAACCTTTCATTTCAGAGAGAAAACCACAACCACTCTGGTTTCTGTGTCCTCAGTCTTCCGCAAGTACCGTCACTGTCTAAAATACCAACACTAATGTTTAATACATCAAATACCCTCTGAAGTTGGTATATTCAATAGTTTGGTTTTTTTCTTTTTTTTTTTTCTTAAGTACAGAATTTCCTAGAAAAGAAGAATCAGGTAATTCAGTCCATATGAACAAAAGAGTCATTTATTATATATATATTCTCTAGTAAGTTATAATAGTCTCTTGGATTTTAAATGTCTTTTTGCTATTTTCAATGCTTAAAAATTATAATTTTAAAACATTAAATATTGTGTTATATACATTATGATTTAATTTATCATTTCTAAACATGGAGCATTCTCCAAGTGAAAACTTGGATTAAACAGAAAACAACTTCATTGACATAACAGGCTTTAGAAGTTCACTTCATACAACCATAAATTTGACTATATGAAAAATAGTCAAACATCAACTTGCTCCTATATGGGATTTTTTCTGTTTCTTTTTTTCTGGTCTTGGGTAGAGGGTTTTTTTTGGCTTTTGTTTTTGTATAAACAGAAGGACAGATCTACTAATTACTTTTGTCAGTGTTCAGTATTTTAACTTTTTTTTAATCTCATACCTATTTTATATAAAATAACAAAATATACAGAGAAAGCTGAGTTTGTTACACTAGTTCATACACATACAGTAAATAAAAGTTTTTTTATGTATGGCTTTGCAAAGGTAGATTATGAAGTGACTTTTGAATTTTATTTGTTTAAAAGCATTTTAAGAGAACGTGTTAGTGTGCTTACAATAGCGGCCATGGTAGTCGAATGTCGAGCCAAGAGTTTAATGCTAGGATCACCAGAGGTCTTGCCTGACACTGCTTCTGCAGCCTTCAGAAGACAAATGTAGTTTATTACAACCTCGTCTATCTTAGCTATAATTTCCTGCTGCTGTGTTTCAGAGTTCATTACTTTAACTAAACGCATGCAGGCTTCTGTTAAGCAACAGAGTACTTGAAAGCTGGAAGTCATAGCTAAAAGCATTTCCTCAGGGCTTTTATCAGCCATGGCCATTTTCCTGCAGGCACTTCCCAACTGTCTCGATTCCAAAGATAACAGTTGTTTGTACTTAGAAAGTTTAAGGTCATATGTTTCTGGATGTAAATCTTCTCTCTTGCTCATACTTGCTCGGACCAGTGAGAGTAGCTCACTGGCATCCTTTTGTGCTGCGATAAATCCATCAGGCATTGCATAAGTCTTCTCTTTCATCACATTTATTCGCGTGATTCGTGCATCAAAGGCCACATCATTGAGATTCACATCAATTTGGCCACCTTGGGTGTCGGCACTGCTCTTCTCATTGACTGACTCATCTTGTGGGGGCTCAGCAGCTTTCGGAGACTCCAAGACTTTCTGCTCATTGTCACCGGACAACGACTGACCAGCTAGTTCTGTGAGCTCACAGGGGGTCTTATGTTCGAAGAGATGTGAGAGCTGATGGCTGTCTTGGTCATCCTCATCATCGTTGTCATCATTTCCTCTGCTTAGGAAGCAATAGCTAAAGGGGCCACGACACCTCCAGGTGCTGGTGTCCAGCTTTCGCAAAGGCAACGTTCGACATGGCTTGGAGTCCTTCTGACTGGCACCTGTGCCCGAACACTTCTTACTGTCCTTCTTATCAGTGCTGACAAACACACAACTCTGAGAGTAACTTTTTGACAGCTTTTTGCCCAGGGAAAATTCCACCCTTCTCTCCGATTTGGATTCGTTCTTTCGGGTGATGTCTAGGCATTTCAAACTGGCCGTGGCTGCCTTCTTTTCAAACAGCATCTCAATGCCTGCAGATCCTCCAATGATGCTGCTGCTGCGTCTCAGCACTTTCCTGCTCTGTGGCATCCTGAGGCTTCCTCCTATCATGTCATATGGCCGTAAACTAACTGTTGCCCCACAAGCCTGATTTACTTTGGGAATGTCACAAGAGTCTTGATTTTGACTTGGCACCTTTGATTCTGATAGCATGGATGATAGCATGATGGAGTCAGCTAGAGGCTGTCTAGGAAAAGCTGTAGGCATGCCTCCTTGTCTTCCCTTTTCAGGCTCTGTGAAAGCTACACTAGGGGTAGTAGAAGAGCAGACAGAATAATTAAGCATCACCCTGATAATATTTGGACACTGAACTTTTAAATATCTATTATCAGTCAGGAAAAATGGATTCCTGGTATTTCCCAATGGTTTCCATTCCTCAAAATATTCCATAAAAAAATTCAATACTAGTCTTTTGTATTTCATTAAAATGCCTCTTAAAATCTATCAACAAATTATAAATTATGAATAATTAATTGTTCATTCCAGTACAGCAAATTTATTTTAAAAAAGGAATAGAAAATTATCTATAAAACATCCTGAATCTCCCCCAATATATGGATTGCATATTTTCTATTATTAATTAGATGAATTCTTTCAGATTAAAATACCTCCTCTAACTACACCTGAGAGAGTATGGAAAGATGCGTTCATGGTAATTTTGGTTTGGTTACATGGGAGGGTTTTTTTGGCAGAGAAAGAGTATTTCTCATTCTAGCTCCTAGTCTGTTGCACTTTTGGATTCTTATGCGTTCACACAGAACTGTTACATGTGGGTTGCAACCACAAGAAGAGAGAAATATTTAAAATATAACTGAAAGAATTTCCAATGCTATCTCTGAAAAACTGTGCATTTTTTTAACTTTGAAGAAACACTTACTGTCAGATTGTGAAGTAAATACATGCTTAATAAAGTAGTGACATTTTCTCATCCTTACATTTAGAGCTTTTTATTCATATTGGCATGCTTTTGACAACCTGCTGAAATAGCATATAGGATACATAAAAAATGAATCACAGGTTTTTCTCTCCTACATTATTATACCTTCTGAAGTCATCTTATAATCTAGCAAGTATCCTGGAACTCAAGTGACTATGGATTTTGGAGAGGCTTCCAAAGAGTGGAAGAGGCCTCACCATCAGTGTCCCTCCAAATATTTTTAACTGTAATGAGAGGGTTTTTTTAAAAGTCAGTCTCTGTATGCAGCTCTTAAGAATATTTCAACATGTACAAGTAAAATGAATAGATAAATAAAGTTCTAACCCCATTATCTGCTACAACTTGAAGATATAGTTCAAGGTAAAGATAATAGAAATGTCTTACCTAGTCCTCAAAGCTAACATATAGCTTTAAAAATAAACATAAGAAACCCTTTATTACTGCTGTACCTGTAGTTTCTTTTATCTTGGGGATCCGATGACATCCTTCTCTCAACGTGCCGAACAGTGGTTCAGCATTAACTGCTGAATGCACAACAGGCACTGTCATTCTGTGACACACGGCTTCCGGCTGCTGGTGCAGGTCTTTGTATGTCGTTCCATGGTTTGGAAGAATGGCAGCTCTTTCATCTGCTGGAACATAGGAAATACCCTTCATTGATGGGTCAGAGATGATGTGCTTAACATCAGAGGTACAAAGAGGAGATTCAACAGGCGTAGCACACGTGCTACTGCCTGTGCTGCATCCTGCATCCACTGAAGAGCACTGAGAGCTCTGCAGTGAGAAATGGCCTTCACTTTGCAGAGATGACATGCGCTTAGCCAAGTGATATTCACAAAGCCTAGCCACGCTCTGCTCTGCTTCTGGAAGCTTTGAAGGATGGTCATCTGCAGATAAATCGGTATCTTCTGCATCGTTTAGGTCTTTGGCTGAAGACACAGGAGTCATATCTGACAGGAAATTTTCACCTTGGCTAAGCCCTGAGGTATCATCCTGATCCACCTCAGGATCCACTTCATCCTTACAGTCAGTTTCTGCTTTACCAATGACAGGAACTCTTGGAAAAGTTTTCCCATTCACTGTTTCTGGGCTTGGCTTATCTGCTGCCCCATCATCAGCAGCATACCATCTTTGGCGAAAGGCAGTTCTCTCCACATTAAAAGTGCTTAGGCGTTGACTGTCTCTTGCTGAAAGAGTTCCAAATTTAGCTTTTAGATCTTCATCAGTCTCTGCTTTTTTATTTCCCTGTTGCTTTTTCACAGTAGCATTGCCATCAGAGGGTGCTTTTACTTCGCTATCTGTCATCTTATTTTTCCTTTTACTAGTGCAAGAATATACCAAGGATCCCATGTGCAATTTGTTAAAATAATCAGTGACAGATTTTGTTTCCATGGTCTCTGGCTCCATTTCCATGTTATCAGAATGAAGAATCTGCTTTGAAGGCACAACTTTTGACTGTAGCTCTGCAGCCTGATGACCAGACAAAGGCTGTGAGGGCTTCATGCCTGGCCCTCCAGCCTGATTCTTTGCAATAGGAAATTCAGTCTGCTCTTCCACAAGGGGTTGGTAGCCTTCACTTGTGGTCAAAAACATACGTGCAGTGTTTTCTGACTGTTTCTGTGCTGCGGCTAGTTCAGAGCTTTCAGTCATTTCAGAGGAATTTGTTTCATTGCCAGAATCTGAAGATGACTCAGGGCTATATGCTCGCAGGATAGCTACACCTGCAAGCCACAAAAAATAAGACTCAATTAAATGACAGCAGCTGAAGCACCTGGATAAGTGAAAAGCAAAAGGGGGTGTATTAGAGACAAAAATATGCTTTGTAAGAATACTTTGACTTTATTGCACAGTTCCCGAAACAGGTAGTTTAATAACATAATGGTGCTCCATTAAATATGGAATACGATATATGCAAAATGATGGCAAAAAATAAAAGGAAAACTAAGAAAAAACAAACCAACCCTCATGAAATGGAGTATTTCCAAAGCTAAATGGATGAGATGGAATGATTTTCAATGAATAAATGTAACTATGGTGAAAGAACCTGAATTGTCATTCGTCTGCTGTTCCTCTGAAGCAGCCAAAGCTTCTAGTGCTTGAAGTGTAGAGACTACAGCATCATCTAGCCCCTTTTCACATTTCCCCTCTGTATTAGTAGGGACAGCATCGATAAGCGACACTGGAATGTCATCATTGCCTAGATTACTGTCTTGCTCCTTGTTGTCTCTAGGCTGCGTTGCTTGATTCTGAGTGTCTTCCTCATCTGAACTGTCCCTGAAGCCTGGTGGAGGAGCAGCAATGGCCATGTTTAAGGTATGCAATAGGAAATCATCTTCATTATCATCACCTTCTGGAGGTGGAAGTGAAGTCAAATCAATAATGTCATCACTAGAACCAGAAAGGCTGAGAAGAGCAGGCCTATTGATTTCTCCTACCATAATGTCTTCTTCACAGCTTACTTCATCTTCATCTTCGGCATCATCTGTGTTTTCTGCATAACAAATATCATGCAGCAAAGGCTCTTCTATCCCTTCCGCAGCTCCAAATATTTTACCATCACTTATAGTTGCGTAAACAGAATTTGTAGCAAACTGAATGCTTTCAGTGTCTGGTGATAACTCCAGGCCTTTAATATCACTGGCATTACTAATATAAATGGCTCTTTGTTTTTCTAGTACTTCTGGACTTTCATCCAAAAGCCTTTCATAGCCAAGAGTCTGGGGACTGATACCATCCAAGTTGTGATCTCCAAATATAAACGAAACTTTTGCTCCCCTGGGGGAATCCTGTGCTTTCTTGCTAGATTCCAAACCTGAGAGTGACAGCAGTGAAGGCTGGTTAAAATTTCTGCTTTCTTCTGCTTCAGCAGGGTCACTTTGCTTGGCCAGATGTTGATCAAATCCACCTGAATTATAAGTATTTTCTATGTACAGATGTCTGTGTTCTTTTTGACATAACAGACTTTCAGAAACATCTACAGTCTTCTGTTTTGGATCAGCAAAGCATATTTGAGTCTCCTGATCTCCTTCAGCCAGGAAAGTGGTAGTTTTTGGTATACAATTCCACTCAGAAGCAAGGATATTATGCTTCCCTCTGTTTTCAGGTCCTGTGGCACAGCGAAATAAAATCAACAGTGTGAAATCAAAGAACAAAATCATGTAATTTTTAAACAATAATTTGTTAATGCTGAGCATTAAACATTCTGAATAGGACAGCTAAGCCACCAAAGACTTCAAAAAACCTCTTTTTAACTCACCTCTGTTCTAAGTGAAATACCTGTTGACTTAATGACCTAAAGTTTAACTGGTACTTTTCTACTGTGGAATAAAACTAAACCTCATCTAGGTACAAATACTATAGCAGGAATAGTAACACAAAATCAGCTGGTTTCTCCATATGTATTCTTACAAAAGATATATGCATATAAAATAATAACACTCACAGGGAGCATGCATCTATTTTACTAGCGTAGGAAAGAAATTAATCATTGGTTTATTTTACCATTAAGATGCTATCATAGGCTGGATATCAGAACATTATAAAGCTAAACTGATACACTGTGATGCTAGGTCTGAGCCAGCAATCAGATCTTATTGACATAGCCTTCTATTTATCTGGAGGTGCTCTGGCTTAAGCTGACTTCTTCTTTATACATTGGACCATTGTTAAGGTACTGTGAAATGAATACCTGTTTCTCGGTTCCCTATATTTTTCTTGTTGGCCATGTTAAATATGGAACGCCTTGAGTCAACCAGCAGTCGGTAATATCCAGCTGTTAGGCAAGCAAGATTCATTGCATCTGATGACTCCATCAGAAGAGTAATAGGCTAAGAAGAACACAATCAAGTTAAGGCCGTTCCTCCTCAATTTGTTCACCTGCTGACAATACTAGTACATTGAAGCAAAAGGAATTACATCACAAACACTACATTGAAAAATACACGAGAATTTATTTTCCTCACTACCAATATCAAACAGCATAAACAATCTAGAAAAGGTAGAACTCCAATTGGACATCTTAACAGCTGATTGCTCTCTTTCTGAATGAAGCTAACCATTTTAAGACTCTTGCTCCACCTTTTTCTTGCATAGATATTTTATCCTTGCCAAACCACTATTTAATGTTACATTGAATCTGCCATGGATTAAGAATCTGGTACATTAGGTATTGGAGTCTTGTAGTAGTATGAGAATCCACAGATTCAGAAAATAAGGTGCACTAAGCATATGTAATGAAGCAAGACATGGGAAGCAAACACTCAGGGAAAGCTGAGGTTCAGAAAACACAGTAGCATGGTTAAAGTTATCATTACAAAGCAGAGGTAGTGACAGGTTAAAAGATTTCAGTGTTTGTGGCCTGGCATTACTGAAAAGACAAACAGTGAAAAAATAAGCAGATAAATAGAGACAAAGAGAATGGAGAAAGATCCTCAGAATGTAGAAAGATCCTCAGAAGGGAGATCAGCAAAGAAAACAAACACAAAGCACTGTAAAAAAAATCCAGACCAACAAAAATGAGAGACCTCAGAGCTCTGAAAAACTATGGCTGCCAGGCTAGCAAGCATGGAACCTGAGATATCCATATGAAATATATTTTCTTTAAATCCCTTTTCTTTTGCCATCATATATACATTTCTTTGTCTAAAAATTTTGTTCATATGTCTGCAGCTTTTAATACCAAAAGCTGTTCTCCTCAAATTTATTTTAAGGTGTCTAGCCTCTATAATTCCTAAACAGGAAATAAAAATAAAGCCCTTACTATGATGCATAGATAGAAATTATACTGTAGACAACCCATCTTATCACTCACATTTTGTAGTGACTCATAGCTGTGTGGACATTTGTGACAATTTATCATAATCTAGCATGCAGAGCCCACTGTCACAAGACATATGCAAGGACCTGCATCATTCTTTCCAGGAAGAACATTACATGCAACAAGGATGGCTCTCCAACCTACTCAGCCCCTTACTAGTAAAAAGACAACTGATTCTGGTAGAAGCTGTGGCCAAAACATAACTGATGATCATAGCTTACTACCAAACCCAGAATAGGTCTGATGAGTTTTTAAATGCCTGTGCTGCAGTATCTTAGGCCAAAATGTCCCGGCTGCCCTGAATGTTCTATAAACAGTTTTCAGGAACGCAGAAAAATTTATGTGGTTTTTTTTCTTTAACATATTTTTTGCTACAGCTTGAGCTTCCAGTCTTCTTTCAAGATATTCAACTATAGCCAATAAAGTTACTCTAAATTATTAAACTCACATCAGGTTAATTAATCTCTGTTCTTTTTAGCGACTACTAAAAACTAAAACTTGAAATGATATATTCATCTCAAATTTTCTGCAGTGATTAGCAGAAAAAGATGAACTCTACAGGAACCTCAAATCGCTGAAAACAGTTATGTGAACTACTGTTAATCTGCTGAAAAGTCTTGTGACAGCTAAACTTTTTTGCCTTCTTCTGCCAAGTGACACATCATTGAAAATGTATTAAAAGAAACAAACAATAAAAATCGGAACTGTCCCTTCGTGAAGAAAATAATGGCGTATATGACATATACTGGCATATTCAGAACCTGGATATATGAACCTGTTACCTTAGGGTAAGTTAAGGGATGAAAACATCAGTTGAGAATACCTACCTGTGTGTGCCTGCATTTCCTTCATAGGACATAGTGACAAACCCTACCCGTGCCCCACAGAGAGGCATTTTTTTTTCAAATTCCATCCAGAGCCTCCTAGATTTGTAACTTTAAGCCAATCTCGCTGACTTTAAGACTAAATGTGTTGAAATGCAAGGAGATGGGGATATACACAATTTGCAATAAGACAGTAACAGTATTATAATATAAAGCAACATAAAACCATGGTAATAAAAAATACTATGGCATACTGTGCTGCATATGAGCAGATGGGAAGGATTTAATTTCTCCATCTGTAAAAAGGTGATAACAGCTTTCTTACAAGAGGGCTATGAGTTTAGCACAGCAATGTTAACAGGTAAAGAAGCCTGAGATCCTCAGATGTCACCACTGCTAAGTAAGGTGAAAGAGATGCTACGTTTACCAACCTGTAAATTTCTCTTAGGTTGCTGTCAAAGAGCATCTTGATTAATTTACAGTAATTTTTTTTCATTAATGTAAATACATGGAAACAGTTCCAGGTCAATATATATAAAACATTCAAAGCAAAAGCTTAGTAAAAAATTCCTTGAGTATGCTCTTTCTGTATAGCTGGGTAAGCAGAAAAAACTGTTAGGCTCTATTTATTTTAATCAAATACATACGTTTCAAGAACTATTCCTTCAATCTCTAGTTATCCTTATTAATGTCCTAGAAAGTCCATGAAGCATTTCACTTCAAAACCAAATAGAAACCACACCAAGAAGAACCAGGACAATATAACGTACAAAACTCCACTCATTTTGCCAGTAGATGCCACAGATGCAAAGTATTACGTGGGATTCAAGAGAAATTAAACAACTAGAGGTAGATGATGAGCATCTGCGAATATATTATGCAGGGCAAAGCACTGAACTAGAATTACAAAAGCTAAGAAAAAAACCCATGCTTTTCTACAGTTTACCTAATTGGTAACTGCTATGTGGTTGCTTGCAGTGAACTTTGCAGATGCAACACTGGATTTCAGGGGACACTGGTTTGATGCAGCTGGTGATTCTCTAATGGTAATAATATTGTCTATTACACTTCCAATGGTAATAATATTGTCTATTAGAAGACTTCAAAAGAAGACCAATTTCATCATCATCTCTTCTAACCATGGAAATTCAGGAAGACAACAGCAAAACCAGTTGCCTGGGGTCAGCCAAGAGAAAAATCAAAATAGAATAAAAGTGCTGCAAAGTACCAGTCTGGTACGCTGCAGGGCCCTCAAATGCCCAAGCCATAGTATACATGCACTGTCCAAATAAAGAGTTAAAAATGCACCCTCAGAGTATTACTGGCATGAAAATATTCAGAACAGTATGGCTTGATATAATATTCAAATAAAGACAAAAACATTATTTATAGATATTATATCAAAATAAATTAAGAACAAACTTACTTTTACATCTAAGACATGCAGCTCAACTCTAACATTGCTTTCATCTTCTGTAAACATCTCAATTCTGTTCACATGGCTGAAGTCTGCCAGGAGAGCCACAAGGTTTGTTTTGGTGTTTATCACATGGCTGATTCCGTATCGTGGCCCCACTAACAGCGTTACTTCTGAACGCTTTTCTCCCTGCTTTAGCAGAAGAAATGAAAAAAGCAGAAGTAAGAAACATGATAGCTATGGCATAGTGACAGAAATCACTTTCAGTGATAACTTACAGTTACATAGGACTACATTTCCATGGCATTTCTACATTAAAGATTATTACGTTTTTTCTAAGAAGATACACAAGAGCATACTTGATTCGTAATTAAAAACAAAGAGTAAAGGAATTTCCTGCTGGATGTTGATTGTACTCTAGTTTTTAGATGGGCAGTTAGATGGACAGACAGATGGATGGACTCTCCTTCTGTTAAAAGAAAAATGTTGTCATTAAGATTTTTCCAGAGTAATAATTTTAGCATTCGATAGTTAATTGGATGGTGTTATTTGCTAGAAAAGTGCTACCTATCTCCAAATTCCCAGTAAAGTTCAAATTATATCAGGTATGTTATTTTCAAGATGAAAATTGAAAAAAAGTGATTTGATTCAATTAAGAATGATTTTTAAGTGTATGAATAAAACCTAAATTTCTAAAGAAAATTATATAATCCAGCTTTTGCAAAAAAAAAAAAAAAAAAAAAAGTATTGATGAAAAAATCAAGAGAAGAGAAAGACTATTTTAAGAGAAATGTTACCACTAGTGTTGCCTTGAAAACACGCCCTCCATATAATCGCAGATCACTGAGGAACTTTAGATAATGCACCTTGGCTTGCAGAGCAGAGAGCTGAGAAAGGAGAAACAGGGGTAAGAGGTAGTTGTGAAAATCATCACATTACAAAATTCAGAAAGAAAACATATTTGTGTAATATAAGGAGAATGGACTGCAAAAACAGCTCCTTGGAGCCTGAAACTAAATCTATACATGCTTGAATTTCAGATGAGGAGAAACTGTTTCATTCTTAACATTTATATCTTGCTTCTTTAGTTAAAATGCACTGAGGACTTCAGAATGGGCAGATCAGAGCACTGCAGTAACATCGTAACTGATTCAATGAAGGGAAAATGTTAAAAGTGCTCAGATTAAACATCTGTTCATTGAGGGATTTCAAGGCTAAGAAGCTCTCCATTCATAAACTCCATCAGTTCTTTAATGTTTATGCACCTATATAGAGAAAAAGAACAAAGAATTTGCTTTCGTCAGTTATGTATATTACATCTTGCTAGGTACTTGTGGTACTTGGCATATTATTCCAACTTGTTACTGTATTTCCTACTTTGTAAAATGAAACTCTTCCACTATATTTAGTAGGTAATAAACCTGAAAGCTAAATACAGCACATCAATACATAAGATCATATCATGTAATACATGTAATAATTTGTCTCCTTTTTTTCTCCTCTGAACTTAAACTCCCTACCTAGGAAATAAAACTTGGAAATACTTTATGAGACAGAATGGAAACAAGAAACAGTTCATTTCACCCAAACAGTCTGGATCCAAACCTTTTACCTCCCTGGTGGTAAAGTCCTTATATCTAGACTTTTGAAAGATAATATAAAACAGTCTCATCTCATTTGCTAGTCTCCTTTCAGGCACTGGAATTCTAATTCAAAAAATTGTTTGATCTTGAACAACACTTTAAGAGCTCCTATCCTAAGTTTTTTCTAGACACCAAGAAGGAAATGGATCTGAAGCAGAGCAACTAGTGATAGTGCTTTCCCTTTTCCTTCACTACGTGTTCACTCAGTGGAGAAACACATAGGGGTTGTGAAAAACAGGAGAATCCTGAGAATGAGAAGCTTCCCTTCATGCGAAGGAAGAGAAGACCCCAGAAAGCAGTTCCTGTGTTACTACCTACAAGTGAGACAGAAGGTGACGATGAGCTCAGATCCTTTGTTTATGAGACCTACCTGGTAAAAAAAAAAAAAAAGCAGAATGGAAACAATATATTTCCAAAGCTCAAATCAAAAAAAAAGTGAAGCAAACCCAAAAAGACTGCTTGCTGCAGGAAGGGACTGTTGCAATATCTCTCCTAACCAATAACTGATACTGTATGCCACTGTAAGGCATACCTTACACCTGCAAGGTCTCCAGCAGTGATGGCTTCCAAAATGAACCCAAATTTACTCTGCCGGGATAAATAATAAGCAATTGGCATAATTTAGCTTTAGTTTCAGCAGTATAGGACACATGCAGTGCTTCAGGGAGGTGGCCTTTCTTCCTGAGCTTCACAGGTCAAACACGTAGAGCTATGTTCACAGTCATGATGTGATCTGAAACCTTCAAGAAGGATTTCTGCTGACTGCAATGAACCTCAGCTCAGGCACCAGCTATTTTGAAGTTTTTTGGTTCAGAAAAAAAGTGTCATGAAGCAGGATTCAAATCATTTTATGCCTCAACTAGTCACTCTTAGATTCTTTTTACAGTCCGTGAAGAGAAATAAGCATTTCTAGGACACAACTAATCTGACCTATTTTTGGTTCCTAATGTGGGATGGGATGAATCGCTCCCTCGAAGTGCCTGTTTCTCTCCATTGACTACAAAGACAGACTAGACGACCTGCATTAAGAAACCTCATTACTGTGTCTAAAAGTAGCCTTAGTTGTATGCATGTAACAAAGATATTTCTCAGGAATACTGTCTTCTCCATATTTTTTCCAGCTGAACTGAAAGCTTAGTGCTAAGAAAAGCATTTTACAACAGTAAAGAGGGTCATTTACTGTAAGGGCCATCATCTATCCAGTGAGATCTCAGCCAGCAAAAAGTCCCTCTCTACAGTGTAACAGAAAACAATCTGAAAAACATTTATGTCCAGCACGTAGGTTAATGTAATTCAGATGAGAGTATCATGGAGAGAACAATAACTTTCCTAACGAGTCTGCTATTCATAGAAAGCACTAAATTAATTTTTAAAAATATATATCTTTATCATACATGATGTGTTAATAACCAGTTCTCTGTCATTCTCAAGATAAGAAGATAGTTTAGTTGGGGCATAATTGATTATATATAATTGTTCTTGGCTATGTTGTACGAGCATCTGAAGTTAAATCTCTGAAAATATAATGACTAGCTGTTTCTCCGAAAGATTAGCCTTAAATGTTTCTCATATGTGCAACCCTTTCTCTTCTTTAAAACATATTTTCCATTAAGATGTAAATTTAATACCTTTTTTCCTGGAGGAACTAGGTTTTGATTTGCTTTGACAAGATGGGAAAGTGCTTTCTTTATGTTCTTTTCTTTCATGCTTTGCAGCACAGCAGATGGAAGAAAAGTCTCTAATCCCCATTCTTTTCTGCAATAAAAGGCATATATTTAATTTCACATTTCTGTGATGATTATTTATCTAAAGACTGGTGACTACGATGTCAAGTGAACGATCACCTGAAAACAGAAGGAGAGTTGATCAAGTACAGGGTTCTGCAATAACATATTATTTTTCTAGATTCAAACTATGTACTTATTATGAAAAAGATGTTTTAAAATGATAAATAATCTCTCTTCTATCCCTCCCACCTCTTCAATCGTGTCATTCAGAAAAAATGTTTAAGTTTGATGTTTAAAGTCTATGTTAAACACCACTTAATTATATAGGCAAGCACCATTACAGAATTAAAATAGCAGATAATTTACAAGGTAATGTCAGATGTAATTTTATTTTTGAGGTTTCCTTTAGAACATGCAAACCAGAAAGTCATTTTCTTTATCACTTATACTTTTTTGGTGAGGGGGGAGAGGGTCCCTCTCAAAAACAGTCTCCCTCCTTTTACCGATTTTTTTTCTGCTTGAAGCACCTCTTTTGATAGAAAACTGACTTCTCAATTCTAAGTAGTTATTTTTGCTGATTCATTAATAGGATAGAATATAACATGATCTTCAATATGGTGGATAAACTCTACAAGACTGAGTGTGTAACAGCTACTTTTATTCTGCAAATAAACTACGCAACAGTAACAAAAGTTTTAGGGTTTGGGTTTTTTATTTTGTTATGGATTTTGTTGCAGTTTTTTTGCTGCTTTGTTTTTTTTTTTTACTCCAAGTAGATGTACGCATTCGCACTCTGGATTTTTCTTTTTCTTTGTAGATACATATACATGTTGTCTAACATAAGGCAGGTGTCTGCTGGGATACTTTTGCATTTAAGAAATATTACACAATGGAATCTATGACCCTACTGTCTTCTGAATCAAGCCATTATCTGAATTTTACTATAACAATCTCTACTAAAACTTTAGGATTCAGACCATATAAACTTAGATCTTAAATCACTGAAAGCGAATGAGTTAATCTTACTTACATTTATAAGCTATTTATTTACATATACAGGCTACTTCATATGCCTAAACAGATGATCAAAAGGTAAATGCACCAAAAGGACCATATATGTTGCTCTTAACACACTTGAATCAATTTCAGTGACAAAGAATAAACCTAAAATTGGTGCATACATACAGATATATTAAAGAAACAACCCTAAAGAATCTACTAGTTACTACTAATGTTTCACTTTTTAAGGATACACAGCATTCTCAACTTACTCTATGTATTTGAGGGAAATTTTCTGAGTTTGCTTGGTGGTCACAGTTGCAATATACATTTGTAACGCAGCCAACCGCAGGGCAATGTCATATTTCAGTTCTGGTCCAAATCTTTCCTGAACCACATCGTTACAGCTCTGACAAAAAACCAGTAGAGGGAGCATGAAGTTAAAAAATCTTGCACTAAAAATAAATTATTTGGGCTTTTTTTGTTGTTGCTGTTTTCAGTTTTGGGTTTTTTTCATTAATGTTGCATGTAGAGTAACTCCAAACCCAGAAGCAGGACCACGTTGAAGGTAGGACTGTTGCTCTCAGATGTGTCAGATGCTCACCACGACATGGGTACTTAGGAAGAATACCAGTACTTTTGCCTGAGAGCAGAAGGCATGAGTATTTTGACCTTAGCTCTCTCCATCCTTCCTGGGGAGGAGAGTAATCCTGCATCACAAAGAGTGCATCTGGACTCAGGATAGCAGGATTCTACCTGGTGAGATACTCAGGAGAACCACATTGCTTGTGCATCAGTTTTCCCATCCATCTTACTGGAAGTTCCTTTTCAGACATCATTTCTGTCTGATATTACAATACCATAAATAAGTATTAGCAATTAATTCAGCTTCACTCTTTTCTAAAGCCAAATATATTTTGGAAAGATATCAAAGCATTACTGTTTGGAGAGACTTACGAAGAAAGGGGACTTTGCAGATGATAGAGATTTGCACATTCCCCAAGTGTATTCATTGGTTTTATGCAGCAGAAAACAAAGCCAGGATTTACAGCAGCCACACTTTGTGAAGACGTAAATTTATATATACAATAAGTCCACTTCTTTATTCTCCTTTCCATTAACAATGGTTGTACTTTCACTTACCTGTACATAGAGATATTCAAAAGCAACTGGATCTCTTCTTAAAAGATCAATGGGATCCTTTGGGACAAAGCTAATCCTGAAAAGACATCTCATCTTGTGCGAGCTTGGCCTTTGGGTCACCTAGGATAGTGCAATAAAAATATTAGAGGCTGGCAACCCTGGTTTAGCCACGGGCTCTGTAGTCTCAGGCAATGTGACCTTGCTTCAGAGCCGTGTGGTAGCAAGAAAAACAATTCCATCCATCAAACAGCTCTGCCATGGGCTACTAAGTTCTTCATCTAAAAACATCATATTTATAATCTTTTGGAAAGACTTTTAGACTTGTATAGGCATGACTGCCTGATACAACTTACCCTCAAAGCAACAGAATTCACTCAAAATCAGAGTGAAAGGACAGAAAAAACAGACCTTAATGAAAACCATCCAAGTGAAATACAAACTGAGTTGAGCTTCAGCAGGACTAAAATAAGAAGGTTTTTGGGGAGAAGTCACATTTTATTTCTTAGACTGCCTGAGAACACAGGTAAGGCCCAGCTTGAATACTTTCCTCACTTCCTCTTGCTTATTTTAACCCATTAGGCAATTTGCAAGAAATTAGGTCTTTTTCCTGGATTGAGAGATCTAATTTATGACTTCTGACTGAGACCCAATATACTAAAAAATTACAAAGACCTCTTTGCTTGTTGGTCAGCAAAACTTTGTTAAACCTCTAACACTCTATTCCGGGTATATTCACAGGAGACCACCACATAGCTAATGAAAAACTGGAGGAAAGGGTAACAATCCAATAACACCATTGTAAGTCATGGTCAGCAGCAACATCACAATGGAAAATTAAAGTATTTTGCTGATTTTACAGGAACTTCAAAGAAGACACCCCCAGAATTAATGTAGTTTATCTAACTTATTCAATTAGGTTAATGCAGTTAAAGAGTTAGGGTACTTTATAGCCTACAGCTTTACTTTATAAAACTATACTTTTAAAAATACCCAATGAATTCTCTGTCTTGCCCTAACAATTTTCAAAAGGTGTATTTATCTCACATTGTCTCTGACCTCATTCTTAAGCATCTAGACATACTCTGTATATATAAATAAAAGCTCGGGATGGGAATTTTGAAAGCTCACTGAGTTGGTTTATTCTGATCCTTCTGATTTCAATGAGAATTTTACCAATTACTTCAAAGGAGTGAGCTAGGCCAGGACAGCCAGTATTGAGTACTTTTGGATATTGTGCAATCATTGGGTAGCTTATATCCACAAGAAAAGAATGGTAACATGGCAAAAGCAAGTGCTTAAAGATTAGAAAATGCTAGAAAGACTGTTAGCTGGCAAACTAAGCTCCATCATACCATTACATGGACTCTAGCTATAGGATCAAGGAGATTCTGTAATTTCAATATTTTGCCCCATTTCATCTAAGAATCCATTTCTATTTTTTTTCTTTTTCAAATTTATTTGAAATTAAAAATATGCTAATGTTTTCCTAGAACTCAGAAATACAAGGGAAAATTTCAGTCTTAACAATTTGGCAAAATGATAAGCAGCTAAAATCAGTGTACTCCACTGGTAACTATGAAGCAACTTCACCTTTAGTCACACCTCCCTGATCTAAAGAAGAAAGTCACACCACTGTTTTCTGGGTCACAATTCATCATCACTGAAGAGACAGAAGGTATTACTGTGTAAACGAGACAAACCCGACTTCCTCAGAAAGAGGAACATTATTCTCTGTCACCCAGATACAGATCTGTATAATCAGACTGGAACCAAAATCAAAATAAGGTTTTTAAAGAAATTTGGGCAGACTGTGGTTCTCAGAACTTCTTAATACTTCTGAATGGCCCAATGAAGCAATGAAATATGACATTTGTAACAGAAAAAAAATTTGTTTCCTGTGAGAACCTGATTCTTACAACCACATCTAAATACTGTTGCTGTTTGATAGACAGGATCAAACTATAAATCTTGTTGATAACTCACTTGAGTAATGAAAAAGATGGATAATTTACTGATTAATCCATCTCATTAACATCTGTTTTCACATAGCATTACACAAACCTGAGTTAGAGTCTCCTGTTCATGTAGCAAAAGGAGTTTTGTTCCAGATCCTTCGACCCTCTGCTCCAGCATCAGGGAAAAGTGTTCAATACACTTGATGGAAAGCTTTTCTTGGAGTGTTAAGATGACATCCTAATTAACAAAGGATTCATAAAATGTACTTAAATTCACAAAATGCTTGGGACTGAGTTATTCAGTGCCCCCCACCCTACATGTACCTGCACAGAGTGGAAGCCCAGGCTTCATGCCTGTTCTGTACAAGTGTACAGGACATCACACCTGTTCACCCAGTGAAAAGTCAGCACCTTTACAATCAAACATCCCCAAGATGGTACCAGACACGAACGTGAAAAGTATATATATGAGATTGCTCTGAATGGACAACATTCTCTGTGGCTTAATATGCAGATTATACTGGTGTGGCCTTTAAATCATATCCTTCTCTCTCCCTGGAAATAAAAAACATCAGCAAAGGAGAGATGATCTTGCCACTAGTCTCTTCACTTCATTGGGGCAGGGCCATAAAGCAGTACAAACCAAATTTATATCTTCAACAAAAAAAAAAAATAAAAATAATGGCCTTTATTTGTTCTTACGACAAGGTTTTTAAGTCCACTTCTTGAGTTTTAAATGCTCACAGAAAAGTCAATGATGATGATACCTGTGCAGAACAATAGTTGTAAATTGATAGACCATATCAATTTATAGTACAAACCCCCAATTTTAGAGACTTTCGATTAGTTTTCTTTTACAGTGGATTATGCCTAGGGGTAGTTAACTTGAGAATGACTGTTTCTAAAATAACAGCTAAACAAACCTCTTCACAAAACCACTCAATTAATCCCTACTTTACTTTCATATAACACTTTGTAACTGTATGTAGATTATTAATATCATCTGACAAGGTATCTTTTGCTTTAGTGAATGCTGTAGGAAAAAGAAATACATAATAACGCATCACTTAGAAATAGTTTCACATTATGTTGGTGACAAGATTAAAACAGTTCTACCCCTCAAAAAAAATTTTAGATATACATAAGTATCCAGATGGATAGGACTTAACTAAGGAGATCATGACGAATTGTAATCCAAGAGTTTTAACATAATTGAGGAAGATTAATTAATCAATTACAGTGTGCTTATGGAAAATCAAGACCAAGTTGGTGGAAGGACAAAAAAATGTATGTGGGAGGATGGGACAACTTTGTACAATGTAAAGAATATGACAGTATTAGTGAATTGCAAGCAATCACTCTAAATAATGGAACCTAATATTATACTATTCTGACTAATGGGGAATTTATTGCTTACACATTAAATCTATTTTTATTTATACTCCTAAACTATGCTATAAAGACAAGGGGCATAACAGTAACATTAAGAAGCATAATATTAAATGTAAGCTTTTAAGAGGGAGTAATAATGGCACTGTTTTCCACTAGCTGTCTTGAACCTTTTAAAATATGAAGGAAAGGTATATCGAGCTGAATTAGTGCACCAAATTTTTTGCTAGATATCCTCTCATCCAGTAACTTAAGAATCAGCCCAGGTGCTACCTCCCAGCAATAAGGAAAGTGAGAACTGCCCGTTAGGTGCTGCTTGCACCCTCCTTAATAAGCAGTGTACTACTGGCCTGCTAGGCATGGAAAAAAACTGCATTTACCTTGACTGGGGCATGTCTACTTCACCTCAGTTAAGTAAAGAAGCAACAATCCACACCCACCCATACACACACATGCAAGGCCTCAAAATATATAATTGCCTGAATTAGATGCAAAGGATATTATTCCTACAAATAGTCAAAATGACTAAGGTCAGAGCAGGTTTACAACATCAATACAGCTACATAGCTGAGCCCACATGGGTGCCTGTGCAAATGACTTCAGATTTGACATACAGTCTTACAGTAAATGACACATCCATGACAGAACTACTAATGCAATGTGATGGCTAAAGACATCTTCAGGGGCAAAACATCCTGGAACAGGTTGGTTGTTTTTCTGTTCATAACAGAAAATACTGGAAAGTCAGCTTGTGGGCCTTAGAAAGGTATGAGACTTCATTATCTATATGAATCATGCCTCCTATTTCTTCACCTAAACAAATTCTCAGATGGACTGAAGAAATTCAGTATCCCATGGATGTAAGAGTGGAAGCTTGTATCCATTACCTGCACTCATCTTACGCCTAAGGTATATATATGAACTATTAACAAATATTGCATTTTTAAGTGTGACTTCAGTATCTGTTTTACCATCACAGTGGAGTGAATTTCCTCTTGTCTACCTTAGCAAATCACTCTCTTTGCTATTCCAATTGATTGAGCATGTTGCTGTATCATAGTGAGCACAAAGGCAGCCTTTCTTCAAATATGCATAGTTTTAAAATCCCTTAAAACTAGCAAAAGCTGACAATGTAGCTGAGAATTGCATCCTCGGCCTCCACTGATCATTCCCACTCATGCATCTCTCAGGTCTCGGTGTCCCAACCATGCACACTCGATGCAGTGGACTAGATTTGGTAACCATCTGTGTTAAAACTAGTTTACCCAAACAATAAGGCTTAGGAGACCAGCAACATGCCCAACAGCTCTAGTCGTGTTGCTTACTACACTACTCCAAGGCTCTCACAGACACTGATGATGCCTCTGATTTGGGAACCTACATTGAACAGTGTCACAGACACTCCCTAGCAGCCTCAGTTGTGTGCCAGGGTTTCACTTTTTCATTTCTGTATGTGAAATGCGCTATGGAAAGTGCATTACACTGAAGTGAGCAATTCATCACTGACATAAGCCTACGATATCTCATCCTAATTTCACTGGATGATAAACTAGATGATATTCAATTAGCAACCAACATTTTAATCTTCTCAGCTCCTGACTTTTGCTGACAAATCATGCTTGTGTTTGGCAGCGTATCAAACGATAGGACTACGCATTATTAATTGTGCTCCAGGCACATTACAATCATCACTCCTTCTTCATTGAAAATAAATATGTTTTTAGTAGCAGAAAAACAAACCAAATCCTCATTATTTCTGAACTACGACTTTAGCCCCAACTGAGCACACCATTGTTCTTAAAGCATTCCAAGAAAATGATAATTACTGAAGGTCTCATACCAAGGTATATCCAGCCTACCTTTATTGAAGTGCTGCAGTCAAAACGGAAAGATTTGGTTTGTCCATTTTCAAGATACACCTTTAGAACATTTGGCATGAAAAGAAGCGAGTTGTCCTTAACTGTTTCCTGTCAAGCAAATTAGTGAATCAGATTACAAAACGCAACAAGGGAAACCTAAACACTGTTCTATAGAGAAGTACATAAATCAGATGGAAAGGAAACAACTGAAAAGGAAAGTGTTGACCCAAACTGAATGCAGAAATATCAGTGTTCTCCAAGGGTCTAGGCATGCTCATTACAGCTGCCCTCTATAAGTCTGTGTCTGGAAAAATAAAACCTTTTACATACATTTTATGTCTGGCTTGTAGTATTGTCTTTCCCTATATACTATCTCTCTGACAATGAATGTTATCTCTGAAATTGAAACATTTTCAATAAAACAGAAAAATGGATTAGAGAGTTGCATAAGATATCAGAGTGGAATGATGTTCTGGAAAATTATGAAAATTATCTGGGAGTTCATGTTTAAGGAGGAGTTCAGTGCCTCTCAAAGGGAGGCTGACTTTGCCTAAGGGTTGGAAACAACAAGTTCAAGTAGATAAAACAGGTTTTAAAGAAGTCTGTAAGGTAATGTTTTCCTAACACGGTACTTCTCTTGAGCTTAGGGGTTTTAGTGATACAAAACTGGTCTGAAAAAACAAACAAATAACAAACAACAAGCAAGCACTATCAAGACAGACGTACATGCACTATCACCATAAAATGCATTCACTAGCATTTTAATTTTATTTTAAGAGACAAATTTTTCACAAAATTATGGGCCCAATGGACTCAAAAAAAGGTCTTTGGAAAACTTTAGAAACAAAAAAAACCCTTTCCTTGCAAGTCTATCACTGTTATTTCTACCATATAATTCCCTCCCTTTCCAGTTATGAGCCATACCTTTGGATGAAATGCTCAGTCCTTTCTGAGGTTAAATAGCTAAATACTCACCGACACCTGGCCATTGATAATTACTTCTTCTGAGAAGCGCACTTTGACAGGATTGGACTTCAATCTTGCCTTTTTTGCAGCACTAATAAAAGCTGATTTAGGAGACTGGAAGAAAAGATGATGACAAGATATATCATATAATTTCAAATTAAAACCTTTCTTTCCCTTTTCAGTTATTGACTGTTTCTCACACACTGGGAACTCCATGTATACTGCAATACTTTGCATGATGTTCACTGCAGAAGAGAAATACAGTCAAACTATAATGCATCCTCAGATAATACATATGTACATACACATAAGGAATCACCAATGCATACTGCAGTTACTGCAAGTTATCCTACTGTCAGACTGGAGTGATGAGGAGGGCTCTCAGTGTACACACAAATTCCTTGTAGTGCTTCCACAATGACTGCTGTCAGCAAAAGTTGTCTGCAAGAATGTTCACTGACCAGTGACCTACCAGTGACCCTTCATCAAACACTGAATGGAAAATTTTTTATAATCTGTGATCCACTAGATAGATATACACATTATTTTTGCCAAAAAAAAGTGCCTGAGACCTCTCCAAATATAGTGGCATCTCACTGTATTAGTCCATTTCGAAACACAGGTGAAAAGCACCAAGAGGCACCTTGCAGGCCAGCAGGCTTCCCCGGAAGGTATCCCCTAAACACACCTTGTGTAAGGCTTGCCTTCAATAGGTCAGACACTTTGTAGGGCTTCATGGGTTAGAAGTCTAGAAGAATTCCTAATTTTCTTCTTGGACCTGCTTGACTTTTACCTACTATATTATACAACAGATTCTCCTGTGATGAAGTGTTCAGCCCTTGGAAGAAAAGAGTCGCTCCATTTGTGGAGTTTAGATAACAACTCTTTTTAGTAACAAATTAAATATTCATAGTCAATCAGGTCAGCTACAAACACAGCATTGCCTAACTCCATAACCTTGATAATGGGCAATGGAAGAAATTCTGGCTTTGGCTGAAAATCACTAGTCTTCTTCGGGCCAGGCTTTGATCCTTTATTTTCTAGTAAAATATGAATTAAAGTTTTCATAATCTTACTCTAACTCCTTAGAAGTGGCCTGACTAGTTTTGGATAATGAAAAGACTAACTCATGCTAGTTTGCTTGGGAGAAACAAGGGCAGGCTTCACTAGTGATGATCAATGTAGCACGACAGCAGTCCCTGTAAAAACAGGAAGTTTTGTCGCTATCACTCAAATTTTGACTGAACTAACAATCTGCAGGAGAGATAGAGTAGTTCAAGGCCACATGCTCTTGTTGTCTCTGATCTCTGCTGAAACTGTTAAAAAAGTTATTTTCTTGTGATGCAGATGCCTTGTATTTCGTAACTAGCTGGAAGAAGTCTCAAGCTCATTTCTCTATGCCTCTGATTTATTATCACATTGAGAACATGGTAACTATTAACCATAGGCTCAGTATCAACCAGTGAACAAGAAACAAACAATGCCACGTTCTCCTAGGAAATATCAGAAACATGCAATAATTCCTGGAGATGTGAAACAACCACCAAAACCGAAGTAAGTTAAAAAAAAAGAAAAAAAAAAGAAAAAGGTCAGTATCTCAGGATGGAGGACCCTGTTGACTTCTTCAGCAAGAGGGGACAACAAGGATATGGCTGAAGCAGCTTACCTACTGTACTCTAGAGCTGATTCCTAGAATGACATAGTATACAACAGTACCATGACTAATATAACAACTCTACAGATGTCTTCTCTAATTTCCCTCCTCTCCATGTAGTCCCCCTCTGCAGTGTGGAAGGGGGATGGTCATGGCACCCAAGTCATGGACTGCAACCTGTTGTTTCCCACTGCCACAGGGCAGCATTGCTATAGGACCAGGTTACCAGCTTTCCCTTGCAAGGACACAGGGGAAAGAGTTGCTTTCACTTAATTTTCTTGCTGGGAGAAGCTTTGTACAGTTGTTTGCTCTTATTGCAAATGAGTCACCAGTCTGGCCACTCTTAATAGGCAGACCGCCAAATGCTCTCCAAATTCTGGTAAGGTTATTCCCATATAGCAAATCTGGCAAACTGCTATGTGTTGCTCTCTACAACCTCTCTTTTCCTCTCTACAACCTCAAAAGTCACTTGCAGGGGGCATAAATACTTAAATTATGCTATTGCAAAAATGCAGTAGGGGAGTCAAAGACAGCTGAAAGATTTGAACATATGTGAGTTCCCAAGAGCTCCTTCAGAACATGGAGTTTAATGTATATATTGCACAGCCACAGGAGCACACCATGGTCTATCATAAAAAATGGGGCTTCCTTCCATTTCCACTTCTCTTGCAGCAATATGGGCAGGACTCTGGCCCTTTGCCAGACACTCTGGGTGAGCTTGGAAGTAGATTGCTTTCCAAAAGGCTTCAAACTATAAACCAGGGGTGTAAGAAAAACTAAAACAGCTGCGCTAGGCATTTGGGGGAACGTTCTCTGCTGGTTAAAGGTTTGAGTAATAGCACAGATTTTGCATTTAATTGCACAATCTCATTGTTTCTACCTCTGCATCAACTTAGCACTTGACGTTTTCTCTTTGAGAAAAGAAGGGTTTCCAAAGAATGCAGCAAATACCTAGGAAAACAGTCGAGTTTGATTGTCGAAACTTGTTTGTCTAACAGAGCCTCAGCAAGATGATATGCTGCTCTATTCTATTTTAATGTCTTTAGGTTTGTAGAAGAATGTTATCAATTAATGATTTTCAGAGTGTCAGGTTCATTTGTTTCTAATGCTCTGTCTTTTAGCCAAATGGAAGCCATTATCCACAGTTAATGACCTTAAGCAGGAGGTGTTTACACTAATGCGGAACATTTATCACTGCAAGTAAAGTATTTGCAATGTCACAGATAAAAACAGTTTAATTTGAGTGACTTTTGCAAAACGAGGGCGCACTTTTTAACAAGGAGTCAAAATAATTCAAAAACCCTCAAACTGCACTCTGTGTGACCTAAGCACTGTTTCCTATTAAAAGCTCAAAGTTATCAGGATTTTAAATAATTTTTACTTGTTTACACAGAATTCAGGAAAAAAAATCAGCTAATCATTTAAACAGTAGAGAAACTGCTAACAAGAAAAATGAAGCATTGCGCAGACATTTGCCTGAAGGAAATGCCAGTGAGGATCAAGACCCTACTTTGAATCCTGCTTACTATGGACTGCAAAAAATGGGCATCCCATCAGCAGGGTCAAAACACAACAGATTGCTATAACAAGAGGAGACGTTCTACAAAATGTGATTTTCTAATTTTCTGGACTCCTCAAAATTAGATACTATTTTTGTCAGCAGCATTATAGCGGGTCATTTTTCGATAGATCTTAGAAAAAAAATTCCTACATTTTGTGAGAAACTTTTCTGATGAAAATAACAACATCTAGTACTTCGTGCCTTTTGCAGGTAGACTATAATTTGGGGGAGATTCTAAGGGAAGTGGTTTTTATTTGCTGGAAAAGCCTCTTTGAGTGCTCTTGCCAGTAGAAGTGCTGCAACAACAAAATCTTTATTCATGCTCAAGAAAAAGAAGGATTTAATATTTAGAAGAGCACAGTGTAGTACTGAGCTACCACAAAGAAGTAAAATTATAACACTATAGGACAGTCACAAGGTGAAAAGAAAACCTGCTCTGTGACAGTAAGAAATACTACATTTAAAACTACAGAAAATGTAGTTTTAAAATAGACACAGAGTGTATATATACAATAAATTTTAAGCTTGTTACTCAAAAATAGTCATTAGTTTAATATAAAATATGTTTGCCAGGAAATAAGGATAAAAAATGCATGACTGCAAAAATGTGTTGACTTTTTGGTCCACTTCTAACAGTAATTATATAAGCCAAAATTTAGGAAGCAAATAAAATGTGAATAAGAGGAAGAATTAAATTTATTAAATGAAAAAGGACATAATGCCCAAAGGCAAACTAAATATGGTAATTCATAGCTCTGAATGAGGCTGAAACAACTACATTGGCTCACAAGAGCATTGTAGAAGAGCAGGTAGGGACATGGAAGATATGAAACAGAGAAGTTTTACCAAACAGTAATTTTTATAACCACATGGCACTGACAGATAATCATCAGGAGTATTTCTTTGTTAAACTCTTGGCACAAATTTAATTGCTGAATTAGTGATCAGATCTGGGTTCTCTCTTAAAATCCAACGATCTATCATAGACAATTGTATTTTACTATTTACATTACTTATATTTTACCATTTTTAGATAGTAATCATAGTCTGATCATTAGTCCCACAGACTCTCAGTAAGATTGTTGCCACAATCATTATGATCCATAAATGTTATTTATTGTAGTTTTTCTGCAAAGGTTCTGTCTCAGACATATAAGCATGTTATAACAAGAAGCATGTCTTTCAAAACAGAAAAAGATCCTATCTTTTTCCCATTGCAGAATTTAAAGCACAGCAAAATTGCCATAGATCTCAGCTGGGTCTGGACTTCATCCAAGGAGCTTAAGAGATTAATCATGAAAGCAAGCTATCAAATGATCTCTGCACATAAAATCTGAAGAGATATCAAATAGGCAAGTTATTTGATTTGAGTAATGCTTAAAACTTAATAAGACAACAGTCAGAATGATAGTTCGTTCACAGAATAAAATGGTCAGAAATTATAATCAAATGCTACACTTCCAGAAATCTAAACTTTGAGCTGCTTCAACTGCTCAGTGACTTTCTTATAAACAATGGTGATAAGAACGCAGCAGAGATTTGTATATTGATGGAAAGAAAAAGATGGTCTAATGCTTTGGTTTGGTCATAATTAAAATGAAATTTTAATGAGTTTCAGCATTAAACAAAACAATGCATGTAAGCAAAAATGATCTGCGAAAGTTTTCAAAGAGTACTGAGTGAACTACAGAGTACTATAAATCTAGATCATGTCTACTTTCACCTGCAATCTCAAAGGATGTCTAGCTGAATGCAAAACCAAAACACACTCTAAATAGTGCGAATAAAAACATTTAAGAAACAGCACACTTGTAATTCATCTGAGCAGATATTTTTCATGCAATGGTAGAAGGAAAATCACCATCAAGAAGAGAGATTGATGAAATGTTTGTAAAGACGTATTCCTGCCAAGAATGGGGAAAAAATTCAGTCTTTACTTAAAAGTTCTTACTTTTCCTTTGTCTGGTTTCTACTCCATCATTCCTGTTTTACTGGCAAAATAGTAAAAGGAAACATGGAGGAGGCAATATTAAAGAGATGGGGAAAATACATTGTAATTTTTGAAGACATAAATATTGTTTCCAAACTGTAAGACAAACTGTATTTGTCAGAGGATCCCCTGTGCAGAAGACCAGGACAGGTACACAGTTGGAGTGCAGCAACACCCAGGACTTCAGAGCTGAAAGGGATGCGATCCAATAGGCTCAGGCACTACTGACAGCAACATTGTGGCAGCATGAGGACCAGCGTGGACCAGATGTTCGAGATGGTGTATATCTCGAATACCCAGGAGACTTTGCATCCCAAGCTTTGCACAAACTTGCATTGCTTCAAGGGCCCAAATCTGGCTGCACACACTGGCAGCATCCCAACTGCTCCACATCCCTATGCACACCTTTGTTTTCACTGCAGAAAAACTAGGAGTGAAAAGTGGTAAGGGAAGGATGCTATGAATCAATAAAATACTGGTTTAGACAGGTAGGGAGATAAAACAATACTGCACAAATAGATGAGATGTGCAGGGTGCAACAATCCTGCAGTTGAGGCTCTCCCAACTAGCTCATTCCACTGAAGCATCCAGACTCTGGGGAAAAAATGGGTCAATCAAAGTTAGCATCAATATGCATACATCAATCTCATCTTCTAATTGCTCCGTGCACATTCTTGGGGAGACAATCTTCATGCCTACATGAGATAAAATGTCCATCCTCCCCAAACACAAGAGTTCTTTGTCTGTTAAGGTAGAGCTGGGTGACTCTGACAGACATACCAGAGTGGAACAACACAAATATATGTATAAAATGGGTACATCAGTCCAAATGGCTGACTGAACAGTAAAGTGTTTCAGTGCCATCCTTAGCTCAGTGACATCTAGAGGAGAGTCAGTTATTTTTTAATTTTTGGTGCTACATAATGAGAGGAGCAGATTCTGCCTTGTCAGGCCTCACACAGAGCTTGGACCCAAAGAGCTGGGAATCATAGAATCATAGAATTATAGAATCATACAATGGAAGAGACCATAAAGATCATCTAATTCCAATCACCCTGCCATGGACAGGGACACCTTTAACTAGACCAGGTTGCTCAGACCTCCATCTAACCTGGCCCTGAACACCTCCAGGGATGGGGCATCCATAACTTCTCTGCACAACCTGTGCCAGTACCTCATCATCCTCAAAGTGAAGAACTTCTCCTAATATCTAATCTAAACCTACTCTCTTTTGGTTTGAAGCCATTCCCCCTTGGTCTGTCATTACACGCCCTTGTAAAATGTCTCTTTCTCCATCTTTCTTGGTACTGGAAGGCTGCCATTAAGTTGCTCCAAAGCCTTCTCTTCTCTAGGCTGAACAATCCCAATTCTGTCAGTCTTTCCTTATAGGAGAGGTGCTCCATACCGCTAATCATCTTGGTGTCCCTCCTCTGGACTCACTCCAACAGGTCCATGTCCTTTTGGTGCTGGGGTGCTGGGGACCCCAGAACTGGATACAGTACTCCAGGTGGTGTCTCACCAGAGAGAAGCACGGCAGAATCACCTCCCTCACTCTGCTTGCCACACTGTTTTTGATGAAGCCAGGATATATTTGGCTTTCTGGGCTACAAGTACATGCTGCCAGCTCACATCCAGCCTCTCATCCACCAGCACCCCCAAGTCCTTCTCTGTGGGGCTGCTCTTGATGGGTTCACTCCCAGCCTGTATTGATACCAGGAATTGCCCTGACTTAGGTGTAGCATCTTGCACTTGGTCTCGTTAGACCTCAGGAGATTCCCATGGGCCCACTTCTCAAGCTTGTCCAGGTCCCTCTGGATGGCATACCATCCTTCAGGAGTGTCAACCGCACCACTCAGCTTGATGTCATCGGCAAATCTGCTGAGGATGCACTTTGTCTATGTCACTAATGAAGATATTATATAACACTGGTCCCAATACGGACCACTTGCCACCAATGTCCACTGAGACTCTGAGCCATTGACCACTACCCTCTGGATGCTACCATCCAACCAATTCCTTATCCACCTAACAGTCTACAAATCAAATATCTCACCAATTTTTGGAGAAGGATATTGTGTGGGACTGTGTAAAAGGCTTTACAGAAATCTAGATAGATAACATGTGTAGCCCTTCTCTTGTTCACTGATGCAATCACTCCATCACAGAAAGCCACTAGGTTGGTTAGGCAGGACTTGCCCTTGGAGAAGATACCAGTCATGACTTTCCTTCTTCTCCAGGTTAAAGGCTGGAGCAGGACTGTACCTGTGCTGTAAGGTCTTCCATTGAACATAGAGTGCACAGTTTATTTGGGTTTTAGCTTCCCTTACATTCAGTACATATAGCCTTGCTCTCAGACCAGCAGTGTAGTGATAACAGGCCACAGCACCTCACAGACATGTAACACCACACTTTACTGTCCACTTTTAAGGACTACACATAGCTGCCCTAAAGCATATGCCCTTTCTTCACCTGACATTTAAAGAAAAGAATGAAGTCTGTCAATGGTTGAAACTTGCATAAAAAAGAAAAGCGGGTGAGGATCTCTTTTCCCCCATATAATATATATGTTCGCTGTGATCAAAACCACTGACTGTAAACCAGCAAGCTTTAAAGGCAGTTAATAAGACCACGTCTGCATTTTCATTTAAGGTGGCTGATGTTGACCAGATCCCAGCTCACCTTCCTGACAGTAGCCTTACAGCAGAGTGGTAGCCCCTGCCTGGTTTTGCTGCGGAATGCATGCTTTTCCCCCATTAATTAGTTGCAGTGCAGACTGGTTTCTAGAAAGGGTGCAGGACCAGCAGAACTACATGGTCACCTCAAAACTAACCAGAAAGGGCAATGACTAGTACAAAGGCACACAGCACTGGCCAAGTTGCCTTAGCAAGATGTACATTTTGGCAGCTCCATCAGATAAACTCGTTTTCACATCTTTGTGCCAAATCCACCTCCTATTCTTGGGTGAAAAGGCTGCAATTATTCCTTGCTAATAAAAACTACTGTTTATCAGGCTAGCCAACAGGTAGCTGAATGGACCTGCTGAATCTGAATCTCCTGATGCATGACTGAAGCCCCTCAGCAGCCCACAACATATGCATGGCTGTGCATGGATGTACGGCAAGAGACGTATATGCTTCCTCCCCTGGCTTGGCTTCTCTCCTTTTCTCATGGGAGATGGGTTTGAGCTGACAGGCCACGAATCCACTCCCACAAACCACAGAGGCACGTCACATAAACCAGCTCCAAAGGGGGCTGCAGTTTGTCCCAGTCCCTTCAAGCCAATCTCACACAATCGCCTGTCTGTCTCTTCTCTCCCCTCACCTCCACAAGTTCTGCACTGGAGATGCAGACAGAGCCCTCCCTCACACAGGGTACAGGTGGTTTGTTACCGCAGCATAACTCTGTGGGACCAAGGCAGAACCAAGAAAAACCTAGAAGCTGCAACAAATCAGAAACTGAAGCCAAACTCGGCATCCTGCTCTATTGATCTCCCTGGTATGACTTTAAAGACACTACTGTTATTTAACTTATAATACAGCCTTTGAGTGCAGGACACGGTAACACTGTCTTAAACATCACCTTTAAGAGATACAGCCCTTATTGCACTTATTTCTTTTTATTGCACAGATAAGGTAGAGACATGGACAGAATATAGGCAGAAAAAGAAGGTGATATGTTGCTAGGAAACTAATTCAGAAAACACTGACAATACTTACAGGGTAAGGTTGAACAACAGTAAGGAGGATTGATTCTTTGCAGCTTCTATAAAAAGAAAAAAAGTAAAATCAAGTAAAGATTCATACTTTTATTCACTACAGATAACCAGTTTTTCTTTTTAATGGAAAAAACTGCAGTAATATGGCAAAATATTTATTACAATGACATATCAGAGAATTACAGAGATTAATAATAGACCAAAATAACAATGGATATTAAGAAATAAGTTTCTTCCAATCTAGAAAATCGAAGTGACTTTATAGTCTATGCTACAAACTTTTTGCTTCATCAGAGACCTTCATGCTGCAATAACTGTTGTCTCTAGCAAGAATGAAATAACCTTTGATATAATCATATTAGTTCAGTATCTACAGACTACTAATTTCTTTCACCTAATTTACAAATCCAAGTCACTTTTTATACCATCTAGCTCTTGTATGCCTAAAGCCAAATCTATTTGAAGACAGCAGTGTTTTTTTCAAAACAAAAATGTGGACAAAATTTAGTCCCCATTTCTTCTCTAGCTCACCTTTTTAAATGGGTGGAAAAGGACTAATGTTTGCTGAATACCCCCATTAGAATTTTTACATTTTTACAAGATTGCTAAGGAAAGGTTTTCCTTTCAATTTAAAAAGCTCCTCCTTAGGATGAAATTAGTAAATGGAAAACATATGAGCAGTTCTAAAAAAGCCCAACTGATTTATAGGATAAAGAGAAGAAATTATTAGGAATCTTGATATGACCAAGAGATCTAGACAAATGGCACATGTATATCTTGACTACTGGTGGGTACTTGGGGATGGTGGATAAGTGGGGAAAAGTAAAGGTAAAGTGGAAGAAGATGGAAGAAAAGCCAATACGAGTCAGTATCTTTTGAATTACCTTGTCGGTCAGATGGCTCCTGAGGGCAATATCAGCTAAGAAAAAGTCAGTTGCCATTTTGTTGAGATGGAATTGAATTTCTGTTGGTTCTACTACTTTCAAACACAAATTGGTTATGTGATTTATTGCCTGGCTAACTGACATGAAACTGATTTGGCATGTCTGACCTGTTCAGCAGAACTAACTAAAAAAATCACGCTGTATTGGTATTATACAGTGTCACCTTATATGCATATTCACATCTCTGATATGCAAATTAAAAAGCCAAAAAGCAAAGAAAATAGAGGGGAGACAGAAGGCCCAGTCAGAACCTGTCTGGAAGGCCAGGCTATACTTGATGAAGCCAACATATCACCGAATACCAACAGGGATAGCAAATTCAACTTTCGTCAAAGCCATCAGTCGTGCAAGGGACAAGGTCTCACCAAATATCCCCTGCCTAAAGAAAAAATTTGTTAAGCTTCAATTTTTACTTGTCTTATTAGATATTTGTAGCATTACACTAAAAGATTATAGACAGACTTTTCAAAAGGTGAGACTGATGGTTTTGGCTGCCTGTCTGGCTCTGGAACAACTGAAATAAAAGTAATTTAGAAAGTTAAAAAAAATTAATGAGGAGCTATATGTGGTGAAAATTATATGTTCTGCCACAAAACAGCATAATTTTGTCCCCTTGAGATATAATTACAACTACTTTCAGGAATTTCCCACAATTATTTTTCATTTCAATAAAACATGTTCCAAAGTTAAATTCTAGACATTATTTATTCAATCATGAAACAGGCTTCATATACAGTGTTCATAATTCTGAAAATTTGTAGTTCAATTTTAAGGTCTGCAAGCTAAAGTTTTGGAAATATTCACAATTATTCTTTATAATTCTGCATTGTTTTTCTCTAAGAGTTTATAGCTTTAAAAAAAAGTAACGCTCTTTCTGTTTTGGGCAACAACAGTCTACTGTCTACTTTATTGTTATTCTACCTACCACATTTTTTGGGAATCTAAAAATGCATGATAGGAAATGTAATTTATTTCAAGAATCTCACCACCGCACCTATGCTATCCACATCTATCCAACTGTGACTGCTACATTAACCTAGGCATACAAGTAGACAAAAGGCCCACAGTTAGTTATGGGATGAACTGTAGCCCTGGGATAACTACACCATGCCCAATTGACCTTTTCAATTACTTTCAACCCACTAATTTATGCTTCTCATGCAGCATAAGATTACCACCACCTCTGCCTCCTGTAGTCCAGCTACCTTAGGAAGTTGCCTTAAAAAATGAAAAGCAGCTTCTCCTGAAAATGTTTTACAGCTCTTCATTATTCTTAGATTAAACCTGTCCAGCTGCCCAGTGTAGGCAAGATTCATTCTAGATTAACAAATTCTTTTTTTTTTAATGAAAGGTCAAAAGAATATATTTCATGGACAAGACTTTCTTACAGGATAATCACTTGCATTGGAAGGATGCTAGACCCTGGACCATTCATTCAACATTTGAGGCTATAAGGCTCTTTGGAGTATCAGGACACATGAATGTTACACATACATAAAGTTGGTGTCAAGCACTACATACAGACCCCTCATCAATAGAGTAAACATTTTCTATAAAAGTCATGCTACAGGCAAAACACAGCACAGTTACAGAAGAAATAAATATTTAATTAGCAGTTTTTTGATCTGCAGTACTGGGTCACGACTTCCCTACTCGTTTTAAAACTTTCTCAACTAATGATGACAAAACTCCAAAGGACAGCACATCTTTTCTACTTCCAGTATGGTTAGCAAATCCTATAAATCTATATTATAAATCTTGCACAGCACTGGAGATAGTCAATTGTACCATGTACTGTAAATGTCACAATAATGAAAAAGCAATGGAATCACTGACCATGTGATCTGTGAGTTTTGTAGCTTAAATGTACGTGGACATAGGCATGTCTATGTGACAGCAGAACATATAGACAGTACAGATTACATAAACTAGGTATGTTACCATACTTGAATGTGACGTACTTCTTTTAAACAACTTCTGAAACCTAGTGGCAAAGGCTAAAAAAAACCCCAATTGCAGTCTTAATTTCCTTCTGAAATGTCTTTTCTCCTCTAAAATGTGATTGAATCTTTTTTTTTTTAAATATATTATAGTTATTTTATTACCTTTCATACTCACTTAACAACTGCCTAATTATTTCTATCTTAAATCCATTCATTTTTTTAGAGTCACTCAAGACAAAAAATCTGCAACTCCAAGCTTGGACAACAAGCTGAGGACTTTTTGGGTGCTCTGTCATCTGACCAGCTAACAGTAAAATATCATCACATTTTTTTCATTTCCTGACATTACAATCAGACGGTGAGAAGGCGGCTAAAATCTCAAAATTCTGATGAGAATTTGTGATTCATCTCTCTGTCCTTCTCCGTGTCCCACGTGGTGATTATATTTGTCTGTTCTCTCTACTCCTTACATCTACCTAGGCTGTAACAAGGAGAGAATATAGATGGTTTGAGAATCAAATTATGTCGTATTATAAAGGTTAAAGTTGTATTACTAAGTATCATGCATCTGGAGCTACATGAGGCGTTAACATTCAGCTACAACGCAAGCCATTGACTTTATCTGTGAACTTGAGGCTGGAAATCACTGTCTCTCTTCTGCTTCTCGTGAGCTGGAAGGGAGGAAAGGCAAGGGACGTGGGGCAATCCCAGTGTCTGAGACAAATGGAGTAAGTGGGTCTGTTCTTTGTATGCATCCTACAGCAAATATAGCATATGAATAAAGAGAAAGTATGCATATATTGTCCTTAAGAAGGGAGAATGAAAAATTATTTTTTATGCTCATTTAAAAGCTTTTAGCAGTTTTACATACAAGAGGAGTACTCGATTTCTCTCCCGCTGAAGATGAACGACTTAAGAATTGATATGTAATAAATAATAATATGATATACAGGGAATGCAATTCAGGAAGATCTTTCTCTTAACTATAATTAAGCTCTGTTTCACTTACAATGAACATCAAATTCTGAAAATCGTTTTGAAATGCTTTGTTCTCTGCTATTTTAGGATCATCTGTTTCACTTTGGTTCTCACTATTAAATGAGAAAGGTCTGAATTTCACAATTGTGGAGTTTGATGCCATGACCTGCAGTATGTTTCGCACTACCTTTTTGAAGTAAGGAAATGGAAATCAGTGGGTCAAAAACTAACTACAAAATGTAACAGGTTACCTCAAATGCCCTATTCAGAGCTGTGGAAATTATCTTCAAATTCTAAAATCTAGGCTAGAGAAAAATCATTCAATGTTTGAATGTCTTTCAATATTATGAAGATTTTTGCAAAAGTCACTCTATTGTATCACATTTCTAATTATTTCATAGAATGCATTACAGAATCATAGAAATTTTGGGTTTGAAAGGACCTTAAAATCATCTAGTTCCAACTAAGGATCATTTTGATTTGAGCTCTATATATACATTTTTACATAAAACCTGTTCTACAGTATTTATCTTCACCTAGGGAAGGTCCAAATTTCATTTCTCCAGGCTTCTATCATGGTCAATAGTTCCTGTGGAAAAGAACAGTTTTCCCTAGAGATCCATGTAGATTTATTTCCGGGGCTGGAGACATCTGGTAGGACCTTGGTGGCACAGAGTAGACGCATCTTAACCCAGAGTTTCCTCATTCTCAGCTGTTATCACACAGCACACACACACACAAACAAGTACAACAGATTACACCATGCTGGAAGCTGTGCTACTGTGGGCAAATCGCTTTTGTCCTCTTGGTTACATCTACCCATGGATAATCACTGTTTTAGCAGCAGGTGAAGCATCAGACCTCTTCAAGCCTAGGAGGAGGATATTTTCCAGATAATTTTTAGGGGAACACAGAAAATTATCCTTTCTCAAGGGGCTGCCAATACCTGGCACAACAAACTGCTTGAAGAGTGTCAGTGGGATTTCAGTCTCTGCTTGTCCAGTTGGCTGCACTGACCTCTGTAGTCTCTCTGAAGATCCTGTACACAGCTAGAGATGGGAGTTCCTGACATCACCCTATGCAGGCAAGGCAGGGTATGCTACACATGGCATTACATCCCCAACTCCACCTCAGAAGACAGCTGCAGGAGTGCAGCAGGCACAAAGTGTAGCGAGAGGCTCATGAAATAAGGTAGGTCACCACAGAAGTGAGATCTGGGGTCCCACTTTGGGGAGGAGGGAAAAGAGTGCATGGCATATAGATATAGAAGATGGGGACATGAGGCCAGAGTGCCAAGCTTTGGGTTCAGATACATGAGGAACAACTTAAGAGATGAAAGGGAGCATCAGCTTGGACGATGGGTTTTTTTTCTGGGGATGACAGAGCACATCATGGCATTCGGGTGTTATTTTTGGAGATAGAGAGGGTTCATTGTAATCCTTAGTATCAGAAGGCAGAAAGAACACAGTCACATTTGAAAAGCTGTGGCTGCTTTGTCTACTGATGTTAATGGTATTACCTGTCCTTAGCCTAGTTGTCAATGCAGTGAAATATTCTTGACATCCAAGAAAATTCAACTTGTGAACTCCCGAACCCTGCAACTTAATTTGCATAGCCTGCTGCTTTACAAGGTCCTTAAAATTTAAGTTTGCCATCGAGTATGTGAGGGCTTGCAGCAGCAAAAGCAATAACCTGGGAATTTTGCAAGATTCCTGTTTGAATGTCTGAGCCCTAAAAACTATGCAAGTAATGGATGTTTGAAATGACCACTGCCACATAAAGTATAAAACAAGATAAGCATGGGATTATTACGCACTGCAGAATCAAACAGTAGCAGGAACACAGATGAGTGAAAAGATGCTCTGATTCCAACATAAATAACTTCAATAATAGCATACTGAAAATTTCTGTCAAAGCAAATTGTGTTTTGTATAAATGTTCTTCCTTATTTTAAAGGCCTGGCATAGTGTGAAAGTCAGTCTTTAAAACTGTCACAGTCTGCAGCTCACACTAATTGGAACCTTTGCTGGTAGTCTCCACAAGGGGTCGAGGAGAGAATGTGTCTGCAGGCTGAATTATGCTTGCTTCCTCTGAAAGAAGTGGTCCCTTCAGATCAGGGCCGTGGCACACTGGTGGGCTTTCATGCAGGAGATGCCACTGCAGATATCTCTGCAAATAAAGGCTTTGAGAATAAAAAAGCCTCTCATTCTCTAAGGCTGTCCGTCTGTCAAGTTTTCACATGTACCAAATTCAGTCTGTTTTCTCCTTTATTAGCACTGTGACAAGGTGAGCCCTATAAAGTTGTTGTTCTTGGAATTTTAGTGCTATATGAAGACCTCATCAACATAACCCTCCTCCAAACAAATACTCAGAGTTGTCCAGTTGCTTATATTCTCAACTTTAGAGTACTACCTTTATAGTTAAGGCTATTACTTTGCATTACCTTTGAGTTACCAAAATGTTGGTCAAACAGTTAATACTTGTACATGCTGTACAAAAGTGTACAAGAGTAAAACTACTTGAAAAGCAACAGCAGCATTACACTGATATCTAACTGATGAGCAATGTTACCTGCTCCTTACTACACTGGCCTTCAATCAATTTTTGAGTGCACTTCTTAATATCAGCAATATGCAGAAAACTCAACATTGACTGAGGCACCTTCCTTAGACAACCATTTTCCTACTTACACAAATCTATGACAGCCTCATTCGGTTCCTGAGAACACTTGGGGTTAAACTTCAAGATGGAATAGAGGATGTATTAGAAGGTACAAATACTGGAGTTGTCTGATCCAACATAATCAGTATTTGCTCATTTTGGTCAGCATAAAAAAACCCACAAGAGCCAGATGAGCATGTGTGTATATCTGATGGACTGAGACTTTCATCAAGTCAACTATGAGCATGCCACTGTTGCACCATCACAGCATTAATTACTTCATGCTGCATGAAGATGCCGTACAGCCAAGGAAAAAATGTAGTGCTTACTCCCCTATTAATTAATTGTTCAGCTGTCCTCTTCTAATTAGACTTTCTGCACATTAGTTTTAAAGGATCAAAGACAGATAAAATGGGATAATATTGGTCTCTCACGTCACTCATCCAGGCCAATGTTTCAGTGCTAGTTTTCCTATCATTAACTGCCAAAGTCTCAAAAGCTCTGAGGAAAAGTTAATTTTCAAAGTGTAATGAACAAAATGTAATATAAGCCAGTCTCAAGATGTCTATTGATGACACATCTTTAGAAATGGTGCTATGAAGCTATTATTCAATACTATCAAAGTAAAATATTTACAGAAGAGGTTGGTCTCACCATGGAAAGGTCAGTTGTACTCCCCTGAAAATTTCTCTTCTTTATTTGTCACACTACACTCTTTCCATCAGACTGCAGTGACTTTTAAATGGCATTTTCATGGGCATTTTCTGTAAGCCCTTTCAGACAGAGTTTCTACGTGAGCTAAGTTGTTCCCAAATTTAGTGCTCTCACTGAAACCCCATCAGCACTCACTTCCCCCTGCCCCCTTCCTGCCTCCATCTAGAAACACAAAATGCAAAGATTATGGGTTAAGATAACAATTTACTGGAAACAGCAATGAGATAAGGAAATGAACAGTAACAGCAACAATACTAATCACAAAAGTGTACAAAGAGAGGTGATTTACACGCAAAATGCTCATCAAGCCCAGGACAATGAAAAACAATGGCAGACAGACCCTCCCCTTGGCACACTTTCTCCCAACTGCAAACTAAACCCACCTTCTTCAGAAAAGCCAGTCCCTCACTTCCAAGCCCCAGTAATGATGTGAGGTGATACAGAATAAGACAGACACACTCACACAGCTCCAGGCTCTGCCCCCTCACAGCTATTGCAAAAAATTAACTCTGTCCTGGCCAAAACCAGGACATGAGTGCAATTCTGTTTTCCCATTCTGCAGTTGTCCATACACAAAATCTGACAGGCCCACAACAGCTGCCCACTGCCCACACTGAGCACTACCCTACTCAGTTAAGTTAAACCAGTGCAATTACTTTGGGATCACTCATCCTTTGCGCTAACATTCTTATATGGGACATCCAGGAACTTGGACGGTACTGAAACACAAAGGCTGCAGAACAAATTGCACAACATATTAATTCCTAACCACTCCTCAAAATCCAACCCAATGTTGACATGACAGATTATGCTTTGAAACAGTGGCATGAACCAATTCTCTGATGCAGCCACCACAGACCCAGCAATGGTTATGAAACCTGTTCCAATTACTCCGTCATTTTTTATCTTCAACCTTCAAAAATGGAGCCATTATGATTTCACTACAGTAGTATTCATGGGCATACAAAATTTAATTTGAAAAATGCTAAATGTCATTACAACATTCTTCTATTTTTCTAGAACAATTTCTAAATTTTTGTAAATACATCCGGATGGTCAAACTGAATTCACAGTTCACTTATCAGGGAGAAACAAAGGACTACAACACCTCAAATACTTTTCTGTACAGGTCCCATATGTTCCTCTATATTATCTGAATTAGATTACAAGAAGCTTTCTTATGCACTACTGAATTTCCAGCAGTTGTTTAGACATCTTGATGCAGTCACATATTCACTTGAGTTTTTATTTCAAGTGTGGAAACAGACAAAATAATAAAGCTTAAAGACTGAAGGAAATGATGAGGCAACTTTCCAAACCCTGGAAATTGGTGTTATTCCATTCACTTATCTCAGTGTAAAAGAGAGATTAACAATATGATCTAGCAATTGAAAAGGATGTTTCAGGGAGTAAGTGTAATTCTAATGTTCACATAATGAAGCCTAGTTGGCTTCCTTTTTTTTTTTCTTTCAAAGAGACACAATGTAAATTTTCACTTAGAAAATAAATTCTGTCTTCTAATGGTTTATTTTTAATGTCTGGTTTTGCTGACACTGTGTTAGTAACAATCATCACTTTATAACTTTTTTCTCTAGTCTGGCTGCAGCAGACCTCTCATGCCCCATGAAAAGTGAAAGTTTTCATTTAATAGATGTTTGGTTACTTCTCTTTGTTTTAAGTGACAGAGTAGCATAAATTTATCCCAGAAGTCAAAAACTTCTGGCATTTCTAATGGCTATTTTTACAGAGATGTGACTGTGCCCAGGTTAAAACTGCACCAGTGATTGAGCAAGGAATGTGCAGCTCTGCTATGATAAACCATCAATCCAAAGCTAGACTGGCAAGTGACTGCTTATGGATTTGAAGGAACCATTCGCTTGCTGGGATGGTCACAGTATCTTCTGGCATCAGGAAAAGCAACACTGCTGTCTTCCACAATGAAACTGTGCCTCTAGCAGAGCTCGTTTGCCTTCGTAGTCTTGACAAAAGTTAGGCACTTGATATACTGATATTAATATAATGCAAATATTGCTTGATTAGTGCTTCTATTCTCCCCGCAGTTTCCTGCATTACTCTGATTTTTGTCATAGGGGGGCATACTTTGGTCAGAGAAGATCTACAGTATATGCTTATGCAGATTTTTGTATAGTGAAGTTTGGTCATTCTAGGTAGTATGGCAGTTAAGAGATAATAAAAAGAGTCAGCAAAATGCATTATCTAATGCCAAACACTTTGAATAAATAATTACAACAATGAATTAAAATAAACACTAGTGTAAACTTGTTGAGAAACAAGCAAATCATGTACTCTAAAATTATATTTTAAATTGGAAATAAGGAAGTTAAAGAAAAAATAGTTGAACATTTCAGAAACTGTAGAGAAGCAATGTCGGTATCTGTACTATTGCAAAAGAGATTTATGGGAGTTACATATTAAAGAGGATGAAAGATCACTAAAGATGAGAAAATCTTAAATATATTTTTATTATAGGACAAATTAACCATAATCTTTTATGTTCAGAGTTTCATTTTCATTTCACTGAAGCATTAGAAATCATTACAGCTGCTATTCATAATCTTACAGCACTGGCATTTTCATTTTCAGGTTGGGGCATTGTGTATGTAGTAATGAAAGGTCAGGCATTCACATACATCCTTCATTCCTACAGCTATTAATTTTTTTCTTTTCCTTGATGCTTTTCAAAAAGCAGAACATGAGATAAATTTTGCTGATTAAATGTTAAATGCTTTAGGATCATCTTGTTTTAGAGAGTTATCTGAGTTTTTATTAATAATGCATAACATTCACTTAGGGCTATTTTGTATCGGAAGTCCTTCACAGCATTATCTTAGCTCTAAGTAACTCAGCCAATAAAGAAAAAAAGTTAAGAAGAGGAAGATGCATTCAGAAATGAGATGAAGCTCTTGAATTCTGAAGATTATTGTATTTTCAAGTACTATATTATATACTGTTCTCAGTTCAATATTATTTGCTTTATTATCATTCCTTAAGAAAAACACATTCATTTAAAGAGTAATGGTATTTTTCTTTCAGATGTCTGAACACTATTACTTTTGCTTTCCAGTCTTATCTGCTTTTTTGGAACTAGACTATCTGATCCAATCTATGAGCATCTCTGTTCTTTGTTATGGAACACAATGCCACTATTATGTTTTAAATAATTAGAGATTGATGGAAATTGTTTTAAGAAATAAATATTCCAACAAAGATTCACTCATTTCCTCATTAAGAAAAGTCTCTGCAGCCAGTGGCTTGAGATTTGTGGGGTTTATTATTAGTATTACTGTAATCATTATTATATCTGCAAGGTTAGACAATTGATGGATACTGAGCTGCACAGACTAATGCAGAATGATTTTTGCTTACTGCATCTGGAATAGAAAATTGATTGGTCAGATGCCAAAGACATATCCATGTGCCACTGGAACAGTATAAGTGATGGCAGATGTGATTTTATAATGATTTGGATGGGCGGCCAAAGAGGCTACTCTTCTTAAGGTACTGTGCATGCAGCACAGTAATTCAGACAGCAACAGTCCCAAAGTGCAGACTGTTTGGCTATATTTGTGTCCTCACACGTTATTTAATATATTTAAGAAGTAGATTGATAGGAGAAGAAATTGAGTCAGAACTTCTGCCAGATAATTAACCACTTGCTTCTGTAAAATTGCATTAGTTATTAAAAAGTCCTGCCAGGAATATATACCATATAACCAGAATGTTTCAAATTCAAAGGTTCATCCCCTTTTTTTATTTATTTAAAGGAAGAATATATTTAGTGTGGTAAAATCAGTAAAATATGACTTTAAAAATCTTTTCTATTTAAAGCTCTGTCTAATCTTTCAAGATCATGTTGTTAATTGTCATTTAATACATCTAAATATTTATGCTGGTTAACCAAATTATGCATTTATGCTGCTATAGCATTTATTTTTTCCCTTTTTTGTATCACTAGAACAATATCATTTGTTTTAGATTTTCCTTGGGACAAAGAAACACTAATATGAGTCTCATTGAAAAGTTACAAAGCAAATGTATGCTGCTAATAAACATGGTCCTTAAGATAAAACTTAAATTACAGTTAAGCAGAAATTCCTCCTCGATAAATGCAAAAATATCGTAAATTATAAGGGGGAAAGGAATGTTTGAAAAGAGGAGAAGAAAATTACACAGCAGCAACAAACCAAGTATAAAATGCTGAACGGTTGCATTCTTCTATCCACACAGAAAATGAAGACATAATTGCAGTGCAGTTGGACACAGAGATGTGAGCTCTGGTCTAGATACGATGGGTAACATCGCAGTAAAAATACGATGACACTCTCTTCAGCATCAGTTATATTCCCCCCTCCAAAAACGCCCACACTCGCAGAGCCAAGCTGATGTTTTGGTATCCGTACCAGCCAGATTAAAGTTCGCCTGGGGACATGATTCACACATGTACTGCGTCCCGGCGGGCCCCGGCCCACCGCCTCTGCAGCACCACCACGCAGCAAAAAAAAAAGGTGAAAATTAACTAGTTTATCACTGTCCTCTCCTGCTCCTCAGATGCTGCCGGTAACAAGCAGGACTAAAGGGAAGGACAGTAAGACATCTCTCTGCTTTTCAGGAAAACAGTGAGGGGGAGGAGGGAAGCTGTTTATGGGGGTGGTGAATACATAACTCACCGTATAGCTGCAGCCAGAAGGTTGTAGGAGGGAAGATGGATATTGGTAAGGGGAAAAAAGAAGAAAGGACTGACTTAATATGACTTACTAGATTAATTTTATAGGTATTTTGCAAATAATTTATTTGGAATACTTGTATTTTTTCAACTAGATTTATGTGCCCTGTGCCCTGACCGGGTGCTCCTGTTCCCCCAGAGAGCCCTGACTGTCCCTGCTGCAGCTGGCAGGACATGCCAGAGCCATGCTGCCCGGCATAGGGGGACTTGAGACTGATGGTGCTGGGGAGAGAGTACCCATGCTCTGGTACAGACACTGTCAAAGCCTCTGCTGCCGGCATAGCTGCTCTACTGAATCAAGCAATTATTTGACACAAAACAGTAAAGCAAGCAGAGTCGTCTTAGCAAGCCCTCTCTCAGCACAAGCCATGGTATCAAAGGGATGAGGGCACACCACCAGTGCTGCTTCTGACTGTGGCTCTGAATCAACCTGTCAGTAACCATCTCCTCTGGGCAGAGGCTGGCACTGCCAGCATGGGCTGCGCTCGCTGCTGGCAGATCTCTGGGATGGAGTTCTGAGACTTCATCTCTGAATTGCAAATGGGCCAAGGTGAGAGACTGCAGCCGAGAGGCTCCGTCACTCCAGCCAGCATAGCCAGCCACCCCTGACACCTATCCAAAGAGGAGACTCACTTCAACCTGTCTCAGGGCATGAGGTACCACAGCACAAAATACGTCTCTAGATGCTTTCTGAAATCAGAGGAACAGTTGCAAATAGCTCCTCCCACCCTCAACATGGCTACAGACAACTTCATTCTTGGTCAGTCTTCACGAACGAAGATTTGGGAAAGGTCATTACCCTTCGAGCCTGCACAGTGGATTTTTTAGGTGAGACACAGTGTGCGCTGAACTGAGCCCACCCTTTAATCCTGAGGTTCATCTGTCGGGGCCAAGTGAGCTTGGACAGTGGCAGTAAGGTCCTCAGGACGTAGGTTTGTTTAGAGTGACCTTCTCTTAGATGGATGGCCTTACAGGGCTGACGAGCTCCATCTGCCCGGAGGAGTTCCTTGACAGGGAATCAAACCCGGGCCGCAGCGGTGAGTGCTGCATCCTAACCACTAGAGCACCAGGGGGCCCTCTACAGGCAACTAGTTCGGGCTAAAGGCCCAATTTTAAACAGATGGAGCTCACAGAGGCGAATTTTCAGCCAGGTATGGGAGCAGTTTTATTGTTCAGAAATTACCCTGGCTTGTCACACACACAAACAGACCAACAGGCTCTGTGTGCTACACACAGGGTTTTAGGCACCTTGACTCTACTGCCTGCGCTTTGGATGCTGTAGGACTTGCTCTTGTAATCTGAGTCAACTCAGATACTCTGCATAAAAATGTCTCCTATATCAGCCATGTAAAAATTTCACCAAGTTCGAAAAGTATGTAATAGTAAGGTTTCCCCTCTACTGAATAACTCCTATAAAGAACAATCTTTGGAGTCTGCAGTTTTCTTCTCTTGGGTGACCATTCCATTCTCCTCTTGAACAGCTTGTACTTCTGTTTCATCCTCAGTATGTTGAGGACTTTCATTTAAAGCTAGTTCATGAACTTTATAGGCATCACACATATCCCCCACTTCAGCTGCAATCATAAGATAAGCACAAAAATAAGCGCACATCAAAAGTCTTATCTTCTTCATTTGTACACACTGACAACGATCTATCTGTGTAAGAATAAATTCCTTGTTCCAAGGACGTGCATTAAAATTCAGTTCTCAAAGGGACACAGCGGAGGATTTAGTATGCAAGGATATATGTTCTTTAAAGGCCATATGTCAAAATGCAAGATTAAAAATAGACTTGTCAAAATTGAGTCTGACAGAAATCACTGTAACATCTCTACATTCCAATGGACATAATATTCTTCATTATGTAGTCACATAGTAATACTTTTAGCAACCTGGAGGCTTCTCTAGAGTCTAATTAGACTGCAAATGTGATTTTAAAAAAGTCAATTAAATGATTATTTTTAAAATTAGTTTACTGCTTATGCAAAGTGTTAGATTATGAGTATTGGCTGGCAGTTTCTTCACATCTACAGGTCAGTGGTTTTTTGCATACATGTAAGTGAGATGCATACATGTAAGAACTTGCAAAATTTTGGCGTTTAGGTGGAATCTCTCAGAAAAAAAGTGGGTGAGAGTAAGAGCAAGAAACTCAAATTAGACACAAAACTGTCACTGTGTATTTCATTAATTCCTCATGAAAAATAGTTCAAAATTAATAATCTGTGATTCTACCAAAAATGAATCAACTATTAAAAATCTTTTAAACCTTGCAAATCCTTTTTTTAAAACTTTTTTTTCACAATATATTTTTAATTCCCTAATTCTTTCCTATCCTAACAAAAAGATAATCTCAGGGCAAAAGCTCTTAGTCTACAAAGGATCAACATCCATAAAAGTGTATAAAAAAAGAGGCAGGGGAGAGAAGCATCCTTATAGAAACAGATTCACAAAGCTAATCACTAAAAAGAAAAGTAGATCAGAGAGGTTCAAGGGGATTTATTTGGTTTACTTTCCTCCCTCTATCCTCTCCCCAGCTGCAGCTTCCCAAAAAATGTTCGAAGTTCATACCTTCTATGTGGCTCTTCTGAAGATCCAACCTCCAAAAGGGAAGTTTCGGAAAGGTCTCCTGTGAAGGGGATCTTTGCCCCTCAAAATCCATAAGTTAGCCATCTGAACAATGTACTATTCACATTTTTAAAGGCAATAATAAATCATACACTCTCCTAATTCTTTGCTTCATTTGGTGAGACTGAATATCTAACCCTTGCTTTGCTGTTCTGCATGCTGCTGTTGTCAATATCATTAACCTATTTCGTCAGCCTGATGCACCTCAACCTTCTGCAACACATGGTGGTGACTTTGTACCTCACTCACAGTGGTGCTGCTGCTGTCGCCTTCTTATACATCCAGGCAGTGTCCCTGCACAAGCAGAAGCCTAAATATCTCTTCCTGTTCTGGCTACGGGCAAAAAATTCCAGATGTCTCCAAGGCCATGCGGATTTCTATGGCTTGTACAACAAAGTCATTGGTTACACAAAGCCAGCCCCTGGAGATGCTTACAGACCCCTACAGCTATGTGGCACTGACTTTAGAGCTGCTGCTCTTTTTGTCTCACTCCCAAAGGGATGGCTCTTGGAGAGGGCAATGAAAGGAGTGGCAGGCTACCTTAGCTGCCCCCAGCAAGCTTCCTGGGAGGAGCATGGGTAGAACAGATGACTCCTTTCCAAGCTGCAATCTTTTCTTCCTGTGTCCTAGGTTGGGAATTATTCCAGTTCCTTCAGATGCCACGTACCAACTCTCAGTCTACAAATTATTAAAAAGTAATTTGGAAAATTATACTACTCCGGAAACATGGGAGTCCTTTCCCTTTGCGGAATAAGAGTAAGATACACACAGAGAGTCATTCCCATTTACTACAGTGGGTAAGGTGGAAGGGAAAGGGAAAGACAACCATCAGTCTACGGTTTTCACTTGAAGAATCCATATTATACATATTCATTAAGGAGATCTTTGATTATGTGTGCAGCCAACGACAGGAAGACAGAAGGGAAGAACCTACAGAACCTCTAGGTTCTTATTGTGCTGCTTTTTAAGGAAAAAAAAATACCAGAAGTTATCAGTAATATGCAAGACTGTTAGGGAAAGTGTAGTAAAATGAAGGGAGGAAAAAAAGAGTACTTATGTTTTTTCTAATTAAAAGGGTTGTAGAAATAAATCTTCCCCAAGAAAGAATATTTTGTAAACAACTGATCATGTGGTCTCTCTGACCTTTCTCTGAAACTGGAAACAGGCCTATCAGATACAAAATGCAGCAATAATGGATGTTGAATCTGATTTGGTGTGGTGGTTTCTAAGGCGGTGTATTCCCCTTACAAGTGATTAATTTTTTCTCATAAAAGCTTGTGATAATGCTCACATTCAGAGGTTATCCAGTACAGACAGTATTGACATTTTTCATTGACATTTACTACTCAGCAAAGTTCTCCTGAACTTCAGCAGTCACCACTGACATATCTGTTATATGGAATACAATTCTAAGTCCTGAATATAATGAACTTTCTCTGCACAAAATGTTTAGTTCAGGAAAGAAAATTACTTCATTGAAAACCACATTACAATATATGTTGTAAAGAAGGGTGCTATCAATTAACCACATATTTTAATCTTAATAGGTCAGAATTTGAAATAGAGAGACATTTCTGATTTAGCCTACTTTGGATTTCCATCTCTAACACTATACTGAAATCTGGAAAATTCAACCAACTAACTTAAGGAAAGTAAAAACAGAAACATGAAAAGCGATGAAATTTAATTTCAAAAAATTTCCCTTTATTACTGAAAAGATGGTAGTGATGATGCAGATAAAAGTACTTATTACAATCCACCAGATAAATGGTAAATTGCATCTAAAACTTGTGAGGAAGAGGATGAAGATAGAAGTAGCAGAGGAGTTGTGGAAAAGCAGTGTTCCTTGGGCACAGTTACCCTTTCCTCCCCCTCTTACCTCTTTTCACAGTAAAATAGCCTCAGGGAGAAGAAGATGAACTGATTTATATCAGAAACTTTATCTCAGTGTTGTCAAACTCATGCATTAAATAATGGCATATCAAAGCTTCCCATGACTTAAAAGCCATGATGCCAGCTATGATAAACCTCTATCTTCTGTTCTTGCATTTTTGGTCTTTCTGAGCTTACGATTTTATGCTTTCTGTAGTCAGCAAGACTGGTCTCTTCCGTTTAAGCAACACTGTGACTTCCATTCATTCACATGAATACCATGACTCATAGCAAAGCACCAAACAGTTTAATTTAGACTCATGAGAGAGTTGGGATTGTTCAGCCTAGAGAAGAGAAGGCTTTGGGGCGACTTAATTGCAGCCTTCCAATACCTGAAGGAAGTCTACAAAAAAGATGGACAGAGACTTTCTACAGGAGCGTGTAGTGACAGGACAAGGGGGAATGGCTTCAAACCAAAAGAGAGTAGGTTTAGATTAGATATTAGGAAGAAATTCTCTACTATGTGAGAGTGGTGAGGCACTAGCACAGGTTGTCTACAGAAGTGGATACCCCATCCCTGGAAGTGTTCAAGGCCATGTTGGATGGAACTCTGAGCAACCTGGTCTAGCGAAAAGTGTCCCTGTCTACAGTGGGGGTGGTTGGAACTAGATGATTTTTAAGGTCCCTTCCAACCCAGGTCATTATATGATTCTACGATTTATTTATAACTGTCATTGTTGTCATTTCTACAGTCATAAAACGTAATGCACTAAAAAATCCTCCAGTGTCTCTCTCCTCTATGGTTTTGTTTTGCAATATATAGTGTAACCTTAAAAATGGGTCTGGTCTCCTTGAAATATCTAATTTTCAAGTCAAGAAAACACATGCCTTGGTAGGCAGACAGCTTCAGAGAAGGGACAGGGATGGGAAAGTGAAAGGAGAGAATTAGGGGGAGTGATGGGAAAGGGACTTGCAGAGGTTGGCATGGGTTGTCACCGGGAATGTTATGTCACAAAACCACCCTTTGAATTACCCTAGGTCAAATAGGGGAATGCTTTGTTAAACCATGTTATTCTGCCTTTTGACAGCTATATCTTAAACAAATTAGCAGGCTATAAAGTACAGCTACTACAAGCAATCCGTGGGGTAATCAATAAACGGTCTGATCCAAACCCCCCTGAAATCCATCAAAAGACAACTACCATCTTCAGTAGGCTTTGGGTCATACTTATTTTGGTGGAGGATGCACATTTCTTCATAATCACCAAGAAAACTAAGCACAAGTGAAAAAACAACACCGTTCCTATCACTTTTAAAACACCTTTATCAAATTTTTCCTTTAACATAGCCTTAAACAAGGCTTCTTCCTAGAAAGAAAAAGGTAAGTACTTCTAGAAGCAAGCAGTATGTCTTTTAGCATTTATCATTATGGACATGTTATTTATAGGTTCAACATATAAAATATTCATCCTGTCCAGAGCTGTCCCTAAACAAAAAATAAAACAGGCATTAATCTTTGTGCCTAAAAAATAAAAATAAAAAAAAATCCACCATCTCCACTAAGCAAAAAATAATTAATTTACAAAGCTGTGTTTTATTTGCACTTGACTGTTTAATGCACAGGACTTTTAAAAGAGCTGGCACTGGCAGGATAGGGTGAAACAGCACTACCACTGTATCATGTTTAATAATTGTAAAATGCTGCAGTTTATTGCTCTATTTACAATAATAACAGTATTGTTAAACAGCTATCATAACAAATGTGGTTTTGACCAAAGAGTCACTGATGTCTGTCTTTATAAATTAAGCTAGTAACAAAAGTCCATGCTTATAATGGTATTACCTTCTTTGAAATAACAAAATAGTCCATTGGTGGTGCACCATAAGCACCTATTGGGAAATTTATGTTATCTTGCCTCATGCATCAGATATCTAAATCAACAGCCTTGACAAGAGCATTTTTTCCCCTCATTGTTAATGACATAAATGCAAAAGCACTATAATTATTTTAAAGCAGCAGCTGAAGGAAAAACTCTCATGGAGATACTGGTAATGTGTCATGAACAGAGTACCATGAAGACAGCAGGCAATTCAAAATCCAAATATTCTTTGCTAGAGACAATTTAACTGTTCAAAAGCATCTATCAAACACACAAGCACATATTGGAATAGTTTCCTAAATTTACTATTTACTCAATAGGCTATGATTTCTGTGGAATATATATGGATTGTAAGATATGAATACATCTTAAAAATGTACAGTAAAGTAGCTATTTAAAGAAGGTACTGCAAACTGCTCTTCGGCAAATGTCATCTTTCTAATCAAGGCATTAGGAGTAATAAATCCCTCCTGCAAGTAAATTGTTGCTTAAATGATAAACTAAGTTTTAGATTAGTAAATCCTATCAGATTCAGACAGTTATGTCATAATCTTCACCACAGTACAATCAAACCAAATTACTACTTTTTCTTACTGTTTCTGATATTCAAGCTATAATTGCCAAAACTGAACTTAAGTGCAGAAAAAAAAATTAAAAATAGTATTAAAAGTTAAAGGAAAAACACTGTAAACTGTGTATGTTCAGCACTGTGTACCAGAAAAGTAACTCCTTGTCATCCTGTATTTGACTTCCACTCAAAAATCAGCTCCAGTGAAATAATACACAACTCGAAAAAGCCCCCAAAAACCCAAACCAACCAAACCCCAAACAAAACATCAATCACATAAAATAAAAAAGGTTAAAAAAAAAAAGGAGTCATATCCTTCATAGCATCATATCTGGTGAGGCTGAAAGGCAGAAGATATCCAGCTGTGGGCTTTGAATTACACCATGTAAAAATAACTGCAAGTACACAAAACATGGACATGGGTGACTGTGAGGAAGACCCCAAGAGCAGAAATCTACTGCTGTAACAGGAGGATACTCACTTTACTACCTTCCTGGAAAATCCACATCTTCCCAGAAAGGGCTGATTATCCCACATGGAGTTAGCACAGCTTTTTGAGCTGCTCACAGTCTGGATTCAGGTATGAGATAGGGCAGTCTTACTACTCCAATAGACTCACATATCCTAAGACAAACATATAACTTATGTCTGACTTCATCAAAACACAAACTTCTCTGCTGAGGATTGTTGGTAGATGTTCTGTGAAGGTCTTATCTTATGCTTGAGCTAAGCACCTCTTTCCAAACAGATATAAGATCACAATTTAAAGACTTAAAATGGTGGAGAATGACCAGCACTTGCTCCCTCTCATCGCTCTGTGTTATTAGCTGTAGTTTCTTAGGAGCTGACTGTGCTTTTCTACCAAGCTGAAGAGATACTTGCTATCGCAATTTGTCCTTGTTCAGCTACACCTCTGTGGATCTATCCTGCAGTAACCCAACTAGGCTGAGCTTCTCATGTCTCTCATAAAAGGGGAAACTTGTGGTTAATTTTTGCTGCTCTTCCCAAACTACGTTCAATTGCCAGCACACTTTCAGGATCAGAGGGTGATGCAGACTTTCTATGGTTATATATAAAATTTATATTGCCTCCTTACTCCCACTTGATATTCTTATCCTTTTTATATCCATTTTATATTCATTCTATTAGCTACAATGTACTGTTCTGAAAGGTCAAAATCAATGAATTATTTAATGCAATGGCAAGCTTAGACATGAAATGCTGCACCTTAACAGTCTCTGGTAGTTTCACCTTAGGCTGAGTTTCAGTTATGTGAACCAAGGGGATCTAGACAGGAATGCTCACAATACCTGCTTTAATCCACTTGCTCTGAGCAACAGGCACATCCACCCTGTGCTTCACCTTGGCCAGGCTTCTTCTGAAGCAAATTTTTACTACCAGAGGCCATATTCAACACACTGCACTGGGAGATAGCACCTGCCTTGTAATGCCAGTACACGACTTCCAAAGCTCCTTTCCCTAAATTTCTGAACTTCTGGAATTTGTTCAGCTATTGCCACATGACAGCAGTGCCATCAGGTAGAGATGGGAAGGTCACAAAAATGATCAGAGGGATGGAGCACCTTTCCTATCATGACAGAATGGGAGAGTTGGGACTGTTCAGCTCGGAGAAGAGAAAGCTCTGGGGAGACCTTATAGCACCCTCCAGTACCTAAAGCAGGCCTATGAGAAAGATGAAAAGAAACTTATTAGCAGGGCCTGCTGCAATAGGACAAGAGGCAATGGTTTTAAACTAAAACAAGGTATGTGTAGAGTATAAGGAAGAAATTCTTTACAGTGAGGGTGGTAAGGCACTGGCACACATTGCCCAGAGAATCTGTGGATGCCCCATCCCTGGGAGTGTTCAAGGTCAAGTTAGAAGGGGCTCTAAGCAACCTGATCTAGTTGCAGGGAGGTTGGAACTAGATGATCTCTAAGGTCTCTTCCAACACAAACTGATAAAATATTGACATGCTTATTTTGTCATCCTGAAGAACCAGCGTTGCCGTGGATCACTGTGACCTCCAGCTCTGCCCTCCTGAACTTCTCATCACCTCACAGGTGATGAGTCATGTAGTTCCTGATTTTGCTGCCTGACTTACAAAAGCCTCATGACACCCACACCTCTCCTGCAGATGAGAACATCTCCAAAGGGATTAAATTAAGTGTATTAGGTATCTTTGGCAAAATGTATGCAGCATATATACATCTCCATAGCTAACCTGTATACTCTATGAACACTAATAGTCTAATAAAACCCTCATAAAACTGGTAATACTCATAAAATGACAACGGTTATAAAAAATCCCCTATGTCCACATCTTTCTGTATTTTAACGTGTATTTTCCTAGTAAAACAGAAATGAAACATGAGTTTCTACTACTGGTGAGAATCACAATTACATTACAGAGTTTGCACCTTTTATTTATCACTTTTAAGTAGAGATAAAGGAAATGTTTCAGAGAAATATTTTGGCACTGTCTAACAACTCTCCTTGTAACAGGTTGACTATACAAACTACGAATAATTTCATGATAAGATTTTGGGTTAAATGAGATGCAGAACCTCGGGTTCTCGTTTCTAAGTAACGCACACATCTATTATAACGCACAAATCTATTATAATAGAGCTTTATGAATCATATTCCTCTCTCTCTACACATCATACAAATGTGCAAATGCATGCATACAAATGTAGAAGACATACTGCATGCTTATGATATGTTATTTGTCCAATAAACAGCCATAAGACTTACATTAGCAAACTGTATTCTCAGTCTATCACCTCAGAGCATAAATTATGCAATCTCCTCTTTCCCTAACAAACATGGTGGCAAAATTTTGTGTTGAATGTTCTTTCCCTCCCATTTGTCAATATGTGTTATAGTTCCTTCCTTAAACCCATGGCAATTCATATGAATTATTATGAACTCAAGAAGTCTGCTGGACATTGCAACATAATTGGGGTGGAACACTAAGAAATTGTTTCAATACTTTTTAAGGAAAAAAGGAAGTAATGTCTTTACTAACACAGTTCTTCTAATATTTAATTAAAGACTTCAAACACAAATAGAATTTCAGATAAAATGCAGAACAAAAGGCATTTCTGGTCAAAAAAAATATAATTTTCAGGTAAAATTTAACAGTAAGAAGAATGACAAGATAAATAATTAAAAAGAAACTGGACTGCAAACTTAATTAATGAATAGTTTTAATTTTTTGCTGTCTTCCAATATGGAGAGTTTTTGCTGTTACTCTATATAAACTCTTAGGCAGATGATATTTTCCTTTTAAGTCTCAGGTACGGTGTAATGACACATAGAAAAATAATATTGAGTAGAAAAGACAATGTATAGAACAAAGATTTCAGTGCAATGACTAAAACTCATGACTCCTATGGTTTTATGAAATACAGATGACCTCAAGGATTTTAAACTGCTATAGCAACCAATTTTCTTCTCCAGAAGAACTGCCTTTTTCACGTAGTGCTTTCTGAGTAACAGACCTGCTGAAAAGCTGAAGTGATCATCGTAAAATGGGTAGGCTGTATGATACAAGACGACAAGACCTTTGCCTCTCCTGGAGTCTTGTTTGATTCATAAGCTGAACAAATTTGGTTTTAACTAAACCTCCAAGAAATCTGAATTACTTTATTTAACAATATAGACAGTGTACTGCAGGGATTTTCCACTGTGCAGTAAGTAAAATATACGAAGTTTTAGTCTGCGTGAGGAGGAATAAGAGCTAAAAGAACAATTAACATTTCAGCACATGATATATAAGAAATATGCCTTTGGGGAAACGTAGGCTGACAGCAATCTGGGTTTATCTCTGCAGTCTCTTTTGGTATCTGCAGGCCTTATTTTGACATTATTACTTCTTGGTTTCTAGATCCAGCTTCTCTTGGTTTCTCAAACAAAGCCAAAGTAAGACTAAGACCAACAAAGTTTGGAAGTCATCTGCTGTGAAATACATGTGATTTGTCTTTCCCTTATTCCTGTTACTGCTTTCAGTAGGTCTGTGAAGACTTGGATCTTACAAGTCAAACAAAAAATCAGAAAATGGTGTCCATGGGAAAAAGCCTAAAAAAAGATAAGCAGAAGCTAAAATGCTTCTCCTATACTATTTTTCATGTGTTGCCTGTAATAAATAACAGATGATCAATTGTCACATCAGAAATCAAGAAAAAATTGACTAATAAATCCCAGAGAAATCTATCACATTAAGCTGCCTTTTGAAGAACTCAGTATTTTTAAAGGTGAATGTGTTGGTTTAAAGGTAAACCGGCAGGGGAAATGAAACCAACTCAAAAGAGAGATTATAAGTCAGAATAACAATTTAATAAAATAATACAATAAGTACAATTATACGAACAATTGGTTTTAACCCACAAAACCCAAATATATAACCCAGCACCCTGGGGCATGAACAGAGTGGTGTTCATTGGGCCCCCTGAGTCCAAAGGAAAAGGAGAGAGGAAAACCTGTTGGTGAGAGTGCTGTTGCAGTCTGGTCGAGAGTGGTGATTGTAGTTTGGTTGAAAAGTGGTGATTGCAGTCCGGTCGAGAGTGATGATTGCAGTCCAGTCGAGAGTGGTGGTCTGCAGTTTGGTTGAGAGTGGTGGTCTGCAGTCTTCCTCTGGATCCCACGAGTGGTTAAAAAAGTTCCAAGACTCCAAGATTATATATCCTCCAGTTCAGGCAGGAATGCCCAGTACTTCCCTCAGGACGAGGAGTTCCACAAAGGGTGTGAGGACAAGAGCACCCTCCTATCTCACAGGCCTCTTAACACCTAGTTTATAGCCTGAGGAGTCAGGCTGCTCTGGGCAGAGGGTGTGAATAGTCTATTGATAACAGTTTCTGGGAAATGGCATGGAAGGCTATAGAATACACAGTTTTGAGTTACACCCATACAGTGATGAACTGGTCCCAGCTGTTCTAACTAGGACAGTGAATCTATTTTTAGTCATTTTTATTTTCTACTAGTTTTTGTCTCAGATTCTTTGTTTAATGAGAAACTGTTTTCCCCCTTTGACGATCCACTGTGACCCAGAGTCATCTCAATCAGTGGTAGTACTTAACTGAAGAATCTCACTTTGGGGACTAATGAGTCAGAATATGTAAAACTGTTCTCCTTCCCTTTTAACTAACCTTCTGATTGGGCATATCAGATAAAGTTAGATGTAGATACTTAATCTCTTGGCAATTTTGGGAATCCTTATTGGCTGCACTACTGCTAAATTAAAAATATGATCTAATTCTGTGTTCTAAGTTTTCTAATCCATCAACCAACACAGAAGTCTCTACAACATTGTAATGTACTCAGGATAACTGGTGATGAATCTCAATCACTATCAGACTTTCTTTGTAATAATGATTAGAGGCATTGCTAAGTGTATCCTTTCATAAGCCACTGCTTATTTTGTAATTTTTTACTATTTTGCACTATTGTAAACTTACATACTTATTCTTTAAAGTTGGTGTCCATGTTCCTTAAATCCATCCTCGTTACCAAGGAAGGGAGGGGGCAAACAGATCGGCAGAACACTGGGCCAAAGTTTTGAGCTCTTCTTTCTTGTTCCTCATGGTGCGGCTGTATTGCTATAGAAACATTTTAAGTGTGCTTCATTGTAGCCAACAACTCATGGAGCAAATTGGGAGATCTCTCTAGTGCTCAGTTCCTCAAGTTTTGGCATGCCATTCCATTGCTTATCGCTGGCAAGCATGGTTTTGTCCCTTTCCCTCTTCAAATCTAGTTTACATGTTAAGTATTCAAGTTAGGTACTTTCTCATTTCTATCATTTTTTTGTGATTTTCCAGCTTCTTGGACAAACTACAGGTTACAGGTTTCAAGCACTGTCACTCCTACACGTCTTAGGCTGACTGAAAGGCACGACACTGCTATCAGAGCAGGAATATGAAATCGAAGTGTAGAGATAATCCATTGGATCTGGACTCTAATGTTAATAGGGACAGCCACCTTGTGGACACACACAGCTTCAGGAGGCACCGTTCTTCATTTTATTTTGCTTTATAAGCTAAATATCATCTGGGAAGTAAATGGAATTATAATACTAAAAACTAACTCTGAGAATCAGGAAACCAGAAAGACACAGCCTCAGCGTGCCACAGAGCCAAAGAAAGATCTTGTCATCTTCAGGATCTCCTGGGTCAGCTTTCCGTTGCACAATTCATTAAAATTACACTATTACAGCAATGGACCATGAACTACTAAGATATCTGGGTGACACTTTGCTCTGAGTAGGATTTTACTAATTTCTCACTCACTCTCCTTATCTCCTTCCCACCTCAGGGAATGCTGCTTCCACCTTGACAGGAGAAAAAACCTAACAACTAAAGACTACCAGCATTTCAAATTAATGGAACTATACAAGACTTTATAAATTGGTCACAGTCCTTTCACTCTTCTCTCTCAACAGTTTAAATTATGTTTTACCTCCTGTGTGAGCACTGGTGCATATAAAACTGCCACCCCCAAAACAGCATTCCTTAAAAACAGGTGATTAAAATCTTTCTGCCTTTCCCTTGTACAAGGTACCAGTAGCTGACAGAGACCTCCAAGGGTCAACTTACAAAACCATAAAAATATCATGTTTGCCTCTCAGCTCTAGACATCACCATTGCTATCTTTCTATCAAAATACAGCATTTTGGTATAATTCATAGCAACCACAAGCCATTTTATTGACACTGCCATCTAACTTTCAGTCTTTTAAAGAACTACTTCTCTTTTATCCTGAAGCTATTTAGGCAGCAGATAAAACCCAGTCCATTGCTATGATTCAGATGTCCAGCACTGACTCAGGATAAAATGGAATGCTGATGCCACCACTGTGAAAGACACATTGTGAAAGCCTTCCCAAAGCATCACAGGCACGTAACTATCATGTCTTTCAAAAATGGCTGTTTTTCCATTACAGTAGCTTCATTAGCTGATGTGTATGTGCTGAATCAGTTAGCAACTGACTGGCTGGATAAGGGAGTTGTAAACTTCCCAGTGAGGGCAGACACACGCTTCTGGAAGGACAGAGTTGCATTCTGAGTCCTGTACATGCAGTGGTGAGGGCATCTCTGTCATCTTCATACTTCACAGTCACTCCATGCTGGCAGCCCCAAATACATGGCACAATCCTCTCCTGTCAGCCTATACTGTTCTCTAGTCCCAGAAACTGCTGCACGCAGACTGATGCTTCCCAACCAAGCTCCTGAAGCTGTGTCTGTCTTATCTTGCTCCCAGGTTTCTGCTTTCTGCTGATTAAATTTCATAGTGCATGCACTTGTGTAAGTGTAGCTGTCCTTTTGTAACATCTTCCAGGCACCCAAAGAACATTCAAGTACAAACAACACAATGTAAAGGGCTGGCTTGCCCAACGTCATCTTTTATGATTTGGAAATGTCATTTCAAAAGAGACATATAATGCAGTTGGGAAAGAGAAACCATGAGATTTCGGTAGTTTGACACATCCTCTCTAACCCTCCCCACCCCAAACACAAGACATGGGATTTTTAGGTACCTCCTGCTACATATTCCAACACCAAGTAATCCTTTGATGTATGGGGCTTGCATAAACAGCAAAAGAAGGATGAACATCTATTGCTGAGCACGCAATATAGAGGAAATTCATCATGTGGAAGGGTTAATTCATAATAAACTCAAAGCTGAGTGTTCATTTGTATAACTTTACATGGAAACAACTACTTTGAAACATTCACATCAGTGCATCTGGATTTAAAGTAAATCTTCCATTCAGACAAGCCAATGCTTTTGTTTAGTTGGATGAGAAGCAATAAACCTGCTTGCCAGAACAAGCTAATGAGAGCAATATTTGCTGGTTCACATCTGAAGAAGGCATTCAATACAGTTACTTGAGTTTTGGGCACAGCTGTTCCACATCTCCATTTATACCCTTGCATTCAGTTACCATAAAGCAACTTGTTAGGGAACAGCTGACCTGAAATTCATCACTGCTGACTCCTTTTTCTAGAGGACAACTGAGTGAGATGATGACCAGATGACAACATCAAGCGCTGAAATTTCAAAAAGGCCCTAGACTTCCCAACTCTGGGAGCCTTTCACCATGGTTAACATAAAAAGAAACTTAAGTTTACATGTTAAATTAAGTTCTCAGCATTCCAAACATCTGACTTATTGAGGCCAAACCTTTCTAAAGCATATCAGTCAACTTTCTGCTAAGAATAAGCAAAGATATGAGACTGTATGCTTTCACAGATACAATGGATTTAAAAGAGAACAATGTCCATAGTTGGTACTGATTTTAACAATAACAAGTAATATCTCTATACAGCTTTCAACTCAGCTTAACTCTTACAGGCCTTTGAAAAAGTGGGCGGGCATTTCTGAAATCATATTGCAGATTAATACTTTAAATCTGGAGAGATATGAATTAGTTCTCAATACATCAGCTCAAGAACAAGAAGCACTTTATCACAACAGCCAAGAAAAAAAGGTAAAGAAGACAATACTAAATCTGTGTTTTCACAGATTCAGAGCTAATTTTAAATGTGACTCAATTATCTCTGATATTATGTTGCAGAAACACCTCAAAAGGTAGAAGATATATATCTAGCAACACCCCTCATGACAGGCAGGAACTGAGTTCTCATATCCTGACTCTGACCTCCACGGATGGGCTTGCTGATCAGTAGCTAATTAAACACCCTGGCAGAAAGCTTATCTCCTTTGATGCCACTTGTAAAATTCCTACAGACCATTTGGTCCAGCGTTTTGTCCCTGTATTCACCATTATGTGTTTAAAACCCAAAACAATAGCAATTCATCAATCGGGGCCTGAAACAATGTGGATATAGCCTCTAGATTTATATATTGAACTGGGAGTATAATGGAGTGCCTTCAGATTGAAAGGTCTGCACGACTGGTTTTTCAGAAAAAGCAGTTTTCACGATTCTTGGTTGCTAAGCAGTATCATAGCTAATAGCTTAATATGCTTGATTTTTTTCTCTATGATGTTGATGAAGAAAGAATATCTTTAATACTAAGTCCACCAAAATTACTTGATTCAGTATATGAAGGAGTCTAAGCCTAGAGCCAGAAATTACATTTGAAAAGTGGTATTTTCAGCTGCTGTGAGACGATGATGACAGGCACTATCTCGGAGCTGCCTTTTACACTTGTGTTTAACTGTGAGGATGCAGACTAGGAAAACTGATCCCCTAACATACACAGAGTCAAACGGCAGCAACAGAATCCTCATCCTTTTCATGACGATGGTGAGGAGGGTCAGTATTGATTAAATTCATGTTAGCACTTAAAATGCAACACGCCAAGTAAAATCCTGGACCGTTCCTTCTCTCCAGTCTTACAGCAATACAAAATTAAAACATAAATTCTACTGCAGAATTGAAAGAATCCTCTAGATCCTCTTGATGAAAACTTGCTGTGAAATTAACTTGCCAAAGCAAGAGTTATTTCAGAAAGGTTTTTGAGTCATTTCTCTTAAATAGAAAATAGAGCCAACAAGAAAGAAAAGCCTTTAATGAATTTCACCTTTTTCAGTTCTCACTTTGCAAATAAAGCCTTTTAATGGAATTCCAGAGGACGTCAAATACTAATTTACACCTCTTACAGTTTCAAGAAATGGACTAATCTAGCCTAATTTAGTAACCTAGAAGTAAGGTTTCTACTCTAAAATACTTTCCTGTTCCCTTTTTTGAGCCAATACAAAAATAAAGCTTTCTGCAACTAGGTAGTTTTTTCCAAAACAAGTATCTCAGATGGATCACCCTCTTCAGGTGCCCACTTCTCCTTACAAGTTGTCTCAATAACCATTTTAACTGAAGTGTGAACAAAATACCACTACTGTACCCTACTCACTGTTTGTTTTATGGCATAAGCAATACTTAAAATTTCAGTAAAATACCTTACTAAATAAAACGACACTTTACACGTATTGGGATCCTTGTAAACTAATGCATACTCAGTACAAGCTAAGATAAATAAGCCATTCATGTTATAGAAATTGCCTATAAACATCTAATAAGGCAAAATATTTGTTAGATATACTTCTTTAAGTGTTTTTTAAAAAACGGTTGGTTGAACTGATCCTTAAAAAGATACAAATGTAACATTAACCAATGATAATGAAATATATGTACCTCTGAGAACCCATTAATTGATACTGTACATTAATACAGCTTCAAACACATTAGTTTTACATTCTCGCTCACTTTCAAATAAGGAAAAAATTGCTCCATTGTGCAATGACTTTAATGTTATCTCAGAGTACTTATTGTTAAGTATGTGTGAAAAGCTCACAGTACCTGTTTCAGCAGTAAAATAAAACCAAGATAAGTAGCTCCTGATACAATTTTGAACTGACTGCACTGCAAATACATCTTCTTTCTTAAGTATTCTGTTCGCTTGGTCCTTGTCTGGAGTTTGGCCTTACATTTAGAAAACTGAGTTTGTTTCTTCCCTTTTTGAATTTCTGTAACTTTCTGTCTTGAATGAAACACATATTGACCACAGAGATAAGTAACAATCATAAAGCTTGACCTCTCTTTGTAAGTGAAACCATAAATATGACTTTTGAGCTTGTGCTCTAAAAAAAAAATCAGGAGAATATAATATTGTGCAAAAGCCATTGAACATCACCCAGAAATAATGAGTCCAAATGTCTGCAAACCATACTGTATTCATATTTCTGCAACTCTGGCTTTCAAAGAACGACTTGAACACTAATTAAGTGTTGCCAGCAAAGTAGAGCCAAAAGAATTCAATGGATCAGAATGACCTACAGGGGATATTTATAATGAATATCCCCAATAATCTCCAGACCTGAGACCTCCTAGGATACAACAGTATCCCTCAATTCTTAAAAAGCAAACCAAAATCTTTCACCAGGTTCCTGCTCAATACCCCCTGGAATAAGCAAAAGTGGCTTTAACACAGCTTTTTACTTACGGAAGATTATTTTCAGTAATTAATGTTTAGAAAGCACACACATAATTAAAATATTAAAATGCAATAAAATGGGAACATTTCTGTATTATGCACTACATTTAATTTCTTGCATTTTCCTGTAGAAAAACCATTACACAAAATGGACTTGTTTAAAAGACAAGTCTACCTATTTCTAATCCAGTAGAAGTAAAGAGTAGACCATGAGTTTGGCACTGATAGGATAAGGGCTGAAGAAAAACAAATGATCTGACAGAAATTACTCTGACTTATTTTGTGGGAAATTTAGAAATAAAGCAAATTTATTGATTAGGATATGCTTTACCCTAGTGAAAAAAGATTTAATTGATGTTTTTTAGATAGACTTTTTGGTGAACATTTTGAATTTTCTTTTTTTTTTTTTTATTTAAGATAGATTGGAGCAGAAATTATCTTTACTGTTTTCTTTTCCTTCAATTGCATAACTCTTTTCATAAGTTTCACATAAGTTTTGTGGAAAATAACTAAACAATGCATTACACAAAAAACTCTAACATTCAGGGTTGACACAACATCTAACCTTTATGCATATTTTTGCTCAGTTTTGTGTTTTCCTAAGCCTGTTAAAGTATGACACTCACCTGGTTGTGAAACCTGTCTTTTTTTTTTGCTCACGCAATTTTTTTTTTCTGTTTGACATACTATGATCTTTAGGCCAGTATTTTGAGAGCAGACTAATTTTTTCCACACTCTCTGCAATTATATTAAGACAAATTGTTTCTGTACTTTACAAAAATCTTTGAGGAGAGCTGCATAAAAATAGCCATGGAGTTTCACAGCATGAATATAAAATATTCTCAGCAAGAGACCACATAAGCACAGAAAAACTACAGTGTTGGAGTATCAATTTTTCATGTGCTGCAGTGACCACAAGATGGTACAGTGTAAGACTCTGAAGGAAAAGAGGAAGAGGAGGCCAATCTAAAGTCAGACTTTGGCTTGTCCAGGGCACTAGTAAGCAGGGTCCTGTTGGATGCAGTTCTGAAAGGCCCAGAGCCCAGCAGAGCCGGGTGATGATCACAGAGTACCTCCTCCAACTGCCAGAGTGGTCTGCTTCAATCTTCAGGAAAGTAGGCAGGCACAGCAGGACACCAGTCTGGCTCTACAGGGAAAGCCTGATGGAGACCAGTGCAAAATGGAAGCAACCCAGAGATGGACATGAAGAGAAGTTACCCAGGACAAACACAAAAGCCCTACCCTGGCCAGGCAGGGATAGGATTTACAAAGCTCAGCTGGCACTGAAAGTGATCCAGGATGTGAAGGGTAACAAGAAGGGTCTCTACAACTACAACAGCAGTGAAAGCCATAGAAAATATGAACTCACAGCTAAATGGAGTGGGCAACCTGATGAAGGACACTGAAACACCTGAGGTGCTCAATGCTTTCTTGGCTCTGGTCTTCAGTGGCAAGGTCTGCCACCCTGGTCCCCAAGACCAGTGACAGAATTTAGGGAACAAAGGTAGACAAAGACAGAATCAGGGATTGCTTAGGTAAGAGGGACCGTCACAAGTCCATGGGCCTAGATGGGATGCATCTAAGGCTACTGAGAAAGTTGGCTCATGTTCTCTTGAAAGGCCACTGGTCAAGAACAAAAACATCTGCCCAGTGTAGTTGTGAAATCTCCATATTTGGAGATATTAAAAAGTTGATTTGACAAGTGCTGAGCAGCCACATTTAACTTTGACACTACCTTGCCTGGAGCAAGAGGTTAGACTGGATGACCTCCAGAAATCTCCTCTCACTTCCTCTATGAATTTAAAACACACTCATTGTTGAGTACTGACATGTGCCAGCAGGAAAATAAGATTTCAAAACTTCTTCCATGCACATTCAAAAAATGTAGATGCATTTAAAAGTTGCAGATGTATCAAATCCATATGAAAACCTTCAATTATACAGAAGAGATTCATTATTTCATTGATGTAAAGAATTGCTTCTGCTATGGCGTCAGGACTGTACACTGACAGTGTCTAATCATTCCAGATGTCCCCACTGGCATGAAAAGAAAGCTCTTAATTTCAAATACTGTAACATACAACCCCAATAAAGTTCACTCTGAGTCTCTTCAAAGAATCAGTCTCTGTCAAAATTCCAACAGCAGACAGATTTTAAAAGCAGAGGTAGAATTACAGTGTAAGGAAAGCATCACTGAAAGCTTTCCCTGGAATGCAACAACACTCAATTTGACACTACCTATGCAGTCAGTGTAATTGGGGAGGGTGACATTCTACCGAGTTTCTCATTTGAAGGCAGACAGAGAATCAGACACACAATAAATTCAGTTTGTCTCAGGTCTAATCAGTCAATTTCCTTGCTGTTATTACTACATATTGCTGATAGCAGAGAACTGAGATAGAGATCCTAACTCCCCCTAAATATCAAAGAATCAGGGAAAAAATGAAGAAGGTAGTATGATCGCTTTATGAAGAAATAAAGACATCAAAAATGAGTATAAGACCCATTTTTGAGGCTTATGCTGGTGGTCAACACAGAGCACAGGACGACAGACACTAATTAGGAACAGGATAGCTCCTGCAGTTCATGGGGTCTACTCATCACAAGAAAAGAAGCTCTTGGTAAACTGTGTTTGTTAGTTGACTGGTGGGTTAGTACTTTTTGAAAAAAATCTGAAAATATATTTTGTGTAATCCCACTAACACATATAGAGGCATCAGCATTGTCAGCATTTTAATGCCATTTCTGTATCTTTTTTAGAAGTTTTGTTCACAGCTGAATCCCCAGCAAATGAGCACTTGTTTGCTCAAATTGTCATCTACAGGAGGAGTACAACTATCATGGCACCTCCTGCCCAAATTTCTGTAAAGCAAGTATGACTTCTCAAAATTGCATGAGTAACACTGAAAACACTGCACAGGTACTGGTTTTGAGAAGAGGCACTTGCATTGTTAAAATCTGAATATCTCTCAGGAATCAACTAGATCCACCAATGACAAAAGGAATACAGAAACAAAACTGGAGTACAGCAACTAGGCTATTGGAATTTAAATTATTATTTTTTATGTTTAACTTTTTAATTACTTGCCATTTTGCTTTTCAGTGCGGTAACATTTCTTGTTACTCCAAATGCGAAGTTTATTATGTGAACTGCAACACATCTTTTTCTACATCCTTAGCATTTGACAGTCACTATCCTTTCTTTCCTTCTACATCCTATTACAAATATTGACATTTCTCCTTTCCTGGACTATCCACCATCACTTTTTTGTCTGAATTTCTGTGTTCTATCTACACAACCCTGCCTGCTTTTTTCACACAAACTCACCTACCTGCAATCCACTCAAATGCTCCTTGAGCTTCTCTACATATTTACATGCACTCATTCACTCTCAAAAATCAGCCCACCAAATTTTCTTTCCTCTTCATATTAGACAAACCGGATTTTACTCATGTAAAAAATGAACAATAATACAACAGTGACTGGCACTTCCTTGCTCCAAGAATTATGTTTTCAACAACCCATACCAAAAATGGATACCATGAGAAAACTATTCCTCTTTTGATACCCAAATACTTTGGAGCTGTTGCAGGATTTTATTATACCTTTTTCAGATACCCAGATGACATTTTAAGAGGACACTTCATTTCAATAATAAAATAATTCACCATTCTTTGTTATGACTAAAGCAACATTATTTTCTCTTTTCTCAGCCGTGAGAAGGCAAGACTTGGTGTACTACTGAATGACTGCACAGGCAATAAGCCACTGGGTTCATTGTTTAAGTGACAGGACATCAACTACCTGACAAGGTCGATGACTCTCTCCCTTGGAGCAGTGCTGACTGGCTCATCATTAATCATTATGATCTGATCCCCTGGTATAAGCTTTCCTTCAGAGGGCCCGCCTGCAGAGGAATGAAAAAAAAAGCACAGGTTAGCAGACCATTGTAAATGCATAGATACACTCTATTGTTCTCATACTACAGGTGGTTTTTTTCCTTCAACTAATGACATGTTTAACACCAACGTTATTTCTGACATTACCAGTACTTCCTCACCACGACAATCTTAAAAGTTAGTGACTTAGCAGCTTCTACCGAAGTTCCTCAAGTTCCAAACCCATATATAACCACGTAAAATAAGGGCTTGATTTTTGGGAGGGCCAAAAGAACCCATAAGGGGTGGACTAATGTACCCTTCAAGGTATGATCAACCATACTTTACCCATGCCTTATCAATGTTTGCCTGATATTTTGTAAGACCACCCTGAGAAGGATTACTTTTCCTGCAAATAAATGATCCCATTTATCTACTGTTAAGATCAGGAAATCTTTTTCCATGGTGTCTATGCCAGACCTTCCTCATTGCAACACACTGTTTCCTGTCCCAGGCAAAGTAACACTAGAGAATGCCTTATTCCTCTTTCCTATGAAACATGACTTACGTATTTGAACGCCACTCACAGGTGTCTCCTCTGAATTTTCTGTTCTGGGCAAAACAAACCTGCTTTCTTCAATTGAAGACAGTAAGTTTTTATACCTCCAACCTCTGAGTCTCTTTTCCTCTAGATTCCTACCACTTGATGAACACAGGTACATCCAAAAGCATTGCCACTTTCAGTTAGACATGGATATTTTGCATTTATCTGAATAGACAATCAGTCATGTATGTCTACGTGTTTTGGATTCCAACATTGCTGAAATGCACATTGAGTTTATGTTTTATAAAATGCACATTAAACTTCTCAGCACAATTACATGCCTAGAAGGTGGTGTGACATCACAATCCCTAATGAAAAGATATATCCTCTCCAGTCTCTGCGTTTAAACTCTGCAATGATGATATATAAACCCCAGAATAATATTACCAATAGGAAGATAAAGTCTTAAAAGAAAATATTTCCGTATCAAAACCAATTGAGCTAATGCTGTCCCTTTCCTTTGCTTTGAAAACTTTACTCCACTTCTATATCCAGCATAAATGAGCACAAATCCATATAGGAGAATGTTGTCCTGAGCTCGTATTTTCTCCTATTCACTTGAAACAGAATATAATAAACACATCCTCCAACTTTAACATAAAACTACATTAATAATGCCAAGTTGAGAGAAATAAACTGTATGGATCTAGTTCAAATATTAGTTACACTGCTCACTTCATGTGAAAGCAATATAAATGAAATCAATGCACACACGGGGGTAAATGACATCAGAACTTGACAGATCAATTTTGCCTCTCCTCTGCTCTCTATGGGGGTTCTGGAGAATATATTGAACAAGAGCAAAGTCAAATCCCTGCCCTTGGCTTCATAGCATTTTTATATAACAACTGAACTTTTAAGCATTGAGAGCTTTTGGGGAGACTGCTATTCAGAAGACTGATCAGTCCCAGGCCTGATCCCTCATAACTTTTTTGATTTATTTTGACCTGTTTTTTAACCACATAGCTATACAGATATATTCACTAAAAAAAACAAAACAAAAAAACAAAACAAAACAGAAAAAAACCAAAAAAAACCAAAAACAAAAAAAACCCCAAAACAAAACAAAAACAAAACAAAAAAACCCAAAACCAAACCAAAACCAAACCAAACCAACAAAAACCAAAAACAAACCAAAAAGACAAAAAAACCACAACAAAAACCCCCAAAACCAAGTAAAAAACCAAAACCAAATCAAACCAACCAAACAAAAAAAAAACGAACAAAAAACCAACCAAAGCAAACCCAAAACAAACATCCCCAAAACCAACAACCAAATAAAACCAACCAACCAACAAACAAAAAAAAAGAGCCAGCAATAACATCCTCTGTTACAAAAAAAAATATTGTTTTTAGAAACCTAGTTCTCCTTGGCAAGCTGATAATGAAAAGAATGAAAAATATTTAAGTTTTAATCTCAGTACTTAACATACCTCTTGAAAATACTGATTCAATGTCAATGAAGGTGATAGCAAGCCAATATAAAGATAAGAGTGAGAAGACCTTCTTTCCTTGAATGAAATGAGTTAACTTTTTTCAGGCAAACAATAGTGATGGCTCAGAGCATTAACTCCGAACTGGTTTTTTGTTAACACATTTACAGTGTTCAATAATGAGTGTGAGGAAGGAAACCAGTGAATAATACAAGGCTTAAAATCCTACCTAGTATTTGTGATTACTTTGTCTCCCTGAATATTTCAACAGTACTCAAATTTGTAACTGCATTTCATCTCAGTAGACTGAGTTTTCTTCCAGGGTCAGGTAGGGAAAACATACCTGGTGTTACTGAGCGTACAACAACTGGCTTTTCACTACCAGCCACAAACCCAAATCCTAGCACAGGATCCCTCCTCATTTCCACTTTCCGAGGGGCTGGAGGGGTTATTTGGCAGCTCTCTATTCGAGGGTCTTCAAATGTGGCTGATTGTGTCATGTGACTGTGGGAAAAAAAAAAAAGATGGAAAAAGGAAAAAAAATCATTAAAACATGATTTTGTGGTATCTACTTGAGCCAAGCAATTTGTGCAACGATATGAGATGAATATCTGAAACGTTCTCACTAGAGGAACTAAATATCAACTTAATAATTTTCTATTATATTTTCTTATGCATAAAGTAATAATGCTGCTGGCAGGTTTCAAATACTAATCAATAGTATCAGGCTATAAAGAGGCCTCTTTTTGACAGCACACATTTAATCATACCCCATATATGAAAGAAAAATAACTCGACAATAAAGCCTTTGTCATCTGTGCTTGAATTTTTCATCCTTCATTTTTTGGAAGGGAAAAATAATGGTAGTGACCTATTCATAAAGTAAAAGACAACAGTTAGAGTCCACCAGCTGTTTTATAAAGAGTACACACATTTAAATCTGGTTTTCTAAAATGTTAAGCAAGTTTCTGAGGTGAGTCCTCTCAGACTACCAAAGGCACAGGTAGCGGCTCTGTATTTACTACTTGTGTAAACTTTCCAAAGTCACTTCAAACTATTCCAGACACAAACAAAAAAAGATATTAAGAAAATATATTTATCTGGAATTACTAAAATACTTTCATCTACAGCGTTATGACAAAGCTTATTTATTGTACCTAGAAGAAAAAGTTCTCATGGATGGAGGGAAAGATCTTGATTTTCCAAACAGAAAATAGAAAGGATGAAAACTATCCAACATCATATATCCATGAAACAGGTAATGGTTTAAAAGCATAGAGATTTAAAATTAACATTAATAAGCACTAAAATGTAGCTGATGCTGTATGTAGTCAGAACCAAAACATACTTTGCATTTTCCACCCAATGCCTGGAGCTTCCCACTGAATCACAATGACCAATTCCCAGTGTCAATTAGACAGACAAACAGACTGCTCCAGTGTTATACCCTTCCAAAGGCCATCAAACAAACTCGTGATTCAGGAAACACAGTCACCACTGCAGGTAACGAGCAATACCTGGTCAGCATAGCATGAAGACAGACATGGCATCAAGTTATTGGAGTATTGACAGAGCTCAGATAGCATTTGTTTGAAGTTGCCTAGCCAAAAGTTAACTCCTTTTTTATCTTCAACAGACTGTAAGTCTGCAAGTGCTGAACTAACTCTAGCTCCTGGCGGATAAATGCAGTAGACAAATGGAGCCAAGTCCCAACCCCGCCTGCAGAGAGGTTACAGCCTCTGAGAAAGGCAACAACCAGGTGCCCAACCTAAGCACACCAAAATGCACATCAGAGAGGCAGATATCCCTACAGCAGTACATGGTATCATCAGTTTGAAAGTTGGCATCCTCATAATTAATTAACAATAAGAATGTCAAGTAATTTTCCCATATCTTTGATATATATAATATGCTATAATATGAGAATTAAAGGGGCATACCATGCAACCAGCATTGTTGCTCTCACCTCCTGTCCCTTTTTCATCTGCAAATACAATTCCCTGAAGAACTCCAAACAGGAGTCCAAAAGGAGAAAAGCATCATTCCGAGATCTATTTTCAGCATCAATGACACACAAAAACTGCTCTGATCTTTCCCCAATACATACACCTTGGGTGTGACATCAGTTTCCATTCTCCTCATGGTCTGCTTCATTACTGATACACAGAAGAGCAAAATCTCAGTAAACTCTCAGTGGGAGTCTATTTCTGTTACTGGATTTTTCTAGGGCTTTTCTTCAAAGAAACTCTCTATCTCCATCACTAGATTCAGTCTGCCTAAGAGTAACATGCTGCTTTTTTATGCATATGATCAGAGGCAGAAGAAGCTACTTTCTTACAAAAATAGGAATGCAAGAGAATATCTCTGTGCTCTACTGCTATCTGCATAAAGTGAGGTCAGCAAAGAAAATGTATGCTTTTTACTAGCTGGTGCATCACATCTGGTACTTTATTCTCCTCCTGTTCTTCCAGTTTTTGTCAGTTTATTTTACATAATTTTCTATTGTTCATTTCAAACTAACTGTTAGAAATCCCAGAGAATTTTATGCAGACTCTTTAAGAAATCTATCTTTAAGACCTCCCAGGCACCTCCTCCCCAAAAGATTCCTATTTATGATTTGTGCTGCTAGACATTCAAACATTTTGTCTTTCTTATGAGACAATTTCTGAGATGTCACTATTTCAACTTGTGAGCTTTGTTTTGGTAGAGAACATGAAACTCTGCATTTGTTACCTCTTTTAGATGACAGCCTTACTAAACTTCCCAAAAATTTAAGATGTTCTGTTTAATCATTTCTTCCTAACAGTTGTTTCCATTTTTGTAACTGGAGCACTACAAGCCCAAACAGAAAGTCTTCTGTTTCCAAAGAGAAAATGCCACATTTACGAGCAATTAAAAAATACTGTTTGAGCCTTTGAAAACTAATTTCCTGCCATTGTACATCCTCTCTCTTCAAGCACTTGTGTAGTCTGGTTTAAAAACTAAATCATGATGGAAAGAAACCCAAACCAACCCCCAAAACATCCACCAACAGCTGCACTTCAGATAACAAACTGTAAGAGGAGACACAGAGAGTTGCTCTAAAGAGCAGCCCTGCTATGGATGCCTTGTTCCAGCCCTTGCATTAGCTGCTATTGAGAATTTGCAGCAGCGCAGCATCAGTTATTCAAAGCCTAAGCAAGAGGATCAGAGAGGAACAGTCCATCATGATTCTGAGTGGTGCAGCAGACACTATTGATTTTTAAGGTTATCCACCTTGAAATACATCAACTAAAAAGACTTTGCAGCTCACGCTCCCACAGCTTGCTGCATCAGATATTCTTGTGTCATTCAGTACATTGGAAGTGTATTTCAAGAGAGCAGCAAGATATATGAATATGGTCCCAGAAGAGATTAGATGAATACTCAAAGCTTTGTGTGATGGTTCATTGACAAAGCCGCTTCCTCCTGTGGCTAGTTCATTATTGAGATGCCAGTTGTAGTACCACAGTTCAAGACTAATTTGAATTTTGCATTAATTGGAAGTATTTGATCTCCATCTCAGCTATGGAAAATATTGACATCTGCAGAATAACTATGTTAGAGTTCTAAACCAGAATGTAATAAACTTGAACTCAAAACAGTCACTTTAGGGAAAACTACACAGAGTATCATTTATACTGTGTAATATAAGAATAACTGCAACACTGCAAACTTCATGTTTGCTTCAAACACAGTAAAAAAATGTGTTTAGATGCCACAGTTCTTATACTATACCTAAAGATTCACTTTTCTGAAGGAAAAATGGAAGAAAAGGAAAAACCCTGAGATTTTAAGTATGAACTGTTCTTTCTATATACACAAACGCAAGCTGCCCTCAGATTGCCTTTTCAAAGAGAGATACCCATTTCCTAGCATTTTCAATGGCTGAGCTAAGTTCCTGCTTTACAAAAGGCTATCTTCTCTGATGCACTCTTATTGTAAGCAGTGGGAGACAGCTGCCAGTATTAGGGAAAGTAATTCTTAGAGAATTTCTGGAACAGAGATTTTATACACCAGACTCTTCCGAGAGATAAACTACCAGCTATGGAAAATCATAACAGAAGTGTAATTCTAAGCACTTACTCTCAAAAACTGTCTGTGCCAACTGCTCTACTCAAAAGAGAAGTTAACAGAGGAAATGAGAGAGAAGGCATCTGAGCATGCATGCACCAACATACAGAGAAGAATGGAGACATTGCAGGGTGGCATAAAATTCATGTGCACACTTACCCACAAAGGGGCCTACAGTGAGCAAAGAGGAAGAAAATTAAGGAAAGAAAAACATCTTGGGGAACACTATCAGCTGCAACACAACCACCAGCACTTGCAAACACAATTCAGCTGCCCAGGACATTAAGAGGAACCTAATGTAGCATGTGTATACCCAAATTCATGCTTAGCTTAAGTCAGAGGTGTGGTTTAAGGCTGGTACTTTGAATCTTCACATTATTAGCTTCAGAATTATTAACTTGGTAATATTTTCCATGGAAAACTTCTTAGCATTTTCCTCATTCAAATTACAGGTTGAATAATGCAAGGAATATCTAAACAAAGACTACAATGAAGAGCTTGATTTAATAATGAATACTAGCAATTAAATGTAAAGTATCTGAATACAATGCTTTTTCAGCTTTTGGATTTTGACATGTCATTCCCTGACACTGAGGGATTGGTGGGCTAATTCTGAGAATTTTGTCTATAGCAGCTAAGAAAGTTTGTGCTGAGCAGGCAGGAGTTTGCATTTCCACAGGAAAATGCTTAGGGCTCTAACTCTTCTAAGAAACTGAAAGCTATGTCATGAACGCAGCAACCCTGTTTATGATGAGCAGTATTTTGGAAATATATAACAAAGACACTGGAACAACTTCAACTCCATTCTGCAAAGACATCCAAAAAAAGAGCGGAAAAAGTGATACCTCAAGCTGAGTTGAATACAGCTGCACAGCCACAAACTCTAAAACAACAGTACTCAAATGGCTGTTGCCATTTTGACAGGGTGGAGATAGGCTGCTTTTTGGTGTTTCATTTCATATTCCCCTATTACAGTTTGTTTCAATTACTTCACGGGTTAACACCAATTCGCTATTTTGAGGGGTTTAATCCTTAGCTTTTAAACAGCTACAATATCTCTGCTATACAGGTTGATTTACCTACAAAATAGACTCTGTTTTTACTTGAGACACAGCAGGTGTAATACTGATGGAGAAGAGTATGTGGAAATGTCAAACCACTCATGGGCTGATGAGTGGAACTGGGCGAGGAGGATGGAGATAAGGACTTTTTTTTTATAAAAGCTTTAATTCAGGAATAGCAAAGCCAGTTCATATTGAGCACTGTTAAAATCCTGTCTGATTAAGATTAAATTGGAGGAGGTGGAGGATCTGCTCTGTTTTGCAACTGTGATTTTCAACCTTCATTGACAACTGTCCATCTGAATCCCCGAGACCATGAGCCTCTGCACATCCTGCCCCAAAACTACATCTTGGTTCATATTCTATTCAGAGTCTTGGGTCATGCACTGAAAATTTCCTAGGAGTTCCAAAAGCTATTGTTGCAAACACAAGAAAGAAAATTTGATTCTCATTAATCTCTCTTCTTCAGGAATTAACACTAGGTAAAATGGCTTGAGACTTGAGACAGTATTATGGAGACTGATAATTACATGAGGCTATTTTACATTTTTCTGTTTAATAATCTGAAAAGACTACCAAAACAACAATGACAGTTCAAAGGGAACTGTCATAGGTGAGATTAAATATGCAAACCTTCCAGAAAATGAAAAACATCTTCATTTATTTATCTTAAGTAGTAGCTAAATATGAAAAATAATTTCCTTCCTTCCTTCCTTCCTGGCATCTCTCAGTATACCCCAAGTTAATTTATTTTCTCCAATAAATCCCTCAAGAATTATTAAGAACTAGGACACAAGTGTCAAAATCATGCATCAACTTTGTCTGCCTTCTACTTGAAAATGATATTTCAAGAAAAAAATGCCCAAGTAGTTATTACATTACTAAGTAAAACTACTGCTCCTACAGAGAATCTGGTGGCTCGACAAAATCTTTTTTGCTCCATTTTGCAGGAAACCAGAATGTCGCTCATAGCTCCAGAATTTTTTTAGACATATTCAACAGACAAAAATTTTATTTTCAGCAGTTCAAAAAGGAGTCAACTTTCCCTACATTTCCACTGTTTTCATGCAGGTGTGTATACTGAGAATTCAGTATCACAGGCACAAAATATAACTGGAAAGATTTATCAGATTTTTTTTTCTTTCTTTCTTTCTAGGACTACTTTTCTGCCCCGGTGTCAATTTTATTTTTTTATAAGCTTCTTCAACAGTTAAATCCTCCAAAGTCAGGTCATTTTATAACACCCTAGGAATGTTTGGCATATGCCATCTGGATGAACATATGGTAAAAATGTAATTAGAAAGAAAAAGGTTTTCTGGTTTCAGAAGAAGTTGGTGACAGCTTTTTTGATAAAATTGGATACAGGGAAATCTGACACGTAAAAAAATTTCAAAATCCACTCTTCCACTATTGGGCATGATCTGCAACCTAAAGTAAGGCAAAGTGAAGCAAAATTGCACTGAATAAAACTGACATGACTACAAATTTAGAGGACTAAAAAGATTTATGTTCAGCTTCAGGCAGGCACTTGGAAAAATACACTGAAAATATAATTCACTATGACAATTAGCACTCAAATTATTACACGTGTAATATGTGAATGCTTCTGCATTCTGCCTATACTATATATGATTGTTATAAGCAGGAAGAAAAGAATTCTCTACTTGAATTCCACAAAGACATGGAAATAAGCCACAGGCCCCAACTGCAGACTTGCAGTTGTTTGCTTTGAGTTTTGTATCTACAGATTGCCAGACAGGTTCTCTTTTATTTTACTTCTCTCAGGATAGTCACAAACATTTCAAGAGCTCTGTTCATGATGCACATTGGATTTCCTACCATCTATTGGGATGGGACTTCACAGGCACCAGCCAAATAGCAGAAATTGCATAGAAACACTTCAGTGAAAATTGGTGTAGAAAGAGACAGAGAAACAACGGGAAGGAAAGAAAGGAAGGGAGCCTGCAGAGATGAGCTATGAATATTTTAAGATGAGTAACACAACCGAAAATTGGGCAAAAAGGAAAATAAATACAGTTTTCAAGAAGTAAATATGTTAGAAAAAAATCTCAAAGGGGAACCTCTCCCAAAGGAAGAAAATAGGAAGTCCAGCAACACTGGCCACCTGAGTGTTGCAACTTCCTCCCCTGTAAGCAGAGCGTGATGCCAGCCTCTGCCTGACTCACTGCCTGAAATGCACAGACAACACAGGTGTGCCAATGGTGAGTATGCCTAAATTGCAGCCATGCACATAGGGCATATAATGCACACTGACAATCCGTCCCCTTAATGTGCAATTACACTTCCACACACTGCGCTGAACAGCACTTCTGCATTCAGTTTCTGTCCCAGCAATCTTTTACCACCTGGGTGACACCAGCTTCATCAGAAATACTCTTGATTTCAAAGCCTTTAAGTGGAAGGAGATTCAGGGGCCCAGTCCTGAGCAGGTTTTCATAGCCAAAGGAAACTCACACATTATTAATATGTACTAGACTGCTTGGATGAAATTATGGATGAAAGGTGAACTACTTCCCACAAGCAATTCCAGGGTAAGTCCTGTGCTGGAGCTGTACAAACACAGAGTAATCCAACTGTGGGAGGAAACAAGACAGTAGAAATGGCCAAGGGCTAACATTAGCTGGTTTCACCACCAATTAGGCCTTGCTTTTTCCTGGAATGGAGATTTAGGACCCCACGAAATCACTGACATTTCCTTCCTTAAAGGAGCCTTTCCACAAGTCAGGTCTTGCATATGCAGCATGGGCTGGTAGTATAGCACAGGGAGGCAGGGTGTTTGGCCACCAGCCTGGCCCAGGTCCTTCAAGAAGGAAATTGTGCAAGATGTTTTTGTTAGAAATTAGAATTACTGGCTTTCCTCTAGGGTAGGAATTTCTTACTGGGTTAGGACCTGAAGTACATCTTGTTTTTTTTCCCCACAAAAAGCATTTTTCTTAATGTGATCTGAGCAACTCCATTTAGGATAGCAAACTACTTTGAGGCCCATAAAGATGAGCTGAAATGTAGCTTTTCATTATCTTCTGCACATGCATCAATAAACCCTGTCGCAACTACAGACATAGGAAAGGGGGGAAAAAAAGATTTACTGAACTGCAAATACACAATAAATCCATTTGGGCTGAAAGTGTCCTCTGGAAAACAGAGTGAACAATTCCTATTCATCCTGCTTTAGAAAGGTTGCATGCTAACTCCATCAATAGCAATCTGTCGGCTCCTGCCTGGCCCAGCTCTGCAGCAAACAGCACAGACCTCTGTGGAGGGCCGCCAGCATCTCTCATTCAGCTGGGAAAAGGAACCGCCATCTCCGACTCAACATGTACAGTTTGTCCAACTGAAATGTTATAAAAAGAATGAGGGAGGAGAAACAGGATGGAAATAACTTTTAAGGTGCTGATTAGATTAGGAAAGCTACTAACTAAAAAAAAATCTGGTCTGGTGCAATGCTAGAGGCTTCCTCCAACATGCACATGTCAGTCTCTGTAAACACTAAGTGTGGGTAACCTGATAATGTGGTAAGAAGACAGAATCTAGATTTAATTCTGTACCACTGTAACCCCCTGGTGCAGCTGAGTTTGGCATGAGCAAAGAGCTGAAATATGAAAGCCCCTACTTCAGCAGCTCTGTACCTGCCTAGGTCCTGGGAACTCAGTACTGTTATGAGCATACGGAGATAAGCAGTTAAAACAGAAGTAAAACCCCCATGTTTCTCCTTTTGAACTTCATCTTCCTCACTCCTTCAGCAATTGAATGGATGAGCAGGTCACAGAAAGCACTTTGAATCATCTACTCATTTCCTTCCTTTTCACAGTTTACAGTGGAGGGCTCCTGAATCAAAACCAGCCCTTCTGGTACCACATCAGTACAGCATTTCACCTATTGCCTCTTCGGCAAAGTGCAGCCTTTCTCAGGTGGAAACTGAACATCAGCTGGAAGCAGCAAATCAGGTGAAATAGCAACATATGGGTAAGTAGGTACACAGTGGGTACTCAGTACTGCAGCTGCTTGGTTTATCCACAATCAAGTATTTAAAGATTTAGGGACATAAACTACTATATCATTCTTGGTACAGCTCTCTGCACTCAGAAGTAGGCTGGAGAGTTGACTTGAGCAAAGGGCAACACAGCAACCCAGTTAGAAACGTGAGTCTGCCCAAGTTCAGGGTTACACAGGGAAGCAGTCTGTACATCAGTAAAATAAGCTGTCTCCAGTGTCCCATGATGGGTATGAGTTCTCTTCATTGCAAATTCGAGCAAAAGAAAGGTTAGAAAGGTGCTTTTATAAAGACGTACAACTTTTTCACAGATTCAATGAATGCTTTCCATTTTCCAGCTATTAGACAGAAGTGAATTATGGAAAGCGAAGGGGATCTGCAAGCAACCAAGGTGTATGGCTGAACTTAAAAGATTTCCATAATAACTCCCAGAAGTCCCAAAATCAAGCCTTCATGTTTTGTAACTAAGTCTTCACAGTCAGTCTTCAAAGCAAATTCTCTAATTCTGTAACAGCTCTGGAGAAGGCCTTCAAGACAGAGAGGAAGCAGAGAAGCCATCTCTTTCTTTTCCCTTTCTTTTAACAAATACAAATAGAGAGGATTGCTCTTCTTGACTGCTGATTTGGGAGCACGCCATTATGACTCCTCAGCAATTGCAAAACAAGAAAGAAAACTTAACTGAAGTAACAGAATGACAGATTGCACTGATGGGAGGTTAGCCTGCCAGATAGAGCTGTCATGTAAGAATTAAGCATAGGATATTGAAAGGAGAAAAAATCAGGTGTGCTCGATCTTTGTTTTTTTCCTGATAGATTATTCTGTGTACTTCAGCACAACATGGCTGAATAATTTTTCTGAGCTTACTTTTTCACTCCAGAGTAAGTTGATAACCTTTCTAAGTGAGAGCACTTCTAGTAACCACAGGATATTTTATATACCTTATAAATAGGGATGCTGCAGATCATATTGCAGCTTCATTATATCCAAGAAGCTTTCACTAAAGCCTGTGCGTAATTTCTATTTAGCTATGTATAAAAAAATGTCCAACTACCAATCCATTATGTTCGACAGTATCTATATAAATATTATTAAAGACAGTATGCATGGTAATGATGTACAAGAATCATTACTTCCTTGCATTCAGCAATATTCAACATTTCAGAATGCGTTGGGATTAAACTGGATTGACAGTTACTCTAGAGAAGCCTATTAAGATAGAAACCCCCTATTTACAGATATATAAAAGGGTGAAACACAAGTGTGATTTATAGTAATCTTGACACAAAAAAAAAATAAATTATGATGAAAGTTGCAGCCAGGCTGATCAGCACATCAGATCTCCCTGTTCATCTCTAGAAGTCCCAATTCACTGTAAACTGATAGTGGAAGCTCTTAAGGCAAGCAAACTGAACGTGCTAGAATGGGAGTTCAGACACTGTGGAATGAAGGTCACAGGTTTTAGTGCAACAATCTAATTTCAAAGCCTAAGAAAGTGAAAGAAAATGCTATGTTAGAGTCTCAAAAAATAAAAGGATATATTCAGGTGAAGCTGGAATGTTTTGTCCCAGCCAGTGGCTGAGTCAGTAGAACAGAACAACATACACTGACCACAAAATCCTACATGTAAAACACAGGAATTTATTCAGCAAGTTAATAATCAGCCAATTCTTAACCCATCATTAGTAATATTACTAATATACCAAATATTTATAAGATTATTGATACATTTTCATATAAATCCCAGAATGGTTTGGGTTGGGACTGACCTCATAGAGGACCTAGTTCTAATCCTCCCTGCCATTGGTGTTGCTCAAAGCCCCATCCAACCTGACCTTGAACACTTCCGACAATGGGGCATCAACAACTTCTCTGGACAACCTGTTCCAGTGCCTCACCACCCTTTCTGTAAAGAATATCTTTCTAATATCTAATCTAAACCTACCCTTCCTCAGTTTAAAGCCATTACCCTATGTCCTGTCAGTATATGTCCTTATAAAAAGTCCCTCTCCAGCTCTCTTGTAGTCTCCCATAGGTACTGTAAGGCTGCTCTATTGTCTGCCTGGAGCCTCCTCTTCTCAAGGCTGAACAGCCCCAACTCCCTCAGCTTGTCCTCATAGGAGAGGTGCTCCAGTTCTCGGATCATCTTTGTGGTCCTCCTCTGGATTTAGTCCAGCAAGTCCATACTATTTATTATGTATATAATCTGTCAACATTGTCAACCTTTTTGTTCATTTTAGCAGTTTCTTATAGGAATCATAATTTTACATGAAGTTCCTGTGAAGTTTAAGACTCTAGGACTGTACTCTTTTTCCACAGAGAAAACAACTTACAAACTACAACTTACAAAATGAAACAGGAAATGAATAGGCAGTGAGCTGTGTAACTCTTGTCTACGGAGCGACAGTCACAGACCAATGTTTCATCAGCAGAGCAAAATGATAAAAGCATAGAAGAAATGTATTTAGACATATTTTCTCTTTTAATACTGCATTTTGCTCTTCTACTATTCTTCCCCTATTGCAATTTTTTTTAGTTTTTAAGAGAAATTTACCTTTTTGAGAAAAATATAACAAATTACTGAGTTAAGGAAGGAAATTTCTTTTGCAATATATGCAGCACATCTTCCCATTTTTCTATTGTAACAGTACAGACTACAGATTTGCAAGGTTTCTAAATAGGCATCTTAATTTTGAAGAGGCAGAAATAAAAAGATTTTAATACAGCATTTTTGCATTTTAAAAAGAACACATAAAATTCAAGTTTAATTAACATCACTTTAGAACTGTCACAATCATGAAAAATGCAGTCTTTATACATGTAATAATCTCAACAAATAATAGAAGATAGGTAAGTAACATAAATATGATTAATGTCAGAACGTTCTAAAAAGTATTTCTGCTGATAGATGGTTGAGTTTTATAAGCTCCACCTTTGAAATCTGATCAACATCTTTGAAACATTCACGAAAATAACATGCAATTCTGCAATTAAGAACTCACTTTTCCCTTTAATCTCCACTGAGGGCACCAAAAAAAGAGAAAGCTTTTGTCACAATCAGCTGCATCAACTCTGACTGGAGCATATACATAGACCATGACCAGAGACTATGTTACTGACACCTGCAACAGCTCCAGTGGTCCAGAAACACTGCCTCTCCTGCATATCAGGGAGAATTTATCATTAACTTCTATCAGGCCTAGAGTTTCCCATTAATTCCTACTATGACAACCCTCACTTTAGAGTTCAGAACAATTCTGCTTTTCGGTTAAGCCAAAGACATATCGCTCTCTTCTGAAATCTAAAAGCTGACGAACTGCAAAGCCCCATCTCATGAAAAACATAATTAAAGGCCTTCAAATTTTCAGAACTGAAAAAGTACAAAAATTATTATTTTTTTTTTTTAAAAACAACACTGGTGCAATTTTGATGTTAAATACAGTGCTGAAACAAAGACTTCAAAGATTCAGACATTCAAAAACTCAAGTGCAATTAAAACAAAATCTGTACTGATACTATACACACTTTCAGCCTGGAAACTGTCATCTCTCTTTCTGTACATATACAGGTCAGATTGACAGAACAGGCCAAACTTGAAGAAAATAAAGCGTAATTACTGTTCTGAAATATAGTCATTTTTCATTTCTTACTTATCTTCTGAAACTCGTAAGGATGGATTTACATCATTAGCAGTAAATGTAAATTGCTTTATCTTGTGTTGGTCAGCCTAGGCTCAGGCTGCTCCAGGGTTTAGGGCTACAGAGAAGGAGTGCTATTTGGTAGCCATTCAAAAGCAAGGGGATTTTTTGTTGTTTTGTTTGGTTTTTTTTAATAAAACCACCACAAAACCAAAATAAGTGCTGAACTACACACTTATTTGTACATCATTTGTGACATGATCTGATTACATAGCAGTAGCTCAGTTTAGGCCAATACTTTTCTCCCACTAAGCTGCAGAATCTACCATGAGGATAAATCAATTTTGTAGGAAACATTCCAGTGATGAAGTCCTCAATTTAGTATGTAAATTACTACCACTACATAGAGCATTCTATAAAATGATGTCTTTCTGGTTAGATTACACTTCTTGGTTCAAAGCACTTTAATTTTCACAGAGCATCACCAAACCATAGTGGCCTTTAAAGCACAAGGTAGAATTTAAACTGCATGACATAGCACATGGGAAGGAAAAAAAAAACCAACAAGGGAAACATCTGCCTAATTATATAAGTTAAAGCCTTGAATCTTTAGAAAATATACTGTGGTTTCATTTTAGTGCCCACACGAAGCATATTGAACTTTGGTTTTAAAAGTTTGCTATAAAAATTAATGTAAAGAGCATTTCTACCAAGGAATGAAAAGCCAAGCCAAACTGTCTGACTTTGGTCTGAGCCTACTGTTACATGGGGATCAGGGACCTGTGTTGTCATTTACACAGCATATAAACTGATGTCAGAGCAGCCTAATGCACTTTGGTTGAAACAGGAGTCAGGCCTTCAGTAGCAGCTGTTTAAATCATGCTCTGCCAGAAAAGCTGTTCTAAGCCTGCGGTCTCTGAAGGACCCTTACATTAAAGCATCTGCATGACCAGCAACTCCAGCTCCAGGAAATCCCCTATATTCAGACCACAGCCACCAGCTTGAGGTCATAATGCCTTCGTGCCACCCTCTGCCCTAACTCTGGAGATGTGTGTGGACTCACCAAGCCTCCTGCCCCCCTGTTCCACCATCTCCTCAGCAGCTCCTGCTGGCCAACACTTTCCCACCAAATCACACAGCAGTCACCACCTCCATCAGCTTCAGGATGTTAAACACCACAAACTTGGCAATGTACATGTACACACACACAAGCTGGTGAGGTGCTGGAGTGTGACCAGAGAAGGTCAAGAGTCTAGAGTACAAGCTTTAGAAGGAGCAGCTGAGGGAGCTGGGGGTGTTTAATCTGGGGAAGACTCAAAGGAGACCACATTGTTGTCACTCTCTACAACTACCTGAAAGGAGGTTGTAGTGAGGTGGGGACTGGTCTCTTCTCCCAAGCAACAAGCAATAGGACAAGAGGAAATGGTGTCAAGTTGGGTCAGGGGAGGTTTAGATTGAATACTGGAAAAATTTCTTAACCAAAAGGTTTGTCAAGCATTGGAACAGGCTGCACAGGGAACTAATCCTGGAGGTATTTAAAAGACATGTAAATGTGGCACTTGAGGACATGATTTAGTAGTGGACTTGGCAGTGCTGGGTTAATGGTTGGACCTGATAATCTTAGAGGTCTTTTTCAATCTACATGATTCTATGATTCTATTCTACATATAATATCTTTGCTGACAAATCCAGGAATTATGCACTTCTTGGTTATGTCACAGCCGACAAAGTGAAGGTAGGAAATCACTTTCTGGAAATTTAGTAGATCAATTTTTAGCAGGATAAGAGGTCAGTCTACACAGGAAGCAAAAATTCCTCAAAAGCAAAACAGTCCTTTACATCACTAGTTACTCAACCAACCAACTTTATATTTTCAGATCACGTAGAGTCTATAAATGGAACACACTTTCATCATTTAATCATATAGCATTTTTATTTAACAAAATATGCAACTCAAATTGTTATTCCAGAAATCAAGAACTCAAAAAGATTAATTTGAGAAGTTTTATTTATTTCCGCTAAGCAGTTTAACTTTAAAAACTACATAATTCACATTTGGGGGTAGGAGAGAAAAAATATATCTGGAAATTAAATTACTCTCTTAATTCTGTTTCAAAACATGAGTCATACATTCTCATAATTGGTTTAAAACAACTGCAACAAAAAAAAAGTATGGCTCACTCTACTATTTTCTACAATTAATTAAAACATCTGGCAAGACAAAACAACAAGTCTTCTTTAGCTGTGGGTAAGTAACCTACTCACTGTTCTACTAAACTCTACCACTTTACTACTTAGGTTCATAAACATAAGAAACAGATGTTGGAAAAGTTTTAATATTTTCAATCAGACTCCTTGTAGAACATGGTTTACAATCTACTCTCTATTGTGGAAAGAATAAGATCCACTCAAGCACCATCAATTCAGGGGACATTATGTCTGACCATTATAGTTTTGCTATAAGTGAAATAGTAGGAACAAAATAATGCATTTTAGAAGAAGTCTCATTTAAACTTCTGCACCCACATTCTGTAGAGTTATGTAGGTTATTCTACTGCCAGTTGTAGGACCTGTATTTCTACCTCCAGATTATGATCTGATTCAAATACAAAAAGCTTTAAAAACCAAACCAAACCAAACCAAACCAAAACAACAAAAGCATTGCAACTGCAGAAAAAATAGAAAATGTTCTGCAATAAATCTGTTACAGTTCTCTAATGAAATTTTTTCCTAAAACAGAAGGATAGAAAAATTAAACAACTTTTTAGATAAATATTAAGTTTTTCTCCTTAAAATATTGTTAGATGCCTGGCAACAAGTCAGAGTACCCAGGTGTGAAAGAAAAATCCCACCCTCACTAGCATCATCTTGGGGGGAGAAAACAAGGGCCAAAAGCCAAGCACCAACTAAACCCCAGGCCATACATACAATCTTTGAAGAGTAAAGATGGGAGAGAAAAAACAAAGTCCAAGGAATGTGAGTACACCAAGTGCAAGGTGAATTTTTTCATAGTCAAATCATGCAACAGAAGGAGGAATGCGAAGGTAAGGACAGTTGGTAGAGATGACATCAGAGGAGGAGCCACTCATCAGCAAACCCCTCTATTCCTCTTAATTGTGTACAGTGTGGGAAAACTGTTGCTACTGCCAACACGAAATTCACAGTCAATCTTCTGGACTACTGGGAACACTCTACATTATACCTGTGACATTACAGACTCTCAGTGCAGGAAAAATGACAAGGAAAACTTTCTAGAAACCTTTGTAATTTCCATAACTTACTTCCAGCCCCCTTCCAGAGACTGACAAAAAACCCCAACTTGTTCTCCTCTTACCAGGATGCTTTCTTACAGCTTAGCACAAACATCAATCAACATTTAATTCCTTTCTGAATCCACAGGCAGCCTGACTTAGAGTAACATCTGAGTAAAACTTAGCCCAGGCAAGACAGAGGTGGTCTTTGTGGAAAATAGATAAACATTGGAAAGTCTTGGCAACATTATTATCTCCCCATCCATCAAACACTGCATGGCTATCCTCAGTGTACTACATCAACGTGCATTCTCTGTACTTCTGGCCACGCTGAAAGGATATTTCCCACTAAAATGGGAAATGTGAGGCACTGTAAATTCACAGTAACGAGACTAAAATAACTAATTACTCCAGCACACACAAGCCCAGTTACAGACTCTGTACAGATCCCAGGGAATGGTCACTGGCACCCTCTTTTCTCACAGTTACAATGACTACACTGCTTGCGAAATCTTCTACAGTAGAGCCTAGATCCTTGGAGGAAAAGCCGGCACTAATCCAACCCTGAAGCTGTGTACATGTTGCCAGATGAAATAAAACATGAGCATGAGTCGAGCGCTTTCTGCAAGAACAAAACCTGTCTCTTCCTCTTAGATCTCCTCGTAGCTACAACTGAGGGCAATCAGAAGGCTGGATTTTCATTTCCATTTTGCACAGCTCTTGTAAAATTGAGGCTGCAATGCAGCTTCCATATTGAACAGCTGGGCATAAAGCTGCATTTTATGTGCTGTTAGGGTCAGATCAATCCCTTAGATTGAAACAATATGGCACAATCCAGTTGGGAAAATCTGCATATCTAGGTCCTCTGCAGCACTGTATCCTCCTTTGCCTTTTTATGTTCTTTCCTTTATGGATCTTCAGTCAAGACTACACTTGCAGTGTAATCCTTAGGAGAAATTTAAATCGGTCATACTGTAAGTATTTTAACTTACTTTCTAAATCATGATTCAGATCCTCCTTTGTGAAAGTTGCAGAGGTGGAGAGAGAAAAAAAAAAGGAAGTTTGGAACAATTAATCCCTTCTACCAGTGAAAGGCTGCTACAATGGTTTGACCAGGCTCCTGGAGTTATAAAATATGGAGCATTTGGGATTCAGAGCAGACAACTCTCTGCAGCAAAATTAGCTATTCATCTCCATTCTTCTGTATATAAATGAGCAAACAAGTTACAGCCAAAGTGTCTGTCTGCATGGTCTGCTTAGTAATTTTGAATGCAGGACTATCCAGTGCACAGACACCCGGAATTAATGTTGAAAATACCCTGGCAGTCAGTTATTACTACTGATAAATATTAAATTGGATGGCAGACTGTACTATAAAAACTGAAACTAAAGAAATAAAAAGGCTGTGTTTTTAGCCAGAAAGACACGTCCTCTAAAAGATGAAAAGAGAATTCTTTAGTAGATATAGATATGCTAATGATTGATCAGAAGAAACTTCAAAGCAGATGAGTCTACAAAGCAAGGAGATCCATCATATAAATCTGAATTCATTAATAAAGCTTATCTTGTATAATTGTTGCATCCTATGAATGATGCTGGTGGGTCGAGCACAAAGCAACATGGGCAGTATTTACTAAATATGGTAAAGTGCTGTCCTACATTCAACATAACTGTACTTTTAAAAAAGTAATATTTGGGGGTTTTGCATACTAATAATCTTGTGTAAGTACATTCTGTGCGTAGATCAGAAGGCAGCAAGGTTTGATGCAATACTTTGTCCTTCCTAATTCTGGACTAGCCTCTGAAAGCTCAGCTTTGGTACAAGTATGCTAAGCATTGCGGTACACATTTCTGTGCCAAAAAAAGTGAAATCACGGACAAATGATCTGATCCCTGGAAAGAAAATTACCTCCATCCCAAAGTATTTATAGTCTTAGAAGAATGTGAAGAAGACTTACTTCATGGTATCCACAAAGGCCATAACAGCAAATGAAGATCCAACATGCTGCTCTCATCATCACCTGTTCCATACAAACTTTCACATTTCTCGTAGTTCCATGATCAGAAAGACGGTGGTCCTGCAGGAGGGAATGAACTCATGCTGATGAGCTCAGAGCACCATTCCAATGTTTAAATTCAGCTGTCCAGGAGATGACGAGGCAGACAGTTGCCTTGAGGGCTGCCTTTATCAGTTTGAAGGCCTAGGTACAGCACGCACTGCATTCAGAGTCAAGTTTGAACCCACAGTGCATGGGTGTTCTCCAAGCCTGAGTAGTAAGTCTGGTATGGCAGGGATTTGATGTCCTTGGCTCTAGCAGCAAGCTCTCAGTCTTTTCAAGTTAGGGTTGAGATTTTACTGACTGGAAGCAAGGTCCTCAAGTTGTGGGGAAGCACATCCACTGAGGAGATGCTGTAAGACAAGCACCTTCTGACTTCTAAAATTACTTTTTCATCTATCTGGATACAGTCCAGCAAAACAGGTTCCCAGTCCTGCCAGCTCCAGGAGCAAAGCTCAGCTGCATCAATGGCAACACCAGAAGCACATTCTCCAGCACGTGGCTGTCCCCTGAGCAAGTACACAGGAAACCAGACCCCAAGTCCAACAGCAACTGCCTGGGGAGCACTTCTAGGGAGTGCTCACATCCTTATGATCTTAATGAATGCTCTATAAAGAATGATGTAATAAATTCAGGCACACTGGAAGGCATACTGTTTTTGAGCAAGGTTGTACAGAACATACTTATTTAGGCAGCAATGGTATTTTTGTAAGAATGGCAGTAAATGAAAAAAGATAAAAATTTACTTTGACTATCAGTTTGCCTAATTATTAGAGCAAATTATTAGAGCAACTTTCACACCTGGAAAAACAGGTAAGCTTTTAACCAGAGCTTGTTGCCCAAAAGCATGGATTTGGTTTTGTTTGATTTGTTGTTTTTTTCCCCAAACTAGCTGTCATCCCAGTAAAAAGTACTATATCTGTTAACAAGCACTACCTCACTTCTATTTCTACATCCATCACAATTACAAAAATAATACCAGCAGAAATTTTTTCACTGTTTCTCAGGGAGGGCTTTTCTGACTCTGTTTTTAATGTACTACACACTGGATAATATACTGGGTATATGATTATCTTATCTTAGATCAGACTAAATTAAACCATAAATATAGGAATATATCAGCTTGAAAGTATTGCTTGGCTGCTCTGTTCAGTAAGTCAGCTACAGATCATGACAAATCATACACAGAAAGTAGATGAAGAATTCTGTACACCCCTCTGAAGCGTCTGGATGCGTGAAGTTTCTGCACCTCTTTGCTTGGCAACCTGCAGTACTATAAATGCTCTGATGACTTTCACATAAAAAAGTCTAAAATGCCACAACCTTGCTCACAACAATCAGATATACTGTGGATCTCCTCCTTAATACAACTGATAGGCAACCAGAAGGCATTTTCTTCCTCAATGACAACATTAACTTCCATGGAAAAGTCCTGCTACTTTGCTTGTTTATTAAAGGTATCCTATAACTAATTGTGAGACTAAATACAGAGTCAACATGTGCCTGCGTATCTCAATGGAGTTTCTAAGGCCTTCTAAGCAATTATAAAGGAATAATCCATTATAACAATAAGATGCCAAGCAAGATACAGTGGCACATAAATCAAGCTTGAGAACAAACCCACTCACTGACTCTCTCTGCCATTCAGATGATTAATCTCTCCTTAAAGCATACCTGCTCCTGTCAGCACTGTTGCTCTTACCTGCCAAAGCTTGCCATTGACAGGCACTGTCTTTGCTGATGGCCACAGTGGCTGTGGGGTACCATGCAATTTTTAACCAATGCAAAGCCTCAAGCAGCTTGGTAATAACATTACACTTCATGTATTTTGTAAGATTCAGTGACAACATAGTGCACCTTTTCAAATTTACACAGCACATATTTAAAGTATCCTTTATCAAGCCTTGAAGGGAAAGAATTTCTTTAACCTGGCTTCTCTAGGAAAAAAAAATTCTCCTTTAGCAAAAAATAACTTCAGCCAGCTGGATAACTGACAAAAATGGATATTCATATATAATGAAAACTGAAAATGTAGATTTACTAAGATAGAAGTGTTCTCCAAGCAATTCCTCATTTATCATTACCCAGGTACTTCTCAATAGATAACCAGTCCTGTTCTGCAAAAGGACTAAAAGACTCCCCATATCCCCCACCTCCCTATTATGTATTTCCAAGTAATATGGAAGCACTATTAGCCTAGACTATTTCTGTCACTATAGCAATACCAATAGATTAATTATGCCAGAGGTTGTTCACCGGCTCTGAGAGCAAGTGGCCTGGAACAGCCTGTGCCAACATTATTACTGCACTGTTCTTCTCACTGTAGTTATTCTCTTAACCTCCACAACAGAAGTTAAGAGGTCCAAAAAGTCTTGTGGGGACTACAAGACCCCTACAGCCTGTGCTAAACCCCAACCTATGACCATGGTTTGTTTGGAAAGTGTTAAGTGGTACATGCAGGAGCACATCAAAGACCACTCTAATAGTTCAGCTGTATGGCCTCATCAAATTCTCATCCCTGAAAACTTCATACAGTACTGCTTAATTTACAGAGGCTTCTAACTCAATGGTGTCTAAAACAATAGGATCTCTTTGAGAAGGTCTGTAGCAGCTTTAGTGCAAATTAATTGATAAAAGCAATAAAGGCTTTAATAACAAGTTTTGGAGCATTAAGTGCATCAGCATCATAGGTTTCATTCTACACACATTAATAGAAGTATCATGTGTAGAAAGATTCACAGATATGGCCCTCTAAATACATCTAACAACACTCAAGCAATTTCTGGTCAAAATGCAAACATATTCTTTAAGCACAACTTCTGCACAGGAAGCATTAACAATCTAACAGATTGCTTGAAGATGAGAAGGTGTATCAGAGAAGCTACGGAATCACAGAGCAATTAAAGTTGTAAACAACCTCTTAAAATCATGTAGTCCAGACCCTTCTCAAGCAGGGCCACTTAGAGCAGATTGTCCAAAATTGTGTTCAGACAGGTTTTGAATATCTCTGAAATGAAGGTTCCACAACCTCTCTGGGGAACTGGACCTAGGATTCCAGATGCAGTCTCACCAGTGCTGAGCAGGGAGGAATGACCACATTCCTTGACCCGCCAGCAATACACGTTGTAGTCCAGGATGCTGTTGGCTGCCATTGTCATAAGGGTACATTCCTAGCTTATGGTCAGCTTGGAGTACAGCAGGAACCACAGGTCTTCTTTTGCCAAGCAGCTTTCCAGCTGATCAGGTCCCAGCCTATACTCATGCATGGGGTTGTCCCTCCCTCAATGCCTGCCCTTTTCTCCAGTCTGTCAAGGTCTCTCTAAACAGCATCACACCCAACCAGTGTATCAACCATTCCTCCCAGTTCTTTTTTTTACCTTCTGTAACCTTGTTGAGAGTGCACTCTGCTCCACCCTTCACATCATTAATACAGATGTGTAAAGTATTGAGCTCAGTATCGACCCCTGGGGTACCACAATAGTGACTGGCCTCCAAGTGGACTTTGACCCACTGACCACAAACCTCTTGACTCAGCCATTCAGCCACTTTTCCATCCACCTCACTTGCTGCACCATTACTTCATCTGCTTGTCTTTGAGGATGTTACGGAAGACTGCTAAAAGCTTCACTAAAGTAAAAGTAAACAACATCCACTGCTCTCCCTTCAAGTCAGTCACATCATTTTAGAAGGCTGTCAGATTGCTTAAGCATAATTTACTCTTTGTAAATCCACGATGACTATTCTGGATCACCTTCTTGTCCTTCCTGTGTATGGAAATAATTTCTGAAATTAATTACTCCATCACCTTCTCAGGACCAAGGTGAGGCTGACTGGTCTGTAGTTCCCCATATCCCACTCCTTACCCTTCTGGAAGAGAGGCATGGTATTTGTTTTTTTCCCACTTTCAGGACCTTCCCTTGATTGCCACAACCTTCTGAAGATAACTGAGTGGCCTCACAATGACATAAGCAAGTTCCCTCAACACTCATGGATGCAATCTATCAGGCCCTATGGACTTGTTTACACCCAATTTAAGTGTTCCTTAACATGATCACCCTCCACTAAGGACAACACTTTGCTCCAGACTTTCCTTCTGGTCTTAGAGGTCTGGGATTCCTAAAGGCTAGAAAGGACTGAAGCAAAGGTGCCACTGAGTACATCAGCATTTTCTGTGCCCTCTGTCAGCAGCAACCCTGAGCCATTTAGCAGATGTACTTGTAAAATCCTTTCTTGTTGTCCTTCACATCCCTTGCCAGATTCAACTTACCATGGGCTTTGGTTTACCTGACCCCTCCCCTGCACAATTGGACAGTATCTCTATTCCTCCTGGGTCACCTGTCCCTGCTTCCAAGCTGTCTGCTTGTTGGATGGACCAAATTAAATCTTGGAGAAGATCACAGAATCACAGAATATCCTGAGTTCGAAAGGACTCAGAAGGATCATCGAAGTCCAACTACTGGCTCAGCACAAGACAGCTCCAGGAATCACACAATGTGCCTGAGAGCGTTGTCCAAACACTTCTTGAACTCTGTCAGGCTTGCTGCTGTGACCACTTCCCTGGGCAGCCTGTTCCAGTACTCAACCACCGTCTGGCTGAAGAACTTTTTCCTAAAACCTAGCCTAATTCTCCCCTACACAGCTTCATGCCATTCCCTTGGGTCCTGTCAGTGGTCACCAGAGAGAAGAGATCACTGCTTGCCCCTCTGCTTTGCCTCATGAGGAAGCTGTAGACTGTGGTGAGGTTTCCCTTCAGTCTCCTCCAGGCAGCAATCCCAGCAGTTCCTCCTATGTCTTCCCCTCTAGACTCTTCACCATCTTTGTAGCTCTCCTTTGGATGGTCTCTAATAGCTTTATATCTGTCTTCTTGCGGTGCCCAAAACTGCTCACAGGACTCAGTGTGAGGCTGCAACACTGCAGAGTGGAGTGGGACAGTATACTCCATCAACCAGCTCAAGACACTTCTTGAAGATCAGTCTTGGACTGCCCTTCAATCCAGGGTCATGGGATATCATGGGATACCATGTGATTCTTCCAAGCAGATACCTAAACAGGCCAAAGCCTGCCTTCCTGAAGTCTAAGGCTGTGATCCTGTTTCTTGCCCTGCTCCCTCCTCTCATGCTCCTGAACTCCACTGTACCATGGCCGTTGCAGCCAAGGTTCCTCCTGACCTTCATCTCCCCAACTGGCCTTTCTCTGTACGTATGACATCCAGCAAATCTTCTCCTCTTGTTGGCTCTGTAATCATCTGTGCCACAAAGCTATTGTTCTGTGTTGCACACCAGCAGTTATGAGAGTGGTTTCACATCCCCCTGTTGGGACCAATGTGTGTGAATGAGAGGTTACTTCCAGTTGTCTGAAGGTCTCATCTACTTCTTCCTGATCACGTGTCCTATAGTAGACTACATGTTGGTAGTATCACCCATGCTGGTTTACCTGCCATTCCATCCCCACAGCAGAGCTCCTTGCTTCCCAACTGCTGTTTCACTTAAGAGATGATTTCTCTTTCTTGCCTTCCCAGTCTGTCCTTCCCAAAGAGCCTGTAACCCTCAATTTCTAAATACAGCTTTACTGCAAATGCAAAGCATTATAGCATCTAATAATATTTTAATCTCTAACCTTAGATAAACATTTTTAAAATAGCTTGCTTTATTCTGTATATGCCAAATCATACAGGCTAAAGTACTTTCAGAAAATAAACCAAACTGAATGGAACAAACCACATAATATTGATAAAATACAAAGCAGTGTACTAGTAAAGCTCTACTGCTCGTTATAGGACAAATAAGGAATTGTAGTAAGTCAGTTTTATAGTTAATTACCTCAAAGGAAGGACATGCTTTTTGTATACATACATACATAAGTATATGAACATAAACCACATAGAGGATATATGACTTCATTTCCCAAACATTATACTCCCTAAGGAAAGACATCGTAATGGCAACAAAAAGTAGTGGTGTGTGTTAGCCATTAGCTACATAATTGGATCAAGAATAAGAAAAAAACCACTATTATTACTATTATTCATGTTCCCATTTATTAAGCTATGCTTGACCATAGATAAGATTTTTCAGATGCCTAGGAATGAGTGCTGCTTTTCTTAGGATAAACACTAAACACTTCACATTTTCACAACCTCTGAACCACTGTCTTTGACACTTATAGCACACCTGCAAAATTAGTGGCTACTTTAAAAAAATACCTTGTCAAATGGGGAAAAGGAAGAACTAATAGAGTGGGGTAAAAAGACTTATAAAACATTAATTTTGAAAAAATGTTTTGAGGATATATGTAGACTAAATCATCAAATTTTAAGTGATTTTGCATGAGAAATTAAAAATAAGATATTTTAATGTGACTCACTTGAAGGTTTATTAGAATAAAATTATGGGCATCAAGCAAGCTCCTACTGCACTGAAGGATGACTGACTGTTACCTGCTCAGCATAAGGCTGCATTGCAAAGTCCATCAGTCAAATCTCATCAAAACATTACCCACAGGCAAGCTGAAGCAAGGCCAAATGAGTCATCTGACAAGTGTCATACTTGGTCCTTCCTCTGCTTCAGTGAGCATTTCATTCACGTTTATGCAACATGAAGCTGTACCATCATGGCCAGGAATGCTGAGTGCTGAATGATCTTGTGTGGGGAACAGGAATCATGAGCTTACCTCACTGAGAAGACAAAACTGGCCAACATAAAGACACGAATTACTTTGAAAAGCAAATGCAGTTTCCAATCATCAAGACGTTTTGTGAATCTAGCTCTGAATGGGCCATTTCGTGGAGAAAAAAAATGAATTACTGAAGAAGTGGAGTACTTTTTGTTCCAGTCAGGGAACAACCACGAAGAAAAGAAACAGTGACATACATTACATTTTATTTGATCCAAAATAGCAACGAAGCTGAAAAAAAAATATTCACAGAATAAAGCTGCAAGTTCTCATAGAATCATAGAATGATTTAGGTTGGAAAAAGCCTGTAAAATTATTGAGCCCAACCATTAACCCAGAACTGCCAAATCCAACACTAAACCATGTCCGTAAGTGCCACATCTACACGCCTTTCAGATACCTCCAGGGTTGCTTACACAATCACTGTCCTGGGCAGCCTGTTCCAGTGTTTGATGATGCTCTCCATGAAGGAATTTTTCCTAACATCCAACCTAAATCTTCCTGGTGCAACTTTGAGAACATTTCCTCTCATCCAGTCACTTGTTACCTGGGAGAACAGACTGACCCCCACCTTGTTCTAACCCTCTCTCAGGTAGTTGTAGAGAGCAGTAATGTCTCCCATCAGGCTCCCTTCCTACAGGCTAAACAACCCCAGTTTTCTCAGCCGCTCCTCATGAGACTTATCCTTCAGACCTTTCAACAGATTGGTTGCCCTTCTCTGGATCTGCTCCAGCATCTCAGTGTCTTTCCTGTAGTGAGAGGCCCAAAACTGAACACAAGATTCAAGGTTTGGCCTCACCACTGCTGATCACTGCCTAGTTCTGCTGACCACACTATTGCTGATGCAAGCCAGGAGTACAAGAAGGAGCCTGTTAACTGCAGCAAAATATATGAGATTCTCCCATGCAGAAAAGCCTACTACACCCCTAGAGAGTGTTTCCATCAGATGATAGGTCAGGCTGAAAATCTGAATCCATCACTAACGACAACTCTCTATAAAAGTGAATACTTGAGTACTGAGTTGTGAGAAGTCTGAAATATAGTTTTCAGCCAGTCCGCTTGGGTGTTGTGGGAAGCCCAGCTGCTGCATTGCAGAGCACAGTACAGGTTTCATCTGCCCAACTTCACATCAGCCTAAACTTGAGGCTGCCATAGCAAGATTTGTACTGGTATCCACGTCAGCTCATTTAAGGCTGACTGGGATGCACTGATCACAGGATTCACAGCAACTATTCCTGTGACAGCAGTGCAGAAAGAACCCTGTTTCTTAAGTAGGTCTTTTTTTCTTCCTGAGCCACAGCTGAGACCATGTTCTAACAAAATGACCCCGTAACACACCTAGCTTAGAGATGTGCATCATGGTCCCCATAATAAACTAAGTAGGTCTAATCAAGCGGGTGCTCAATTATTTGCAGTTTGGGTGCTACTATGGGGCTGACAGGACATCCACTCACATCCATAAACATTTATGTGCCGACGATTGCAGAACAAAGACAGAAAAGCTACAGGCAGACAGCTTCCCATTCACAAAAGCCTAAAGCATTGTTGCATAAACTTTGACTATTATCTCTAATGAAAAAGTAAAAATTAAGTAGCTATGGACAAACACCACAAAATCAAACACTTTTCTACACTACTCAGACTAGGGAAGGATGTTTTTTATCTCAAGTGGCTGACAAAAAAGTGAAAGCACAGAGAGGAAAAGGTGGGGGGAAAAAAAGAACTGTAATTCCAGGAGTCATGAAAGTCATGAAACACTGTACCAGCACAACTCATAGGAGAAGTAGTAAAATATAATAATGGTTTTTGTGTAATTTCTATTGGTGTAAATCAGTAGGACTCCGCTGACATTAATGAAACCAACTTGACTTATGGCAGAGAATCTGGTTCTTTATTTGCTATGATGACAACTAATGTCTAAATTCAACTGCAGATTTTATAGAATTATAATTAAAGTTCTACAATAACATAGAACAAATGTAGTCTGTGCAGAAGAGCTTTATTGTATTCATCTTGTAGTCTTATATTGACAGTGGCACTGATATACATAATTAAAATATTAATAACACCTCTGTGACAGGCAGCAACACAGCATGAAATGAATACTTCAGAGCTAACTACTAGCAGTCACATATTAGGATAACTAAACAATATCATTTTATAAGACAAATTTTGATCCAGTTAGCAAGAATTGCAATATTTAACTCATGCCACTCCCGAACTCTCAAAATGTTTTAATAATGTAGACTATACACATATATATATGCACATAACACATGGCTAAGTGTTTGGGGTATTTGACAAAGTAAAATATTAACATTCATGTTGCAGGCCTCATGCTCTTATCCATTTAACAGGCATAAATACAAGAATTTAAAAGCAATGAATTTACAATAAAACCACCAGAATCATAGCAAGGATTACTAGAGGTCATAACCAGACCATGAGTCAATTCCACTGTGCTACAAAAAAAATCACAGAATCAACTAGGTTGGAAAAGACCTCTAGGATAATTGAGTCCAGCCTAACACCACCTTGTCAACTAGATCTGAGTGCCACATCCAGTCTTTTCTTAAACACCTCCACCACTTCCCCGGGCAGCCCATTCCAATGCCCAGTCACCCTTTCTGTGAAGAACTTCTTCCTGATGTCCAAATTACAGATGTCATTTGTTACCTCCCCTGTCCTCCATTCTTCCCTATCCCCACTCCTTGTCAGACCACTTCTTCTCCACATAATCATCCTCCTCTCCTATTTACTAATGACTGTCCTGTACTCAGATAAACCAAGTGATGCCATTCACACTAGTTCCTCCTCAAATTGTATTGTCCGTGTTTTTACCTAGCTTCCTTCTCAGCTCTCCATTCTGACACCCAGCAGTCATTATCGGCATAATTCTTTTTAGCCATGCAATTTCTGGACACATTGCATAGATGCTCCTTTGGAGATTTCAGTTTCTGCATTCTACTCAGCATGGCAATTTCCAAAATTTTCAAAAGGCTCTTAACATGAGAGAACTTCACAGCAACAACAGAAATTAAATCCCTGGCTGAAAGGTGATGTGTGGGTCACCTCTTAGACACCTGTCTCAAACATTGGGAACCAAACTTTGTAATGCACTTTAGCAAAACAACTTCTTTTTCTGCAGGAATGGGAAGACATTTTTCAAAATACCAATTAAGGCTCAGAAAAGAGAGGGGAACAAAACTTTTCATCTCAGTCAAGAAAGGCATGGTAAAGTTACAAATAGCTAAAAAGGGTCTGCTGGTCAGAGATATTCAGCAGCCCTTGTAAAAGGAATGAGATCATGAAAAGCTGATAGTTTCACTCTAGTTTTTCCAAGATTTTGTAGATGCATAAAGCCGTATTTTTTAAAAAAATCTACAATATCCAGTTTAGATAACAATCCTCATTTACTGCAAAGAAAGCACATAAACTAAAAATTCTTGAAGTACTGTTGGAAAGGATTAAAATGCAATAAGTGTAATGCAAAATTAGAATGCAAACATCACTGAAAAATGGACAGCAAAACCCTTCTAACTCGTGGTTGATTGACAGAATTTGGAATTGACACTTCTTGGGACTACACAGTAAACACAGCAATTTCTGTTTTCATAATGGATCATTTTTCTTTTCTTTTTTTTTTGATGGACACAGACATTAAGGTTCAGCTAATCAACCATGAAAAACTACAAAGCGTGTCAAGAGAAACAGCTGGCTGTAACACACAGCAGAGAGAGAAGTGCAACAAGTTGCAGGGAGTACAGTGAGGGCTGGCTGGGTTTCATGGGAAAATGAGGGGTAGCCATGTGGAAGTTCATCACATTGGAGAGCAGCTGTGCCAATCCTTGGGAAACGGAACTCGCAAGGCAAACAGTGCCAAGGAGACTGCACTGGTCATACTATGTAAGGCTAATGGCATCTAGGTGAAGGTGTCACAAACACCAAATTCAGGTGCAGATGTTACAGAAGTGGAACCAATGGGCAAAAGTAATTTGAGGTATGGCACTGGAGTGACCAGAGACAAGGGTCTGCTGTGGGGAAGACCACAGCTTTGGATAAGCTACTGGTGAGACCCATTCCTGCATAAATACAGGGAGGTTGTGTGTGCATGTGTATCCATGACCCAATTGCAAGCACCTAACATGCAAGACCAAATTGCTGATGCATAAGAACAGGATCAGGCTGTTTGTACTGGCCTTGTTTATGGGCGTGCTGTTTGTGTTGATATGGTGCCTGCAAAAGCACTAGTTGCCTGTACACATGATGCATTATTTCAGTTTAATTGAAACCATAACATATAAAATACATGCCTGACAATTCATAAAGAGCATTAGCATTAGGATATACATTAGGATAAGGAGGGAAAGAAGACATTGGTTTAGTCAGAAAGGAGGTCTGATGAAGCATGTAGAATATACACCAGAACATGCTGACCATACATAGCCAGTTATCTTGCTCCAGTGCCATCACTTGTTTGACACTACAGTTATATTTCCTTGAAATATGCTCTGACTACAGCTCTGCCTTGGGTTGTTGGGGTAGGTACTGCTGGGTCTGTGCTGCAACACTGCAAGTTGTTGATATGTCTGTTCAAGAAAACTCTTATCTGTAACTACCAGGAAAAGTGTGCTTGTGATATCAAACACTGAAAATAAAAGTCAATCTTCAAAACAAACAAAAAACCCCCTACCAAACCCCAAAACTAACAAACTGTATGAAGGTAACTTGTAGCGTTAGGTTAAAGAAGTTTATTATTTCACAGGATGCCTGAGCTATGGAGGCTTTGGTAACTTGTGCCATACACATGCCAAATGAATTCAAATTGTTGGGGTTTAAGTCTCTGAAGAGTTGTCAAACTAGCATGTTTCCAAAGCACTATCATTTATGTTATTGGTAGCAAAAGTCTACTCATTCAAAAATATTACACATATTCACCATAGTTATGCAGAAGTTCACACGAGCAAGTGGATTCCCCAAATGGTGTTTCAAAAAAATTATATGAGATACTAGCAATTACTTTTTTTATATAGGCAGGCAGAGACAGCCAACATAGCCTGATGAAATTATAACTAATCCTGGTTGTCATCAGACAACTCAAAACTGCCAGCAAGAAATACTCCTTTAACTTGTCTTTATATTTGCAGACTAATTCCATGTTTTATACTTTAATAAGATTGATGATAATGTCCATTTTCCAGAAAAAGAAAAGCATTTTGCTGATACGGTGTATAAACACTTCAGGAAAAACTATTTCCTCTTCTATCTTTCAATGAAAGCAGTTTTTAAAATAGACTTATTCATCATTCTGTGACAGCATTTAGAAAAGAGCATTTATCCAGTTATCCAAAAGCCTGGTCAAATGATATCATCTCCTTGAATATCATCCCATTTGAGTATTTTTATTACCCATATGCTTACTAAAAACACTGATCTTTATTCCACTTTTTATGTGACAATCTAAATTGCCTTGAGTAATCTGTCTAACAGAGATAATTAAATTTATTTCATTAATACTTGCAAAAGGTTCCAAGGGCATATAGTGGATTAAGTCTGTTTTTCAAACATGTTGCTTAGATTTCATGTTCTACATGCTAAAGAAAGAAGTGAAGTGTCATTTGACTCACAGGAAAACAGGAATGGAAATGATCTCCAATTCCTCGCTTTTTTAAACTGTATCATATAAACTGTGTCTTATATCCTCCTTTAAATATCTACCAATAAACAGTGTAAACATATTTTGGATTATTCAATCCAATGCTATGACTGAAAACTTGGAAGTAACTCCGTTGCTCTAATCTTTAAGGGTCTTCTCCCTTGCAATCTAAATGTAGAATGCCTTTAGTGTTTTTGCTACAAATTATTTTTTGTTTTAAACATTTCTCATTTCTTTCTTAATTTTGCTCTATTAGGCAAATCTATGTGTTCCAGTGTCCCCTGAATTTTCCCTCTCCAACCATCCTAATAGCACTTTCTGCATTTGCTACAGTTTGAATCATGAAACATGCCTAGCTGTAATTATTAATACTTCTCTATCTCTACAATGGCATTTGCCAGTGGCATACCAAAATGTCAAGACTTAGATGTCTCTCAGCAAATCAGTCAATAAATCAAGATTTCTCTCCTCAGTCATTTGAACACTTATTTTTAGATCATTGGGAAGATTTTGTTATAAATCCTCAACCATGTCTGTGAATTTTACTGTGTTTGTCTGCGTTCTTTATACGGAGGTCCCCCATTCCTCTTTTATATGAAAAAAAAGCTACTATAAGTGTTTTAACATTTTCCTGTAAGAACTAACTTGGCCTGCACTTCTACAAACCTCACTACAGCCCTCTAGTCTTTGCTTTTCAAGAAGCTTCCTACGTTCATCACTCCTTTCAACCTTTCCTTACACACTGGTTGCTTTTTTTGCAATGTCTTTATGGATGTGGTTATTCAGCTAATTATGCCTCTCTTATATCAGGTGCATGCACATCACTGAAAGATATGAGATTTTATAAACTAAAATATAAATCCAGATGATTAAAAATTTCTTCTCTAAATATGTAACACACTTCTTACAATTCTTTTCATCAGCAAGAATCACTGTACAAGTGCAGGAGATATATCTATGTGTGTATATACACACATATATGTGTGTGTGCATCTCTCTCGCATATTCACACACTACTCTATACCTTCATGCTGAATCTTGAAACTGGTACTTTCATAAGGGATGAAACACTTCTCCCTTTCTCTGCCTCTCCCTACAAGTTTCTTCCCTGAGAATCCCCCTTAGTCTCATACATATCCACATTCAGCTCTCCAGTAAAAACAACGATTTTAGGATTTATTGAAGGCAGTAGTCTTCTATAATGTACCCATTAGACCACTTGCAAAGTGCTGTCTTGCAAAGCTATCCCAAAATAATTTTAAAGTAGCAAAGTCAGGTGCCAGTAGCAGCTTGGGTGTAATGGCAGGAAGATCAGTCAGAGTTGTAAAACCTGCCTGAGAAGAGTAATAAATTTTCAGATAGTCCACGCTAAGCTTTAAGATAGCCTAAGAGTGGCAGACAGTCCAAAGAACTTAAATGCTCCTTAGGGAATATGACACTGGTTGATCACTGCAAACACACATAAGTTTTCTCTTCCATGTAGCAGGAGCATTTAGCATTTGTGCTGTATTCTATGCAAATCTAGCCAAAAACTCAACAGAAAATCACTTTCTGCCATTAATATTTACATTAACACATCATTATGACTTTCACATATGATACAACACTTAGCCTGGCAACATGTGGATCACTTAGCTTTTTATTTGTCACTAAACAGCAGTTAAGAAAAAATTCACATTCAGTTCTTAATCTTTGACACAGATTTGGGGAGGAGAGACTGACAGCAAATCCCTCCTTAAAAAATTCATTTAATCTTGCCATGCTTCAGCTTTGCAACCTAAATTGAGAATTAAGTCAATGTATTTCTAGCATCTGCTAATTAAAATATAACCCCTAGTATATGAGAATCCCAATTTTATGTGGTAGACATTCTATGCGCCTGTACTATAAACAAAACCAAACAAACAAATAGACAGACAAATAAAAAAAAAAAGTGGCCAAACCTAAAATTTTTTGAGCAAATTTGTCTGGAGGTTCAGCTGGTCAATTCTTTAAATTTAAGAACAAAGACAAAAAACCAGTAACAGTAAGGTAAGTGCTGCGTGGCCAATTGTTTCAGACTGCCAGATCCTAAGCATGGGCAGCCATGACATCCTTTCTTTCTAAGGATGTTCAGGAAATGTCAGCTGACTCAGAACAGCTTGCTGGAAGAGCAGCTTACGGAAAAAAAGCAAGCCGTCCAACCAAACCCCCTCCGAGCAGCTCTACAAAGCCTTGTCCTGTCACTCTCCCTAATGGTGCCCACGCTTTCAGTGCAGGGCTCAATTGCCTATGCAAGTCACAGAGGCAAGGCTGAGAAAGCAGCTGTGCAGCTATCACACATTATGTTCAGGTGATAGGCTTCCTCCTCCAGGATCCATGTTCCTGAAGGCTCACACCATGAAAGCAGCTGTTTCTATGATCTGCCCATTAGCTTTGACTTGCTTTAATTAATTCTAGTTGGGGAAACTAGCAGGACTGTTCTCAAATAGAATTTGAGGATACCGATGTTTGGATTCCTCTGACTGAGCATCATTCAGTGCCTTTTGGAAACTTCTGGCTAGTCACAATGTGACACTGTGGAACCAGGTCCTTTTCAAGACCTAGCCACAATTTTGGTCCATGTCTGAAGACATGGAAACCCCTATTTTTTCATATGTATGTTTTAACTAAAAAGATGCCCAACTGGAAAGTTGTGACTTGTCAGTATGCAACACCAATGCTATGTTCTTACAGTTTCCTTCTCAAAAGTAGGCCATTAACTCATACTTCCCTAGGACACTGTTAAAATGGTGGAACTGCATTTCCATAGATGTTGGCAACAGGAATCTTGCAACAAAACCTCTAAATGTCATTACTATGAGCTGCCAGAATCAGCCCCTTGTGCCCAAAACAAAATGTCTTTTATCAGGATGGCTTTTTGCCAAGTCTTTTCTTGTCCAGCTCAAGGCACTGACTGGATTAACAAAACCAATAAAAACAGCAACAAGAAGAAAATGCTGCACAAAAGGGATTATAAGCAGGAACAGAAACATGAAGTACCTCTTTAGAGTACAAGTACAACTGTTGTTCCCACCTGACTAAGCCCAGGAACAGCACTATCTAATATAGCACTCCTCAGAAACTCTCTTTATCATTTAAGTAATTTCTTAAGAAACGTCCTCCATATATCCCTGACTTTCCAGTTTTACCTTAAGTTTCATCAATATTTCACTATTTTTTTCTTCTTACATTTGCTGGATGCTTATGGCAGGAGCTTTTACACGAGCTTCTGGTTTTTTACAATGGCAAAAGACTGACACCATTAACAGACTCTCTACACTCATTTCTACAAAATGTGCCCAATATTCATCTCCTCCTTTATGAACTCACCAGATACAACTATTTTTAGATATATCTGCTGTATTTATCATGCATCTTTAACAAAGGCTTTTTATTCCAAGATTTAAAAAAAAAGATTAACCTGCATCTCAACGTGCAAGGAAAGACATTTTAACATAAAGCTGACAAAACTTAATGTCAGACAACTAATAGAATTGAAGCAATGTTTCTTCATAAGAGCAGAGCTAAAAAAAAATGTTTAAACACAGAGACCTAAGCTTATGCTTGAAATGAATAGGGAATCAAAGACATTGAAGACTGTATAAACTGCCATAATCAAAACCAGACAACAAAATTCAACCTGGCAGGTTTGGTAAATTCTGATTCCCACTGAAAAGGTGTAGTTGTGGGTCCATCTACCACCCAGTCTCATAAAATATTTTCCAAGTGTCTTATCTACAAGGGTGAAAAGTCTATCCTACCACAAAGAACAAGAACAGCATGATTCCAAGACTAATCTCACACTAGTAAGGACTGGTGGGAAGCATATACCTTGACCTCAACATATTGGGAGCTCGAAATAGACAGAACATTCAGATTAATCTGATCGCAGAAGCACTACAGAGTCTACATCTGTCTAATACAGGATGAGCTGCAGATTGTTTGCACATTGAGGCCGGCTCACTTCCACTTCTCACAGGATGACAGAAAAGTGACTGGAGCGCCTCTCCTAGAGCCCAGACAGGCTGGGAGAGATGGGGTTGTTCAGCCTGGAGAAGAAAGGCTGCAGGGAGACCTTAGAGCAGCCTTCCGGTACCCAAAGGGAGCCTACAAGAGAGCTGGAAAAAAACTTCTGGCAAGGGTGTTCAGTGATGGGACAAGAGGCAATGGTTTTAAACTGAAAGAGGCTAGGTTTAGATTAGATATTCACTGTGGGGGTGGTGAGGCACTGGAACAAGTTGCTCAGAGAAGCTGTGGATGCCCCATCCCTGGAAGTGTCCAAGGCCAGGCTGGATGGGGCTTTGAGCAACCTGGTCTAGTGAAAGGTGTCCTTGTCCTGGCAGGGGGGTTGGAAGTAGATGATCTCCCTTCCAATCCAAACCATTCTATGATCCTATGAACCAAACCAAAAGCCAATCTGAGAAAAAAAAAAAAACCAAACAAAAACAAACCAACCACACTACTAAAAGCTGGAAACCATACATGCCATCATATCTGCATCTCCAGTAGTTTTCATAAGTACATAGGAAAAAGCAAGGAGTAGAGCCAGAGAGAAGTAGAAACATTAGGACTGACTAATGCATCCTCCTATGGCTTCACTGAACATCAATTATCCTCTGCAGTATAACTTTATATGTATATTTCACATTAGAAATGTAACTTGATTGCAGACTGCAAATAACCTTCTTTCCTAAGTGAACCTGAGATCACTTACCAATTAAAAGAAAAACAGTTATTATGCTGTTAAATTTTTTAAAATAGGACAAAATTTTTCCATGCTATTTGTATCCTAAATAATATGTCTCTCCAGGTTTTAATTATGAAATGCTAAATAAATTCCATGAGGAAATGCTTATTTGTATCTATCTGCTAAATTCCTATTTGTAATTCCAGCTAATTATTTCCCCTGTCAGAAAAATACTGTCTGAAGTCCCAAGATGCCACAGAAGTACCTCAATCTCTTTCATTTCACGTCTCCCAGTGTTCGATACAGAAAATGTAAATTCATTTGTCTACTGCTGGAAGAGTCAGAAACTTGAAATAATCTCTGCACTGTCAGCAGGTCTTTACCTCATGTGCTTAATCCCTGTTGCCATGGTGATATTTAATTGTGCAGCCACACAGTTTGATTGGTTTATTTTAAATTGAAGTTTTTCTGTGGAATGGTTCAGGATTCCAAGCGAACATGAGATAAACGGCTTTCAAAGTATTGCAGTGAGTCATAATGTTGTCAGTGGCTAGATTAATTTGAGTTCTGTTAAACTGTTTCTTTACCTTAATCTTATGCATTTATGTCAACATACATAATACGAGGATTTTTAGCATTATATTTGGAAGCTGAGCATTTTGTGTATAATTAAGCAGTATGTTATTGTAAGAAGGGCAATTAAAAACTAAATGAGAATTAAAATTCAGTAAGCTTTTGTTGGTAGTATTGTCTTTCTAAAACAAATTTTCTTCCTGTCCTACAATATCAATCCAGATCAGAACCTTTTACAGTAGGCTTATACTTGATTTTCTTTATAGAAAAATGTAAATATATTAATATGAGAGAAATTAAGCCAAAAGGATAAATTAGGTTTCTTCAGTGTTGGCTTCCATATACCTCAGTATGCAGTTCCTTAGTATAGGAATGTCTATTGGAAAAATATCATCAATATGGTATTTCCTGGTACAGCATAACACATTAGTTAACTCATTTTAAATTCTGTACATATACTACAATCAACTGGTGAACTCAACAGTGCTATTTAAACAGCAGCAATATACTGTGCTAATTCTCATACTTTTTCTTTTTTCTCTATAACCTAGCTCTAGCACATTTTTTTTCTCAATGTCATAACAGAAGCTCTAGGGAAAATTTTCACCTAGCCTTTGCTATGAAAGGTCTCAATTCTATCACCAAGTATCAGATAGCTTTCCCTTATTTAATTTTTCAAGCTATTATGGCCACTAAGGCCCCAGTGTGTAGGCTGCAGGAAACACCTTTTAGGTGTTTCAGGTGCTGTATTCCTCTCTCTATTTTTAAGGACTATCAAGGAGCCTGGTTTTATTTCATATGTAGAGCCTCTGTGTTTGCATCACTGGGGTTACCAGCATGTGATCCAAGATAAGACCTAGCTTCTTACAAACCTCTACCACTCTTCCAGCCACCTGCATGGCTTTGTAGAACCAGAACTTCACACTTTTAATCCAAATTCTTTAGGAAACACACTGTTTTACAAGAGAGGTGCTTGGAAAAGCAGACTCTGACTGGGGTTGTCATTCCCACACAAGCTGTTTATAAGAATTAATTTGTTTTACACTCCTGGGAACGGTAGCTTGGTGTACCAAAGCAATGCTTCCACAGAAGCATTTACATGCTGCAATGCACAGATCAGATGCTGTTACTCCATACAAAACAGCTACCTAGAAGTATATGTTCTCCAACAATAATGAGGATTTAATCTTTGCACCTCTCTATGATAATGTACACTACGATTCTGGGTTAGGATACTTTGATTTTTTTTTCTATACACGTGTTGCTCCAGTTTTATTCTGCTTCCTAATCCACCTTCAAGCACACAAGAGTAACAGTGTTCTGGATGCAATACTTTGAATTTCATGGCATCCCCATTCAGTTTGTGTTTGAAAAAAACACAGAGGACTAGCTCAGGAACACTGACTTTGCTGTAGCAGAGGCCCACAGTATGATTCCCTGTACTACGCTTAGGTATAATTACATCCAGGCAACCCAAAGCAAATGATTGAGCAAAAGCTTCTTCTCTTCTGAGTAGTCTCACCCATGTTCATACCTTCTTGTATAACTCCCCTCACCTTTCCAGTGAGAAATCCTCTCGGTCCAGCAAGGGAGGGCTCTGTGTGCCTGCAGAGGGGACTCAAAAAGGGCAAGCCAGAAGATCGAGAAGGAACCAGGTTGCTGTGACTAGCTCCTGAGTTACTGCACACTAACCAGCTTAGGTACAACTGCCTTACAATGCAATGAACTATCCCTTTTTCCATGCTCTAGTTAAAATAAAATAACCCCACAAACCATCACTTCCTTGCTAGCATTCCCTCCATTATAGCAATTATTTATCCCAGTCAGTATTAACATCACTCTGTCTGTGATATTTATGACTGCGATATTTATGGCTAGAGGAACAACTCTTTGTGAAGGACAGACAATTGTTAAATCATTGTTTCTTTTCAGGAGGTTGAGTTGATTTAGCAATACTTTCTTTTTCACCATATGCCCGAGTAGTCTCTAGGAGAACCACTGACATAAACAGGTTGCTATATAATTTTCCTTTTTCCCCTTTCTAATTATTCAGGTTTGCTTTAAACAGTCACTTGCATTTGTGCACCCCTGCTGCTGCTCATGTCTTCTAGCCCCACTCCCCCTTCCACCATACGATCCTGTCCTTGAGTAGGTCAAACCCTTAGTAACAGAAAGCAAATTTGTATGCAGTCTGAAAGGAGCAGAGTAGCACTCTTTCTCTAATAGCACACTATTCATAACAACACTCCATATTAGAGACAAGGGAATTTAAAATAAAACATAGAAGAGACAGAAAAAATCAAGAATTGCCATACCAATCAGACCTGTTGTCCTCCTGGTCCAGTATCCTTTCTCTGACAGCATTCAATACCCGCTTCAGAGGAAGGTGCAAGAAACCTTGTAATTATAGAATAACCTGATTAATACAGGAAGTTTCGTCCTAGCCCTAGGCAGTCAGCAGCTGACTCACCCGCTTGTCTGAAACATAAGATTTTATATCTGCTCTAATTTTTTTTAAATCCTATGTAATTTAATAGTGAATGTCTCATTACAAATGTACTTTGCAAATACACATTTGAATCTTATAAAACATTTTAGGCTTTACTGTAACCTGTAGCTGAGAGTTCTATTTGCTAATTATATAGGTTGTACTATTTTTATCACTGTTAAACTGCCTGCCATTCAATCTCATTGGATGTCCCTTTTAGGGACTCGGGAATAAGTGGGCCAGAGAGTGTGATTCCACTGCCTTTTCTCTTGGCATCTCACCTGGGAACAGAGATGCCCAAAGAGGCACGCAGCAGTCAGCCTTTGGATTGAAGCATTAAACCAGTGCACAGATGCTTCCATTCACATCCCTCACGTGAGGCAGATGGCACCCTGCACAAGTCACAAGTGCTCTTGTGCACGGAACAGCAGCAGCCATGTTCCTCATATTTTTGTGAATGCCACATAAATCTCCCAGTGAATCTAGTCGACATTGTTTCTGTACTTAGTGATGAAGGAATGGAATGCACTCAATAAAGTGCAATAAATCATACCTACAGGGTAGAAGGTGGCTCCTGTGACTTCAAACTTTCATTATGGCCTTAAGTACTGTGGCAGTCTTAAGGTATAAATAACAGCAGCCTTTTCAAAACCCAGGAAGATGAACAACACAGTAACAACAATCAAGGCTTTCACTATATTTTATTTATATCCTTTGATGGTTTTCAGAACCTTCCAACAGAGCAAGCCCCAGAGAAATATTCTAAGACAGGACTAAACTACCAACAGGCATGTACAACCTACAAAACATGTAGACAAGCAGGTTGGGGCAGGGCTGGACATAACAAGAGAAAATAATAATTTAAAAAAATGATGAATGGTCTGGTCATCTTCTGTGCTTATTTATTTTGAATTAAACTAATTAGCAGGCTGTGAGCCTCAGTTTTGCATCTGGTATAATTAGTGGTTCTTAATAAGCAGGATGCTTGATTGATACATCAATAATATCATCAATGACTGTGTTTTGTAATTCTACAATTCTGGCCAGCTATGAGAACTGGGTGTACAAGGAGGAGAATGCAGACCAGATAGGATGCATGCAACAGGCACAGCAGCACACTTGCAGAAAACATGAATGAGTTTCCTCGTCTAAGCACAGCAAGCACAGAAAGAATAGGAGAAAGACTACTAAAGAAAATTTAGGTAAGTATTTGAGTATAGAAAAATATCATGATGTTGTATTGCAAAGAAATATTGTACTGTGTATGCTTTGAGAATTTAAGATGTGAACTACACTAGTTAGCAAAGAACACAAACATGTCACCTGTTTTCTGTACGGGGCAAAAGCTGATATTTAAGAGGTTCATGTTTCAGGAATAGCATAGCTAATAAGCCAAACAAGGACAACTTAAATGTAATTATTGAACAAGTCAAATATCACGAAGCTGATATTATATATGGAATAACATAATTTAGAGGAAAAAAGAATTGTTTACCAGAAAGACCTGAAAAAAGTCTAGAAGAATTTTTGTTACTAAAAAAAAAACACCAGTGAAAAACAACAGCAGGCACTCAAGATATCAAAATGAGATGTGACACAGAAACATGGAATCATTTAGGTTGGAAAAGACCTCCAAGATCAACAAGTCCAACCTTTGACCAATCACCACCTTGTCAACTAGACCATAGCCCTAAGGGCCACATACAGTCATTTTTTGAATACCTCCAGGGATGGTGACTCCACCTGGACAGCCTGTTCCAATGCTTAACAACTCTTTCCCTGAAGAAATTCTTCCTGATGTCCAGCCTGAACTTCCCCTGGTGCAGCTGGAGGCTTGGTCCTCTCATCCTGTCACTAGCTGCCTGGGAGAAGCCCCACCTTGCTACAACCTCCTTTCAGGGAGTTGAGGAATAAAGTCTCCCCTGAGTCTCCTCTTCTCCAGGCTAAACAAATCGAGCTCCCTCAGCCTCTTCTCATATAACTTAGTCTCTAGACCCTTCACCAGCTCCACTACCCTTCTCTGGACATGCTCCAGCACCTGAATGCCTTTCTTGTAGTGAGGGGCCCAGAACTGAACACAAGGTTTGAGATGCAGCCTCACCAGTGCTGAGTACAGGGTACAATCACTTCCCTGGTCTTGCTGGCCACACTGTTTCTGATATAAGCCAGGATTTGCCTTCTTGGCCACCTGGGCACTGCTGGTTCATGTTCAGCAAGCTGTCAACCAGCATCTCCAGGTCCTTTTCCACTGGTCAGCATTCCAGCCACTGTCCCTAAGCCTGTAGTGCTGCATAGGGGTTGTTGTGACCCAAGTGCAGGATGCAGAAACTTGGACTTGTTGAACTGTTAAGGAAACTTCTCTGTCCAGCCATCCAGGAGTCCCTCTGGCAGTCACAATCACACCACCTAAGCTGGGACTAAGGCCCATTTACAGCTACACACACCACATTCACCCAGTCAGACCATGTTTCCTTACCAGCTAGACCCCAGGTTTCCTATGGCAGAGTCTCAGACATCTGGATCCTTAAAATAATTTAATCATGATGCAAAAACAACATAGCAGCTCAAGCCTGTGCCTCCCAGGAGGGACCCTGAACAAAAGAAACCCTGGGCTTTTATACCCTTACAGTCTACCAAGCTATCTGCACTGAATGTATTTCTTAACAGAACATCCTACTGTTGGCCTCAGCCCATCGATCAATCCAGCCTGTCCAGATCCCTCTGCAGAGCCCTCCTATCCTCCAGCAGATCAACACTCCCGCCCAACTTGGTGTCATCCGCAAACTTACTGATGGTTCACTCGATCTCCTCATGCCATATCAATCTTCAACAAAGATACTAAACAAGACTGGCCCCAATACTAAGTCTTGAGGAACCCCACTAGTGACTGGACACCAGCTGGATGTGACACCACTCACCACTATTCTCTGGGCCTGGCTATCCAGTTGGGTTTTTAACCCAGCCAAGAGTGCACCTGTCCAAGCCATGGGGACTGCCATCTCTTTCATGAGAATGCTACGGTATCAAAGGCTTTGCTAAAGTCCAGGTAGACTGCATGCACAGAATTTCCCTCATCCACTAAGTGGGTCACCTGGTCATTTGAACCGTTGTAGAACCATGTCATACTGAAACAACAAGACTCAGAAAGACTTGTAACAAGTGGTTCTCTCCCAGCTCTACTGTGCACTTTGGAGACTGACCTGTGGTTTCAAGCCAAGCAGTAATAATGCTGCAGGCTTTGATCTCTGGGTGTGCTTCCTTTAATTTCTTGCCTAGAATCCCAGCTGTTTGCTCAGTTTGGTCCAAACTGAAGCACAGAAGCAAGATAATATGCACAAAGTACAGATGGTCAGGGTCCTTGGAGTGAAATAGAGAGCAAACCAAAGTGGTAACACAGATAGCCCCCGTCATCCTCCCGCAGGCAGTAGCAAGAGTAAGTAAACATAACCAGTGAAAAGAGTAAAGTAAAATAAACACAGTCAATAGCATCTCTTGCAAACAAGGATATGGCAATAAGCTGACCTAACAGATCCCTCTGTCTTTAGAGCCTAATAACTAACTACATTTTAGTGGAATCAGTGTTGCTTTGAGTCCACATGAGAAGGGCTACACTTTCTTTCACCTAAACTGATTTTGCATTCTCTGTTCTTTATTTGAATGACAGAAACCAGATCCACAAAAATACCAAAGTACCTTATTCCCTAGGAATTAAACAACAATAGGAATCCAAAAGGTATGACTTTTCAAGACAGTAAATGTTATTTCAACTCACACCTTAAAGTGCAGTTGCAGGGAAGTTTAAGCCAGCACAACTCCGTTGCAACTCTGTTCCAAAATCAATCAGACATTTCAGCGCGGCAGCAATGCTGCTCATCGCCTGGTATTAGCCATGCTCTGAGCAGAAGGTTGGACAGGCTGACCTCCAGAGGATTCTTCCATACTAAACTATGATGCAACTTCAGACCATGCAAAGGACTAGCTCAGGGAGCTAAGTTGACATAAAATTCCTTGCTTTCTCCATAAGATTGACTGTTTGTTAGCTTTTGCCAGTTTATTTCCCTCTATCAACTTATTTCCAGGTCTGACAAGCAGCAAGACTGACACAAAGGAAAGGACAAAACTGTACAGGTCCAAGAATCAGTAAGGTCATAGCTCCTAAAATTAGGAGCCAAAATTGCCATGAGGCTAAACCTTTTGTGGACAAAATCAGTCAAAACCTTCTGCTTTGCACGCTATCTCCCTGAAGCCCTATATTCACACCAAAACCATTTTTAATAAGTGAAATGTTTTTATTCAAATTAACATTACAGAATTTCTCATAATCATATATTACACAATGTATATAATAAATGCAAATAAAAGAGGCCATTAAAGTGGTTAAATACACCATTTTCAAATTATTTCATATTAAAGGTCCAGCTTAATACAGCTCGTGCAGTACAGAAACATGCTGAAAGAATACTAGATGATTGCCACCCTCCCATACCGAAATTTATTACTTTTCTCATAAGACTATTTCAAGTGAAAGTGGCAAGCTAAAAGGGAATGGGTGAAGTTCTGAAACTTTAATTTACCATGGCCTAAACTTAAGAAAAAGTATTTTAGAGGTTTGCAAAATGACCCTGGCTGTGCCATCTGTACAGGAGAGATAATGAACTGATAGTAACATCTGAAAATATTTTGATAAGAGGCTCTTTTCACACTTTTACAAAAGCGCTGCCTGGCAATGGAAGCTGGTCCTGATTAGCTCATGTCATAAGGGCTTTCAGAGATTTCAAAGAAATCAAATTTGCTTCAGGAGAAAGAATAAACATCTCTTCCCATTCACGCCTTAAAGCATTTGCACCGACACTATATAATTGCTTTTCATTTCCCCAAAAGATTTTCCTGGATTCTCTATTCCTCCCACAATTTCAAAATTACAATATGTCTGCTTGCAGTTGAATGGAAATGTACATATGGTCCAAAGTAAATTATTTAACTAAAAAGCAGTTAATGTTGCTATGAATTATATTACTTCCTTGTAACTTCCTTGTAACAGAACCCATGCACACATTTCATTGTGGTAATACCTGGTTTATACATCTCTAATCAAAACCAAGCAAAGTATTTGAATTGCTTTTTAAGTGTGATGCAATTCGTTAATCTGCACGGCTATAAAAAGCTTTGGAGACAATAAGAAATACTCTCTTGCTGATCTCTCTCCTGCCTTTATAGGCATAACTGTCAACAACCACCTCACTACGTCATTCCCAAAATCCAGGGGTTAAAAAGTGAAGGAAAGAAAATTAAATTCTGTTTTCATGTAGTATTTGCAAAAGCAGTTGTTCTGAAAGCCAGAGAGAGCTTCTCCTCAGACAAATAGCAGTAAGGACAAGTATTATAAACCTCCACAGAGGAATCGCTGGCAGTCACGGGGTCTATTCAGTTTTGCTCATTCTTCTAAAACCAAGATATATATCGTGTGACTACCCAGTCACACCGTAATAGCTACCTGGGCTGACGTTCACTAGTAAAGGTGGACGGCTGGTGATTTGGTGCAGCAGTACATGGTTCCAAACGGTTTCCTGATTTCATTCTGTTTCCAAAAGCACTGCCTTTTAATGTATCCCAGGGGACTGTCATTTAATGTAAGATGCATTACTACTCCGGAGGCACGCCTGGTGCACACACTATAGCCAATGCTGTTGCTTTAAAACATTTGATACAGAAATATGTACTATAAATCAATCACACAATGTGTAGGTATGTAGTGGTGTTCAACTTGCACCTAAAACTGCTCAGAGATTCTGATGGGTTAGAAAGTCTGGCACAAAATATCAAAGGCCTCTACAGATTAGCTTCCTCAGAGGCCTCATTCTCTTTAACCCTTAAAGCAGATTATTTTTTTCCACATAGTCTGCTATCCACATACAGAGAAAAATGGAAGAAAGACCAGAGCCCAAAAGAGAATGGAAAACAAACACCTTGTAAGAGCATGGAAAAAACAAAAAACGCCCAACAACAAAACAACCACAAGCCTAATATTACTTAAGGCATAATTTGGCACACTCTGACAAGTATTTTTGTTCCTAGATGCAGTTTTCACAATTTAAGAGAGGGATATGACACTTTAAGGTACTAAAATGAATTAAAAAAAAATAAACAAAATAATCATTAGCTACTGAGAGCTAGAAAACATTCTCAAATTGCAAAATTAATGAGTACTAACGCACTGCATTTTGTAAGCCACAGCTGTTTACAGCTACACAACCAGTGCAGTGTTGTGACCAGTGAGAAAAAAGGAAGAATCAAATGTGGTGCCTGTCCTCAGAAGCGGGATATTAGTTCTTTAAATGAATCTCATTCACACAGAGGAGAATGTAGCAACAGTCTGCAGAAAACATGGACATCCAAGATGTGCAGGTCCCCTCACTACCTTGAATAAACAAAGCATCAATCTCACATTTGCACAGTAGTTTGGAGGCCCACCTACACTTATTGACAAGCCTAATTAGCTCAGGCAGAAAACCTGTGTTAATACACATATTGTGCCTGGCATTCAGCTTCATGTTGTTCAGCATTACAGCCAGAGTCTTACAGACATCCAAAGCATGACAAACACCTCCTGAAGCAAGAAAACTACATTTCAAAGTCAGCTTCTGAGCCCTCATTAACCCAGACAACTTGTTCCAATTTGGACAGGTCTGAAATTGCTCTAAATCTTGAAAGCCTGCAGGTCACCAGGCTGCTACAAATCTTATTTTGGCTCCAAAACCAAATGCCTCCTAGGAAGCTGAGGCACGCTCCCTGGGCAAAAGGTGTACGAAGAGAAAGCACAGTAACAGGGAACCTTTCTTATGCTCTACAATTCTTTTTTTGCAGATGAAGGACCTTAAGAGAATTAAGGACTTTTAACTGTCAATTAAAAATAAGTCTGATCCTTCTACTCTGTGGTAAAAGAAAGAATTGTAATTCTCATCCATGATTTTTCCATGCACCTGCAAGTTTCTAAATAGGCTGATAAAGACAAAAATTAAATAATAATTAGAAAAAAAAAACCTTCACAGGAACAATATGAAAATTCTAACCTTAAAAATGGGATGATTGCAAATCAGCCAATGGTTCTGCTAACTCACTACCATTACCCTTTTCTTAGTGAATATGTTCCAAAGCCACATAAGAGTACATTTGCTAGAACAGCAAATTGTATTTTATCCAAGCCATCTCAGTTATTTTAAAGAATAATTATGCACAGTTTTCAATGGGAAAAGAAAAGTCAATTGTGTTTAAAATTACATCATCCACAATGACATTTTTTTTGCAAACCTTTAAATTCAGAGCTAAAGGACTATGGGAAAGCTAAGAATTTGAATACTTACTACACAGGATCAAAATATACACTTTCTCAGGACCAGTATAATGAATATAATAAACAAATCAAAAGACTTCACATGGTAGAGATGGAGAAGTGTAAGTATCAGTCATTGAATCAGAACTGATCAATCAAAATTGATCTTCTGCCTCGTTCTTTAATCATGGCTTTTTTTTTTTTAATGACCTTTGTTGTAATTCCTCAAAGAATTACAGGTCCTTATATTATCAGCATTCTCTTGAGTAAATGAAATAACTAAGTACTAAAGCAAGGCACAGTAAAGTACAGTCTAAGCTATCCCTGTGCCATAAATTAAAGCAGTTAAACATTAACCACGTAGGGTTGAAACAGAAATTAGGATTCCAAGGCAATACAGTCAACAGCAGGGCTGCAGTGCTGTGCTACACACTGCACAGCTCACACTGCCCACTTACCTGATGAAGTAATCTCTTCCATCTCTGTTTGCCGTCATCTCCCATCCATAAGGTGTCCCCTGGTTCAAGCTCCAGGTCCCTGAAGGATGAGGCCAGCCTGAAGACTTATTCCTGTGGCTGCAATTTTGGGAAAGGTGGGGAGGAAGAGAGAGGGGGACAAAAGGTTATTTGTCTCTTGTACTTCACATGATTCACTTGACAGCCAAATACTTTCACAGTTGTGAAATATAGAGCCAAAACCCAGGGAAGGGAAAAGAGGTTATAGTAGGTCTATTTACATTTGTAATATTCTTCCAGTCAGTGGAAAAATACACTACCATTTCTAAATGTTTAAGCCTTTGGTTGGTGAATTTGTCATTTCCCTTCAGTCCCACATCCACAATACTAATTTTCAATAGTTTTTAGTAAAAGGGATGGAGAGCATTTCCATTCATCACCATCCCTAGCTAGAATGCCAGCTCTCAGTACAGTTTTAGCAAAAAAAAAAAAACCCAACCAAACCCAAAACAAAAAACTAACAAACCAAACCACCCACCACATGGCTGCAGATCACACACGTGGTGCAACACTTGGCATGAGAAGGAACATCAACACACATTCTCACTGCTACCAAACCATTTTTTGTTTCTTGTGCTGAAATGAAGGAAAGCCATGACACTGTTGCACAACGTGCTAAATTGATTCAATATGCAGACGTTGTTGCACTTGATCGTTATCCATTAAGCTCTTCCACCAAATAACCTTGAAAAGGCTGCAGCATCTCTGAGCACACACACTGTTATATACCACTGCTCCAGCACTCTCCGCTGGTATTCCCACTCCTGTGGAAGGGCCCAGTAGCACTCCCAAGTGACTGCTTCCCCACTCCATACAGAAAATAGATTCAGCTAGCAAGAATCATCATATTTTCCCACAGAAAGCCCCAACATTTGCCTTGATATTTTTCCCCTCACTTGCAGGAATTAAGCTAGGTGTTACCACACCTTCCCACTTTCTACTGTGGGACTTAAAAGGTTCAGAAGACAACAAATAGGTCTTCCAACAAAATTTATCAAGTCATTAGCATCTATGTACAATTTGAAAAAGGGAAAGAGCAGGAAAAGCAGGCAGGGCAACCAACAATGCTAAAGACAGGCTAAGGGCATGTGACAGACAGGCAAACAGAGCACACAACACTGAATACAATCTGAAATTTTGACATGCAAACCAAAACCACACAAAATAAGAGCATGTTTTGTATTAGTTGCTTTCTCCCTCTCTTTTCTCCACTTATCAAACATATTACAGCTTTGTTTTACATGTTAGATTTATTTAAGTTCAAATACTACCAAGGAACTTACTATCTCTTGCCACAGATAGAGATATAAGAACTTCTTTCCTTTAAAGAAAGAGATCACAATGTAATCTGACAAACACTCTTCTGAAGGAACAGAATTGGTCTCCACAGACAACTCAACAATTCATTGTAAATTGCTAAACTCAACGAAGTTGTGTATAGTTAATCTTTCCCAAAGGAGGAATTTATCATTAAAAACAAACTAGCTACTTTCCCCTCCCCCTTTATTTCAAGGATTAATCACAACTGGGAAAAAATATGGTACTTCAAAATATAATTTACATGTAAAGTAGAGCATTACAATGGAGTGCTAGGTATCATCTGATTTACCAATTACATTAAGTACTCTATCTTCAAGGAGTAGAAAAACATTTCTGTTAGCATATTCAAACACTGGTATTTGCCATAAGACAGGGCTTAAATCTAATATTGAACATGATAAGACTCTTAATAAAATTACAGTTATTCAAGGTTAATCAAACAAATAAATGTCAGATATGCTACATTACCCCATATAAATACAACTAAAACATTTCTGATGCAAGGAATTGAAAAAACAGTCATCCAAAGCAAAAAGTAAAATACTTTCAATACTGTTTCATGCAGTTTCTTGTTAAGCTGAGTGTAAACATTCCTTTTTCTCCATAAGCTTGACAGAAGAAGAAAGGGTAGTCCCTTCTTTTAGACAGGAGCCATTCCACAATGTAAGAATGACAGCTTAACATCTACAGACTTCAAATCACACTTTAGAGTACTTGGAATCCTAAACACTGCAGTTTAACTAAATAAAGTAGAAAGTAACCTTTTTTATCAAGACTATATAAAGGGATACCCACTCATTTAACTTTTCAGTTTAATTAGACGTGTTTCACAAACTCTCTGCTATAGTTTCACCATCTGTAAAATGGGTACAGTGACATTTAAATTCCTAAGTAAATCGCATCAAACTTCTATTATCAGTAAATTTGTAGAAGCATAGGACAATGATAATGATCAATATTATTACTCTCTGCATTCAAACTGCAGGCTCATCTTGATATGGATTATAACATCAGTGGATTTTAAGGTAAATTTCATTCCCTTGAAAGCTTTCTTTGAGCCCTTAAAACATTAATGATGTCAGAACCTATCATATATGATGGGTAATAACTGTCCTACTTAACTATAGATATATCTATATGTGATCTACTCCTCCAGACTTTCTTATAATCAGTGGGACACAAATTATCACTTGAGACATTGTATACACCTACATTAGATGTGTGCAAATTTGACAAAGTGGCCGCACAGGGAAAATAAATACAGAACTTTTCCTATAGTTACTGTACAATTCAATGATAAACAGTCATGTCATAACAATAAGACGTCTTTACACTCAGAGGTGATTAGCATTGGGGATTCCAAGCTGCCTGTACAGTCTGAAAAAAAGAGAGAATGAACTGCATGTCTTTTCTACACCTCCCTCCACCTGTTGAATATCATTCTGTTTGTCTGCAAGGATTCTGCTCAACGGCCGCTACGAAGGGATGGCAAAGATGAGAAAAATGCCAGGAAGAATACCAAAGGCTCTGGAGGCAACTACGAGTGGGTCAGGCATTTCACCTGGGGGAAGGACAAAGCCATTTTGGCAGTCTTTAAGTCAGGAGGACGTCTCAGTGGTGAGGAAGATCATTGGGACCGGGAGATCCCAGTCCAAATCCTATATCCCTGCAGGTGATCTTGGATAAATCCCTCAGCTCACTGATCAACATTTGCCATTTCGTTCCTGCACAGATAAAGGAGGAGGAGCACACCAAGACTGATCAGATTTCTGGAAGACTTGCACACTTCCAAAGATGAGACAGACAAAGGAAATGCACCTTCTATCTCAGCAAGCCTGCCTGCACAGACAGCACTGGCACCGCCGCTACCCACTCTTTGTTGTCCATCACTGTCCCTGCTTATTCACAGCAGTGGGACTTGCTGCTGGAGCATCTGTTGGAGCACAGCTCTTAGCTGTCAAATTTCAAACTTCATTGGGAAAGCCTAGGCCAACATCATGCCAGCAGAGGTCTGAAAACAAGGCAGATTGGCTAGAATGTTCCCTCAACAGGTTTTTTACATTCTTGCTGCAGAAGTACAAAATCTGATCTCTCCAAATTGCTTCACATTGAACAATCAGTTCATTAAATCATGGCAGCGGTGATCACTGAAGTGGTGTGTAAGGAACCATTGTTCCCTGTGGAGGGACCTTCTGACCGATAATCCAATAACTGTCCCACAGTGAATATCTTCAGGTCAGCCTTTTTTCTGTCAGTGCTTGAGGAATGGCTGAAACATGAGATCATATGGGAAGTCTCACATGCTGTATCAGTGGTATGCTACTTACATGATATGTAGAACATACTCAGCATAAACCACGGCACAAACAAGAAGTGCAGGTCCATAGTAGTACCCACATCTTTTACAAAGACCAAAACTAGAACAGTTTGAATTTTTAAAGCATACTATTAGATTTTAATGTCCATAGCAGTTGAGATAGTGTTAATGACGAAAGCAGAAAACAACATTATTCATTCTTTAAAACACAGAAAAATCAAACATCTAAATAGGCTGGAAAATTCAATTTTTTAAAAAATAGCATCTACAGAGTCAGACAAGAGGCATGTAATATTGCCCTAAACTTATTTTTTTAACTAGCAACTTGAAATTCCTTCTAGTAAGTCTTTGCTCTAGAAATCTTGATGGACTTTTAAAATGTGCCACCTCTATAGCCCAAGCCTATAAATTTTGTTACAAATGTAGTGCTTCCAAAACTAGTGGAAACTAAGCTCTTAGGCTGTAATTTTAAAACAGCATAAACTGGCATGGACACAAAAGCAGCATTCCCATCCTCCCAGTATCAGACAGTCCTGCTTCACATCACAGATGCTCGTGTGCCAATGAAAGTAAACTGGTACACCTTAAAATTAGCAGCTATTTTTTGCCATTCTGATTCATCTCTGCCTACTCCATTGGCCTCACAGATGGCCACACAGCAGCAAAAATGAAGTGTAAGACAAAAACTGCCAGCTTCAAATAGTCCTTTGGCAAAGACAAGACAGAAAGCATTCAATTAAAATTCAATGCCCCAAATGTATTTCATGTATTTAGTGTCTAATGGGGCACAACACTCAGTATACAGGATTAGTGCGTCTACCCACCCCAAAGATGGACATCATGTTTACAATGACCCTTCTCTATGGACAAGGGACACCATTCCTTAGGAATTATATTGGTCATGGAGCTGGGGGATCTGTCATATCACTAGGGCAGTCTTTACTGCCTTGCCCAGGAATTCCAATTTGCAGTCTGCTGACAGATTTAAAACAGTAATAAAAAGTAGTAGCAACCCTGAAAACCTCCACTTCTCTTTTTTCCCCCCCTGTAATTTGAAGAAGGCAGAGACCTGGTTAGTCTTGTTCATAGTGACCTTCATTCCCGCTTCTTGCATTCCTCTACTGGGTGGGAAGGGGAAGAATTTTATTTATGTATTAGGTTTTTAGTAGCTCTCATTCCATGACTATCACTTTCCCTGACTGGCACTGGTGTAAAAAAGGTATCTATCTGTATTCTCATGGCTGCCTGCCACTTTTTGTTCAATGCCCTCTCACACTTGCAATGGTGAACAATGTCTCCCTTTTTACCCTCTCCATGCTGGTTATAATCCAGGAGATCTCTAACGTATCCCACCATCAACCTTCATGGAACAGTCTTCACTGCAGGCTAAGGAGTCCTGACCTGTGAAGCTATTTCTTGTACAAAGGTTTTCACAGGCTTGATCATTCTCATTGTCTTTCTCCAAAATCCCTCCAGTTCTATGCTTCTGTTGAGACAGAAGTTTGGGCTTTCACTCAGGTTATAGCTTATATTGATGGGCTGCCTCTTTGGCAGAAATCCAGCAGAAAGTACCTCAACATGTAGTTGAAGACTATTTCTGTGTCTAGGGTCTTAGTGAAGGGCTAGAGGTTAATCTCTGTTCTAAAGCTGGCCTCTGAATTTGCAAGCTTTCTACGCCAATTGACTAGCTCTCCACTAGGTGTAATTTGGAGCTCCAACATTTCACTCTGTGTACACACCAAAATTTTTATTTCAAGCATATGAATCTGGAGATGAATTCTGTATCACTTGCAGATCACCTGTATCACTCTGTATCACCCCTGCCACAAATAGTGAGCCCTTATTTTAAAACTGCTGCATAATGTAATACAATTGGCAATTTTTTAAATCTTATTATTTATTCCCCATTCTGTAGCCCCTTTCAAAACACCTACGAGCACCAAAACAAGTGCAAACAGCTTCCAAGCTCCCAGCACCATTAGTTTTAAGTGAGAAATTTTACACTACATTTATCAAATGAGCTCATTTAACACAGAAAGCTTTAAAATTTTGGGCTGGATACCCTCTATCAACTTGTTACCATTTGCTTCAGTGATCTGATCTCTAAGATCAGTTGCAAACTTTTCCAGTTGGGACACGTCTTCCAAAAAGTCCCCATCAAAGCAGTTCCCTTTGAAAACTCCCCTCCAACACAAGGCTATAAAAACCCCCTCAGCTTTCTTTGTCCTATGACTTATTTTCTCCCAGAGTTGCTTTTAGTTAAAAGAGTTAGCTCATGGACTAGCAAAAACTGAAGTTATCCAAAGAGTTTCTGACAGAAATCTTCATAATTGCGTAAAATCTCAGTATGTGCTGCCATGTGGAGCCATATGATTTCCCTAAATATAAATAATTTAAAATATTAATATTCTATACATGTTCTCTCTTCAGTTATGAGTAACTTTTTAAGTATCTACCTATTTCCTCTGTTGATTAAAAGAGTGGAAGGATTATGTTCTAATCTTCTACAGCAATCCCTTGGACTGCTGCAACTGCAGTGGATGGCTAAAGTTACAGAACTTGGACTATGAATATTCACAGTATAGTGCTGTGTTTACCATTTAGATATTTAATATCTTGGAATCATTTTGTTTAACATCTGGATGTTTCTCATAGTAATTCCTTATTTACAGGAATTATTTTATTACTAAAAGCACTATGAGCAGGGGCATCGGTGACCCACACAAGGCTGACCATCTAACACAAGTAACTAAGCACTCCTATTAGACTAATAGTGTTGATACATTGGCTTCCTTTATGTTACCATACTGAGAAAAAACTTCTAAATTTTGAGTCTGGGCATGTAGCCTGGCTTCATTTCAATTCTCCGCTGGTACAAAAGCCAGTTCTCTGCCTCCTACATTCCAATATATAAGTCAGTCCTTCTCCCACCCATCGTAAAAGAAAGACATCCTGAACAAAAGCCACATTACACTCCCAAAAGTTCCTTATGAAGGAAGCAGAGTCTAGCCAGAGAGGTACCTCCCAATGAGGTACCGTGAGGAACACCAGAGATAAAACATTTTGTATTATTAGCTTTTAAAAGTAAGAACACCACTCCTGAAGTATCTGCAGGGCAGATACTCCTATCTGGGAATAGGAGACATTATTGTGACTCAAGTGGAGTTCAGTAACTGTCTTTCTATGATATTTAATCTTCCACTGCCTCAGGAACAAAACTCTGCTTTCTCAATCCAGGTGTCACCCTCTCCTGTCCCAGAAGTAAACTTACCACAGTAAGTTTACTTCTGTCCTACCATTTTAACTTGAAAAAATGAGAAATGGAAGTTTTAAAGTTTTAAAGACTTTGTAGACGTACTATCAAAATCAATTATCGTACCCTGCTATCGAAACTCTCCTGAGGGTACACAGACATGATGGACAATATTATCTGGATCCAAGACCAAGGACATGGATAAGCTTGTTGTCTTTGCAGAGAAGTAGTCCTACCAGAAGCACAAAAGTAAAAAATTAACTGCTCAGATGCACTCCGCTGTACTAAAAAAATAATTGATACTACTTTTAGCAAATCATGCAAGTACAGAAGGGAACCCTAATGACTTCAGATATTCTTCATCTTCTGAAACCTTCAAATCTTTTCTGGGATAAGAAAGTGTAAGGGTTTAATCCTCATCTAAATGTGTGCTATCTTTGAGCTTGTGGAAACTCTGTGTCAGCTAAGAGAAATTTGAGGGGTATCACCCCACAAGTGATTTAATCATAAGAACATAATGCTAGAAAAATATTTTTGCCCTGTGACACCTGTCCATCTCAGTAATCTTGCAACACATCCGTGCTCTGGGCAAAGGTAGAATAATGTTACTGTACCCTTCAGGCTTGTCTGGAATTTTCTCCCAGCATCATGCATCATCAGATAAACACAAATGCTATTCACAAAATAAAGATATCCCCCTTTCTTGTACCTTCTAGTACTTTTTTCTACTTATTTAGTAAGGTCTATGCCTTGTGCCAGTTGTTCAGAGTCTCCAGCTCAGAGTTTTGCTTTCTTAGGCACTAACTACTCCTCAAACTCTGGATGAAGCAAATAACTCCACACCTTTTTTCCCTTTCCCCATCTTCAACCACAGATGCTCTGGATTATTCACAATTTCACCAAGTAACACTCATTCTTACTCCAAATAAAAAATTATGCTAAGGGCTTCACTCAACCTGTAAATCCTTCGGTGGAGCAGAAAAAACCTCAAGTACAATTCAAAACTTCATATTGAACTCCCCTATGCCAAATCACAACACAGTATAGAAGCCGCATTTCTATAAAATCCTGCCAGACTATTTTTGTCACAAATTACATTAGCTTCCATCTCCTCAGTGCCTAAAACAGATTTCAAAATGGCAGCATATGCCTGGGTTGAGAACAGAAGACACTCTGATGAATTCCTCCTTCAGAAGTCATTGCTACTGCTGCCAATCATGAGACAATGAGGGCCCATGGCCCTGTAGCTGTTCAGAAAAGTAAGGGATCTCTTTTACCAGGGATTCCATGGATGCCACTCCACTACAGCTCCTCTGCCAGACAAGCAGGGAAATACAGCAGCAGGTGCCCATCACTTTGTGAGGGGAAAAAAGGACAATTCCACATAATCAGAAAAGTCCACTCATGGACTTTTGGAGCCACTCATAGGCTCCAAACACTTCAGCATCAATTCCAGACTCCTGTCTGTATCACAGGTAGGACAGAGCGATGAAGAACACGGAAACCACTGGCTGTTCAAAATGTACACTGTATCCATCACACAACATTATATGAGGATTTGTTCCTCTCAGTCTGAAACTACAACATAACGTTACTTCCTCACAAGCTTTGTTCCAGTGGTCTATGTATAGAACATTTTGCCCCACATATCTTCTCTACCTGATCTGTCCAGATGCACGTACTCAAACAGCACAGCGAAGAAGTACCTATGGAACATGGGGTTTGTCTTCAGTTAGATAGAAAGCTACTCAGCATTGAATGGTAGTTCCCCAAAGAGCCACTGTTGTCCACTGTGGCCCCAGAACTAACAAAGTTCAAAAGTATAGGAAGCACATTGGGCCAAGGAATAAAAGAAACCTTGTGAGGCAATGGTGGTCTGTTCCAGGCACTAAAAACCTCCACGTGCCTTGGAGAGGGGACAAGGTAAAGCCCTTGTCATTCCCTGAGGTACCTTGCCTTCCCTGGAATGCTTCCTTTCTTGTCTCTGATTCACAAAAAGTTTTAACCTCTTCATCACTGATGTAGCTGTTGCTTGCACTGTCCTGTTCAATGTAAGCTGAGTTTTTAATTTTTGCAAAAAAATGTGCATGTATTCTGATTCTCTACAGTCATTACTGTCCAGGTAATGCACTTTCATGTCTATTGTTTTTTTTTGTTCTGGGATTTTTTTAGTTGTTTGGGGTTTTGGTTTTTTTTAAATATCTGATACAGGTCACATTTTCATTTCCCTGTCTTCTTCCTCCATGTATACATCCATTATCATTAAAAATGTGCCCCCACTACATAGAAAACAAAAGCCTCCATTATAGCTCCTTTTAGACTGCCAGGACTTTTCATTTAGAGGGGTCATGTCTGACCTCATCAGACATCCAGGTCCTGAAGGAATTGCTTTCACCTTCAGAATTTTGTATTGCTAAAGCCAGAAAGTACTCAAAGCAGCAAATAATGGTTGGGACTTGGATGCTTGTGAAAGGCTCTTTGACATTCTGCTCTATACGATGCTTTACCTTCCCGCTGATGTGCGCTAGAAAGTCTCTAAAAACTGATCTGTGCGAGATGTTTTTCTCTGTTTTAATGGGGATTTTGACCCTAGGCTTTCTCAGGTTTACTCAGTATTTCAGAAACACAACAAACAAACAACCAAAAGTATAAGAAGCATGTTTGTCTCTTTCTCATTTAGTGAATAGATTATTGGTATTTCTTTCTAAATATTCAGAAAAACCTTTTTAATTTTTTTTTCTCAACCTAGTACATGCTGGAAAACCTTATCATATGATACCTATCATCCCCCTAGAGCAGGTACAAAACTCATTTTTCATACAATGCAATCCCTGAAAAATTCACAACTGTTATCAGATGCTGAATTTTATTCCACATAACATTGTTATGGGTTTTTTTTTTGCTTTGAAGTCTTGTTACCTCTGCTCTCAATGAATTCTGTTCTCCTCTTACTGGTTTTTCAGTAAAGTGAAGCCATGACTCACTGGTAAGTTTCAGTGAGAAGTTCAGGAGTTTTACCATTTCTGTCTTATGGAAAAAAGTCCCATAAAGTCTGTGATAGAAATGTTGTCTAGCTCATTGACTGCAGTGTTACTAATAATGAGAGTTTATTGTAGTATAGAGTAGAGCACTGGAAATGCAATGGTGTAAAATTGCATCATATTTTAAATAAAAGTAACAGTACAGTGTATCATTTTTTACCACCTATTACACAACTGTCCATTTTACGCCATAAAAATTTGAGGTGTATGTATTCATTAAAATTTAATTATGTGCACTGTATTTGGAAAAGCAAAAGGGAATCTCATTTTTATGCATAGTGAATTTTGCATTTTTTTCAGTACCCTGGTATGAATACAACCTGCCTGCTGGGAGCCAACAGACGTATAATCATACACTAAAAAAAGCAGCTCAGAAAACTTTCAAGCACTTCCTGGGAGACTAGTTCTGTAAAGATGTTACCCATGTTTCAGGCCTGTGGTCACCTGAAAATTCTTCAGGACAAGCTCATGCTGTAAGGTGACATTTTAGCCTGTAGGAGAGTAACGTTGCATTAGAAGGATTTTGGATGCGGTGAATTGCCAAAAAAGAAACAAAGTTGCTCTTATAAAGCAGAATTAAAGCCTAAATTCCTATTGCTCAGATTTGGTAGCAACTCCTTCTACATCTCAAGAAGAATTCCATCAATAAAACAGTAGAACAAAAAATCTGCCTGGATCTTAGTTAAGAGCAGAGTATTGCAGAGAAGAGAGAAGAGGGAAAACACCCACATACTAGTTCTTCAGATTTCAACTATGACTTAGTCTCCTCCCTTTCAATTTCCTGGGAAATACAGAGAAATGGTCAATAAATTAAATAATGTTAGCCTGTCTTAAACATATTTTGTAAATGAAATTAAAATAATACTATCCTCTTAATTTTGGAGATGAAAGAAAAAATTATTTAAAATATTTTCCCTACACAGAAATTAAATAATAAGAAGCATCGCTGAGCAGTGATTCCAGAAGTTCCAAGAACCCAAGAGTCATCTCCTTATAAGACACATTGAAATGAGATACAGCCACTGATCCCTGACTAAGTTTGTTTTCCGTAAACCTTTAAAATCATTACTTAGAAAAATTATATCTTTTCACAGGAGAAGAATAAGGAATGTATCTGCCAATACCAGAATTAGTCTTTAAAATTCAATTAATCAAAAATCTCAGTACCAAAGTAATCAGTCTGTTAGGCTTACGTCTACTTCAAGTACTATATATAAGCACATAATTGTAGTTCAAGGTATTTTAATCTACCTTCTGGATTTAAAAAAACTCAATATTCCACTTGGTTTTAAAATAAAATTCTCAAAACTGTGAATATATAATAAAATATCCATCCTACTATTTAAAGGCTAATGGCACTATGTACTTTTCTATACTTCATTCCCAGACAGAAGTTGCAAAAAACTTCAGAAAAGGACCACATAAAACCTGTGCTGGGCAATCTATTTACATTCTCAAAACATCTGCAAAGAAGCCTGTGTTTCTACTGCTACTGTGGTACAAGATTGGGATTTTTTTTCCTTCTTTTCTTTTATTTTGAGTTCCTTTGTATTTTTCCATTAAGAAAATTATGGTTTATATGGCAACATACTGAGAAATAATGTAAGTAAAGGATATTTTGAGTAATAGTCAGAAGTTTTCACCAGTGGTAAGAAGCCTTCATCCAAATAGGAGGTTATTTAAAGCACTGTAAACATAAACCCAAGCAAATTTGAAGCAGTTGCATTCTTAGGAAATCACCAACACTTGGCATGTTCTGTCACAGAATTATGTTGCAAACCAAGACACATGTAAAACCTTAACAAATCAGAAAGAATAAACTGGGGGAGAGGGTTTTAAACTTTTTTCCTTTGTCTTAACTCCACATGACTCCACAAAGTGCGAGCCAACAAAATGGAACCAAAGTCTTGGGTTTCAAATATATTTTAGGACTTATATACTTAAGGGCCAAGTGCAATACTTAACTATATGCATAAATAGAATAAAAGAATATAAGGTGTCTTGAAAACTAACTCATGTAACTGACTGAAGATTTGAACAGAAGATATGCAAATGCAGTTCAAAACGAGAGAAATGATCTCGGAGTACTAGTCCTTTCAACACATACTATAGTGGAACTCAGAACGAGGTGGGCAAAACATCCATCCATAAGTGACAGGCCCAGTTTCCTGTGACTTTTGATCTAGACACATATTCAGGAATGATTTGCAAAATCTTTCTTTTTTCTCCCTTCTCCACTGGTCAACGTAGGTGCAGTTTCCTGAAATTCCAAGGAAATTACTGATTTCCAGGCAAGGAGCTACAAAAGTGTAAGGTTGCAAAAGAAAGACAAGAGGCAAAGGAAGACATTTCTTGTTTACAAGTGGTCTTGAAAGAAAGAAAACCAAGACCAGGGCCAACTGTAATGATTTACAAGAACGCCATCTGTCCACGAATACCACCACAAGGAGCACCAGTAACACTGACCTTCTCCATCAACCTAGAATCACTTTTTACCCATTATTTAGACTTTACATATACACTGCAGCCACACACTTTCTGCTGGTGGGTTTCAATTACTGCTTTGCTAAAGAGAAACAAAAATGTGTATTTTTAAGTGAATTCACATGACTGCACCGTTTCCTTTAGTTTGCCTTTTAGATTAGCAGCAAGGCTTAGAGTTTAATTTGAATGTCGCTTCTAATACCAGCTGCCCAAAGACCAATGGGCCCTCTTCCCATCTTCATCTTCCACAATCAACAGCAAAAGCTCTTGCTGAACACTGAGGCAGCTGTGCTCATGCTCCATCAGCAGGCGTCACAGGATCACAGGACAACTCTCTTTGGAAGGGACTTCAGGAGGCCAGCTACTCAAGCTTCCTGCTCAGAGCATTTCAGCATGCTTCACATAAAACAATACGAAAAATACACTGAAAACTTAGTTGCCTGGAGTTATATACTTGAACTCTCTGTGTCTATCCTATTAATCATTAAGCAAAAGACACAAATTTACTTATTCTATTCTTTGCTGTTTTTTGGTCTATATCCCTGTTCTTTCTCTATCAGTATTTCCTAACCCAACAATTTTTAAAGATAAAATCTGGAAACAAAAACGTAATGCAAAATGCATTTTTTTTTCTTTAATTTATCACCTGAAAAACACTCTGCAGGTAAATAGTACTTTTATGACCAGAAGACAAAATTTAAGTGTGAGATCTTTTTGCAATGCATAAAAGGCTCCTGAACTACTAAGGCTCCAGCTATCTAAATCCCTAATATCTTATGATATTAAGTCATTTAGTTATGTGTCTAGGCAAATGGACTCATAAATTTCTTGTAATAACAGGTTCTTAGAAACAAAATGACACACACACAAAAAGAAAACCCCACCAAAACCATAACTCAAATCTTTTCTCCTTCAATTTTCATCAGACCTTGGTTATATACTGTGGTAGGAATTTGGGTACATGCGTTTGCATATATCCTGGCAAGCTGCAACTGCATCGCCACTGTGACAGCTACTAGAAAGTCCCATAAAAACTCTCCCAGCTCTCTGCAGGTGATAGCTAAGGGAAATGATACAGGCGGAGGTACAGCCAGTTCAGCTAACCTACTTACAGCCACTGACAAGCAGCTTCCTAAAGCTCTTGCAGCCGAAAATAAAAGTTTCCCTGCATTCAGAAAACTGGAGGCACTCTGGGACTTACACAGGCTTAATACTGTTCTCTGACACAAAGGTTACAGTGTTTCTGCCTGTTTTCCTACAGCAATACTGATGAATCTGCAGATTGTAACTGCATGTTCTAACCACAAAGCACACCTATACACATATTTAGATAGAATTCAGCTCTTTGAAATTATGTATTTGCTATGTTTGCAGTTCTTAGAGCTTGCTATAAATTGCACTGCTAAGAGGAATTAAATGAGGCACAGGATCAATAGAGGAAAATGTGTGCGAGAGCACAGAGAAACACAAGAGTTTAATAGTCAACGCAATTCTGAGATAAACCTGCGCCGGGGGGGGGCGGCTCCTGGGGGACTCCCAGCCAGCCCTGGACCCCACCACACACATGCAGCCAGCCCGGGCGCACAGGGATGCACTACTGGACCAGTAGTCAGCCTCAGGATTCTCAGTCACCTAGCCAGTCGCAGAGCCCCACACCCCATGGAGCAGTCCAGGAGGACGCCAGAGCCTACTTGGGATGGGTACTAAGTGTTGCTGTTCCACGAAGAACAGCTTTTGCTGGCAAGCTTTAGCCCAAGCAACAGGTCAGCAGGCTGATTTTATCACCCACCACTCCATTATACTTCACAGAGCTATTTTTATATCTTCAATGTATTAATTCTCCCACCCATTTTCTGAAGCACAGACCCAGAACTTGACAGCTTACTTTCCATAAAGACATTCAGAAATGCTACATGTGTTCATACGGGCCTAGTTATTTATAAAACAGTCAAAAAAGTGCCTGGTAACAGGAGTTTTCACTGTGCCATTTTCTATATTTCTATTGGAGCCCACTTGAACATTTAGATGCTTCAATATCCTTAAAAATCTCATTGAAATGATTTACAAAGATAAATCTAAGTTCAAAACAGCACAGGTTCAGGTTTTATAAACATTATCAAGTTTAAGTAACTTTAGACCAAGTAAGCCATTAATAAAGTACATTAGTATGTCAACAAGTACACTGTTGATGGATTATTTAGAAAATTTTATTTTAAAGGTCATACCTTTAGACATTTAAATCTTCTGTTTATCATAGTCTTTTTTAGCATGATGCTCCAAAGGGCCACGGCAGATCTCAATGATCAAGACGGTAACCACATTCGATACCATACTGATGGAACTCTGTTCAACCTGAGGCGACTGAAGGCCCACACCAAGACCTTAAACCATCTTGTCCGGGAGCTGCTTTATGCTGATGACGCCGCCCTTGTTGCACACACAGAAGCAGCTCTGCAGCATTTAACATCCTGCTTTGCAGATGCTGCTGAGCTCTTTGGGCTGGAAGTCAGCTTAAAGAACACAGAGGTCCTCCATCAACCTGCACCTCAGGAAGTCCCCCATCATCCCCACATCACCATTGGACAATGAGAACTCAAATCAGTCCAGCAGTTTAATTACCTAGGCAGCCTCATCTCCTCAGATGGTAAGATTGATGGAGAGATAGACAACAGGTTAGCAAAGGCATACAGTGCCTTCGGAAAGCTTCATAAAACAGTTTGGTGAAATAAACACCTGAAGAAAAGTACCAAGATCAGTGTTTACAAAGCCATAGTGCTGTCTACTCTCTTGTAGGGATCCGAATCATGGGTCATCTACCAACACCACCTGCGTCTCCTAGAGCGCTTCCATCAGTGCTGTCTCTGTACAATCCTAAACATCCACTGGTCAGATTATGTGACCAATACATCTGTTCTAGAACAAGCAGCAGTCACAAGTATTGAGGTCATGTTACTGAGAACACAGTTGTGCTGAGCAGGGCACGTCTCCAGGATGAAGGACCACTGCCTCCCTAAGATCCTACTTTATGGTGAACTTGCCACCAGCTGCTGCAAGAGAGGAGCCCTGAAGAAAAGATACAAGGACTCCCTGAAACAACATCTCAGCCTTGGCCATATTGATCACCATAACTGGTCTACTCTGGCCTCAAATCAGGAGGCCTGGAGACACACCATCTATAACACTGCTGATGCTTTTGAGAAAGCACGCAGGATCACTCTCGAGAAAAGACAATGCAGAAAGAATCGTGCCTTGCAGAATATAGCTCTTTCTAGATCTTTGAAATTAAAGTTGTTATTCTAATTTATAATTTAAATAAGAGAATAATATTTTGTTCTCAAATTACAATATGCTGGTTTTAAAAATTCACTTTAGAGGGCAGTACTTACACATGGGGGCTATGGCTTTACAACTGAAGACAGACAAAAATTCTAATCCTGTCTAATGTGGTGGAACTTTTACTACTAACTTCAGTGGGGTCAGGTTTTTATCCCAGGAGTATGATCAACAACAAACCCTAGTACTTAACTCAGTGGAGCTGCTGAACTCCACAGCACATGACTGGTCTCCTCATTTTCCCCAGCAGGCAAGCTGAAGCTCTCAACAGGTATGTGTGCAGATGGCAGGCACTGGAGTGCAGCACATGCCCAGAAATGTTGCCATCTACATTAGCATTTCACCCAGCATAAAATTAGCTCCACAGAGCTGACAGCACAAAGAAACAATACAGGGTAGTTTGGATGGTAAATATTTACAGTCTGCCAACTTGGACTGTAACAGCCTTAACTTTGCTGCTGGGTGAAACATAGTTGATTTAGAGCCCTGAAGACAAGTTGGTTTACTTACTGTATAAAAAGGATGCTCATTCCTTAACAGGTAAATGGACATATATCTGTGAGGATATACTTCCTGCCCCCAGACCCCAAATGTAAATATTTAAGAGAAAGTTTAGAAAATAAACTTGTTTTCTTAAAAGTCACCACAAGGAAGTTTTTTCCTTTCATCAGCTCTGTCAGAGCAGGCAGACATGTAGGCATATTTGAAATCCAAGTAGGCAGTGAGCAATCTTTCTTAAACCGGTCTTTGTGACTGACTGTGGCATTAATACCGACATTTTGATGCCTATAAGTTTACAGGACAGGACACTGTGACATTATACTCCTGCCAAAATAAGTAAGCATGATTTATTTATCTCTTTTTCTATCAAATACTACATTTGCACAATCAGTTTAAATTCTTTACACTTTTGAAGCCAGGTAAAACCTGGCAAGTGAATTTAGTAGAGCAATGTGAGGATTAGAGAGAGTTAAACACAAGATACAAGCTTTGAGCAAGGCATAGAAAACTTAGTATTAAGAAACAGTGGAAGCAATAAATTCACTGGAATACAGGACACTCTGACATGAGGGAACATGGGCATGAACGGGGAGAACTAGAAATGCTAGCACACACAAAAAAGGACATATGGAAGAAAACAAAGGCAGATAAGAAAAGAGGCAAGCCAAGAAACCAGAAACTTCTGCCAGACATTGGAAATCCCTGCCAAATGCACAAGGAAACTACCCAAATTAGGGAAGGTTCAAAAGTTTATGAGGAGGATGATGAAAGGACATTGGGTTCATGATGAAGGAAGACAGGAACTACCACCGAAGTTCTCCCCAAATTAGAGACCACGCCTCTAACTCCGCCTCAACTCCACCTGTTATGAATATTAAAAGTAGATGTTGCAATGTAATGAATATTCATAATATGTGATGCAATTGCTTGGCAAAAAGTGTATAAAAGCTCAAAATTGTAAGTTTCTCACTGAAGCAGTTTTGTCCAGGGCAACCTGGCTGCTTCCCGGTCGTGAAAATAAATACCTCCTGCTTATAGACTGAAAACTCTGTCTCTGAGCAGTTCCTCTACGCCTTCTTTGGGGCATAAATTTGGCATCACATTTTATGATCAACTGAGGAGCAGTATATCTAGCTACAAGTAAAAAGGAGAAAAAGGAGACATGCAAATATATAATATATATACACATGCAATGTATGCATGAAGTATTACAAACACACATCTTGCAAAGTACTTTGTTTTCCCACCATGCTCTATTTCATCTTGTAGCTTTTTTTTCTTCTTCTCAATTTTGTTATTTTAGAATTGGGACCTCTGATTTTATTAAAAGTTTCATTATTTTGTCTACTAATAAAACTTCCTGGAATCTTGCTTTTTTATGATAACTTACATTCTGTTATTAAAAAAAAGTTTTCTGGGCTCAAAGAGGGGAATGAAATTTTTTAACTATGAAATGCCAAGGCAGAAGAGATATTGCATAATAACTTTCATACAAGTCCTATTGTCCTGATTTGTCTGGGACAGACTTACTTTTCTTCTTAGACACCTACTAATGAGAGATCTGACAGACCATTAATTGTCCTTCCATATTTATCCTTAACCACATTTTTTAAAAATCTACTTCACCTGCCCCAAATCACAAACTATAAAAAAAAAACCTTCCGCAATTTGTTTACGGAGGAACAGAAGATGAAATATGCTGGTCCTTTTCCTTAAAGCTGCAAGGGGCTTAGCAACAATTTTAGAGATGACATACAATTTAAAGTATACACAAAAGTCCAAATACTGCATCACTTACATGGCAATAGAAAAATATAAAGACAGAATAAAACTGAAGGAAGAATAAGTCATATTAATAAGTCTGCGTAATCTCTTCTTTTTACATTTCCAAAGGCTCCACTTCTTCCAACACATATAAAGAGCCACTGTGTAACTGAGTACTTTGCTTCCAGAATCCTTGCTAGTGTTATACATCAGCCTTCTCTAGTATACAGTGGCAAAATACAAGCTACTTTGAAATTCAAGCAAGATCCCTGCCCCTCTTAAGTTGTGATATTTTCCCTATCTTACCCTTTAAAGTGTAACTTTTTAAAGAAACTATTCCTGTCTACTTCTTTTGCAAATCTCCATGGACTCTCCTTCATTCCCCAGTAGCATACATCTTACAGTTGCTCCCTTTGGTTCCTATTCAAAGCAACACTTTGATTTCTTTTCAGACTCTAAAGCAGACACTAATAAGTTTCTACTTTCTGGATCAACTACAGACAACAGGATTCAAAGAGCAAAGCAGATCAGCTCTTGCAGCATGGGATGGCAACTTGGTATGATCCACCCTCAGTTTAAAACCTAGATCTCACAATTTGACATCTAGAATAACTTCTTTTTCAGATTCAGACATTATTTTTATATCGTATGCCAGTCAATCTCCCTGGTAATAACAAAGGATTTCTAAAAGATATAGTTTGTAATGACTGTACAATTAAATTGCTAAAATATAAGTGACATGAGAGTCCTTCATTTAAGCAGAAACGACTTTTGTAGTTGGGCTCTGTTTATTTGTGTCACTGTGACACCCCATTGCTCCGCCAAGAGAAAATGCTGACCCAAAGAGTCAAGGAGACAAAAAGCATCACCATTCTGAAACAGGTAACCTTTGCAATCACACCTCAAAGAAGTAACTCAGTGCTCAGAACACACTTTTTTGCTGATAGTTTGTAATGGCTGCAGAGCTACACAGTTTCTCTGCTGTCATTCCTCTGTGCCCTGGCCACCGCCTGCCACAGAGAAACACGGCACAGCTGTTGACAGCCTTCCTTCGGCTGTGTCCTTCTGAGGCTCTCAACAGCCTGCCTCCAGGGTAGCACATGCCATGACTTTCCTTCAAACCTCTCCCCTCCTCCTTCAGCAGGATGAGCAAAGGCTCCCCTGCCACAAGCCCTGTGAGGTGACAAGAGTCATAGGAGACACTCAGACGGCTCTGAGCCCCATCTCAGAGTGGGAAAGAAGCCCTGTGAGGCATAAGTGGGAAGTTTCAGCCTTGCTCTGAAAGTGAAAGAGCTTCATGTCAGTGGCAAGAATGTTCCCCCACACAAAAGACAAACACGAGTTTGCATTTGGCAGCATTGGGTTTAAATTAAATTAAACCCTAAAATGCCTCACAGCCAGCTCTGCTCTCTGGTTCATCATTTTCTGTTAAAGACTTGTGCATTAGGCATTTGGCCATAAGCAGGAGGAAATGCCAAGCTGAAATGTTTGCTGTCCTTGACATCTGGCCCTGAGTCCTATTAGTAAGTTTTGAGCTGTCTTTCCCATGGCAAAAACTGTTCCCTTGCTGCCAGCCCTCAGGGCCTGCCTCCCTGTGGTAAGATGCTGTAGTTAGACCTACAGCCCCATACAGCTTGTGCATAGGGACTGCCCTAAATCAATCACAAAAATGTCACCAGCAAAGAGATCAGACCTCCATATTGCTTGTTACTGCACATTCTCTTTTATCTGTTAAGAGGATGCTGCTCGCTTCCCTTCAGTCTCATCTCCCAATTTCTGACAAGTTTATAAAACCCTGGTATGATTTTCCTTTGTCGTCGCTGCTGTTGCATTTTCCTCCACCTTCCCCCCACCAAAAACCTCTGAGAAGGCAGCCATCACACTCTTCCAGAGTTCGCTTTTTATAACTGCTCTACTTCCTCTTATATTTTCTTCTGAGCATCTCTGAGCACCACCTCTATGTTCATTAATATTTCCTCTCTATTGAGGAGGAAGGTACTTCTCAGTTTACTGGCATATTTGGTTCATGTGCTTTGCTGCACGTGGAGTCATAAAACATAAAACATTTTCTGCATTCAAACAATACAAACTTAGTCTGACACCAAATTTCCCTTGCCACCCCCCTACATCTTTCGTTACTCGCTCAGTGCACAAAACAATTTGCAGTTGCACAGATGCATAACACAATGATCCTTGAATATATTTCTTGGCTCCCGTGCCCAACTTCCCTCTCCCTCCCCCACCCTGTAGCTTGACTACCACGAGCTTTGAAGAGCCGTCCAGCTCAGTGCTCCTTCCCTCCTCACTAACAGATGACTTTGAGACCTGCAAAGTGGTGAGCAGAAGCAGCGAGCCAGGGAGCAAGGGCAACCTCCACACCACTCCTCTCTCTGTGGGGAAGTGTAGCCCCTTCCCTTGAGAGGCAGTAGCAAAGGGCGATGAGCAGGGAAAAGGCAGATTAGTTCCAAGGCACAACTCTTTCCCTAACACTGCCCAAGGCACTGGAGCTAAACACTTCCACTAAATACAAGCAAATGCCTGCAGGCACAGTCTTGCTCTGTTTATGTGCTTTATGAAGCTCTTTTTCCTACTGCAATTTTGGATTATTTGATAATGTTCTCAGTTGGTTTTATTTAAAGCAATTTCTCCCCTTTTGCCACACTAATCATGTTTGACTCCTAATCTCTTCTACTGACTCCTCACACAGCAGGAACCAGGCGTGCATTCCTTTCACCATGCTCTACTTCCTTGCGGAGTATTCTGTGGACACCATCCATCATCCTTCTCCACTGCTCCACTCAATTCACTCGCACACCACACCCCTCTCACCTCCTAGTTAGGTTCAGCTGGATAAGGCTATTGATTATTTAGTCTAAGTACTCATCTACGAAGCACCAGTCTAATCTGTAATTGAGAAACAAGCAAAACAGGGCAAAAACGATTGCAAGGGAGGCAGATAACAAGGATAATTGTCCTCACTTTTTATTATAACATATTGAGTCAGTAGGTTTTTTTACCTTGTAAGTAAACACGTGAGATGCATAAGCAAAGCAAATTCCAGGAATGGAAATCAACTGCTTTGGGATCATAACAACCAGCTCAAGTCCTAAAAAGGTCAGCAGGGTGATATCCCAATGCTCGTTCTAAGTATGCCATTGGTTGTATCGCTGGGCCACATTTCATCCCATATATCTTTAAGCAAAAAACTGAATATTATCAGCTGTCAGAGTAACACTGCACCTACCAAGACTATCCCAGTTAAAATGTTTTTAACTCATTTACCTGGAAACACTGAGCAGAAAAGGGAAATTAAACCCTCTATTAGCACAGGAAAAAGCAGGAAAACATCTTCTGCCATAAAAATATCCAATTTATACCTTCACTGAATTCAACACATTAGAAATGTCTTCCTGCTTCCCAGCACCAACTTGGGTAATCTAATTTGTTTAAAATCATTGGACCAAAGCTAATTAGAGAGAAAGAAAGAGGTGGGGAGAATACACAGGTGTATCCTTTATCCCTCCACTTACATAGGAAGGGAGGTAAAGCAAAATCCAAGAAAACTAATCCAAAATCTGGGAAACTCCAAGCTCAGTCAGGGTCCCTGTTATGAAAAGGCATGTTATTTTGTGTCTCATAATTGTGAGACACCTAGATCCATTTTTCAAAGCATTATCATAAGGGTTATGATTTCACTCCCAAATGCAACAAAATCCTGGGAGCAGGCACCGACTGGCCAGGCGAGGAGCTGTCAGGTGAGAACCTGTCCAGTGAACCAGTTCCCTGACACAAAGTGCCACTGACAATCCCTGGAGCATGGACACAAGCAAGCCCCATGATGCAGGATCAGGAGTCACGGCTTGGATTCAGAGGAATCTCAAGAAAAAGCCTGAAGCTACTGATTTTAAAAGTACCAGGAAAGATTATTCTTTAATTTATTTCCATTGTTGCTAAGTGTCATTCTTTCAGGGTTAATTTTCTTAATACCCTGAAATTGTGTGATCTATTGGAACAGATTATTAACCATTTTTTAATCCTGCTTGGCAATAAAGAGCAACAAATGATACTAGCATCCCACAAGGATGAAGTATAAGGTGGCCTCCTTTATAGATGCCACCCAGTCATAGAATCATAGAATATGCTGAGTTGGAAGGGACCCATGAGAATCATCAAGTCCAACTCCTGGCCTTACATAGAGCACCCCAAGAATCACACCATGTTCCTGAGAGTGTTGTTGAAATGCTTCTTGAACTCAGTCATATTTCTGAGATTTCTACTCGTGCAGTTTTAAAAGCTCCTTGAAGCTGAAGAATGCACTTTATTTACATCTAGCAAAAGGGCTTGGTGATAGCAGACTGGCACCAACAGTGACCTCCCTTCATGATGGCCACACACCAGTAGCCTGTTAAAGCTACTGGCAAGCCATGAGAGGTGTAGGGATCACAACAGGGGACGGGGCATGGCCTGGACATGTACTGTTTAGGGGCAGAAAGCAAATAACTAGATGCAATATTTCAATTCTGCATTAAAACAAATAAACATACACAAATAAAACAAAAACACCCCCTGTGGAGCACAAACTTCTTCCCTGACTGCCCACAGAGATATTTCCACAAATAAAAGGGTACTGAATTACAGTATTGCATTTGTAATTTTCTTTCCTATAATCTACCTTGAGATAAGGATAATTTGTCTCATACTGGATGAAACATTTATACTTGCAGATATGTCTTTTGACGCTTTCATGTGTCAGTTTACTGGGTAGAAGATCAGAAGTCCAATTTAAACAGTACCAGGCCATATCAAATAGAGCAGAATCACTATATTACTTTCCAAAAAGGTACAGGATTGAAGTCCTTAAATCAATTCTCTATCGATTACTTAAAAAAGGCAGCTGCTTTATTATAAAAGCACTTTGGATAGTCTTCATTTTTCTCTAAACAGACATATACTTTTCTAATTGAGATTTTTAAAGCTTTCACTTCCAAAACTCATCTTTCATCTGAAAATGATACCTAAAGCACATCTAAGATGCATCAATCCCCCCCCCCAGCACCATTCTGCAGCCCCATATTCAGCTGCTGCCTTAAGCTGCATGAAGTCATGCAGAGACGCTGCACAGAAAAAAAGCAGTGCAAGCACAAAATATCATCAGCAAATTTTTCATTTCTATGGGAAACGGTTGGATGATGCACCAGAAGACATATTAATCTTAGGCATTCTGTAATCTTCTCTTTTCTCAGAGTAGTAGTAAAGCAAGGAGACATTTTTCCTTGGAAAGGAATGACAAGCTGAAATATTCCTTCAGGCACCACATTCCTCATTTCACTTTTTATCAGACAGCAGGATTTATTTGGTTTAGTTGGGCCTAAACTTGCTATAGTGGCATCAGTGAAAGAAATGAGACGTAGACAGTGGAAGAGAAATTACAAAACCCCTTCGCATAATAAAATAAGTTGACTTATAATGTACACCCAACATCTGCTATAGGAGTTGAGGGTGGCAAGTGTTGTGAACTTTGGCAGATAGACGCATCTCAGATAAAATAAGCAACACATAACAAAATAAGCACTTATAAGAACTGCACAAGTTCTAAGGTACCTTATTATTTTGCATCCTACCAGATACTTTCTTATGTTTAAAATGAAAACTGAAAGGAGATAGATTTAAGTGAGCCCCATAGCTTCCCCCTCCCCTCTTCTTTTTAATTTAAAGTACAAATGCATTCCTGAATAAACCTCTGATGGTAGATCTCTGTCTACTGAGAAAACAGTGCAATGAGGGTCGATGGCTAGATAGGATCACTAGAAGAATTAAACTGAAAAATGCGGGACACATTTTTACTATTATAAAACAGGTAATTAGGGAATCACTTCAAGACATAAAATCAAACCTGGAAGTAATTAAAAAACCATAGGTAAAACAGAAAATACAGGCTAAATTAAGAAATCAATGAGTGTAAATTTTTTAGCTGGACAAGGAGTCAAATTAAAAGATCAAAGTAGTTCACAAACTTTACCATGAGATCTATGACAGCTTAAACAAAAAGAAGATAAGATGATTTAAGACATTCTTAAGGTAGGACAGCATGGATCTATGGAAAATAGGCCAGTCTTTGCTTTAGATCTAATCTGAGTTAAAATTTAACAACTGCACATCTGAAGAATTGTGAAGCTCCCAGAATTAGCAGTTGGCTCCAGGGGAAGCATGAAAAAAACAGTGAAGAGAAGGAAAGATGGTAATTTCCCAATTAGAATATGGACCAGTCAAAAGGGAATAAAGGAGAAAAATGGAAGACCATTTGAAGTTACACTATGCTGCCAGAAAGAAATAGGTTTGACCAGTCTTTGCTAAGAAAACCCTCAGAGAAGGAATGTATAGAGAGGATATGATGGTGAAACAGGAAGAAAATCCTAGTTCAATGAGCTTTCAAATATCAAAATATTTATACATCATAAATCTCAATAAGCAACACCACTGATATATCAGTTCAGATTCTTCCTTCTTCTAGGTGCAGAGTTACAGAACGGCTGCAAATATAAACACCATACTCATAGATTATATATTTTTCCTTCCATATAATCTACAATCCAGCTTTAGAGGTTGCAGTGAAAAATCCCAAGATTGCTTGTCCCCACAATTGCTAAACCTTATCCAAGGGCAATAAATAGTCTACTTTTTTTGAAGTACAGAATAGACCTTGCCCATGCCCTTCTGATGCCACCAGAAAATGCTCATCCAAACATTCATGTCAGACTTTTTCCAAATTCTTCAGATCTGCCATGCAAACCCAAATCTTTCTGAATTAGTTTCTGCATGGAAATTCGACAAACCCACTGGTTTAAACTCCACCTTGTTTAAAGCAAATCAGTTGGAAGCCAAGTGACTTTGAATTTTATTATATAGCATAATTGAGCCCTTAATATCAGTACACAAACACTACCCATTATAGAAACATATACGAGCTTGTGAATTTCCAGTCACTTTTTCTAATATCATTTCATGTTCTAAGTACAGTAATATTTTCAAGAAAGATGATATTGACAGTATTAGTATATCCGGACAAAAAGGCGTAAGTTTACTCTTATTATTTTGCAGAAGCAACATTTGTCAACTCATCGGAAAGCTTTCATATTATTCTTGCATTAGTTACCAATTTCTGCTCTAAAATTACTGTTAACAATCAGATGATCATATAATAGACCTTATGCTTCAGTCTGCACCTGTTCTTCCCTATTTTTCACTACATTTGAACAAATCAATATAATGTGCATGAAAATAAACCAACCACTCTGTTAAATGAGACAGTGCAGCATCCTTTAGCTGAATCTCAAGCATTTTTAGATTTCTTTTTTTATCAAAAATATTCTTTATTCTGATGTTGCCCTTCGTTACCTTTTTACTCAAATGTACCATGTTGCATATTTGCCATATTGAAGCTGCTCAAAGAAATCAGACAAAAATGTTCTATGCAAAAACTATCGTATCATGCTAAATATTTTAAATTTAAAAAAAAAGAAGGAATACAAAGCCCAAACAAAACAACAGTCTCATGCCTAGAGACTGTTGTTTATTGTACACTGCTGCTACAGGGAAAGGAGTCTGAGCCAAGGCAGACCAAGGCGGCTGAGGCTGATGGAGAGTTGCAACTTCTACCACACAAACCCACCACACTTCATTTCCATCTTTGGCTCTGACATCAGAAAAACAACAACTAAATCCCCAAACATTAAGTCATCTGGCACATTAGCTTTGAATGAAATGTGATTACCTATTGCTAGATATTAATTCCCAGCATACTTCAAAATTATGGGGATGAAGAGTAATTTGTTCATTATCCAGCTCAGAGCAGTGGAGAGAAGAGAGATTAGGTACGTACTGCACAGCATACTCAACTTAGGCTGTTACTTCAATTTGAAAACTAATTTGTAAAACATTAGATTTTGGGGGAAAAGAAGAAACATAATACTTTCATGGTTTCTATCCACTATCTTACAAAACCTGAATTAAAATCAAGTTCTTCCAAAAAAACTCACTTGTTTACAATATTACACCCACTCAGTCCTCCATCATCTGGGGGGGGGGGGGGGGGGGAAATGAGATCATGGGATTGCAGTGGGATAAGGGAAAAATATCTGCCTGAAACAAACTGACCTATACAGTGCTAATTCATATGTCTCTTCATCCATGGCACAATGCATTCATCATTCACAATCCAGAAGAATTTAGGCATACAAATTAATAAACTTCCCCATGATATATGCATTACTATTTTCACGATAAAATGTAAAAAAACCCATGCTATAAGTTCTTTAATAAAGATTTTGTTTACATTGTCTATACTCTGTGAAATAACTCATCATGGCAAGACTATTTCAAGTTTAGGCCTTTCAAATACTTACAATTAAAAGAATATGAATAAAAGTATTTTTCCCTGGGAAACTTTCACTCAACATACTTGTTGATGCTATTCTCTTGTATCAACAAGACCTAATTTATTTTGGGACAGCTTAACTTTTTTTCTGGTTCTAATGTAAGTTAAAGTAAAGGTAAAAACTTCCTAATTTCTAGACTTATGAAATTTTCATTAATGGGTGCTTCAGATGATCTCCAGGTGCCTCACCACTGAGGAATGCAATTATGCCAAATTAATGCAATGCTTCATTATACACACTTTCCTTATTAATTAAATGCTATACAAAACCCCCTTGAAGTACACAGATTTCTCAGCTTCTGTTTTGCTTGAGGTGCAGAACTTGGGATACATTGGCAATGATATACAGTTTTATATAGGACAGCAAATAAAAGAAAAAATAATAACATAGAAAATACAACTCTGGGCTGCAAAGACATTGGGCTTAAAAAAACCCCAAAAAACAACCTAACAGTAATTATTGAAATTGTATGATGAAAAGCCAATGGTCTACACTGTTTTGATATGACAACATGGATAATTCAAAACATCTTAAACTACCATACTGATTTTTTTTTAAATTAAAGAGCAAGAAAGTATCAGTAATTTTTGCAGTATAGATTCCCACTTGCTATAATGTGCTAGTTTTGTATATAAATTCCTCAGATTACAACTGATTATTCTATTATGATGATATTTGAGGGAATTGAAAAATGTTACTGCCTTTTTTTGCTTTTGACGGAACCTATTCTACAGTGACAATTTTAGTCTAATTGTAGTTGAAGGTTGTGTAAGGAAAGGTAGATTGGTTGTTCACGTATTATATTTTTCTAAGTTGTAGTTTAACACAAGCAACTTCTTTTGGAGTAAGTACATTGCATTTACAGCACAACAATCATTCAGCATACTGATTCAGCATCGTGCTATTCAAAGTATTCTCTGATTTAACTATTAAGTAATTTTTTGGGAAACATTCAAAAGAACTAGCCTTAAGAAAGTAATCTCATGAGGTTTTCTCTACTCTCAATGGACAGACTGAAGTTTCTTCCAGGAGAAAACAAGGAAAGGAAGGTAGAACACTTTTTTTTTTCTTAGAGGAGCTACCACCTTCTCTCCACTCATTACAGAGGGACTCTACAAAGACCACATTAGCAACTCATGAATCTCATAGTTTAAATATGAAAGTTAATGCTCATACCTCATACCAAAGCACACAGGAATCAAAACCAGTGCTAAGGGAGATGCTTCAAAGACAGACAAAGTGCTCTTAAACCTTCTAGCTTGGAGAGCACAATCAAGTACAGGCAAAAAGAGAAGCTCAATAGTGAGATGAACTGAGGCTGCTCAGCAGCTTTGTGGTCTGAATTTAAGAACAGAAGGTTCTGCAGTTCTCCTCTGAAAATATATTCAGTTTTGACTGAATACAAGAATGTATAAGGGAAGAATGCATCAGCAATTAATATCACCTTCTCAGAATCAGCAAATAAGAATTTTTCTTTAGGCCAAATAAACTTGTGTTTTGTCAATGTCATAAGAAAACAGTCCTCTATGTTATTTTCAATATAGAGGCAGAAAGAAGATTACATTGAAAGCTGAAGTAACAAAAGAAAAGAACATCCCCCAGGATTACTTTGCTTGCAATAAAGCAATTATGCAAGATGAACATATTATCTAAGATCCTTATCTGGTTAAGAAAAAAACAGTTAAAATTCAAAGAAGGTCTTGAGTCATTAGACATTTCTGAAGGATCATGTGCATTGAGCTTTCAGCTAAATGAATTATTAGTGTTTTTCACGGATGATGTGCAACTATTTTTAAGCAACTAGTCTGCAAGCATTATCAACTCCCTATATGCTTCAAAATTAATATTAAATATCTAGTGGACATTATGAAAATCTTGTTTATGCTTCAAAAGGGTCTCATGAAGAGAATGAAAGCTTAAACATTTACACTCCAAACTTGTTTTGACAAGGAAAGCCATAGGAGTTGAATGGGACAAGAAGCTTATGATAGAGTAATTTTTCAAACCTCTGGAAGACTTCAGGCATTGACTCTGATCCACACTTGAATAGTCTTTCTCGTCAACCACTGCCACTCCACCACCTCAGGGAATACGTGTTATTCACCAAATGCGCACTGCTTTCTTACAGCCCCTTTTTTTTGAAAAACAGAAATAAATTTGCTCCCAAACCACAAAAGACAAAGTGCTCATAGATGCTAGATGCTTCACAAGTTTCAGCTAAGCCACTCAGCCAACGCAATTTTATCTTCAGTTGTAGTAGTTTTGCCAGGCTTGAAAAACATGTTTCATGAGATTTAATTAGCTCTGGGAATTAAATCTGTAACGCAGAAATGGTTCCTATCCATAGAGGTTAAGAAGCAAAACTAACACTGATGTTCTGACTGTGCCTATCGTTCATGAAGTATAAAAACAGCATTGTTACAGCAAAATCTCTCTCAGAAGTAAAAAATACCCCTAAAACCCTCCTACAGGTACAGTATCTCTATCATCCATAGGGGATACCAGAAGAGGGCAACAAGCAATAGTCTTGAAAGGCTACAATACCTGAGAATCCTCTACTCAAGTAATGTATGATGGACATGAGAGAATTAATTAAAAGACAGTTGTCAGCAAAGTCAGAGGCTATAAAATCCAGACAGTTTTTTACACAATCACAAAACAATAATAATGAAGGGAAAAATAGCAAATACATTTGTCTAGCACTAAGATATAATGTGCAAATACTCAGAAGAGCAGAGGCTGTTTAAAGCTCACCTACAGTAAGGGATTAACATCTATTTTCTTCATCTGTGCACCACTTAATTTCTTCTTGGAACTATCCACTTAGTTTGTAAATTGGCTAATCATACAGCATTCAATACTACCCCCGCACAATAAGCAATCAGTAAAACCTCACTGACACTTAGTATTTTCCTTCTCTTTTGCACATACAGCCATCTCTATGAATATTCCTATTAAGCAGTACCACAAAATGACATCTATAGTAATATCTTCAGACAGAGGTTGTGTGCACAGCAGCCAGTTCTTGCAGGTTCTACACACTTTTCCCACATGAATATCAAGTTGACATGCCAATGTCAACACCTTGCTTCTCATTCTTGCACCAGGTGTCAGATAAAAAGGAATATATATGGTAGCCTCCATCTGATTGCTATCCTTACCAAGAACTTGTACTAGAAACTTATATTTACTCATATTGCAACTGAAAAGAAAATCCGTATTAATGAACCTCCAGCTGAAAGCTGTTACATTCCTTGCACACAGAAAAACCAGCTTTTCTCCAGCACATCCAAGAAAAAGCAGGGGCACACAGTGCAGCTAAAAAGCTGACTGAAAAGCAATGACCATGCACAGTGCACCAGAGGATGGATCCTCAGGCTCTGCTGCACAGCCTTTTCCTTCTCGCAACTAAAATGAAAGTGGAGACTTAAACAGCTGTCTCAAACAGGTTAATCTCATATATCAATAGGTCAAATTAAAAGGTCAGTGCAAAGTTTTCTATTGCAAGAAACACCAAGGAAAAGACGTCTCCTTGACATGCAGTGGAATTTTTTTTAATAATTGTAATAATTTTATTCCTTGCACTGGAGTATTTATACACTGCATTTTCATTTTCTACAGCAGCCAGTCCCAGCAATATATTCAGTCAATATACACCTGTGTATCACTGAGGCAACATCTTATAAATAACTTGGAGCCTAAACCTCAAAGAATCCTCAAAAAATCTAAACTTTTCACAGCAGAAAAATTTTTAAGATGGCCCTGCCTGAGTAGGGGGTTGGACAAGATGACCTCCAGAGGTCACTTCCAGCCTCAATCTTCCCTGTGATTCTGTGAACTTCCCTGAAGTTCAATCTTAGGAAATATAAGAAAGTAGCAGATACGTATTTGGCACATATTTAGAGTACACATATTTTGTACAGAAGTAGTATAAGAAAAATTTGTGTGCATCTGTGAGCAAGAAACTACTCTATGCTACAGCCACAATTCAGGGACTCCCAGAAAGTGCACCGAAGACAGAAGTAGAAGAGGAATTACTCCTGAGCAGAAAAGGAAGGAAGATGCATCTCCTGAGAGACCCTTAGAAGAAAGAAAGACTTGATGAGGAAAAGCAAGGTTATGAACCTCTTACACAATCAATATAATCCAGTTTTAGGAGGTAACACACTACTGAGTTGGCCACTTGGCTCAAGAGCTTCAAGGCTTCAAAGAGGCTCCACTGTACTAGGCAGCACTCCAGAAGCATGTTGCTGAGGAAGCTCCTTAGTTTAACCAGTGTCAAGAAGCATCTCAGAGAACCAGTGATAGTATTTTCTAAGTGCGTGAAAGTTTCAATTTTTTTTAATAAGATTCTGTATTTTGTCATGTTGACTTAGAACTAAAGAAAGCTGAAAGAGTAAAAATGTTCTACAAGCAAATATGGTAAGAGCAGAGCACATACCTCCCACAGCAATAAAGCAGCCAAATAAATCACTGTTAATAGAAAGCTGTTCTTAAATCAGGAGTTGATGTACTTCCCAATAAACTGCAAGAGTAGTTTTCAGGGCTTGTATTATCTAGTGTCAGTGGTACTTCAGAATATATCATCTAACAAGTGTTCCACAGGATGTACAATCAAGTGAGGCCTCCCAACTTGTAAAAATTCATGCTGTGATTTTGTAAAAATATAAACAACGGTGAAGGGCTAAGCAAGGGAAAGACACTTTATTGTAATGGCGCTGTGAAACAAACAAACTTGTGCTTGTTTTATGTTGCATTAGTCATACACGTCACATACCTCTGAACTGAATGACTTTAAACCACCATCAGCAGTGGAAAATGAATGGCAGAAGGGCACAAGCCATCCCCTAGCATATCCTAGTCCTTGTTGTGTCTTTTATTTTCAGCCTTTGGCTTCTGGCCCTATGCATGTGCGTATTTCGTAGTCCATGCCTCAGAAGCCTGCAAGTAGAGCAAACTTCTATCAGAGACAGCTCTTACTGCTGCTTCCCTGCACCATCTCAACTGGCACAGACCTAACAGCATCTCCACAAAGGCAGTGGGAGCAAAGAACTACTGCTAAAATAACTCCCAGAAGGGAACTACTGGCAAAGTAACTCCCCTGCTGCCGCCTGCATAAATTCCCATTGAAATTCATTTGAATGCAAAGACTAAATAAACAACCCCACCTATACTACATTTAAGATACTTTTTGAAGTATCTTATCTGACCAGACATTAAATACCTAGGTTTTCCTACATCTGTAGATAATATTATAACGTTCATGGGAAGTTAAAATATTTGTTATCTCTTTTCAAATGACAAGAACCTAAAGCATTTTCTTTAATTTAACTCTTCAGTTTTGGTCTGCTTTCTATTTTTCAGGTTTCAGTGCTCCCCTGGGAAACATTTTCACAGTTGAAAGCATGCTGTGTCATCTGTTATTCCCCATTTCAAAATCTTGACTCTAGAGCAGGAGCACACATTAATCATTTATACTGTATAAATACATTAAAAATTAATAGCCCAGCTAGGATTCCAAGGCATCCACTTAATGAGCTGGGACTCAAACCTAGGAGCATCATGTCATTACTATTATACATATATAAAATAGTGCTCAGAAAGCTTCATCAAATGAGACCTATTACTACAAATTTAGCTCATTAGACCTGTGAATTAAGCATCCAAAAACCAAATTGGGCATTTACTTTCCGCAAGAGGGGAAAAATAACCTTTCTCCTTAATTATGAACTTGTTGCAGAATACTGAAAACTCAATCTAAGATTTTGAATGAGAAAAAAATAAAAAAAAATTACACAAAATATTTGGTAAACTTGTTTTAAGTAGTTTAAAAATAAAAACTAGTAATTCTAAATGAGAGAATGGTTGACAATCTTCAAAATACTTGGATACACTTTGTGAACATCAACTAAAGCCATGCTTACTGCTGAAAGAACAATTAGTGTGACAAATCCCACCACCACAAGCACAAATAATGAAAAAACAATAAAAAGCGAGCATCAAATTATGCAATTATTTTGTTCCAGTGCTCTGAGCTGTGATCTGCCTTCACTATCAGAAGTATATATAATTGCATTTACATAGGCTAACTGGAGCAATACAACCATGCCTATTTCTAGGACAGCTGAAATGATGGCATCTGTTTTAGTCTGACCAGAAAGTGTCAATTTATGCCAATACCAACTTCACCTGAATGCACTTTGAAGAACCTACAGAAGGTCACAAAGTAGTTCCTTCTTAGAATCAGTAATTTTCCTTGAAAACTCATTTATATTTTCCTAAGAGCAATTTGTAATTCACAAATTAGCTACCAAAAAAAAAAAAAAGAAAAAAAATTAAAAAACGGGGTCTAAGCTTTTACATAGCTCAAAGGAAATGTGTCCACCCATAAGTCAAATAAAACTCTATGTACTAGAAAAATCAAAACTATAGCATGAAGAGGGTACTATGATCTTGACCTGATTGAGAAGATCTGATTCCCCGTTTCGAAATGCTTCACATTGGGGAAAGATAAAATTTCTCAGGTCTAATATCAGTTTAAAGCAGTCTGGTTTTGTGAGAGCATATGCATATGTAAACCTATGTATTTCACTAATAACTACCCAGCCAAAAAAAAATGTGCTGCTGGTCACCTGTGACCACCCAACCCAGGGAGGATCTCCTGCCCTCCTTGCCTTAGAAAATTCCCATCTTGTCCTGGGTCATATCCCAACACCGCTCAATTCAGGAGCAATTCAAAAGTCAATGGGGCAAAGACGTCAACTTCAAAAAGTCACTGAGGACACAGACTGATTACAGTGCAAATAATGAAACCCTAATTCAGGCCAAAGCTTCAATACACTGGCCTCACCAAAGCAGGATTAACGCCAAGTCCCAGTTACGGAATTCCCCAAAAACATACTTTTCCCACCACCCCTGATGCATTCAGTATATAAACTGCCAGCTCTTCAAGATGAGACAGAAGTGTTTCAAGGACCCAGGTTTTCAAAATGTCAAAATACGGGATTATTCCTTCAAATCAAGATAGAAGTACCATAATTCACTAAGCACATAATTTTGGAATAAAATTAACAGGTATCTCTGATGTAAAAGAATACTTCCTTTAAGAATATGAGCCAAAACAGATATAAAAACAACACAAGTAAAAACAAGAATGGTCTCCTGCAACACAGAAAGCAGCATGAGAATTTGATTAAAAAAAAAAAAGCTGTCTCATGGCAAAAACTCAGTGGAATAATGTATTATTAATAATAGTAATAATAACAAAAGATTCATGATAACATTACAATAAAAGTCCTGAGAATTACAACTTTTACAGACAATGAGGGCATCTGGGATTTGTTTTCTCTTGTCAACAAATTCATTGTTCTGAATGATGATAAACTTACCTACATTTCTTGCTACCGTCATATCTCGAGAAACTGGAAAGAATAATAAAAAGGGGAAAATCATGCAGAAAGACTGGCAGGAGTGAGTGAGCACAAAGTTGTACTTACCAATGAAGGACGATGAGAAAGAAGTGAAAATGTAGCCTGTGACATGGTTAATAAGGAGAAAGAGATGCACATGGTGCAAAACCAATGAAAAAAAGCACACAAAGTGAATTCTGAATTTACAGCAACTGATACCAACTGAGAACCAAATGAACTGCTGTAGCATTCAATGTGAAATTCTCCCTTATAATAATGACTAATGGTTTAGCTATATATCACACGCCAAGGCTAACCATTACATAACAATTTAAAGTCTATGAAAGTAAATCACTGTCAATACTGAGCAGCCACAGGTCCCAGCATAATTCACTTCCACAAATTCACTCAGTTCAATTAATTCCTAATGTACTTAGCTGTACTGCTTGTTTGAATGTACTGCTTTAAGCTACTGAATGTTGCAGGGTTTCCTGCAATCTTTGAGGCTTGCACCCTGCTATCTAGAGATGCTGTATTTCCTCATCTAGAGATGCTGTATTTCCTCAAGTAAAAACAGTCAAATAGTTCTGGGGTTTCTTTTTAAAAAGTGGGTAGGGAGGAGCAGAATTTCCTGCAAATGCACCACATCCTCACCAGACAGAGATGCCGTGGAAACATATGCCCATGGCCTAAGCCATGGTGGTTTAGAGCCCTTTCCTCCTGCAGCACCTCTGAGTGCCTTCTCCTCAATCCATCCCATCCCAGAGCTGCTCCTACCAGGTGTCCTCTTCCACCTACTGCTCCTAACATCTTCCTGGTCTCTGAGACCTTCCCACTGGAGCTTCCAACTTCCAAATCAATCCTTACCTCTTTCATTTCTGTTCAGACTGTCCCAAGTGCCCTCTATGAGCTTCTCAAACACACAGGAACCATCAAACCCTGAGCTTTTCTTGCACTGTTTTGAGAATAGACCCAATATGAAACTGCTTTTATCCTCTGGCCACCCAGATGCTGCTTCACTCCACTGCCCAGTAATTACATACAGGTCTACCTTCTTTGGTAAAACTGGATAAAACCAGCAACTGCAGTTTTAATCTCCAGCACCAAATGAGTTTCAGTTGAAATACCCTTTGGAGAGACAGAATCAAATTCTGACCGTGAAGTTAAAAATCAGAACCCAGTTAGACCCAGTTTGGTGGAAAATGGCATCTATTAAACACGGAGGAAAAGACGACAAAAAGCTATGGAGGAACTGGTCTGCACAGACTGTAGAGCTGATTCAGGTCACATGTCCACGCAGTTTATAGCCAGACCCCTATGAATCTTGCATAAAGAACACTCTTATCCCAATCAGAGAGTAATTTAGGTTGTAAGGTTTATATGGAGGTTTCTAGTTCAACCTGCTGGTCAAGGTAAGATCAGACCAGGTTTCTCCTCAGGGCTTTATTCCATTTAGTTTTGAACACATCAAAGGATGGAAACTGCATAGCCTCTGGGCAATCTGCTTCACTGCTTAATTATCCTCATAATAAAGCTTTCTTAAATCCAGACTGAACAGCCCCTTCTTCAATTTACGACTATAATCTCTCATTCTCCAGGTACATGCATCAGCAAAAGGCTCAGTTCTGCCGCCTTCATAACTTCAGTACTGGCAGGCTGTGGGAAGGTCCTCTTAGAGTCTCCTCCTGAACTAAGTCCAACATCTATCCTCACAGCCAATGAGTTCACAGAATTATTTGACGTTATATAAATCTAACCCTTATTCAATCTTTACCATTGTAAAAAATTAGATTTTTATTTCTCTTTGTTTTCATAATAAAATTTTTCTGACTTGTAAAGTTGAGCAAATTATTGCCATTACTTCTTGTAATGGAAACAGTGTTTTTATATTCAGTCATTTCCTCAAGAAATGAGAAACTAAAATCGTGAAATGGGAGCATGACCATTTACAATTTTTTAATACTAATGCAGTAACCATAACAGGCATTAAAGACAGAAACAGGACCAAATCCATCCTTTCTTCACCTTTTCAAAGATAATGTGTCAGTAGCACATAAATCACACTGCAGTCTGTACTGTCAAAAACCAGTAATTACAGCATTTCCCTCAAGCTGATGTGTAAGTTCATACTATCTAAGAGTCTTTCATAGGTTTCTCCATTTCCTCAGCATAAAACACAGGAGTCCAATAGCAAATAACAAGAAAAGGGAAGGCCAAGTACAATTCAGTAAAGTCTTCTGGTATCTGCTTAAAAGAACACACTTTGTGGATAAAGGCTGTTAAACTCTATTACAGCCCAAGTAGCTTAAGCATGCAGGACCTCAGAGTGAAGAGTGATCTGTCCTCCCAAAAAGAACTTTATTATCCTACTTGCTTTACAGCAACTAATGGTTCATGTTTTGAGACAGGTAAGCATGGGAGCCACAGTATACAAAACCCCTGAGTAAATCTTGGGTTACTATGTCACTCCCATTCTTTCTGCATTGCATGTACAGGATCTCTGTTGGAAAAAAAAAGAAAAAGATGGGGGTGAGAGGGTGAGGGGAGTAGGGGAAGTGGTTTGCTATTAAGAATATATACAATGTCCAGAGTGAAGGCAGAGAAAGAGAGAAGACCAGTGCATAACCAGACAGGTAAGAAGCTGGTTGGATGGTCAGGCTCAGAGTGGGTTGTAGCCTACCCAGAGACCAGCACCAAGTGGAGAACTGTCCTGAAATCTGTGCATCTTAATATCCTTAACAATGACCTGGAGGAGGCAATGGTGTGCACTGTGCTTTGGCAGCAAAGGCATCCTGCAGCTTCTGGGAGGCACAAACAGGGGCACAGCCCAGAGATCAAGATAAGGGAATGTCCCCCTCTGCATGGCACACATCAGACCACATATTAAAGAAACTGTTTTCCTGTGATGATAGTGAGGCAGCAGAGCAGGTCACCCTGAGAGGCTGTGCCATCTCCATCCTTGGACAGTTCTAAGCTCTGACTGGTCCAAGCCCTGAGCAGCCTGGTCTGACCTAAAGCCAGCCCTACTTTGGGAGGAGAAAGGCCCACATCCCATCCCACCAGGATGGCTCTGGCCATAAGAGAGATGAAATTCAAAAGCCGTGCTGGCCAAATCACAGTTGCTTGGACGGGACAACATGGATGGTATGTCAGCTGCAGAGAGCTCCTGCCTCTCCCTGGTTTTGGGTGCTGAGCCCAGGGCACCCATCTCCTAGGAGAAAACTTTTCAGTCGTCATGCAAAGAGATGCATGTGAGTAAGAAAAGTACTACACAGAGAACTGAAAGGCTTTAAGGGACAAAATGTATATGTTTTATACACTCCACAAGTTCTGGAAGAAAAAAAAAAACAACAAAAAAACCAAAAGAAAAACTCATTAACAAGTATTTTAAGCCAGGAAAGGACAAAGCAGCTAGAGCCACAATATGAGTGTATTTTATAAAGAAATATCTAGAAGGGATTAAGATTTTCATCTACTGAAAAGGAGATAATAACAGAGAAATGGCAAATGCTTGAGTTGAGCCTCTCAAGTGCTCTTTAGAGAACATTGAACAGGTAAGTATGATTCTAAAAGTCAGGAGGTACTGGAAGTGATCACTTTTTCAAATAAGGCCAAATTATACTGGTTATTGTTTAAAAAAAAAATCAGAAAAGGTTTGTCAAACTTATTTTATTAGGCATCATGTAATTAACATAATGATTACCCTCTAATTTATATTACTATAATGAACTCTGAAGTTTGATATACATAGTCTTACATACATTCATCAAGTTGACACTCTGATTGGTGAAAATTAAATTTTACTACCTTTGGGAAGTGACAATATTCTAGCTAGATTTTTCTCATTGATTTTCTGTAAATATATAGTAGCAGTTTGGTGTGCCTCATATATAAAAAGCCTACTCTTCTTTACACAGTGGAACAATTAATTAGAGTGTTGTTGACATTTTCTAAAGAGAGAAACAGTGAAGTATTTAGAAGAAATACAGAAAACTAAAAATATACTGTGCTGAACCAATAAAAAAAGAATAGGCTCATTTATTTTTAATTATATTGTTCCTATTACATACGCCTGGAAATAGTTTTCATTTTCAAAAGCCTTCCAGACAAAATGTTGGGCTATTTTGGAAAACCTTCACTTCTATAACAGCATGAGTTTTTTTGTTTGCAAAAATAATAAATGTCAAAACTTTGAAAATTCTGACTAAAAATTACCATTGGAATCTGTAAAAAACTTTAGGTGTGCATGTGTAGGTGTGTGCATACAAGAAGAAAATTAAATTCCAGCAGACTAATAACCACTTCTTTACCAAAAGGTAGTGATCTCCAGGTTGGTTTCACTTAGGAATTCATTATAAAAAAATAAAGCTGAATTAATCACTGAACTACCATCTCACTCATTAAGCACTGATTGGGTTCCATGGAACAATAAAATAAAAGAACAGTTTCAACTCCTGGGTTATATCATAATGCATTTCAAGCACAGGTATCTCACAGGTCTAAGGGTACAAAGGTCTGATGTGAATTTTTGGATGAGAAAGCAATGGATGAAGAAACAAAAATGAGAAGGTCAAGGCATAATAAGTCCATGTTGTTTAGTGATTTTGGCCATTCAAACATAGTCATAGAATCATAGAATGGCTTGAGTTGGAAGGGACCTTAAAGATCACCTAGTTCCAACCCCTCTGGGACACCTTCCACTAGACCAGGTAGCTCAAAGTCCCATCCAGCTTGCCTTGAACACTTCCAGGGATGGGGAGTCAGCAACTTCCCTGAGCAACATGTTCCAGTGCCTCGTCATACTTACTGTAAAGAATTTCCTCCTTATTACTACTTTAGATCTACCCTACTTCAGTTTAAAGCCATTCCCCTTCACCTGATTCCTGCATACCTTTGTAAAAAGTCTCTCTCCAGCTTTTTTGTAGGCCTCATTATGTACTGAAGATTGCTATATGGTCAACTCAGAGCCTCCTCTTCTCCACGCTGAATAACCCCAACTCTCTCAAACCATCCTCATAGGAGAGGTGTTCCAGCCTCTGATCATCTTCATGGCCCTCCTCTTGACTTGCTCCAACAGGTCCCATGTCTTTCCCGTTTAGAGGACCCCAGAGCTGGACACAGTGGAGCAGAGTGGAGGGGCAGAATCACTTTCCTCATCCTGCTGACCACTGTTTTTAAACAGTTGGCTGAAATATTAAGTTATGTACACAAGTTAATGCATCTGGAGATGGTGAATTCAAGTCTGACAGATGTGACAGTTCTGGAAAAAATCCTTCTGTGGGCAGTAGAAGCAGCACAGGAGCTCCACAGGAGCCTCCCCTCAAAAGGAGCCCACAAGCACTGACTGCAAGACCCAGGTGCACCGATAGGGAATAGTGACCCACAGTTGCAGAGAGAATAGCTGAGATCAATGCTGAAATGTGCAGTTTAGCTTGTGTCTCCATATTCCAATGGACGCAGCGGAGAGCCACAAACCACATCCAGCAAAAAAGAGAGATGGAGATGGTCCATGAGACTTACATACCATAACTGGATTCACCAACAAAAGGCAGATGCATATGACTCAAATGCAAAGAGATAAGAGAAGGTCTGGAAAGGCTCTTGTATCTCACAGCACAAGACAAGACCCAAAAGTTGACACTGATGCTGGATGAATTTGCATAAAGGAAGGAGAGAAGGTATTCACATTCATCTATGATACAACAGTAAAAGCAGCAGAAGAACTGTGACATCTCTCAAGGATGTGGAAGACAAATGTTCTTCTGAAACAGGCAGGTGTCAGTCACACACATTAGGGGACACAGTCAGGGAACAGCCTGTTTAAACAGCCTGCAGCAAGCAGTCCAAAGTACAAGGTCTAAAGGTCCCCTTGGGCTTCATATAGCAGATGAAATAAGAGTGTTCAACGTGCTTCATTCCAAAACGGCGGCAGTTGTGTCTGCTGTGCAGAAGCACATGTCTGATTGCAATCAGAGTGCTGAGATACCAAGGGCACCCAGGTATAACAGCCTGCCACAGACAGCACAAGGACAGCTTATCGATTCACATCTGGGACTTCATGTTCTGCAACACTAGTGCTAACAAGCTCCCTCAGCCAAGACTACCTAGCAGCATATTTCTTGGGACACACCACTCCCTCCTCCCCAACACACTCTTTTTGTTACTATTTTCAAAAATACGAGTTAGTCAGTTTTCAGTTCATTATGTTCCACATTCACTGTTAGGGGAACGATTTCAAACACTGGTAGTTCAAAGCAAAAGTTTTTGAGTTTCCCCTGGCTTCTTCCACAGCTGGCTCCAGCTTCTTTAGCTCTTCACAGAAAGAGACTCCAATGTTCAACAAAATAAAACATCATAAAATCTGCTTTCTAGGAGGGTAAAGATTTCTCCTAAAAACTTGATTTTTCATTTGTGTCTCCTTTCAGCTAATTCCTCCAGCTACACGTGTGCATTAAAGCACTTTAGACAGATTGCATATGTACTTGAGACTGTTACCCTTTATACTGGAGAGCAGCAGGTGCATACTGGTGTATTTTAGAAAAAGCTATAACAATAGACCATTCATACAGTCTTCCCTCCTTTCAAATGAGTCAACACTGAATGTGTCCAAGTTACACTTTGCTGGAAAGCAACTGATACTATGAAAAATAATTTTGATTTTTTTTGTTTGTTTGTTTGGTATGTTGTGTGTGGGGATGTTGAGTATGGAGTGGAGAGAGGTGGAAAACTGCTGCTACTGTGTGGGTTAATTCACAAGCAAAGAGAAGAGCAAAACAACGGTCCAAACAACCAAAAATACAAAAAACCCCAAAACCCCAACACATAAGCAGTACACAACCTGCGTGTAAGAAAGCTTGGTGCTAACACAGCTGTGCCAAAGTAAATCGTCCTGATTTTCTTACAGCTTTTGCATGACTTTATCTGCATACAGATTGAATGGAAGAGGCATCATTTCTATAGCACACAGCATCCACTGAACATTAATCACCATTACCCACTTAGATATTGCAATATGCAAGACTGATTGCTGCTGTGTTCACAACTGCTCCGCAGCTCTCTCAAGTGTGCCAGCCCTCAACATTACTCCTCTCCACCTTCTTAAAGGAAATTTAAAGGAAAACACTGAATTTTCATGCCCCAAAAGGAAAGACAATGTAAATGTCAAAAAGTTAGATGAGTGGCACATAATTTTAGAATTATCACTGCTCCCCAGCAATTGAGCCAACAGGTCATTTTGGGATTCATTATTTTTCTCACATTTGTTCATTAACCTAAATTTATAAAAAAAACTAATTGGAAAATAACTACACATTTGATTCATATAGGGGTCTTGCATTTGGTTGACTTTCTATTTAGGGCTTTCTTTCTCTTTTTTTATTTTTTTTTCTTCTACTACTTTATAAGAATATAAAAAGGTGTTTTTCCAATGAGACAGGACAAGTTTGCATTTGATTGTTTGTCATCAGTTTGTCATATTAAAAAGTTTTAACAGGCAGTTTTAAATTAGAAAACCTCTAAAATAGTCACAAATACAAGCTTTTTTCTTCTTTTTTTATACTCGTGTATGTTGAACATCACAAAACAAAAACAGCAATCAAGCATGTCTAAATGCATTAACTTTTCCTTTTTATAACATATGGCTGCACCTTTGAAGCAGTAAGTGCCAGAGTTCATGAGATACATCACATATCTTGCAGGGTGCAGCATTTCTTCTTCAGTTAGTCAGTTTTGGAGAACGACATGAAGGAGTACTAATTGCAAAATGGAATACTCTTAATTAATACAGCAATCTGTTGATGAAAAAAAAGTAGGTTTACTTTTGTATATAGTTTAGGTAATAACAGGTTTCCCTACTTTCATTTATAAGTAAAAATTTTGGCATTTATGGTTAGTACATATTTAATAAGATGTGGGAATATACAGTCCATTTCTTCACTACTATGGGTATACAATACACATCTGTACACTGGGTATCTGCACTGGTATAAAAGTTAATCATGAACTTAACAGAATATCTGAAGTTGTACTTGGCCTCAGTTAGGTGCTGGGGAACTTTTTCCATGAAATGTAAAAAGAGAGTATAAACTACATAGAAAATAAAAACCTGTTCATCCCACACCATTTCCAGTTCCACATGAATATGAATATATTTGCTTTCTTTTACTTCTGCATTCATGATGGATTCAGCCTAGAATTAACTGACTCTTTTGTCTGTATCTGGGAACTTCCATTGCTTTGCTCCCAAGCCCCAGAGAATTTTAAAATATCTCAGTGGATGTTTTGCAAGGCATTTCTTGGGTCTGCAGTCAGAAATTCTGCTAAATACGTGGCCACTGTGACACCCAAAACATTTGTCAGAAGAGATTGAGAAAGAATATCAACCTTAATCTCATGGCCAATTTTTTCCCTCTCTCTCCCTCTTCAAAGAAAATACCTCCCCAACCCCTCTTTCCAATAAGCTGAACATTGGAGAGCAGGAGCGTTCATCAGCCACTTGGTAGTTTTGGTTTTACATGCTGTGGCTGTATCCAAAGTCCTTCCTTCAACAAAAGAAACCAGTCTCCTCAGGTGCCTCTCCTATGTCAGAACAGACATCTCGGTCATCACTGAAAGCCCCACTAAAAATGTGTGCTTCTGAATTGTGAAATAAAATAGAGTCACCAAGGGGCTAGCAGCTGAGTGCTGAAGCAGACACTACTGTGTTGAGTAGTGCACGTACAAGGTTTCCTACCAGCACACATGCTGGGCAGGAGGCAAACAACTGCCCTTTAAAGTAGTTCTTTCACTACCTGCAGCAGGAGGGAGGAAGAAAATTTCTAACACAAGTAATGCCAAAGATGATATGCACCATTAAAACTAATAAAGAGCTAGCCCAAACTGAACTTTTAACCTTAAATTTTGGCAAAATGAGTTTGCTCTTCATGAAGGTGTGGGAAAAGAATAAAAGCAGTTTTGACAACACACAATTTAAGTGCATGTAGGCTAACTGTGGTATCTTATTTCTTTAATAAAACTGAAACCACAAAAGTTGCATTTTTTTCTACACCGACATACTCTGACTCCTTATTACTTAATAAAATGTATTAGATTTAATCACTAATTCTTCTGTAGAGGTAAATCAAAACATGAAAATGGACTAATATGTAATACAGAGACTAGAGTATCTCAATACTAAGACTAATGACAGTCTTTGACAGCTCATATGAAAACATTTTTTTAAAATTAGTATTAATAAAATAATTTTGCTACATTAATACACCTGTTGCAATACCTTTGGTATATGTCAAATAGAAGTAACAGACTATCAGTAAAGCACAGTAAAGTTAATGGATTTCTTAATTTGTGTAGATCGATGATAAAATGTACCTTCATGGTGACACCAGCAACTCTCATTATACAACTTGCATGCAGAAAGGTACCCTCCCAAAAATATTACTAACTCAGGAAAGTTCATCTATTTTACTGGTTTTTTTAGAAAGGACCTAACTGAAGCAAACATAAAAACCTCTTAGTAATATAAACCTTACAAATACATAACTCAAAATTTAGATGAAGGTACAAAATCACAGTCTGGAAGATACTCTTTGAATCTTCCATCTCATTCCCTCATATTAATTTTTTGTAACTTTAAAGAAAAAGGTAGATCCTACACAGGCAGCTTTCAGAAAAGCTTTCAGTTAAGCACTGAAAAGTAGAAAGTTGTATTTTTCCTTTGGTCACATAAAGCAAAGAAAAGTTTCCTCTTTCTTCTCCCCCACCATTTTGCTCTTTTTTTTTTCTCTAGGTTCTTGGGCTACAGTTGTCATTTTAATAGCCGAAAGCTTAGAACACTGCTAAAATGGAAAAAGAAAAAATTAAAAGGAAGTCAACTGTGTTCTTGATCCCATTTTATTTTCCAGGATAGAGGTAAGAAAAACAAACAACAAAAAGTAAATTTTCAGAAAAACATGTTTCTCTCTAAGCAGTATTTTGAAAAAGTATGCATAAAGCATAGAGCACAGGCTATTTCTTATCTTAGTATTTAAAGAACATGGTAATACAGTGCATTTAACCTATCCATCAGGGTTATGGATTTTTTAAATTACCAGGTTTTTAATGCAAAAGTTTGGGCACCTGAAAAGAACTATTCCAGTCGCCCTTCCTGCCCTCTCATCTCCCTGCCTGAAATGCATACACTCCATTTCAGCAATTCTTTTCATGGCACCTTTGGAATATGGATATCAGAGGAGTTCATAAATTCATTCATCAAAAGTCCTGTGGTGTTGATGGTACTTTGGGTGCTCAGCCAGCAATGAGCAAGAAAGCATCAAACCAGCTCCACTGCTGGGGGAGGAGACCATACCTGCATCCCACTGTATGTGGATCAGCTGTTTTCAGCACCTCATCAAAGCACACCCTTAGGCCTATTCAGCCACAGAACAAAACAGGTTTTTATTCCCACTGCGTAAACTACAACATGCTATCCAAAGTGTAATAACACAAAATTAAATCAGAAGCAAAGGATCAGGAGAGTGTTATACAAAAGCAGGGGGAAGATTGCACTCACTCTTTCCATAGTTTCTCCCCCAGCCTTGTACTAGCCTGTACTTATACTCAGATGGGAGAAAAGCTGTTTTTTTCCCTATTTAAAATAAAATCTTGGAGAACTCAGTTCTTGATGGGCATTGATATTTATTTATGATTATACTTAAAGATATGTGGAAAGGGTAATATACTTGATGGCTGTAAAGCACCTAATTCTGCATTCTACCTTAGAGCATCTCATTTAGTCCCTTTTTAGTTGTAGAGCTCACTACCTAATACAAATAGTACATTTAAATAATAGATTTAAATAGATACATGCAGAATGGCCACCAAGGGTGGCCAGGGTGTGTTCCCCCACCAAGATCAGAAGTGTGGGCTTCCGGTACTGATCTAAAATTGCCAAAGAAGTGACAAGATCAAGGAGGTCACACCCATCTGTAAGTCAGATGCTGTATCTAAGACGTATCTTTGTCACCAAAAAGCTCTGGCCTGAATTGCTGCTTCCAATCTTCTTCATTTAGGATCTGAAGGGATGATGGGACTAATCCCTGACAGCTCTTGCAGCCCTCTCTCCTTTGGGGTCTGCTTCACAGGCACCAAATTGCTTTGGAGTCTCCATCAACTACAAAAGGAACTCTGGGATAATTTTCCTTACTGACTCCAGCCTCACACTTTGAGCTCACAGAAACAAACTAATGTTCATGCAACTGTCCCAAATGTAGCCCTGAGCCCTTGGTACAGTTAGGTGCTCTTTCAACTTGATCAGGACTTGCCTTGACCCCATCAGATGTCTTGCAGAGGCCGTAACTGGGAAACAAAGAGGTAATTGGCTCTCATGGCTACATATCTTACATGATAAGACATTGCATTGTAGTCAGTGATCCTCTTGTTAAGTGGGTAACATGGATATCATCATCATTTGGTTATACTTATTTCCTTTGGAACGTGTTCGTTTAGTCAAAATTATATAGGTTTTAAATGTGTGCGAAAGAAGGGTATTGTACCACACTTCCAAGATGCAATTCCCTTTCTCTAATCTATTTTGAAAATATTTAACTTCATTTCAACATGCAATTAGATTAGGTTCTTATTGGACTATTAAAATCTTCAGAATAATCATCCATCTAAAGCTATTCTACAATATGAATTACTTGTATTTTCTATTTTTATGAAATGTATTTGGTAAGAATCCAAATAGCTTTTAATTTTTTTATGTAACTGCCAAATCATAATACAGGAGGTCAGAGAATGCCTGAAGCAAATTATAATCCATGATATATGTGCTCTTTTTTTTCCCTTTTCTCTTGCAGGTCTGAGTAATAGAAGGGCACAAGCAATTTCACATGCTGTTCTGCATCGCAGGATTTAGTCAGAATTAGTTCACTGAAATAATTAGTTTATTTCCATACTCACACAGAATAATGAAGGAAAGGTAAAACATCTAAACTAGACCAGACAAGACCAAACAGATACCTTCTGCACCCTGCTGCATGGGGGGAAAAAGCTATTTTCTAAACAGTTTAAATAGTAAACAGTATTTTTATATGTATTCTAAACAGTATTTTAATATTACCACAGGATTACAGAACATTCTTAGTCAGAAGGGACCCACAAGGATCATCAAGTCCAACTCTTAAGACTTACAAGCTACATCAATGTATGAATTTCTGCATAGGTGCACGCAATATTAGGTAGCATTAGTAAGAACTGCTAACTCAGATAATGCTGATGCGTGTAACCCATGGAAGAGACAGGGAAGTATGAATATGGGTTTTTGTATTGCTGGCTTGTAGAAGTCCTCATGCAACAACCCAGCTCCTCTTGTGTGCTTAAAAGCTGTTGTTTCCATCTCTGCATTCTTATCCTCTGGATCTTGTCTGAGTTGTTTTCAAAGACTGTTGCTTCTTACAGCCCTGCTCTTCATTCAGTAAAAATTGGGAAAATAAAGCCACGAGGCACCCCCAGGATGACAATCATCCTCTACCCAGTAAAATGAGTCAGAGTTAAGACTCCAGTTTCAAACGTGGGAACACATATGAAAAAGGACATGAACTGAGGAAAATCACAGAATCATAAAATGGTTTGGGTTGGAAAGGACCTTAAAGAACATCTAGTTCCAAACCCTTCTGTGGGCAGGAATAAAAGCAGAAAGTAATTCTGTATTTGCTAAAACTCATCATTCCTTTTGCAGAGAACAGGCAGTTCTACTCCAGTGTTTGGTATAGAAAGGTCTGAACTTCACACATTCTACTGTATGCAGTGGCCATCTTCTACATATCTCCAATTTCAAATTGATATGATATTTATGTTCAAAATTACGACAATATTCATCAAAATAAAAGTCATTGTAGGAGTAGGAGAAGGTTCAAAGTCAGTCGCTACTATGGACTTCACTACAGTTAATTTACCTTGGCAGGCACTCAGGTACAATGCCAGGCAAGATAACAAGTACAAGTGAAAACAAAATGATATTCTGTGCACTCTGGCTGTATAGTGCTGCCAATCCTGTGAACCTTCTGAGACGTGCAACTAAACCTGAGGATAACAAACCATGAGAGCTGCAAAAGCTGATGTTATGCATAAAGATCTCACTAAGTGAGCACTTAATTATTAATATTATGTAGATTTGTTACGTTTGTAAGACTATAACATCAAATAACTACACAAGAAAAGTGCTGAAACTGGAATGTCGCTTAAAAAATATAAAATACAACCAGAACATGAAAACAAGATGGACTACACCATTCCAGATTATTCATCTGCAAATTTGGATGTTTGAAATCATTAGCCTCAAACTCACAGTAATCCCGATTTTTTTCTGAAAACTGAAAGCAGCTACATACATCTGAAGCTAAAGCACTGACCCTAGGTTCACAGAAATAACACAAACTATTTCATGTTACACAAGTAAAATCATCATACACCAACAGACAAACAACTTAATGTAGCAGAAGATCACATATTAAATTTCTTGCCAAAGCCAATAACATTTAAGATCCTTAGTGACTTAGACATTTATAACATTTACTGTATCTTATTTATGACTTACAATAGGATGGTTAAATTGAAGAGGAAAAGCAGAAAACCAACTTATCTTTCAGGAGGATTTCTACACAGAAAACTAAGCTTAAAATCAAATTACATCTTTTCTTTCCTCAATCCAGGTAGTCATCAAGTGTAGCGTGTCTTGCAACTTTCTTGCAAGTTGTTGTAGGAACCATTGCTACATTTATGCAAAAATATTCAACAGACAATTGTTTAGATAATCAATTTGAGTTTGATACTAGACCACATAATGTTTTAGTTTTGGTTTATATCTGAAATATAAACAATTGAAAAAAAAAAAAAAAACAAAACCACCAGCTTTTCAGAAAGGGCTTCTGCAGACGATTGATAACCCTAATTTTCAAACTTGACAGTGCTCTCCTTCAGCTTCCACAAAAACAAGCACATCAATTAAAAAGAAGCCATTGCAAATCAGAACCACTGTTATCTGACAATTTTTAGCTTTGCAAAATAAGTTGATTCATAAAGACATTACACCAAAATTACACAAATCACTACTGAAATAGGTATTAGCTGTCAGTCTTCTTGGTAACAGAAGCAGAGTAATCATGAATATTAGCAACACGCAGTCTTAGTTGCCATGTCTGCATTAAAAGTTCTCCCATTAGGGATACAGCTCAAAAAATAAACAGAGATAATTTAAAACATCAAATTTTGCAGCTGTTTTGGACTTCAGACATGCACCAATGATACACCTAAACACATAGATTTATAATTTCTAGTTAACTTTTAAGTCAGATCCTGAGTCCATTTTAGGAATATCTATCCTGCATTCAAAAGGGTAACTGCACTTCATACAGATACACCCAAGATAGAAATACACCCCAGACAGGCACAGCTTCAGTCTTGTGGTGCAAGGATGGCTGGTACAGCAAAACCACCTGTGAATGGTGTATGCCTGTATTTCACATTTCAGCATTCTGGAAGCAAAGACCAAGAGAAAAAAAACTTTCCCCAAGTCCCCAAGTTAATTATGGAGATACAGAGTGCACCTGGTCAGTGCATACTCATCACACCTCCCAGTGCAGGTGCATAAACTACACATGCAGAGCTCATACAACCTGCCTACCACATGAGTACATCATTTATGTACTCCTTATGTAGTACTTGTGTAACCCCTACAGTAACAATAACCAATAAATGATACCAGCATATGACTTTGAACCAACTGTATTATTATTGTCAACCAAGCTAACTAGTTCAGTGGTATTTTAAAAGGTGCGACTACAGTTTAGGCATACCTTAAAATGAGTATTTCAGACACTCCTCACTCCCCAGCTATTAAACACGGCTTCAGAAAATTCCAAGCAATGTAACTGCCTAGCTAATAAAACCTTGATTATTACTGATGGGATTTAACACAAAATTTGCATAACCGCTAATAAAAGCTATCGCAGTAAACAACCTTCATGCATCGTGATGAGATTAAATGAGAAGTCTGCTAAACTGGTAGGAAGTTCTGCAGTTTGTTTAATCTTTTACAGGGAAAATCTCTTTTATACAATCTCACATTATACTGGCATAATCATTTCTTGTACACAAAAACTCCTTTCTGTAAAGTATGACGAGTTAGAAAGAAAAATAAGCAGAGCACTAAAAATTTGATTACTAGCATGCAACCACACACACACAGAGTGCTCTGTGCAGACAGATCCAAAACATGAATGAGGACAAAAAGACAATGATAGAGACTTTTAGACTATCTCCTTAGTCTCCCAAAGATAAAGTATATAAAAATACCACTATTGACCATCATTCAACTGAACCCAAAATGCTCTCTTTACAGCAGACTGTAAGACTAAGCAGTAGCACAGTGAGAGGCAGTCAACCTTGGAATTACATATGCTTTCATCAAGTTCCCTGAATATGGACAGTACTTATCAAATGGGGCACTCTTTCAGGACTTTGGAGCCTTATCTAATCTATGCTGACAGAAGAGAAGAGATTAACTCAGAACACATGGGCAACACTTAGTTTTTCAAACCAGCTGGGTTAAAAGTATCCACGTCTCCAATTAAATAGTAAATGTAAACTTTTAAAATTATAGCTCAGATGCAAAAATACTGATCTACTTTATTTCAGTTTAAGTGGTAGCAGTGACTATGGGACAAACTTCTATCCAGGTGGAAACTTGCTAACAGCAGATGAAGTCAGCCACGGCTCTGTCCAAATGAGTTTAAAATTCCTCTGAGGACAGAAATTAAACCACTTCCGTGGGCAAACTCTTCCAGGGCAGCATTGTCCCTGCAGAAAAAAGTTTCTTCCTACTGTTCAAACCCAAGTTAAAATTTGTGCCATTACATCTCTCTTTTTGCCAGAAATCTGCTTTAAGATCCTTGTAAATGCCCTTAAAGAAGTTTTAGGATGCGACTGGACTGTTCTTCAGATTCCTCTTTTCTAGACTATGCAAGCTCAACTCTATCAGACTCTCCCTCACACCCACATTCCTTAAGTTCCTCACCATCTGCTAGACCTCTGAATGGTCTTTCTTCAACCCTTCAATCTATCTTTTCGAGTTCAGTGCCTCCAAAATCAAATGGAGTATTCCAGATAGCCTCAAAGATACTAAATAGAGGGGATAAAAACTATCCTTGAGGGGCAACTACTAGTGCAACCCAGTGCCTTATTTACCTTATTTGCAGTGACAGCACATTTAAGGTTCTCGCTCAATTCAACATAACAAGGGTTTCATTTGCACCAGTGCTCCCTCTGGATTGAAACTACCACTTAGAATGTCAAACAATGTAATTTAGCATATCTGCAGATATGCAAAAAGCGCCTCTTGCTTCATGACCCAGGTTGTTGATGAAAACTCTGACAGTGTCAGCCCTGGCATCATTTCCTAGAGTACCCTGCTTGTTAAAGACCACCAATTGGATGTAAAGCACCATGAACCTTTCAACAGCTAATTTTCAACCCATCTAAAATTCCACTTGCCTAGCCCATACTACTTCAGCTTCCAAACGAAACACCTATGGAAGACAGTGACAAAAGCATCACTGAATTCAAGGGATCTACTGCTTGCCCTCACCCCTACAGCAAGTCATTTGAGCCAAAGCAGCAATAAGGTGAGTAAAGAACAATTTGCCCTTGCTAAATCCATACTGACTGATTATGGTTGTCTTCTTGCTCTTTATGTGTTTGGAAATGAGAATATACTCCATGACCTTTCCAGATGAAGCTGAGTGGCCCACAGTTGCCAGATGCTCCTTCTTGTCTTTCTTAGAGATGGATTAAACATCAACCTTTTCTCTTTCACTGGAGACCTCCCCCAGCTGCAGGCTTTTTGTAGCGGTCTCATATCTTCCAGCTCTTTCAGTACCCTCAGCAGCTCCCATCCAATCCCATTCTTCTGGACATAGCTTCTCCAAGCAGCCACTAACTTGTTGCTCTTTAGATGTTGGCTGTGCCTCTCAAAAAATCCTGGCATATAGAGAGGTAGGGGAACAGGCTTTTCCTGAAGCATGTAGTGCTTTTGTTTTTCTGTATCATCATATACTAGATTGTTCCTTGTATCCATTCATGAATTTACACCTTCCCCAAACCTCCCATTGCTATCAAGCTAGTTTAAGAATCTCTTATTATTATTTTAGCTAGTTTTGGCTCTAACTGGCCTTAATAATTTTGACTATGTGACCAAGCTATGATTTTGTATTCCCCCACTGTTACCTGTCCTTGTTTCAGTACACTCCACCTTTTGCATGGCACCTTTCTGAGTTTAAGTTACCAAAACAGTTACTTGTCAAGTGGATCTTATTTAAAAGCTCAATCTTCTTGCACAATAGGATTTTTTTTTCCTGAGCTCTCAGTAAGTTTTCATATTAAAATCAAACTTTACATGGGAAGACTGAGAAGTCTGCCATACAGACACCTGTCCTTCTTACCTCTGGCCCTAGAGGCCTACAGTCACCTTCAATCTGCTGAAAGCTTTTCCTGGCTGCTTCACTTATGGCTGTCTAGATGAGCTGCCAAGGAAGCAGTCAGAAAGCCAGATAAGCTGTGGCAGCCTTTCTGCAACACTATGGATCCAGGCTCCAGTCAAGCAGCAGCCCTCCCCAGATGACCAATCTGGCTAGCAAACAACAGGCCCTGTCCCATAGGGGGTGAAGTCACAAACCAGTAACACTTGTCATGGCATCTTCATAGGATGGGTCTGAATCAGTGATGCGAGGTGTCCAGCCTGCAGTCCCCCCACTAGAAGAGATCATCCATATTCCTCTGCTGATGAAGCCCAGGCAAAGAGCCACAGAGGCAGAACCTTCTGCGTGTGCATCTGCCAACCTCTCCCCAGTCCAGTACTTAATAACTGGTAGGGGTCACCTACCAAGGTTAATTTGATCTGATAGCTGGGAGAGAGAGAGAGAGAAAGAGAGAGAGAGAGTGCAAGCACTGCAACCTGGGGCTAATCCAGCCCCGCATGGGCACCGGCTGGCCAGCCACATGGCAGCTGCCTGGGGCCACAGGCAAGCGCCTACTGCCCCTCTGCTTCCCGAGTGGGTCAAAGACAAGTGCTGGGGAAGGGATCATAGGTCCTCTTGGCTAAAGGCTGTGGTAGACTATTTTAGGACCACTGAGATCACCACCCATCTGGCCAGCTTGAAATACATTCGACAGTGAGTTAAAATGTGTGACAGGCACAGAAACAGGCAACAAAGTTATATAACCTTTTTTTTTTTCCTTTGGAAACCAGGCTAAGAAGTCACCCCTACACATGCATATGTCCTCCATATCAGCAAACTAGTTTTGCTAAATCCCAGTTTCCAGTTCATGTCTTTATTTCATCCATCGACCATTAATATCATCTGATTTCCTTCTCCATTCCTGGTTGGCACTATTGAGACCATACAGTCAGAATATGCCCTTTTTGTTTCTGTATCATGGAGGAAAGATACAGGATGTCTCCACAGCACATGATTTTCTCTAACCCCCGTGTTCCAATATGCTGCTATAAAAAGAATCAGAATTTGTTTTATGCCTAAACACAGAAGATGAAGCAGGTGCTAAAATTCCAAGTCTTAGGGTTGGACAGTTGTATCTATTACTCAGTTCCATCAACAGAAAATATAAATGGCTCAACAGCATTAAAAAGTTATTGCAGATTTGCTACCATAAAGTTGAAACTCTAGTTTTACAGAGTTTTTTCCCCATATTTTCCCCACATTAGAAATATTAAAAAAATTAATTTAATACTACCCACTACCAAGCTTAAATGGTTAGACAGCCCATTATATGGAAAATTAACATCTTCCACAATCCTTAAAGGGGATTTCATCCAAGATATAACTTATAGTAAAATGAAGAACAAAAATGAAAAACAAAAAAGCTCTAGTCAAATCTACTGATTTGCATTTTAGCTGTAACATAATAGAAACAAATCTAATATAAGCATTTGTGGGATTTAGGCAACTAATGAAATACAAGCAAATTATATTGATTTTTCCCCCCTCAACAGCTATGATTTAGATAATGTAAAGAAAACACCAAACAGTATTAATAAAAACAGAAATGAAAGCCTGCAGTTTCAAGTCAGGTTGCTCCATGCAATCATTCTCATAGATAAAAACCAAGAATCACTAATTACTTTTTCCTTCAGCACTCATTATTACATATGTCATGCTTGGTGAAGTCCTAGCTAAGAGCTGAAGGTTCAGAGTAACAATTTTTGACATTTTGGTTATTGCTAGTCAATGACTGAGACTTGGTTTTAACAGATGCCACTAAGCTAACTAACAAGTCAGACACTCCTTTAAAAATCAGTACAAAAGGCCTTTCTGTTGCCAAAGCCAGAAAATAATATTATGAGGAATGGAAGGCAATGGTACATTATTTAATGCACTATAGGGTAAGGGGGAGAACAGAAATCAACCTGTCATTGCCTCAGAAGCTGGACATAAAACACTTTATTCCTGACAAGTCTACTTGTCAAACTGCAACCCACCGTTCAGTCTTGGAAGAGGTTAAATTGCCTGCCCTAAGCAATGGTACCTAACCAGAAACTGAATGTTCAGTACCAGTTCACTCAAAGCCATAGCAACACTTGAGTTGTAAACATTAAACTTAGTTGTCTAGATTGCAGAAGACGTGTTTAAAGAAGGGATAGGTAAATCTATCTTTCAGGCCCGCTTTCCTGGAGGGGAGTGGTAAGTGAGGTTAGTTTAAATGGAACCTACTGTAAAAATGATGAAATAAATTATTGCTGTTTTCTTTAAAAAGGGAATTGACTTCTACTGATTAATAGGCAGAAAGTTACTAAACAATCAGGCTTTATCCCTAACCTTCCCCCTATCCTCTAGAGAAGAAAGCCTTCAACTAAAACATTTTTGGCAGGTGAACCAGAGCAAATGAGGCTTCATTCTTTCCAACTGTACCTTAAAACGGGGGGGGGGGGGGGGGGGGGGGGGGGGGGGGGAAGAAAAACATAAAAAAACAAATAAAAAAACCCCACACAAACCAATCTACACAAACTATACAACTAAATGTCAGAAACGTTATCCCTTCATTCTGGAAGTACACAAACATCTTTGGAAGTCATACATGACTGCTTGGTGTGAGAGGGGACCTATGGAAATACTTCTTCAAACACAAACTAAGGAATATTGCAGTGATTAAGCAGAAATTCAGTCCTTCCCCATCAAGAAGAAAGTTCTCCTATCTTTCTAGGAGTGTTCCAATAGAGGTGTAGTTTGGAGAAAAGCGAGCAGCACTAGTCTTGATGATTGCATACTTGGGTCTGTAACATCACAACACGCCAACAGAAAATACTGCAAATAATATTTAAAAAAAAATTGCTCTTAAAAGATGCTTTAAAGTTGCACGGCTGGCACTACTAAACTCATAATGGTTGCCATCTAGATATTTTAGTATCACACTAAGAATGGGTGATCCACATCCTTCTGCTTCTGCATCCACCAGCATTTCAGTGTTTCACTAGCAACAGAAATGCTACCACAATCTGTTCATGGATGCCATAAGGACTCCTCCATGCAGTGGCATTTCAGATTTCTACATAAGAAGTAGTACTCCAATGAGTATGAAAGAATAAATACTTTACATGGAATGCTGTCTCAATATGCATGTTGGAGATAGGCTGACAGGAAGAACCCCACTCCCCAAAAAAGTGATGGTGGTGATGTATTTTAAGCATCACCATTCTAACTTCAACAACCATTGTATTCCTTATGTTCTACTGAAGTTCATGGTAGAATGAATTTTATAATCTATAAGTGGTAGGTATGATTCTTAAAAGACTGCCTTTTGTCACAAGGTCTTCAGAAGCTTTTAAGAAGAGATGAGGAGATTTCAAGCAGGCAGGCAGACTTTTCTGTCAGACAATAGAAATATTAATTAAATCAATTTTAGAGGAAAAGGAAATAACTGCCGCTTTACTATGTAAATATCACTGTCTTCAAATATCACCATGCCCTGGAAGAAGGATAAAGGTTTTATAGAAGAAAAGCTTTTTTAAAAAAGCAACTGAAACTGTTTGGGGTTTTAAGACTTATCTATTTTTCAAAATCTATTAGTTGGGGGTTTTTCTACTGTTAAATTTGTTTCCGGTTTTGGAGATTGCTTTTCTAACTTTAATTTCAACAGCATAAAAGTTTTTTATAATTAATTCTTGTCTGCAAATAAAGATGAGAACCACAGTCTCTGGGTCTGTAGATTCTTCTCCAAGTGCAACATCATGGTAGTCTCCAAAAGTTCAAGCTGCATTTCTTCACTAAGCTTCAATAGCTTAGACATGAAGAAGCAAGCCTGGTAAAATCTGCCTGGCAAGGAACAAAAGAAGATGGAGACGTAGACATAGCTCTGAACAGCAAGAGTCTAAGAAGATACTACAGGATGAGGATTTCCAGCTTTAAATAATCAAATGGCAAGAGACAGACTTTTAACACCACTTACAGAATCATCTTCTTTTTTCCCCAATACAATAGTTCAGATTTTACCTTTCTGTAATAAGGAGGCTTTTGATTCCTCTGTGCTGTTTGCTAGAACACAGGCTAAACTGAAGGAAAAAACCTGTGCTTATACAGACTTTTTCATTCGTTATTCCTCCCAAATTCCTTTATGCCCTGCAGATGCCTTCCATTTTCTCAGAACTTAACTGTTTAGGATTCTCCTCCTCATGCTTCATTCTGCACTGACTTTTGGTGCCACTCCAGCCCCCAGAGACACGACAGAAACAGCAAATCCTGAACTCCCTCCCTCCCTCTCTCTCTCTCTCTCTCACACACACACACACACAATTTTTCACGTGGATCCTATTGCTTGACCTTATTGCTACTTTTCTGTTCTGTCAGTGTCGCAGCTGTGACTCCAACACCTGGTTTGTGTGTTTGTCTCACCACAGGCAGCTAAGCTGGCACAGAAAGACGCCATTTCACCAGAAGAAAGGAGCACACAGAGAAACTCAAAGGCTTCAGCTAACTCCATCTCACACTCCTCCCTGAAAGCCTCCCACTCTCACCCAAAACCTAACGCTCTGCTGACCTGTTTCCCCATCTGAGGGGGCTGCTTTTACTACCAAAACACAACAACACTGCCCACAAATGTGAAGAGAACAAACATCACGTGGGCCTATGTGTGCCTCTAGTAAGCTCTTCCTAGGCTGCTGAGAGCCAGCAAGCAAAAGTAACTCTGAGTCATGCTTTCTGGGTCAGAGCTCAAAAAGTTTGGGTTGTTTAGCACAATGGGGCTACCATGTACTGCTTGGAATCCCTTCAAAAACAAGGCACAGGTGTGCTCACTGCTGCTCCACACCACAACCTTTCTGGGGCAGAGCCATCGTAGCAAAGGTAGTTTTTGATCTGAAGCCGTGACAGGTCTGCTTTAGATACAGCAAAAAGTCCTCTAGGTAAAAACAAACAAACAAACCAACAACAAACCCCAAACCAAACAAAAAGAAAAAACCCACCCAACAGACAACAAAACCCCAAACCATTAATGTTTCCAAAACAATGATACATGAACATGCATCTTCTTAAAGAGAAATCTAATTAGTTAACTGGAGCATAAACTCAAACTGTAAGCCACTATTTGCAGCATTGAAGAATGAGAAATATTTAATTAGTGGATATTCTTACAGTCTGAAGCCAAAGATTTGTTATTCTGAAATGGCTTCACTGTCAGTGGTTTCCAACAGAGGCAGAACTGCAACAGACTTCACACTAACAAGACCTGACCGCAGATTCAGTGTACATATTCAGAAAGGTGATGCAATATAGACTTACATGTTGACATCTCTGAGACACTCAAACCATGACATGTTGTACAAATGCAATCTTAATGCAGTGTGAGGCAAAGGGGCAAACAGAAATGTAGCTGTGGACTTCGACATTAGGACAGACATTCATAGGCACAGTTAAATTAAGCCCTATGATGAGTACAAAGCACATACTCATAGAACTGAAAGCCTATTAGGTTAAAAATTTCATCAGATATTTGTTTTTGAACTACATTTATGATAGGAGATGATAAATCAAAAAGTATGCAAATCACTTCAGCCACCTGGCAGGTAGGGAAATTTGCTGCAGGGAACAAACAAGTAATAAATAAATAAATTAAGATTATGCTACCAGGCTCTGAGAAGAAAGGCTACAAGGAAATGGACTCTTTTCCCTCCAGCAGAGGTCACAGCAGTCAATAGGAATTATTAGCATCATTCTTGTAACATGAGAACAAGCCAAGCTGCCAAATAGCTATACTGCAATAGTATTTCAAATGCTAGCTTTAGCAGTAATACAGGAGAAAATTTCTTTTAAGAAAAGGAAATTGAGCTCCTTCAAGAAACTAAGCTACTCAATTCATCTCTCATTATGTATTTTCCCTATTAGTCTCAAAAGATCTCTGACAGCCCTGCAACCTGATGCAGGGCTTTTCATCATAGTGAAAATTCTACTGCTACATAAGTCACCAGCATTAAACAACAGCTTTCTAGAAACTGTAGCCCTTTTTTTATTCCTTCTGGTCAATTGAAATTGTCTAATCATGGCAAATTCATTAACAGAGAAGTTACACATGGAGTGCAGAATGCCTGAAGGTTTAACATCTGCGAATAACTTTTCACGCTGATCAAATGCCTGAGCTCACAACCCCTGAAGACACTGCTGCTTCCTACTCTCATGTCCGCCCACAGAACATCCCACAAACAAAAATAAGGCCCTTTTTTTTTTTGCTTGTCCATATAACAAAGACTTACCCTGATGAATGATATCCTTATGATCAGTTTTGAATTTAAAAGAAATTGATCTTTGAAGGAAATGCTGTGCAAGCAAAATGCTAATTCGCTGTAAGGAGATACCTCAGTGTCTGTTTTTCTCCAATGACACCTTTATTCAAACTATGAATTGTTATGATAAAATACAGAAGCCACCTGTTCCCAGACACCTCTTGCTCAAGTAGTTCACGTGTTTTTTGACCAACTGAAAATTAACCAAACAAAATCCACCAGGTAAATTGGATTATTCCAAATCTGGTTTCCTCATCTTACTGGAGAAACTATTTCCACGCCTGAATGTGACACATGCTCTAAATGTCTACCTGCTTCAGCTGGGAAACACTACAGAGCATAACTCCCAAATAAATAGGGGAGCCAAGTGGTTCCCCCAGGTATAAACTATTCCTTTCAAATCTACTGTTTCAACATATTTACTTGTAGCACGGTGGTTTTTCAGAAAGGAAATTTAGGATACCCATTTTTGGGAGGAAACGAGAAGCAACAGTACCTAGTCATTTGCATTGACAATAGCAGGTTGTAAAGCTGATCCTGGATGCCATGTGACAGAAGAAAAAGGACATCTGAAACGCTGAAATACTACTGCTGCTCTGAAGGTTACAGAAAACTAATAGCTCCTTGGACTAGAATGATGAAAAGCATAAATTCTTCTATTTTTCCCACACATACACCTTGCAGTGACAGAGTTGCAACACCTATCAACCATATCAAAATTTTATTTTACTTTTTTCTTTGTTTTCTCCTTTTTTTGCTTTTTTGCTTTTTACAGAGAGAAGGCCATTTGGTCTATCGTTGTATTTGGACTTGCAGACTAGGACTTGCAGACTATAATACTTCTTTGGTCTAAGTATCCATGTGAGCAGCTAGTTCTTGCTTTCTATATATTGAATTTCTGGTGAGAAATTACTAATTAAGCGGACTACCTCATCTATCCTCACCACCAGAGGTACCATCACCACACAACTGCCTCAGCTGCAAAGCAACACAGTTCTTTGTATCAAAGACCATCTCCATCTATTTTTTTTTGTCCTCAAGACATTCAGTAATATATTTGTTCAGGTCACAACCTGCACATTAGCCTCACCTCTGAATATCTCCCTGTCAGGCCACCAGCTGGCACAGGCTTGTGAGCAAAGTGGGAATTAAATGGACAAGCCAGATGTCAGAGGGAGCAACTGCTTAGTGACAGCACCGCTGTGGTAAAAAAGAGACATCTTACAGAAATCTTGTCCTTAATTTCAACAACACATGGCCACAAGCCCCAGGCGTGTCACACGATGCAGGGAATAAAATCTCTAGCTACTTTGAAAGATCAAGAGATATAAAGCTATCCACAACATGACAGTACACCTACCTTTTCCTGTTAACATTACCTGGGATTTCTTTTTCTTTTCCCTCTTCGAATCTGGATGCTTACAATTTCAGCAGCACAGGAAGCACATCCCAGTGTGCAGCATCTTCCCCATAGTCTGTTCTCCCCTCAGTTACCAGATATCTCACCTCTACCTGCACACCCGGTTCTTCACATCCCTGGGGACCAGGGGTTAGTACTTCTCACCTGTCTTTCCCTCTACGTACTCTGCAAGTCCCACTGATGGCAGCAGCTGCCAAATCCCTGTCAAACCGTGGCAAAGGGGTTGACATTCGGCTTTTCGCAGGGAGGTTCACTGCCCAAGCAGCTGTTCTTATCTTTGGGGAAAAAGGAGGTTACTGGATAGAAGTCATTTGCATCTCTGATTCTGATCTACCATCAGACAGACCACACTGGTCAGGAATAGAGCAGTTTCAAAAATGTCTCTGGAACTAAAGAAAAAGCCATACATTTAAAACAAAATCCTAAAATAAAAAAAGAAAAAAATAACTGTGCCATAAAAACATTTCACAAGATCTGAGTTAGCACTAAAGAACAGATTGCAGAGATGTTATCCAACATGATTCTGGAGGGCTTCTTTACTATGGTTGTTTTGGTATCTCTTTGAAACCGAAAACCAAATTAATTTAGACAAAGATATTACCCAATTACAGATGACGCCGATGACTCCAACTGTTTGGGAAATGTGAACACAGTTGAGTGTGAAATTATCCAGTTTCAGATAGAAAACTCTGGAAATTTATTTATCTGCACTAAAAGGGTCACAAAGATGCACTTCATTTATTGAAGAAGCAACTAACGATTGCAAGCAATGTTAAGTAGCATTAAAGGTTTATGTGAAAACAGAGGGAACCAAAGTTGTACTGAATGTATTATCCAGCCAAGTTAAATATACCACCACCCTCCACTATACCATTTCTCTTAGCAAATATCCATCTAAACCAACCACCACTCACTCACCTCAGGTGATGTTCCTTTTCAGAAGCCTGACATGCACAGATGCCCTTTCTGCAACCCTACATCGACATCTGCAATTCCAACATCAACACACACTCACCAGGTCCCCTCCTTTTCATTCCCTCTGCTTATGCTTTTTAAACAGACAATGAATTTTCAACTCCTTACAGATTTTTTTTTTTAAATAATCCAAGTTTTTGATGCTGTTGAACACCCTCAGACACATCAGCAATATGGAGAAGGATGTTACAGACAAGACAGCCAGTCTCAGAAAAATAGATTTTTTTATTCCATTTTTTCCCCATTTCATTTCATATCCACACATTTTCACTGCAGTGTTTCCTCTCTCTTCTGAATCCAAGCAAACCCAGAGAGAGTAGGCAGCTCTTAGATATCCTAAATGCTTCTTACATATTTCACTTGAACGTTGCCCTCAGAGAGGCTGTGGGAGGTATTCAGAAAAGCAATTCTCAGTGTAGTGATGCTTGTCCCCTTTAACTTGATCTATTGCTGACACAGGAAAAAGAGACTGTCCCAAGGAGTAGGATGCAGAAGCCACTATCTGTCTTGGGCAGTGAACTCCCTTTTGGAAGAGCTATTTTCTCTCTCCTGACTGCAAGAAGTGCAAGGAATGGTCTCTGGAGGATTTTATATGCACTACCATCACTGAAGATCCTTCTTAGCTACCACTACAGATGACTCCTCACTTAAATTTCCAGCCATACTCTCCTACACCTCCGTACCTAAATTCATCACTCAGCTCTTGCTCTTTAAATAAAGCTTGTTAACAACTATGAAAGGTGCCACTAAATATATTTAGTTTACCTAAATGATACTTACTCATCAGTGCCACGTGCAAGTCTGCTATTACTGGATAGCTTGCTACTAACAGAAAGATAAGGAAGCTTTTCATAATGCAGTTAAGTTACAGAGGAGACAGTAAACATAATTAAGATAAGTAGCTTGTGACAGAATCTGTCAGTGAGCATCTTAAATGGAGGCTCTTTGCTGAAGCTTGGCAGCTCTTGTAAGCAAGATATCCATGTTGCAAAGTATTACAATGTGCTTTTAAAATATATAATGCACTTACTGGCCCATAAGAGAAGGAAAGTATGTCAAAATCTACTATCAAAGTCTCTTCTATCTATTCAGTCATTAGTATTCACTCCCATACTGCAGTTTCACTACAGAAATTACTCCAAAACAAGTCCAGGTTCACTGGGCATATTGGCAAGTCCTGAATATAAGTCCCTGGACAAACTGGATGAATTTCCACTGTCTTCATTCTCTGTAGGAAAACACATTTTCAAGCTGGATTGGAGAGCTCTCTCTCAGAGTCATGTGTCAGTGCCAGAGAAAAGTACATTAACGGGCTGTAAAGCTAAAAATAAAAGTCCTTTAGATAAGACAGAGCTAATGAATTGCTGCAAGTATCATAAATGAGAAAGAACAGTCAGCCACTGATTTACATGACAGCACCATGAGGACTGATAGCAGTAAGAACCAACAACAGTAACACAGATTCCTGAAAAACAAGCACTGTTTAGAAGTTTCTTCATTTAGCCATATTATATATTTTGAAAAGGGTGACAAACCCCAATTATAAGTGGGTAGACCTGTATCACCCTATGCTGTGACACTGCCTTTCTTGCACACCTCTCTCAACAAAACTCCTCTGCTACTCTTGGTGTAAACATGAGATTTTATTGCTGAAAACAGCAGAAGGTGGAAGTTTACTGAACTCTGAGCAAAAAACATTTATTTTAATCTTTCTTCTGTAATATCCTAAGAAGTCTGGAAATCTTCTTTCTCTCATCCTCGTCCAGTGACAACCTTCCCATGAGAACTCCTCTCTAGACAGAGTTATACATCTGAGTAAAACCAGCTTAAACCATATCTTTTAGCGGTAAATTTCACTTTCCAACTCATGACAGCAATTTTTGTGCCTTTACTTTCCAGAATTCCATACTTCCATTTAGTTTCTACATGTTATTTTTCCACATTTTTGAAGAGTACAATTTAAAAAAACCCAAAAGGTTCATCCAGTTTCTTCCTGCTGAAAGAACCAAGAAACAATTCACACAGAAGTTGCTTTTAATTCTCCCTAAAGAAAAGGAAGACTCAAAGAACTATGTAGCTTGGAGTGAGGTTTTGGAAACTTCATACAGACTACCAATATACTATAAATGTCACTGACAGAATTAAGAGTTTAAACTAGAAAAGATATATAGGAAACTGCTGATCTTTAAGCAGCAAGGGGAACACCACAATCTGGTTGTTACTTCACTGCCCATGTTCAGCACAACGCTGTCCCTCTACTCCTAGCATCCCTTTACATCATTACAATAAAAGAAACATAGTACTTGACCGAGGTAAACCTTTGGAGAAAAGAGAGCCTGAATACAGGAAGTTGGCAAGGGAGATATTTAAATGGGCTTTGTGAAAGACCACACTTTGGTTGCCTTCATTAAACCAGCACACCACTTTTACTCATTTATCTCATGAAACCTAGCAGATTAACTAACATAATACACTTTGCTCAGAAAAGAAAACTTAAGATTAAGAGTAAATATTGCACTTCCCTCAAATCTGGTCTTGACCCCACACCAGTCACAGTATAGAGAGTCCTATCAATACCTTTGTTGCCGTTTTATAGCTATCTATTTCATGGTGAGGTATGGAGACAGACAAATATTTCACTGCTCCCAAACAGAAAACGGAAAAATTGTAAGAGTTACTCATGATATTCAACCTTTATTGCAACCAATAACTTTGGGAGTTGGATTTAACAAGGCTGAGGTTTTGTTCTGATTTAAAATGTCTCCAAATAGAAGAGGCTGCATTCCCCAAAGATCCTTGGCCTTGCATCAGTAGCAATAGAAAAAAACTGGCAGATTCAGAATGCTGGGCTAATGACACACCTGGACCTGCCCCACAAGGGAGAACTACTCAATCCTAACCACGATGGTTTCTTCACTGGCAAGGCCCACTTAGTCAATGGGAAAAACCACAATTCGTGACTGAATTTTGCTTTCTCCTTTTCTTTGTACACACATGATGCAGACATGAGCCTTCTCTCTAAAGACTTCAGCTGAAGCTGTAAGTTACACACTCTCCAAAAAAACACATAATTTCACTTGTGCAAGAAGGGATAAGGTCAGGGGTTTCTATAGCAAATGAAGTACGGCAGCACCGGTCAAATCACAGGAGGAACAAGAGCATAAATGCTGGGATTTTAGTCCTTGCCAAGGCTGGTTGGTTGTGTTTCCATAGGGCAAGCATGAACACCTGCAAGGATAGCAAATACCACACTGACAGGCTTTCTGTGTATGTGTAACTCAGCTGCCCAATGCCACGTAAGGAGCTCCAAACTTTAATACAGTTCTAATACAGAAGCCATGAGATTTGAGAAGGATATTGCCGTTGTTGTTCATAACAAATAAAATAATATTCAAGACCCTTGACTTCAGGTAGTATTTCTCCACGCACTTACTGAAAGAAAATAATAGTACCAAGTTAAAAAAAAAAAAAAATCACTGAGTGTTGCCCTGTAATTTTCTGCAATCATAAATTTTCCAGGAACAAATCATAGCTATTTATTACATTACCCCAAACCAACAGTAGCCTGGGCCCACCTCAGTCCCTGACATCAACAGCCCTGATCTCACCCCGATTAGCCGGGTGGCTGCCAGCCAGCAAGGCAGCACATTGCAGGAAAGGTCAAAGTTCAGTTTCTATATTTAAAGAAAGAATACATGCATACATATATACATTTGATGATCTACAATTGCTAGCCTGTATTTACAAGCAAAGACTGTAGAGCCTGGGCAAGCACATGTAACAGACCAGAAATATGGCTTTTTTACAGTCACTGTGCAGACAACTGTATTTTTTATTTAAATGGCCAGCTACAGGAAACAAAAAAGTAAATACTTTCTGGGAACCCAGATGGCTTACTCAGTACCACCCTATAACAAACAGCTCCAAAAACAAAGCAAAAAAGATGAGAGAAGAATTCTTGTGTTTTCCAGACTCTTACTTGACTTTTTACAGAACTTCTTTCTCCAACAAACAAAAAATAATAAATTGTTTCTCATCTACTTCTCACATGCAGAAAGGCAGCTCCTCTTGTCTGTGAGTGCAAAGCATAAGAAGAGAAAACCAAAACACCTTTCTGGAAACAAGAAAGCTCAATAAAGGAATTCAATGCTCAGATTTTAATTTCCCATTTAAGAAACTGCACATTATGGAAGACAACTTACTTCTTCAAACCATAGATATGCTGCTCGCCTGCACCCAAATTCTTGTCACATATTCTCATGCTCTGCACTTTGAAGATGTAATAGGCATGAGTCCAAACTGAAACTTGTTCAGACCTAAAAATTATTTGTCCTCTAAGGAGCTTTGGTGCAGTCTCAGTTATGAGTAAGTTCTAAGAGAGACACTATCAAAATTGTTATTCGAATTAAAATTCTCCTGGAAATTGCTGTGGAACTTCTTTTTTTTTTTTTTTGACTTTCATATCCAATAACATTTTAGAATATTTATTCTTAAAAAATAACTATAATAAACAGTAATAATTAATTCAAAATGTAAAAACAAATTAGCATCAACTGTGAAACCAAGCTGGAAAGTTGTAAAATGTTTCAAGCCATCTGACTAGTCAAACTCTTGTTTAGTTAGCTATGTTTTCTCCAAGTTTTCCCTCTCAGTTTTCATGTTTCAGTATAAAATACCTAAGAACAGATGCAAAATGCTTACAGAAAGAAGTCATAACCAGCATAAATATCACTACAGACCTAAATTTTCAACCAAAAATTATGAAAAAAATTGTAATGAAAAGGTGGGATCCTACCCACAAGCAAAGTTATGGATTAGCAAGCTTTGCTCCCATGTTTTGTCAAGAAGTTGTTTTCTCAGTGGCACTGCAGAAACAAGACCCTTGGAACATTCCAGCTGCTGACAGGCATTTTTTATTCTTTTCTAAAAAGACATTCATGTGCACGGATGGACAAGAACAGGACACGTCAGACTGTACACTCAAAAACAATCTAGTTAAAAATCTGGAGGCCTTTTTTTGCCTTTCTTTGTCTCCAGAAGATACAACAGCACACAAAAAAAAGCTTTATTTTTTTCTCTCACTCTCACCCTTCTTTCAACCATCCCAATCTCAAAAAATCTTTTTGCTCATGTTTTCAAAATCACTCACCATTATTAATGGCCCAGAGCTAATCAAAGAGATGCCTCAGCAAATATCGCTGTTCCCACTAATGGGAAAGTCCATCCTCCCTCATGCTTTGCAGAGTCTATCAAAAATTCACATTACCATAAGCAAGTAGTTTATAAAATACAAAAAATGTAATTACACATCATCTGTTATGTCACAGGAACTGACCTTCAGCCCTACGTCACTGTTGATACAAAGGACCCCGTTTCCTTAAAATATCAGACAGCTGCTTTCTCATGTCTCTCAATGAAGCCTCCAGAGGCTAATTATCTCAACTACGTTTGTCAATACAGCTTTTAAAACTCTACACAATGCATCAGGTTTACAGAAGGGGAACTGTAATTGTTGGTGGTCACTGCCTAGCACAAGAGAAGCCTCCTGAAGCTTTAATACACCCAGCCCTTATCCCAGGTAAAGTTCATGCTCCTGAACTGGGGAGCTGGAACTCAACTGTGCCAAGTCTGGAAACAGCAGCCAGCAGTGGGATAGGAATAAAGAGCTCAGGCTGATGAATTTTCTTTCTTTTCTTCCCCTGTTAAATAAACTCTATTCCGGTTTCTAAAATTACTGTGCTCAATCTTTATAAAGAAATGTTCTGCTTTGTAGATTTGTTATGGTTCAGCACTTTGGCTAAGAGCAGAAATGAATTACAAGCACAGAGATGTAAACAACTGCACTTTAGCTCTGCCAGACAGTTATGAGGTATAGCTCATCAATATGAAAAAAACAACCCACTTGGCTCCAGAGAAGACTTCACAGATTAAGTATTTAAAACTTAAGAGGGACAAAAATAACTCCCAGATCCAATAACAACATATATCTGTGTTTGAACAGATATATGAACATAAATATAAAATAAATATAAAAAGTAATCCCATGATACTAATTTGTCTTCGAGGAAGCTGATTTTTGCCACCAAGAACCCATATGGAAAGTTAGAACTTTTTTTGTTCATCTGAAGTGGAAATCCATCAGAAGATGGAACCTACAAACAATACACAAGTTTCAATCACAAATGGGTATAGGCTTCATCTGGTTATGCCACCAGCCTTTCGAGAGGAACCTTTCTTTCAATTCATTATCTTCTTTCTTATTTAGCATTTGCTATCTCTGTCATCTTTCAGCTCTAATATATTAAGAAGTTCCTCAACTCCTCTTCCTTGAATTCATTATCCTCATCATCTGCAATTTTACCTCACCCGAAGTCCTTGGAAAGAGGAGTAGAGCAGAACAGCTGTTGTTGTTTCTACATCAAAGCCAACATCATGGCTTTAGTTCATCCTGGGAAAGAGGCAATAAGCAGCAATCTCACCAGATATATATATATGGTGAGTGCCCAGATGAAAGAAAAGGTTATGATGAAGGCAATTCAGAAACCAGAGGAAAATCCATAACCTTGTACTAATAGTTTTGCAGACTTGCTCAAATAATTGGTTTAAATACATTTTCAGGGAAAAAAAAATAAGAAAATCCTTGAAGCTTTCACAAATTTAACGTTGCAGAACAGTGATTTCTTTGGTATAATAGCTACCTATTTAGAACAGGAATGGCTTCAAGACTAAGAAAAGACAGTTTCCACTTCATCATTTTCATATATTGCCTATTACTGTTTTCTAGTATCACAGTAAAGGGATTTTCAGTCCAAAACAGTGATATATGTACTTTACAAGCCCCAGAGAGTATCAATAATGATATACACACTGGTATGGTACCACTTTAATTCAAAATAGAATTATGTTCAACATTTGTTTTCTGAGCACAGCATCCACTCAGTATTAATTTCATAGTTACCAAGATAAAGGAACAAAAAAAAACCCCACCACTATGTCCTTCTCTAGACTACAAATATTTTTTATTTGTTTACTTTTTACAATTATTAAATTAGGAGCAAGGTAACAATATCCACCTACTACTATCAAACTATGAAACCATAGAAAGAGACTCCACCAGGAAACAGCATATGAAAATGCTCTGAAAAAAAACAGAAGGCTGATAACTAAGATACATAAAATTTTCACTCCTTAGCCTCATATTATACATTTAAAATATAGCTAATCTAGAGCACACTATATACAAAATACTTTGCAAAATCTGAATTATCCTCACCCCACAACAATTTAGTGTAGTTTTGTTTGGTAAACCACTTTCACATCAACTAAGTGCTTCCTCACATAACTTCTGTATTGCCTACACCTTTATGAAATCTAAATACTATCTCTAAATGGTACCAAGTCACTGAAGTCTGAGATGCTCTAGTGACTACACATAACTGTAAATATCACAGTTCAGATCACTGCAAACCCAAAGGATTTGAGGAGGTGACACAAGATTATTTTACTGACATTATACTGTGGCTGGATCCTCTCTGCACCCCACCCTAGTGGAAGTGCCAGCTGCTCCCATGACTTATACTGATGTCCCCACTGACCCAGCTAGAAGAGGGTTCTCTGCTTCTGGCCAGCTCACTCATTGGTTTTTGAGGCAGAAGGGCTACATACCATTGCAATTCCACAGTCCTGTAGAGTCAGAGATTGCACAGTGCTCTCATGTGATTCACAGCCTCCAAGACCACTTGTTCAGCACTAGTGAGGCAATTTAACTATAACAGTTACTTGAAGAAGTTTTTATGTTTAATTAACAGCAAAAAATACACTAAAAAGTTCTCTTGGAAATCTTTCTAAAATGACAGGTGTGTATTAATTATCATGTTCTAAGATTATATTAATTCTATTGCTTCACAGTATCATATTATAGAATCATAGAACAATAAACCCAGCACCCAGTGCCAAGTCCACCACTATGCAATGTTCTTAAATTCCATATCTACAGGTCTTTGAAATATCTCCAGGGACGGTGACTCCAGCACAGGCATTCTTCACTACATAATTTCACTGAAACTGAGAAATCAAACTTGTCCAAGATACAGCACCATAACTAACCACAAGTTTTTCATGAAATGCTGTTTCTCTTGCAATTAACATACCTTTCTCTTTTTCTCTTTTTTCTTTTATTAAGTATTTGATATCAGGTGCTAAAATTATTTTTCATTTAGTACTGTATATAGCATCTCTTTTTTGTTTCTGAAACAATACCGCCAACTCCTGAAATTCAGTAACAGTCTTCTCAACTAACTGAGAACTGGAGAATCTTACAGACTGCAGTTAAGGTGGTCAACAAGCCTAACAATTTATTCAGATCTTGTTTAAAAATTAAATATTTCTTTACAAAGAGATTTTTAAAACTATATGCATAAACACACACAAGAAAAGCAATGATTTATTTATGACCTTCCAATTAACTTTATGCTTTTTTCTCCAAGCCCAGAGTTAATCCTTAATATGGAAGTGACATTTACATCTTCTGCATCTTAAATGTTGAGTGGGAAAAAGTCTAATAAAAAACTGACAAAAAACATGACTGCAAAAGGATTTTCAAAGACCAAGAAAAATTTCATGCAAGACAACCTAATCTGCAGCAAGGACATTATTGTCCTGTTGCTACTTTCTGCAATGCCTATATCCTCATCATCCCTTTGATATCCACAAAGCATGAACTTCAATGAACTGTTTTCATTGGCAAACAACTTTTTAGTTTCTTAGAAAAATACTGAGTTATAATTACCTTTTAATTTCATTCACAGCATTTTCCAACAGCTGCAGCATCCCCTACCTCAGACATCAAGCTACCTCTCTTTCCCTAAAAAAATCCTCAAGAGAGACTGTTTCTATGAAAACAGCTGTGTAAAAATGTAGCTCATGGCCACCTCCAAGACGACTGACCAGTCACCAGGAAGGGCTGAGCTCAGTCCTTCCCAGAGCATGAGCACAACTTTGAGCCTTTCCCCTCTATGCAGCTCTCAGACATGTGTGAAAATGACCAAAACCTTCTTGAATGGCTACAGCTTGAACTGAAAAAATAGTTTCATATACAAAATCTATTAAATCTATTAATACTCAATTTGGAATATCTTCCTTCTTGAACTAAATTTTAACAAGGAAAAACGTGTACATTAGGAACATCATGTAAGTTACCATTTCCTATTATTTTCCAGATATTTGTATTCTCCCTGAACTAGAGCTTCTGAAAACCTCTGAATTGCTAGCTATCCTCAACATTTCAGTAAGAGAAAAGTTTTTTCCCCCATCTTCAAAATGAGTAAGCAACTGACTAAATCTAGCATACCAGTACTTTTTACCTTAAAGTCTGTGTCACGGTTTGAGAGCCCCAAAATCCAATTCCTGAGTCCAAGCCCCCCTCCCACATCTCAGCTCAGTGTGAGATGGGTTTTTCCAGACACCACACAAGACTCAAAATGGGGAGAAGGGATTATATATTACAATGACTGTACAAAATAAATACTACAATACATTACACACACAATCTTAACTATCTCTACCATGATAAAACAGTATTTACAATGGATCAAATCTCTTCTCTCTCCAAATAAAAGTCCAGGAGGGAAGAAGGAAGAGATCCTTTCCACTCTCAGAGCAGCAATGTCTCTAGGGCAGCAGGTTCTCCTCTTTCATGCAGCAGCTGTAGCTGGATCTCTGCCAGTATACACGAGGGGGGTATCCAAGCCCTCTCGGCCCTTCGACTCCAAGTGAGGGTCTTCTCTTCCGTGGGCTGTGTTCACCGGGACAAAGGTCACTTCACCACATCATACCACGAAGCACAGGGGTCTTTGTGATGGTCCCCATCTTCAGGAGATTCAAGCCTCCTTTGCAGAGCTCCCGTGTTCTGTCTCAAAGCAGCGGGGGAGCAAAGCCCTTCTCCGCATTCCTTTGGTTGTCCCGGTTCAGCTCTGGGAAGCCCTGAGCTTTTCAGCTCCTTTCTGCAGTGCTGCAGCACTCCAAGACTCTCCTCAAGTAAGAGCCCATCATCCTCCTCTCTCTAGGAGGTCTCAGAGGGGTTTGGGGAGTTTTGGTTTCAGTTCTTACCCAAACTCTCTCTCTCTCTGTGTAGAGGTTAGTTCTGCTCTCTCTGCTGCTGGCTCTCTTTCTCTTCAGACAACTCTGTGTCTCTCTTCCTTTGCTGCAATGCCTGTTTGCTGCTCCTTATCTTCTGCTGGCTCTCTACCACTGTTTCTCTGGTCAGTGCTGGTCTGCCGCTGCTTTCAGTATCTCTTGCTGCTGCTCACAGTGGAGAAACATCCCCCAGCTCTTAGCTACAAATACTTAGTCCAGCTTAACACTGTTCCAAGTCCCTGCAGCCCCCAGCTGGGGGCTGGGGGAGGCCATAGCCCCCAGTGGGGCTCCAGGCCCCTTCCTCATGGCTTTACAACTTGGCTACTCCCCAGCTACAACTACAAGTACAACAACAACTCTTCTTTTCCGGTCTGGGTGATATGTTTATATTTTGCAGAAGCGCTCATTGGTTCAACCCCAAGGTAACCACCCCCTGGGGGTTTACCATTTTATAACTTCAGGGGGAAAACTGTTTTTCCCCCCACCACAGTCTGCCTTTGCCTTCAGTGGGCATCCATCAGAAGCACACATGGTACTTGCATTTACAATGTAAACGTACAAACACCAACAATACTTTCACTCGCTGTGAAAGCAGAGTACTATTGATATCTCAGAGCTTTTTGGATTTTTTAATTTTTGTAGATTTTAGAAGTAGTTGTGTAGTAAATGTAGATTTTAATGTAGCTGCATTATATCCCTTTTAGTATATATACCTTTTAGTATACTAGTTTACACATACGCAACCCTATCACCCCATTTCATATCAATTCCTCTAAATTCTGTTAGCGTGTTTAGTTTTCTCTTCAAGGTAGAATTGTAGAATTGTCCACAAATGGACAATTTCACAGGCATAAGCACAAAGTTACATTTCCCAAAGATAATTATAAATCCTTTTCCAGAACAATGTTAACTCTGATTTTCCTTCCACCTCTTCTAATGTACCAGTTTACATTTTCCCTGGGACAGGTCAGACATACCCTCCAATAAATGGATAATTCTTCTATTGCCATCCTGAAACAATGCAGGGATAACCACACAGCCCCTTTGACATTTCTCTATCATCAAGTGAAAGGCCGCACTCATTCACAAGTGGGATGTAGTTTATAATATACCTGGAGGTACTCTATAGGTTCTCCAAGAAAACTGAATACTGTAAATATTGATTGAGAACTCACCGACAGCTTTTCTAGAATAAAAATGTTTAAAATGTTCAGCAGTCAAAAAACAGATGTGCAGAGCTGCTGACTGACTGGTTTGTTTTGTATTCTTTCCGAATTTGAACCCTCTGAGCTTATCAGCAGAATCAGCTATGTAACGCTATTGAAAGCATCCTGTTTACATGCAGAAAAATGGGCTGTCGTCACCTTAATCTTTCTTTGAAGTACTCAGAAAAAAGGATTTAACTCTAACTTACTGCCCAGAGTGGTTATGGACTCACCACCCCTGGGGGTGTACAAGATCGGGCAGGATGGAGCTCTGAGTAACTTGATCTAGTGGAACATTTCGTGCCTACTAAAGGGGTGTTGGAACTAGATGATCTTTAAGACCCATTCCAACCCAAACCATTTGTCGTGGTTTGAATCTTGTTTTCCCCCAGAGGCTAGATTAAGTGGTAGACCCCAAGGGGTGGAAACCCCTGGAAGTTTTGGAGTTCTGTCCAATGGGCGCTCCTGCAGAAATGTCAACATCCCACAAGCTCACCGGAAGAGATGAGTTGTAGTTTGGTTGTTGTTGAAGAGCCATGTTGTGAGCCACGAGGAAGGGGCTCTGAGCCCCTTGGGCCCTCTGGGGCCTCCCAGCCCCTGGTTGGGGGCTGCAGGGACCTGGAACAGCATAAAGCTGGGCTAGGTGCCTGTGGTTATGCCAGGAGATGTTTTCTCCATGGGGGCAGAGCAGCAGCCGGCACTGACCAGAGAAACGGTGGCAGAGAGCCAGGAGAGATAACACCTGAACTGAAGGAGCAACAGAAGCAACATGCAGCACCAGAGAAAGGACTCCTGGAAGGAGAGCCGGGAAGAAGAGAGAGACAGCAGCCTGAGAGACAGAGTTCTGGGGGTAAGACTGTACCAACCCCCCAAAAACTCCTTTGAGATCCCTCTGAGAAAAGAGGGAGATGGACTCCTATTTAGGAGAAGAGTTTTAGACATGCAGCACCGGAGAGAGAGAGGAGCTGAGAAGCTCAGAGCGTCCTGGAGCTGGACCGGGACGGCCAGAGGAATGCGGGGGGAGTTGACCTTGGCTCTCCCCCCCTTGCACTGCTGCCACGGTGGCAGCCTGAGAGACAGGGCACAGAGGCCCTGCAAGGAGCTGAGTCTCCTGGAGATACCAGACCGTCACGAAGACCCCCCTGTGTCTTCGTGATATGACGTGGTGATACGACCTTGTCTGGGGTTACGAAGCCCACAGAAGACCCCTCGGTTGGAGGCGATGGGGCCGAGAGAGAGAAGCTTGAATACCTCCCTCGTGGATGCTGGCAGAAAGCCAGCCAAAGCTGCTGCATCAATGTGAAGAAGACAGACTGCTGCCTCAGAAGATGCTGCTGTTCAGAGACTGGAAGGGATCTGTCCTTCTTTCCCTCCTGGACTTTTATTTGGAGGGGAGAAGAGATCTGATCATTGTAAATACATATGTCATGGTAGAGATAGTTGTGATCATGTGTATAATGTGATATGGTATTTATTTGTACAGTCATTGTAATATATTTCCCTTTCCCCCACTTTGAGTCTGGTGTGTTTTGTCTGGAAAAACCCATCTCACATTAGGTTGAGATGTGGGAGGGGGATGGAACTAGGGAATTGGATTTTGGGGTTATCTCAAACCATGACACCATTCTATAAAATTTGATGTTAAATTTAGTTGCAAAATACTATTCTAAGATTAATTCAAATTTTAAACTCCATTCGCTATTTGGATTCTGGAGAAGAAGCTAAGGCAGTTTTGCAAGCGAAAAGGAAACATTTGCCTATGCAAAGCCAAAAACACCCATTTTAAAAAAGGAGCAGGACTTCAGTGGTGACATGACAAACAACGTATCACTTAGAAGTAAATGAAAGCATTAATCATCAGATTTCAGAAAAGTAAGAAGCCCTCTTCTGGTACTGGAACTTAATTAATGTTTAAGATATTGCTTGGATTCCACTTCCAGTTTTCAAAGAAGACTACAAAATGAGTTGATTTAAAAATAAAATAATTAAAAGAGAAAAAATATTCCACCACACATCTCCCAAACACTGACATGAACTTAACAGCATAAAATTGAGTACAATCAAAACCTGCCGTGTATATGGGATAGGAAGAGGGCTATTGTAGTGGTTGACCCTGGCTGGATGCCAGACACCCACCAAAGTTGCTCTATCATCCTGTTCTCAGATAGACAGGGGAGACAAAATATAACAAAGGTTCATGAATTGAGATATGTTCTGGGAGAAATCACTCACCAAATACTGTCATGGGCAAAGTAGACTCAAATTGGAGATATTAACTGAATTTATTACTAACAAAATCAAAGTAGGATAATGAGAAGTAAAATAAATCTTAAAAATAACCCCTTCCCCCCACTCCTCTCTCCTTCACAGGCTCTACCTCCTCCCCCACCAGTGGCTCAGGGAAACAGGGAATGGGTGTTACCGGTCAGTTCATCACAGTTCATCACACGTTCCTGCCACTGCTCAGGGAGAAGAGTCCCTCCCACAGAAGACAGCCCTTCACAAACTTCTCCAACAGGACTCCATCCCACAGGGTGCAGTCCTTCAGGCACAGGCTGTTCCAGTGCGGGTCCCTCGCAGGGTCACAAGTCCTACCAGGAAAACTTGCTCCAGCAGAGGTTTTCCAGATGTTCACAGCCTCTTTTCAGGTAACCACCTGCTCCAGTGGGGGAGCTCCTCCATGGGCTGCAGGTGGATCTCTGCACCCCTGTGGTCCTCCATGGGCTGCAGGGGCACAGCTGCCTCACCATGGTCTGCACCACAGGCTGCAGGGGAATCTCTGCTCTAGCACCTGGAGCGCTCCTCCACCTCCTTCTCCTCTGACCTTAGTGTCTGCAGAGTTGTTTTTCTTGCGTATTCTCATTCTTCTCTTCTCTGGCTGCAATTACATCTGTGCAATAACTTTTTTTCTTTCTTAAATTTCTTATCACAGAGGTGTTATTTTTATTCCTGATTGGCTCTGTCTTGGCCAGCAGCATGTCTGTCCTGGAGCCGGCTGGCATTGGCTCTGACTTGGGAGAAGCTTCTGGCAGCTTCTCATAGAAGCTCCCCTGCTACCAAGACCTGGCCACGCAAACCCAATACAGCTGTCCAGATCAGGAAAGGTTAATGTCTTTCAGCTTTTTAATCAGTATTGAAAGTGGTGCAAATCTCAACTTGCCTCACTTTTTTTCTCTCCTCTAAACACTGGCACATGATAGAGTTGCCTGTTGTTCCCCACTGTACCAAGCAACAAGTACAGTCAAATCCAGAGCATCTCACAACTATGGGGGCAACAAGGCAATCCCTTGGACCATAATAATTCTGCAGGCTTCATGTCATATCTTTTTCCATAGCAGCCTCTTTCACTCAAAACTGAACATCACATCTAAGGTTTCCAGTATTAGCTGCTGCAACAGAGGTGGTGCAGGCCAGGATTCAAAAAAATCTTTGCAGAACTGAATAAGCCAAGTGTTGCTCACATAATACTTTTATGTAAACATACAGTCAAACCAAGCCTTCTGGAAACCTATTTAACAGACACTGGGGAAACTCACAGAAAGCATTCACCTAGCTCTGGAGCATATTTTATAGTCTTAGGATTCCAGACTTACTCTGATTTCTAGTGTCACTGCAGCCCATGCAGTACACACACACACAGCCCAGTGCAGTACACACACACACAGCCCAGTGCAAGACTGTTTTCCCTAATAAAAATAAACAAAACAAAACAAACAAACGAAACCAAAAACCACAAAAGAAAACCACATTCCAGTACTGAAATGCTATATAGGCTTCATAAGCTTATTGATCAGTGCTTTGTTTACTACCAGTAATGACAGCAGGACCACCTGGTTTCTGCCATTCACCTAATACCACTCATGCAATCAAACTGTCCCAGGCAGCATGTACAGAGTATGTCACCTCTTACAGCTTCTCCACAGTAAATCATCCAAACTGAGCCCATCAACTCCAAGATTAGCTGCATGGGAGTTCATTTTATTCCTCTAGGAACCTCTAATCCAGAATGTTCGTGGAAGAATGCCTTAAGTCACTCAAAGACAGTGCCACTAACACAACCACTATAGATACATTTTGCATAGAAAATTCAATACCTGCTCTAGACACCTATAGCAGATATTTATATACATAAATTACATACATACACACGTATTTTTAAAGTAAAACACTGCTATTTTGAACTTTTCTGAGAGCAACAGCTCCCTTGAGCAAATATTGCAGACTACTTTCACTACTTAAGACTTCACATGCAGGAACACAAACTTTCATTGCAGCATTATCATACAATACCTTTTATCCTATCTCTGAGAAAGACAGGGAAAAATATATGAATTAAATAATAAAAATAATAAATCAGCATTAAAGTCCTGGAAAATGCCTTCAAAATAAAAACAACAACAACAAAACCCAACAAAAACCAGAGAGCATGGGCATGCAAAGAAAAAGAAAAAACCACACTTCAGATGCATTTGTAACACAAGACTTTCCTTAATGTTTCAGACACCATTAAAGAGATGCCTTGATGAAATAGCGAAGGAATTTATTTCTGATATTTAGATATAGATATAGATATAGATAGGTGATGATCATGTGTGTATCTATGACAAGGTAGGAGAGTTACAACAGGTGAAAAATAACATAAAAATTCCTTGGTTCTTATAAATCTCTTCACTGTGAGAGCAATACAAAATCAGATCTAGTGTGCACATATAGCCTTACCTTTTCTTTCTATAATTAACTAGTGATGCTTTTAAAATATGCCTAAGGCACTGCAAGATGACTCTGCTTCACCCAAAAGAGTAACTGTGACTCTCCTCCACGCAGTCCCTCAGCACATTAAGAAGAAAACTAGCAAGTTAGGGTTCAGGGAGCTCTATGTTATTTTTGAAACATCAAACAAAAATAATAGAAACAAAACATTCATAGTGAAGTCTAATTATTTTTAATAAATTTTCTGGTTAGTAAATGCCGGATCTAGTGAAGTTTCTCATTTACTATGGCTCTGAGCAAAGTTAAAGTTGCAGTGCTGTCAGAGAGAGAAAGGGAAAAAACATAGAGAAAGTACATCCTACTCTCCTTTATCTCCCAGCAAAATACAATCTAACTATCCTCAGATATAAAAACAACTAAGTCACCTATGAAGATCCAGACTTCATTTTTAAAACTGCATTAGTTTAATAGAATTCTGACCTGTTCTATGTGGCCATCCAAAATCTTGCCAATGATCCTTTCAACACAACCTTCAATAAACGCGGTCAGCAAATAAATATCCAATAAACAGCAGTTTAAACAGCAGTCAGCTTAACCTTTCCCCTGTCTTTAAAAAATGCCAGACTGTTCAGTGTTTGCTCAAGACTCTTCTTTTACCAACAGTCAATTAGAATGAGCCGGTGCAAGTACACTGTTCATCCCCTCCTGAGAGGAGGATGCATTTATGTGAAACATGAGGAGAATGCCTAATGCTGAAACATACTCTCTGCATCCTCAATGAGATTTTATTACAGGGCTCTCTTTCTTCTCCCTGGTGTGTGTCAGCACGCCTGCAACCATTCTACTTCTTTTATGGCCAGACACTATCTGTACACTTGTATTTGCGTTTGGTATACACACACTCACTATCTATCACACGGGCTTTATGACCCCATTGGGGCTACTCAAAAAATAAATAAACCTGCTACTCCAAGTGATAGTATGCAATACTGACATGAAAAATATTCTGCTAATATTCCATACAGTTAACTGTCTGGCTACTAACAACCAGATTTAAGAACTATTTTGGTTTCCAAAAGCATTAAGGGCTTGAATTTTCAAATATATCCTAAAGGTAAGTCTATTTTATAAACTAGCTCTGTGGTCCTCAGAGAAAACTTTGGCAGTTCAATTAAAGTACAAACAAGTTTTTAATTAAAAATAGTTATTTTGTCTATTGTATCAGAGCTCCGTATGATAAAAATTCACAATTTCTGAATTTGTCAACAAAACATTACAGGTTAAAATCTCTATTAAAAAATCCACAAACGAACAAGGAAAGAAAACAAAACAAAACAAATCAAAAACTACAACACCATAACCAACTTCCTAGAGTCTGCAACTCTTTAAAGAACATTACTAATGCAACTGTCATTTTTTGTTAAAGAAATATGACTTATTAAAAGAATGGTATTTACCAAGATCTTTGAGTATCTTGGGCTGTGACAACTAGATTTAACCAGCTTTGATAAATAATAAAAGAGCCTGGCAAACACTCAGTTTTTCTAGTCCTCCACCTACATTGTTCTACAGTTCCTATCAATACATTATTTATATTTCAGGAGCATTCTCCATGAGGTAATCGCCTTCTGCAACAGTAGGAAAGAAGTCTCTGTTGCAAAGATCCTTCATTTCAAGAGAGCAAGGAAGTAAAAAGTTATTTTAAAAATTCAGTTTCCTAGTCATAATAAAAATGCATGTTACAAGTAATAGGACAGAGAAGTTGCCATTTTAAGTGAATATCTCTTTGGAATATTGAGTTAGAGAAAAACGCTATCTATGGCAATACCTTTCACTATTGTCTTTGATAAAATAATAAAAGTTCAATAAAATGAAGCCTTAAAAACATAAATTATCTTGATGGCTTCTGTATCTTCCTTGCTTTTCCCATTTATTTGTTTCTCTTTATTCTTTTCACTATATTGTTAATATGCCCTCAACACTGTATTTCTCATTCTGTCACTATGTCCTTACTAAAACACTGTCTCTTTAACACCACTTATGCTGCAGGACTGATCTCAGGAATTTTCAGGGGTGTTTGACTATTTGCTTAGGGGTAGGGAGGAGGGGGGGATATATCACATATCTCCACTCACTGTCCTGGATTGATCATCCCCATCATTCAGCCCTACAGAGCAGGGTTTCCCCCTAACGTAACCCCACAAAACAGAGCAGGAGTTTCAGAAAGTTCTTGCGCTGCTGGAAACTACATTTTCTTAATAGTTGCAATACAACAGGGCATGTTGTGTTATCTTGAAAGTCATCAGGGGCTTTAGAGGCTGATACGCCCAACTGACAGTACCCCCAGTGTGACAAAATGATTTTGTTTAAATTCAAGTTTCTCAAGCAAGACTTGGTAATTTTAAAAGACTAGGAAGACACACAACTCCAACCAAATCTGTTATTGCAAGCATTCAGTAGTGAAGTAAGATGATAAAAACAAAATATTATGGAAATTTTTTCAGAGTCTTCTTATTCTATCTACTGTTGTTGATGCCATGCCATTGTCTATTTCTCCTTTTAGTGGAGAAAAGGAGATGACATCATGTAAAGATGTCAATCTACCTTTTTTGGAATAAAGACAAGGAAGAACGTCTTATCTTTCTGTTCAGTGCTCAATGCAATGTGCAGAGGAAGACAAGTACACAGTAACTGTATTAAAGAAAAACTGTTAACTTGAGAACATAATTTTGGAAACTTAAGCTATGGTAAAGTAATACTCTCCAGAGAATTATATTCACTGTAAATTACAGACATAAATATTATATTTTCAAATTGAGAGACAGAGTAACAATCTATCAGTTATTCTTGCATGAAACAAGATTTAATTTTTCTGTATCCTGGCTTCATCCCGAGTTTTTAAGCAATGCATGCTGATGTTGGCAAAGGTTCGTATTAGTTTAATTACTTATACCTAAGATAGTCACATGCATAAGTGTTTGCTGAACCAGTCCTCCAGCAGTTTCAGTTGGTATCTTTTTTTCTCCCCTGTTTTGTTGATTGCAGTTGATACTTGCAATGAAGAATTAAAATATTTTTCTTCTGCACAGGCAGAATTGCTGATTCCATGTGCACTGTACCTTCATACTCTTTTAAGGAAATGCCCACATGTGGGGAAGCAGAACACCGAGGGCTTTCTAGGTAGCAGAGAAACTTTCCAATTTTTGCTCATTCAACATTTAATCTCCTATTAATGATTTTCAGTACCGGACAGTTCCATATTTGTTTCTATGCAACACAGACTGCAGCCAGGTAATTATTGCTTCTTCAAATAGGTGGGAGTTGTGTTTTTTCTGTTAACGAAGTTTAGGTGAAAGTTTAAGGCATCCATTTATCAAACACCCTGTCCCTCCAAATCAACAGGAGAAAGAAAAACAAAAACAAACAAACACACACCCCAAACACCAACAAAATAAGAAAAATGATGAAAATAAATAAACAAAAACATAACAGGCAATAAAAATATTCCCTTCTTCTCTATCTGTAATAGAAGGCAAGTAGACTGAAGAACATATATTCCACCTGATGGCAATTAGATATGCTGAAGACTGCAATACAACTTAATTAACATTACAGATACGAGATAATGGGTAAGAGGGACAAATCTAAGAGCTGAAATGTCAACTCTCTGGTAGTTCAATATTTGATTTGTTCATTTTTATTCTTAGCTAAGAGCTGACCCTCTTTCTAGCATGTCCCTTGCTGAGTAATTCTAGGAAAAGTACTTTGTGTTTTGTAATCAGATCAAGATTTTTTTTATTTTGCCTACTCTTTTTAACCGGTTCACCTTTAGTCACAACCAACAGAGAGGTGCAATAAGGAGGCAATATTCAGAGACAGAGACTGGAAGCACCACTCGTGCACAATCCAGGAGTTATTCTCATATGCCAAGCTCCATTTACCCCATTTGAACCAACTGAGTTAAAACTTTAAGTCCTCTTTTTTGCTATTAACTCTCAAATGGAAGTATAACAGGGATTAAACCACTTCAGGACTCTCATTCTCTGGCACACAGCTGTGCTTGCTCTCTGCAAAAGGCCCCAGCCATGTCCCAGTTTCATTCCAGGTCACATAACAACCCATGCACCAACAGTTACGTGAATAATATTGTATTTCCCTATTTTTACCAACCAGTGATTCCACACAACACAGCAGTAGCCGCATGTTTGTCTGCAGAAACTCAAAAGATGATGCTGACTGCCTAGAGTCGCCCCCCAGTGAACAAGAAAATAAACTCAACTTCAAGAATAAATGTACTGATGGTTCATAAGAAACCTTGACAACGGATATAGCTAGCAACAGGGAGGGGGAGAAAAAACCAACTAATTCTCATGCTGCAGAGGAACAAAATATCAATTGTATGCAGAGATTTTTAACTAGAAGATCACCAAATCAGTGCTTAACTGAGTGTGTGCTCTACCACATGCAAACAGAAGACTTTTCTGAGGACATGATCTTAGAAGACACTTCTTCAAAAGGCAAAACAAAGTACAGTTCAAAATAGCGGAGAAAACTAAGTTCACAACTTTATTAGCCTAAATTAATCTGATTAATTCTAATACAACCAATAAAGGTTCTTTATCTAGGGATATACATCTACTTAAGTCTGATTTAGTATAAGGTGATTGAAAACATGAAGACGACACTGGGTGACAGCACAAACCAAAGCAAAAGGAAGAATTGCACAGCGACATTTGCAGCTCTGTTTGTGATTTTAAGAACCAGAAATTAAAAAAAAAATAACTTGGTCTCTAAAATCCTACTGAATTTCAACAGCACTGAGATATCTTACTCTCTTAAATACCACAGATTTTAACTTTCAAGTGCTTTTTCCTAACAATAAATAGGGCTAGACAGAAAGTCGCTCCACCACTGAATACCTATCCAAATGACACATCTTTGGAAGCACTGTCATTCCTCAAGAAAATAATGCATTCACTGTCTTTCTTCACTTTACCCAAGGTAAGAGTCCAATAGAGGTGAGAAGCTGGGTGTAAGTAGTTACAAATCAACTGAAAAGCAAGAGATATGACAGACTTGTTTCCTATATCCCTGATTCATAAAGATGCCAGCAGTGGAGCTACAATAACTCACACAAGTCAGGATTTTCCAGTTTACTGTTGAGTATTCAGAAACTTGGCTCTTCTCCCTCCAGCCAGTTGATGGGGTTTTTTATTGTTTTTTGGGGTTTGGTTGTTGGGTTTTTTTAACTTTTTTTTTAATTGCATACATACTTTACATAGCAAAATGTAACCTTTCTTTATTTCTAACTCAAGTTTTTCTGGTGTTCCATCTCTCTGGAGAAAAGCCTAACAATGTCAGGCTTTGGAGCCTGAAATAACAAAATAACAGTCAAAATTTAATAAAAAAACATTTTTATGGAAGTCCCACTTGGGAGGATGGGGGGGTTGGGAGGGGTGAGGACACTCAAAGGGATTTATGCACAAAGACTTTTTAACATCCATCTTGTATTTAATGTTAGAAGTTCGTTACCACCCTAGACTAGCAGTTTACCTGTACATCAGTAGTAATACAGAATGGGAGACAGGATTTCCAAGCTCATCATCGTTATCTTGCCAGACCACTATATCCTAGCTATCTTTGAAAAGGAAGGGTGAGTAAATAAGACACAACTAAGCCTCTGGCTTACATTAAACACTCCAAGTGAATCCATCTGCCAATATACATACTGGAAATCTAATCAATAGCAGGTTTTGCATGTTTGCACAGCTGTTATAGACAGATGCTCTTATCATTGTTATTTTATCCATACTTTTTAATAAAGTGGATGACTCTTAAATCGTTGCCTTCTTCCTCCTCTTCCAATCTGGTTCGCTGATTTTCACTTATTTGCATTTCTCTTCACCTTTAATTTCCTTCTTTATTTAACAGCTTTCTCCACTACTTCCACTAGCCTTTCCAACCTCTCCTTTAGCCATGTGATTTCTTCTTTTCCATCTTTGTGGTTTACTTATACTCACTCTCTGCCAACTTGACTTTTTTCTCTTTCCCTTTCCCTGCTGTTCATAAGAATCAGATTCATAGAATACCTCAAGTTGGAAGGGACCCATAATGATCAAGTCCAACTCCCTGCTCCTTGCAGGACAACGTAATACTAAACCATATTATTTATAGTGTTGTCCAAACACTCCCTGAACTCCAACAGGCTTGGTGCTGTGACCATTTCCCTAAAATATGGAATACTTCATGAATTTGCATGCCATTCTTGCACAGGGGCTGTGCTAATTATTTCTGCATTGTAGCATATGTGCTGCTGAAGTGAACACAACTGGATGTCTGTTGGATGTCTCCTGTCCCTTTCCAATAGCCCCAAATTAGCAGACCGGTTCAGATGACAGCAGCATTCTCACGAGGGGAAGTGGAAAGGCAGGTACTGATCCCTTCACTCTCGTGACCAGTGACGGGACTTGAAGGAATGGTCTAAAGCTGAGTCAGGGGAGGTTTAGGCTGGATATCAGGAAAAGGTTTTTCACCCAAAGGGTAGTTGAGCACTGAAACAGGCTCCCCAGGGAGGGACAAAATCACAGCCCCAAGTCTGTTTAAGGACAGTGCTCTCAGGCACATAGTGTGATTCTTGGGGTGTCCTGCACAGGGTTAGGAGTTGGACTCAATGACACTGATGGGTCCCTTCCAACTCAGCATATTCTAGGATTCTATGACTGTAGGCTCACAGTTAATGCTCTGAACACCAAGTCATTCACAGGTGAAACACAGTAGCATAAAATTTCTTCTTGTGGAAAATTACATTTCCTCTAATTAAAGAAGAGCCTAAGGACTGCTGTACCATGACCGCTGTACCACTGTACACTATCTCAATGCTGAACACACCAACTTCCTATTAGCAATCCTTCTTCCTATAAATGACATACAAGTATCTCATCTTGAGAATTAACCCACCCTAGCCCAGGCCCCAGCAGGGTTATAGTGCAGCAGCTCCCCCAGAGGCTTCAGAGGCGGTGGATTAATGGATGGTTACTGTCCACTTCAAAGTACAGAAGGCTGGTCTCACTTACCTTCAATAGGGTATTTATTACATTCTTCTTGGATTCAAAAATGTGGGACAGAAAGATGATGTAGAACATTACCAGCTTTTTTGAGAGCCCATTTCATTGGTTAACTGTACTCACAGCTGTGAAGCTCTTTTCAATATTCAGCTTAATTATGTCTCTGCTGACGCTTAAAGACCATTTCTTCTTATAATGCTTATCATGGTCAGCTATCTAAATGTGTTTATTTTGCAGAACATGAATAAGTGATGCATCTAATCACAATGCAAGTGTTATGCAGCTTTACAACATTTTTGTTGTCTGGCATAATAAGCAAGCTCAGAATAGGCCCTTGTCTGTTGGCACTGTCGCTCTGTCAGAGAATTTCCATTCATTTAGTAGCTCCAGGTTGGCAGCTAAAGCAATCATTAGTGGCCAAAAAGCATCCATCCACCAAAGCCACAGACCTTCATTCAGGCATAGACAGTTCAAAGTACAATCAAGCTCTCCTGCTAAAAAATTCTGGGTTTCAAGACAAAGATCTGTAGAGAAACTGAATACCTGAAAAGTAAAATCAGAAGAAATGGGAACTCCTACAGTTGGCCTGTCATTAGCAACAGGTCGATAAGAAATGGGCTGATGGCAGACCAGCACACAGTTACCTCTCCCCACAGCATGCAAAACCATCCCTGCTAAGAAAATAGTTTTGCACTCATATTTGCAACTGCCAAAACCAAGCATGAACTCCTTTTCTTTTCTGATGCTAAAATGCTATTAATTAAAATTAGTAAAAATATCTTCTCTCCAGAGAGGAAAGGAAGAGCACTTTCTCAAGTGGAGTATTTTCTGAAATACTCCATGGTTCATACTACCCCAACACTGGGCAACCAGGTTTGCTCCCTTCTGAGCACAGAATCTTGAGAAATATTTCCCCCACACCTTCCTGAGAAGACAGCCTGCTCTCTGGCTGTTTGAGCTGAGAGAAGCTTTCTCCCGTTAGGATGAAACCCTGCAATGGCCAACCTCTAATTTTCTACTTATCATTCAATAACATAAGAAAAGTGTATACATGGTCTCTGCAAGAGGCTGAAGGAAAATCAACTTCTTTTCTTGCCTCCTGGTGAGTCACAGCACTGCTAGAGATGTAAACCAATAAGTATTTCTTTTATTTAATCCACATTTTCTCCACATTTTCCTCCAGGTTATGGATCCTTTGGAAGTCCCTGAGCAATATCAGTTCTTCTCCTGCCCTCACTGCTACAGTGTTGTACAGTAACAGAGAATTTGCCTAGTCTTCATTAAAATAGAAACTGCCAACTGACAGAAAATCAACAGCCTTTGGTACCTACAGTGGACTCAGGCAAAACAAAATGGGAGCTTAAAGTGCTACTGAAATGTATGGAGTGAGGGGGGAATATATCAAAAAGTAGGGAACGGGAGATAAATACAAACATTTACGTTACTATGAAGGCTGTGTAATTAAAAGTGCAGTTAAACAGGAAGTCCATTTAAAAGAGAATAATTCAGAAGAACACACATTTGAGTAAAAAATATAATTAATTCAAACAGGAAATAAGAATTAAAAGTAATTATTTTGTTTTGCAAAGGTAGAATAAATGCAGCTGAACACACTGTTCAATGCCTTGTGCCTTGTGTTCTTTTGTTTGTGTTTTGGGGGGGGTTTTTTAGTTTTGTTTTTTGGTTTGGTTTGGTTGTTGTTTTTTTTTTTTAATTTTCACTAGTAGATCTTCACACCTCCCATGTCCTCTCAAATCAATCAAAAATAGTAATTAAAAAAGTTCCACTTCAGCATCCCAATATGCCTGTGGGTAACACCACATATAACGTCATGGAAATAGTTAGCAGGAAAAAAAGCCTGCTATCAAATAATTGATTACTGCTCAAAGCACGTACACTCAGGACCTAGGTCCTGCTTCCTACAGGACAGAGACTTTCAGTAAAAGCCATTCTGCCATAAACATAATCCACCGATTGATTTTAAAGACTGGTTAAAAGCTATTGCCTGTGACAGATCAGGTAAGACAAATGATCTGTATTCAGGGACTAAGAAAACTGCATTTCTACTTGAAATCTTTTGACCTCGGTCGCACAAGTGTTCCCAGCAGAGCTCCAGCAATGAATACTGAAGCACTATTTCTCCTCCCTCTGTCAAAGTCTGCATATGAGCTCCTGCACATGCTTCCCTCTCTCACACTTAGTATGGGAAAAAGACCTGCCCAGACCTCAGTAACAACCTCCAAAATGTCTACTAAGAGGGCACGAGAAAAAAGACATAACAACAGAAGTAGATTTGGTAGTCTTTGAGAAGCAGATGAGGTAGTAGTGAATAGTAGTGCTATTTTAAATAGTGTGCAGAAGTCAGACGATGACAAAGAGAAAAATATGCTAAAAAAAATCTTAAAATGTCAAGTGTCTTGCTGCAAACTGGATTATATAGGACATGGGGCAAAACAGCAGCACCAGCATACGGGCTTAAAATGCAGCAGCAGCAGCTGCTCATGAACAGGAGCAGCGATAATGTTCACCAACTCCATATACACCTCAGAATTACCTCTTCAGATCCAGCAACACTTCCTGCATAAGTCTCATACCAACACAGTCCCAGTTCCAGGGACTCTGCATTTCATTTTCACTGCAGCATAGTACACCAGAACATGCCATAGTGTTTGTTTTGTTTTTAAATCTGGTCAAAAGATACTATACATGCAGAGCATCTTCTAAAGAGAGCTGCTTCAGCATCAACAGTACAGTAATAAACAGCTGGATCTACAAGATTTATAAACCTTGGAAATAATTTTATTACATATTACTTTACACTAGATGCCCATTGTAAGCCAATTTTGTTCCAGTAATGCTTTTGAAGACAGTTTACTTGTCTTTCAGAAGTCCTATTAATCTTTTAAAAGAGAAAAATAAGCTGAATCTGTCCATATATAGTAAAAAATATTTCTGCAGTTCACTATATTTTTAATTCACTTTGGGGTCTGTGCTACTGTGAATTCACTTTCATGATCATTTACACAATTAGGTTTACAGCAGAACACACAGGCTAAGCTTCCACAGAAACTGAATTTAAAACTTAATTACCAATATACATTTTCCACCAAAACCTAAAATATAAAATGGTTCACAGTTGGATCAAGGAAGTTAACAGATAATATACTTATCTAGTCCAGAACAGAGCAAAGCAGTCAGCATCCTGGGTAGCAAAGTTGAAGCACTAAAGCCCAAAAATCAGAGTAACTCCGAAGAACAAAACATTTGGAGAGTGCTGGTGCTCTGCCAGTCACATCATGAAGAGAGGAAGGTAAAATTCATTAAATAAATTATTCATTAGTATTTAACAATTCGGCACTGGATATAATATTTATTCTTTTGGCTAAAGAACAGTGCTATGAATCCATCCACTTGTAACTTCACTGCTGAAAAAGTTAATGCCATTTATTAACAGGTTAATTTATAATACCACCTTAATTTAAAAAAAGATTATCTTATCACTTTCTGCCTGAAATAAAACTGCACCTGATTGGGAATACTTTACCCACAGGCTAATGAATGATTTCAAGCAATTCAGTGTCCAATTAACACCAGCATCTGGTTTGGGGATTTTTTTATCTCTATCAAAGCATTTGCCCTACATTAATTACACTTCCAGTTAGTTGCAACAGCAAGTTTAAATCTTTATGTTATTCTTCAAGCAAAAATAAAAACAATAAAATGGTCAGGACCTGGAATTCACATAACCAGAAGCAAAATTCCAATCACTTGCAGGCATGCAAAACAAGGCATGAAACTTCTCCCAGCTTGATTTCAACAGTTAACGTCAACAGAACACTAACTGAAGAAATGGATAAGAGTCGTCTATGTCGAAGACACTGAAGAGTGACCCATCTGCTTCCACCTGAAGAATCCTGTCTGAAGCCAGCTTCACGATGAACCAAACTTTGCTTGGACAAGAAGGTGGTTTCTTGAGCTTTTAAACTGATCTTTGCCATTAAAAAAAGCAATTGAATAATTCACTGATTTTCAAGATTTAGTGCAGCTGGAAGATCTGCAACAGGGGAACTTGACGTGTGTGGAGGAAGTATCCTTTGACTCATTATGATCTCAGAGCATGTGAGATTGATTGGACCGGCATTCACCTCCTGCCCCCTTAACACTGGATTTAGATAAGTCAAGCATGATTTCTGAAATACAATACATTTTTTCCCATAGAATGTTCATCACTAACTCTACTAACTCTCCAGCACCATAACTGTACAACCAATATAAAAAAGAAATGAGAGGAAGTATTAAGTCCAAACCTGGCTTGGTGCTTTAATACTATGAGCATGGGTAGACTTTAGAGTATCTTACTGACATATTGTATGCAATCTCTGTTATTCCTTAGGAAAGGTATAGCGCTATTTCCTTAAGGTATTCTTGCAGTGGCATCACACAAGAGATGTTAACTTGGTATATATATATATATGTATATATATATATATATATGTATGTATATATATATAACTTGGTATATATATAACTTGGTCATTTGCATATGCAACAACTATTCATTTCTGACAGTGATTGATTCAGTAGTGGGGTTAAGCTCTGTAGTTGCCAGTATTTTTTTCATCAGTCCTGGACTCACAACATTCACTGAATAAATTATTAAAGAAACTAGGAAAACAAATAACAAACAAACAAGCAAACAAAAGACAAAAAGCCAAGTACCATCTTTGCTGTGGAACTGTGTGATACTATACTATATCTTTTCCCCTTGAGTGTCATTACCAGCACTAATTTGAATCCAAATATTAGAAAGCTTCACAAGAAGGGTTCAATGACTGTACATATGCTCCTAGCTGAAAATCTATAGAGGAAAAAAAGCCAATAAAATCATACTTTTGCTTCTCATGAATGCTCAATTTTAATTAAATATCATCACTCCAACTAGATCACATTTCATCATTCTTTCAGAAGCAAAGCAGAAAATCTATGCTTCTGCCTCCTTTGAAGAGAGTTTTTATCATGTTTCCAAGTTCCCTCTGCCTTTTACTTACAACAAAGATTTCCTACACTTCCCTACAAACTGAAGCAATTTTATCCCACCCAAGTAGCAGTTCCACACAACTGTTGCCAAGCCAATAAATTAACAGACTCCCGAGGTGATCACGCAAGCTAATTCTTTTTTGGCTGTTTTAGCTCAAATCGACAGACAGCAGTCCCCTCTCATACCTGAAGCTCAAACTCGGCTTCTGGTCTCTATTATTGTGTCATTGCCAACCAAACAGTTTTAATACAAAGAAACAAGGTAACAAGCCTCTTTTTAACGCTTGGGTCCCCAAGACGATCAAAACCGATCTTTTCCCCCTGCTGAGAGAGGTCTGCAGTGCAGATTTAAAGGCTTGGGATTCACATTCTGCCAACACTGTACCTAGAAGAAATTCAGAGTTCCAAACTACTTTTCAGAAGGAATAAAATATGAAAGGGTGGGTTGTTTTTTAAGTTAGCATTTTGAAAGTGAATCCAATTCTCTGTCGAAAGAGACCTTTAAGATACATGGGTTAAAGCCAGATTGTATGTATCATGAGCAGATGCATGCAACCTTCTGCTTCTCCTTAACCCAAAGGAGCTCCTAATCCAACATACTTTCACTGTCTCGCACCTCTCTTCCTGCCATAATTATCTCCCTCTGCCCCATGGACCAAATCTGCATGCTCTTTCTTGAGTTGTGCAGTCTATTCTTTCCCACCCAGTTCTGTTTCCAATACCCTTCCCTCCTGCACTGTGTGCACATCTTTTAGCACAAGCAAGAAATAACTGAAAGAACAAATAAATGCAATGTAACATTTTTCTCCTTGTACTGTAACTAAAGAAAGGAAATCTTTACTGCAGGCATGTAAGTTAATGCCCTGTTAAGGACAGCTGCAGAGACTAAATGTTGTCAGAAAGATGGTGATTGCCAAAATAAGGTACCAGCATAAACCAACTGCTATGCCAGCTATTCCTAGCCTTGGGTATGTACCTCCTCTCACAAAGATGAAGATCACTTTTCCAATACCTTAATGTGCATTGGGTAAATTATGCACTTGCCTGAAGGCCACTAGAAACATCTCAGTTTTGAGACAGTAAAGAAAATAATGACATATGTTGAAATTATTTATTAAAGCTGTAATAAAAATCTTTTGGAAAGTAATGGCCATGCTTGATAAACTAGTGATGACTACACAAAACTAGAGTTGCCTGAGCTAAATCTCACTTAATTTTAAATGAAGCACTTTGAAAAAGTGGAAATAAAGGACATGAACTCAATGGAGTTGCTCTGATATGTCTTGGGGAGCAAATCCCTCTGGGTTTACTCATACGTCTGATCTTGAGATGAGGTTTTCAGTTTAACTCACAACATGGCTCTTCCCTTGATTTATCAGGACATATGCACTGAAGTTGAACAAGTCACAAAATGTTAAAAATGCCTCTTCTGTTCAAAATGACCATCTCCTGTTTCTCTTACTTGGGAAAAGAGGAAGGGTATCCTTTACGAAGGCTCCCTGGGACAGACAATTAATTTCACATTATCTTTTCATCCTGATTAACTCTTTTGGTTATTTTCTTCTTTGAAAGCTCTGTTTCCCAAGTCAAACAATACACATCACTAAGATTGACCAACAGCACTTCTAACAAATTTCATTTTCACAATAATTAGCATACTGAGGCTCTGTCCCTTGGAAAGACTGACCAAAACAACCTTTCTTTTCTTGTTTCACTTTTCTGCAGCAAATAAGACCCTTGATGTAACAGATAAATGTTTTTACCAGACAAAATATTCAGGATTCAGGGGGTTTGGTTTTTGTTGGGGTTTTTTTGTGTTTTTGGGGGTTTTTTTAAATAGCAGATGTTTTAAGCTTGGCTGCTCATAGTCTTTGCCATGAGCAAGCTAGCATCCAAACATCACCTGTCATGCAGTTTCTCCATCCGCATCATTAGAAGGCAGGGTGGAAAGCATCCCGGAGGGTATTTCAGGCTTGACTGCCAAATACAGAAACTCAGAGAGGAACAGAAAGGTAAAAAGAGCCTAAGTAAGGCCTTACATCTAACAGGGAGTCAGACTTGCTTAGGTTTCCCTGAGTGTCCTGAGAAACTTTCCCAGGCATAAATGACCAGTGGTGCTGGAGCACCTCTCCTATGAATACATGCTGTGAGAGTTGGGGCTGTTCAATCTGGAGAGACCTTATAGCAGCTTTCCAGTACCTAAAGAAGGGCAAAATAGAGCTGGAGAGGAACTTTTGACAAGGGCCTGTAGTGATACGATAAGGGAGAACGGCTTTCAACTGAGAAAGAGTAGATTTAGACTAGATATTAGGAAGAAATTCTTCCCTGTAAGGGTGTTGAGGAATTGGAACAGGTTCTCCAGAGAACTGGTGGATGCCCCATCCCAAGAAATGTTCAAGGCCAGATTGGACGGGGCTTGAGCAACCTGAACCAGTTGAAGGTGTTCCTGCCCATGGTAGTGGGGGTGGATCAAGATGATTTTTAAGGTCCCTTCCAACCCAAACCCTTGTATCATCCTGCAATTACATCGACTTCACAAACCTTTTTGACAGACATTGGACAAACTTCCATTCTTCATCTGAAATGCGGTTCGATCACTGTGTGCCCTCCTTGCAATGCACTCAGACACAACAGTGTGTTGCACCTAAGCCAGAGATGGAGGGCACAGACTTGGGGTTTTAATTTTACACAACTCAGAAGGACAGCAAAGGGGACAGATCCTTTGGGCAGCCCTCCTTTGCGCTGCATTTAACAATCAGGCAGTCATTCCATAAGTGAAGGAAGAGGAGTTGAGGTAACAACATGAGTGCAGAAGGAGAGGCCAGGGAGGTGGGAGATGGGCTAGCTTTCTACTGAATCAACAAACTGGTCCAAGGGAAACATAGCCAGGAGTTAGGGAGAAGGAGAAGGAGAAGGAGAAGGAGAAGGAGAAGGAGAAGGAGAAGGAGAAGGAGAAGGAGAAGGAGAAGGAGAAGGAGAAGGAGAAGGAGAAGGAGGAGAAGGAGAAAAAAGTGCCTGGCTATTTCTGTCATCAGCAGTGTACATCTAAACCATAGCATAGATATGATGAAACCACATGACATGTCACTAAAACAGAACTGTCAGCAAACAAGTCTCACCACTCCCAGGAGATTTGCCATTGCAGCATCTGGTGAATTCAGTAGAAGTGTGCATGCCATCCAGGAGATTATGAATGAAAGCTCAGAATCCTTCCTCCCAGTTGTACTGCCCCCAGCACAGCTCCATTGCCATGGTCACATCTTTCCAAACACCTGGGCACAGTCAGCCCTGGCAGCACAAATGCTTCTTCTCCTCTTCCCTCCATCCTCTAAAATCCCAGTTCCCTTGCTTTTCATCCTCCAGTATTTGCCACTTGATTCCTCTTTGTATTGCCTTCCCTCACAGTTTACATAGGTTATTGTGGGATATTGACAGGTTTGTCATGTCAAGATACAGATATGCCAGTGAAATCAGCAAAAATATGAGTTGGTCAGTGAGTCGCACCTGGGCTTGAGCAAGGCTTAACAGCTGAATGATGTCTGGGGTGAAGGACTCACAGCCTGATGTTATCTCAGTGAAGCACAGAAGAGCACCCGCCCCCCTGTGCCAGCCGTTAGCCTCACTCTTCTTTATCCATTCATAATAAACCTTATGATAAATCTGGTCCTTCAAGGAGATAACAATGGGAGTAAAGTTCTGGCAAACATCAGATGGCCTTCACTGCCACCACAGCCGGGCGGAGAAGGATACTGAGGTGTCAAGGTTCTACGCTGCCTTTGTTTCAACCATAAGTTACATAACTCAGTTTGACCGAAGGTAACCAAAAACTCTCGTTATCCCTCATTTATATATTAAAAAATACATCAACCAATATGAAAATGAGAAAATATCTGCCCCCCACCATCTATGACTGCAGCAACAGGAAAGCAATTATTTTTGGCTACATACACACTCAGTTTTTCTAACAAAGTATGAAATTGATACCTGAAATCCTCCATTACTGAGGAAGAGAATACAAATCTACTTCACAGACAAATCAACAGGCTTGCCCCTCTCTCCATCCTCCAAAGCAGAGATGCCTTTTCACTAAGATTTGTACCTCTGACTGCATCAAAGCATACCAGGGGACACTTGTACAGAGCATTATACACATATATCTTTTAGGTCAAGTGAATTTATCATCAGTAATCTAACAGGAATCTATAACCTGTTGCTTCAATAAAGTCCACTTTGTGAATCTGTAACTATGAAAGTTCTTACTGAATGCAACCAGACTTATAATGTCGAATGGTTATAAATCAGAAATTAAGTCCAGCCGCACCCAGCCCCTCTGATCTCTGAGGACTCTGTTGGAACACAAGGGGGTTTATTTTCTCCCAAATTTCATACTCTTATCACAACAGTTATATAAAGTGCAAGTTATACCTGTGAAAACATGATGCTTATTTTGACAGTTCAAGAACAAACAAATAAACAAAAAAACCACGATAGACAAAAAACCCAACACACACCCCAAAAAAAAGGAACAGCAGAAATAAAAGTACATAAATCAATGGAGAGAAACCAGGAATCATGTTTCACAGACAGCAGAAGATGGGAATCCTATTTAAAACAAGAACTCAGGAGCCAGAAGTACCGCACATTAAACATGGGAATTGAAAACAAAACCCATTAGAAGCAATCTAGCCTTTGCTGAAACATATACATATCATCATTACCAATAATAATTTGGCTCTTCATGTGTAATCACTGCACACTAGCCTCACTTTATATTCATAATGGCCATTAATGTCAAGAGGAATTGTGCACACGGGCACCATGTTGCCCCTGTGCTGCTCCTCAGTCAGCAGTCTGCTTCGCAGAGAAAACCACCTCTCCTTGCCACTTCTTCCCTCTTACACAACTCAGGAATAGAAGCAAGGAAAATGGTATATCTTTTTTTTTTTTTTTCATAACTACTCCAAATAATTTTATGCTATTAAGAGCACCAAAAGGTAATTTGTAATAATCATCTGTTCACACAATACTGAATTCAAGACAGCACATATTAGAGCTCAAGAACAGAATTCATCACAATCCACACTTCAGATTGTGATGATTGATTTCACAGGTTACTAGTATCTAAAAATGGCCACAAAGATTAAGTAGGAAGAAAATTCTAAAAAATAACCCAAAAACAAAAACAAAAACAAAAAAAACACAGCCAAAAAAAACCAGCAAAAAACACCACCAAAAATCAAGAAACACCCACAACCCAAGCATTAATCCAGCACACTTCACCTAGACTGTCCCACCTTCTGCTTCCCCCCAGCACATACAGGGGCAGGGGAAGTATCATATTCTGCCCACCATTTTGACAATATCCTCACAGGTTGAAATTATCACAAAGAAAAAACAACAATATATCAGTGCAGGGTTGTAAGAAAGGTTCAGATAGAACAAAAAGCATTAAATTGCTCTCATTAATACACCTGTTACAACATTTCATCATCTATATGATCGTTCTAACCCTCAACTGAGACAGAGAAATAGAGGAGTCTGACTGAAATCTACTACATACAAGGTTGAGTAAAATGTTGAAATACAAACTTTTACCATGCCTTAAGTAGCTCAGATAAGCCACAAAACTATAAGGTTTTCTTCACATATAAGTCAAGCCACCAGGAAGCTTCCAGGAACATAACTCTAAAATACCGAAGGAATGATTTTTACAAATATATCTACAAAAAATAGAGAATAAACTTTTGGATTGGACCTTATCTTCTTCTTTTCAAGGAAGAGTAGATCAAGACCATCACAGTCAAGCCATAAGGGCACAATATTTTCATGTCAGAATGACACAGGCAGAAGATGGACTTATTTCACACATTCGCTCCATCCTAAAGCTATGTCAAATCCAAATCCATATCCATCAGTATAGCTACCAAATCTAAAGTAATATTTCACACAAAACCCTACAGAATTATGAATTCCAAATGGTTTTGCCTTAAGTAAAAGATCAGTAGAAAATGCTTATATAACTAATCTTTAATTCTCAGGTTTATTAAAAATCCTGCATTGGGAAAATCTTGCATAAATTTGTAATGTAGTGTCAGTCCCTCATGCACTTCCTACTTTCCTGCTTACCCCAGCTTGGTATCCACGTCATCTCAAGACACTTAATTTGGTTTTCCATTCCACAGTAATTTCTGATTTTGCTATCTTCCTTGCAGTGATTTAAACAACATACTTTTAGGTAAGGACAGAATAGTCCTCCAGAAATCTTGCTTGTCAGTGCCCATTATTTTGTTACAATTATATAGCTGAGTAATAGAATATTACTTTATCAAGTATATTATTACTACATCAAGTACTATGTAAGGTAAGTTCTGTACCTTTAAGGACTATGCTTTAGTCTTCTATTACATTAGATCTTATTTTCATTACGTATTTTAATTATCAACTCATTTACTTAGATCATGAGAATTCAGCAGGAAGTCACCAAGAAATTCCATCTTGTTAAACAAGATTTCATGCATCCCATTTCTAGCTGAAGAGAAAAGGGAAGGGCACGAACTGCTAGAGGAAACATGTGCGAAAATGACTTCTTTTCACTGCAAGCAAAGCCTGGTTCCTGGTTTGACATCTGTCCACAAAACTTTGCAGAATTTCTCTATCACTGAATGTATTTAACTAACTTGTCTGTAGTTTCCATCTCATTTTACTGGAAAAAAAACCTTACTGCCTGCAAAAATGAAAGAATGGAGAGAAGATGGGTGCAAAGAAAGGTACCACTACCACTCAGCCACCATGGAAAAGAAACAAATACCACTGGAGGTGCGGTGGCCTACGCATCATCTTATTAAACACACTGTGCTAACCCACCCTTTGCCCCAGCACCCTGGTCCCAGAGGTCTGGAACTTAAATACATCTAAGAATATCTTTGTTACTTGAAGTTTCAAGCCCCTGTCCTTTGAAAGGTTAATGAATTATATAAAACAGTGACTGAATAATAATCAAGATATACTTGGATTTGAAAAAATCCATATGTTAAAACTCTTAGAGCTTTAGCAGGGTATAGCCCCCTTCCTCCCCCCCCATAAAAAAAAAAGTCCGTCACACTAAAACAACCCAAAGCTTAGTTACACATTATGAAAAGTTCATTTGATAATCCCATAAAAGTCATAGTCCATTTATCTGAATAAATTCTACAGCAATTGCGACCACCTTTGTACGCAAAAAAAGTACACCACAATTGCAAGTTAAATGCTGTACTTTGATTTTTAATTTGGTTTAAAAGAAATTCCCCATCACAAAGGAAAATTACTAGGTATTACAGCAAAAAAATCCAAAACACTGCTTTGTGAGTTAAAAATGATCTTTTCATTAGTTCTTTCAGCAGACAAAATTCTCTTCACTTCCTGTAAAGATGAGACAGCCTTTGCAATTTTTCAGTTGCTTCTTCCCATTAGCATGTGGGTTACTATGGTACACCAAACACCAACATGGACAGATCACACACTTTCACCTGGCAGCAGTGAAGCTGTCTCTGCTTCAGTAACTCATCTCTGAAACAATTTTTAAAATATAAGAAGGAAGAGCTCTGAAAACTCCTACAGTTTTAATTCAGCTTGCAACAAAGACAGATCACTCCACATCCTTCACTGGTATATCTGTGACCTCAGAAAATACTCAACAAAAAAAAAGCTATTTTTAAATATTATTTTTAGGAAACTAACTTTTTAACTCCCTTTCTGATAAATCTAACACAGAACAAGCCACTACACAAATTTATGGAAATACATCTCTAAAAACACTCAGTGTTAAACATTAGATTACTTAGTCATTGTAAAATACTATCACAAAGATATTTCATAAAAATACCATCTCCAGAAATAATCCATGAAAATCTATTAGGAAACATTGATATTTATTATAGTATTTCTAATAAAAATATAATTTTTATTTTATAGCAAAATATTATTCACTAAGTCATTCTCTTTGAGTTCTGAATTTAATATCCTTAGTTTTCTGTGGAAAAACAAAATTGTGATGGATACATGCTTCTACATTGAAAACATTTTGACAGCTGTGGATTACTGCTTTCTCCGCTCAATATCCAATTAGGTGTTTGCTTTCTAATCACTTTTTGGAACCTTCTCCTTATTCAAAATAATGTGATAAACCCTAACTCACACCTATGATTTGAGCACTGAAGCAAGTATAAGCTATGTATTGCAACTGTTGTTCTTTGAAAAGGAAAATGAGGGTTAAACACATTAAATGGAATCTCCCACATAAGTGAAGAATCACTGCCACAGGAGGTGAAAGATTCACGAGCAAGTCAGGATTTTTACGACATTATATAAGTCAGTTGTCTAGATACTCATACCCTTCCACTTACTTAAAATAATCACATATTAAACAGGAATTTAGGTAGGAACTGAGTACTAACTACTAACTACTCAAGGGTAGTTTCTCCAAACACCAACACATTAAATAAACATCCATACCCAAATTTCTAAAATAAAGGAATGGGCTCTGCTTAGCTCCCTGTCCCAGGACCACAAGGTATGATGGAGACCCTTCTGCAGGGCTACCACCCTCCATGCCCAGGCCAGCCCTTGGGAGACATCTGGCTGATCCTGCTGTGTTCTGCCTTTGCTTTAGGGATGGCAAACTGCCTTCCAGATAAAAATATGAACAAAAATGTGAATGGATAAAGACTCAACTTTTGAGCAACCTAGTCTAGTGGAAGGTGTCCCTGCCCACAGGGGTGGGGGTTGGGAGGGAAAAGTAGGGCTTGGAACTGGATGATCTTTAAGGTTCATTCCAACCAAAACCCGTCTGTGATTCAAATGAAAAAAAGCCTGCCCACCATGTCTTCCCCTTAGTAAAGTTATATGGCTAAAAGCCATTTGTATTTCAGAATTGTAAAGCAACTCATTTGGTATACGACAAACGCTAGACAGTAAAAAACAAAGTTTCTACTTGAAGCAAACAGCAAGGGATAACTTCAGAAACCAAGCTGCTACATGACACTATTACTTCATTTTTAAGGAGTTACGTTAGTACAGTGTTCATAGAAGTAACAGCAGAGGTTGAGCTATAAATACAAGCACCACAGTCACTCAGCTAACCCCATTCGATTCAACAACGATGACAGTAAAACCATTATAAAGCACGTTAATAGCAAAATTACAATGTGGATTAGGAGAAAAGTGCAATATTTTATCCTTGTCATCTGTGTTCAGGTCTCTGAAAGAAAGCTAGTGAATCTACAAAAATAACTACTTACATAATCAGTAAGTATTTCTGTTTCAGGTTTACTGAGGACAGGTGGCTTTTAGAACTGAGACTTCAAATTTTTGCAGGGATTCTCAGTTCTATTAAGTACAAGTTTGAAACAGTCTGTTAGTAATACATATAGCTTTCAAGTAAAGCAGCATAATATATATCTTATCTCTTTTTGTAGCTTTAAGGGTACTTATTACATTAGCTAACAATGTAAATGTGATCTATTAACCACAAACTAGATCCTTAACGGTTTAGCTGACCAAGTACCTTTTTTTGTGCATTGTACAGAGCTTACCAAAATGGAGTTCCTTGCCCAAGATAGCAGTAATCAAAAGAAATTATAAAATGATTAGGTAATTGTCACCCTCAGATGTAAGACTGTACAGTGAGAGAGGATCTCATTATTTCAGAATGTATACTACTTGGAAATATAGCAGCTCATCCAAGTTACACAGCCATGTAATAAATTGTGAAAGCAGAAAATTTAATCAAAATCATGACTAAAAGAAGAAGATATTGCATTATGTTTCTTACAGCAATAGCAAAATAAAGATGGCAGATACCTTCATCTATGTCCCAGAAAACTAGTTATGCATGATATAATCTATCATATCCAAATACAGCAACACTTTTTAAAGACATCTATTTTATTTTAGCATTACATTGTAAAATGAAAAAAACCCCAGATTTGCAAAGCAATGCAGGTGTATGTATATCTACTTCCATTTGGTATGTGTGTATACCTCAGAATTAACCAGATTACATCCTAAAGTATATATGCAGAACCTCATCTACTTGTTTCTTTAAAACATCACATCCCCCACCACAAAAACAACTCATAGTACTTCAGCCTCTGAAAGTACAGACACACACTCAATATTTTGTGATCAGTTAAAACAAGTGGTGAGAATTTCTTTCCCAATAACCAGGTTGAAATGTCTTTTCCTAATCTGGGTTTCAGTTCTAACATTTCAACATCTCAGTTGGATTCATCTGTCAAATCCTTGTGCTTCTGGGCACAGCTGATGGGCACTATCCTGCATGACAATGGAGACCACGTCCTCTCAGACTATGCTTACAATATACAATATTTCACAAATATTTATACATACCTTTGCTATGGCGTGAAGATCATAAGTAACCTAAATCTAAACCCACAAAATACCATCTTAATTGGACCTGTCCTTGCATTGACCACCTTTATGGTTGCCATAGATATCTACCACAAATAATTTTTTTTTTTTTTAATATAAATGGATCACGTTTTTGGAGAGGTTCTAGCAAACAAGAAGAGCTATCTCTGATTCTTTCTTTGTCCAGAGAAACAATCTATCTCATCTTAATCCCCTGTTAAAAGTTGCCATCTTCAACAGGCTCAAATAGAAACCCCAAGCCACTTGAAGTAGTCACTGTGGATAGCCTGTTTCAGAGAAGACCTTTGACACCTGCACTAGATTTTTCTGTAAATAATTCTCACTTAGCTTTTCTTCTACAATTACATGTGATGTATGTTGACATAGTTTCTGGAATAAAAAAATACACAAATGAGGTGAAATGTGGATAAGTACAAAGTCATTTTTCAGTTGTTTTCCTCCAGGGAATGTTTCCTCCACTCCAGCATGTTCCATTGTTCTCCAAAGTACAAAGACAAAGGAACAGGAACATAGGTACTGGAACATTTTTCTGTTACATTGTATTTGCACTGGTTTTGCTCACCTCTGCAGCACTATGTGATAGACCAGATCAATTATTTGTCACCAAGAACCAGAGCTAAGATCATTTGTGAAACTGGCAATTAAGGGAGAAGGGGAAAGGATAAAGCAGTTTTCAAACCTTTATATTATTATCTAATGATTGGGAAAAAAATCTCTGCTACTCAATCATGGTCTAGCTTTCTGACAGCCTGGAAAAGTTTCACAGTTTCCCTTCAAGAAATTCCTACATCATAAATAACAAATGGAAACACATTTATAACAGAGTTCATCATATCAACATGTAAGATCCCCAAAACTTAGAATACCAGTGCAGAAAATATTTGTCTGCTCATCACTTGCGAGAGTAGGAAGAGGCAGCCAAGGGAACAATCAGTCTCCTGGCATCGTCCCAACACAGCGGACTAAAACCATAGCTTCTTGTCATTGCCCCTTTACAAAACATCCATGCTAACAACAGGATGGAGAAAAACAGGGGCACTGCCTCTCATTACAGTTTCATCCAGCTCCATCACTTCCTACAGGCAGGCTACTCTCTTTCTTTGCCTGTTTTTGTGTCTTGCTTTCCTCCAATATCCATGTTTCTGCTACTGCAGCCTTCATTTTTCAACAGCTTGTGTGTTTCTAAGGGTATATAATCATAGAATCATAGAATCAGCAAAGTTGGAAGGGACCTCTGAGATCATCAAGTCCAACCCTTGGTCTGCTACCACCATGGTTACGAGACCATGGCACATCCAGTCTCATCTTAAAAACCTCCAGGGACAGTGAATCCACCACCTCCCTGGGCAGCCCATTCCAATGTCTGATTATCCTCTCTGTAAAGAATTTCTTTCTAATATCTAACCTAAACCTCCCCTGCTAGAGCTTAAGACCATGCCCTCTTGTCTTCCTGATAGCTGCCTGGGAGAAGAGACCAACCTCAACCTGGCTACAACCTCATTCTGGGTAGTTGTAGACAGTGATGAGGTCTCCCCTGAGCCTCCTCTTCTCCAGGCTGAACAGCCCCATCTCCCTCAGCCTCTCCTCATAGGATCTGTGCTCAAGTCCCTTCACCAGCCTCATTGCTCTTCTCTGGACCTGCTCCAGCACCTCAATATCCTTCCTGAACTGAGGGGCCCAGAACTGGACACAGCACTCCAGGTGTGGTCTCACCAGCGCTAAGTACAGGGAAAGAATCACTTCCCTGGGCCTGCTGGCCACACTGTTCCTGATCCAGGCCAGGATGCCATTGGCCTTCTTGGCCACCTGGGCACACTGCTGGCTCATGTTCAGCTTCCTGTCAATCCAAATTCCCAGGTCCCTCTCTGCCTGACTGCTCTCCAGCCACTCTGTCCCCATTCTGTAGCGCTGCATGGGGTTGTTGTGGCCAGAGTGGAGGACCCGGCACTTGGCCTTGTTGAACCTCATCCCATTGCAATCAGCCCAACTCTCCAGCCTGTCCAGGTCCCTCTGCAGAGCCCTCCTGCCTTCCAGCTGATCGACACTCCCCCATAATTTAGTGTCATCTGCAAATTTGCTGATGGTGGACTCAATCCTCTCATCTAAATCATCAATAAAGATATTAAACAGAACTGGGCCCAACATTGACCCCTGGAGGACACCACTAGTGACCGGTCACCAACTGGATGCAGCTCCGTTCACCACCACTCTCTGGGCCTGGGCCTCCAGCCAGTTCTTAACCCAGCACAGAGTGCCCCTGTCCAAGCTGTGGGCTGCCAGCTTTTGCAGGAGTATGCTGTGGAAGACGGTGTCAAAGGCTTTGCTAAAGTCCAGATAGACCACATCCACAGCCTTCCCCTCATCCACCAGGCAGGTCACCTGATCATAAAAGGAGATCAGGTTGCTCAGACAGGACCCGTCCTTCCTAAATCTGTGCTGGCTGGGTCTGATCCCTTGTCCATCCTGTAGGTGCTGTGTGATTGCACTTAGGATGATCCGCTCCACAACCTTGCCAGACACTGAGGTCAGGTTGATGGGCCTGTAGTTTCCCGGGTCCTCCTTCTGGCCTGTTTTGTGGATGGGCGTGACATTTGCCAACTTCCAATCATAATATATCTAATAATGAGGATTGGCCCTGATTTCAGCCAACAGCATTCCAGGAACCAGTACAAATATTCTGCTTTGGCTCTTAAGAGCAAGCCGGAAAATCAGAGGTTAAGTTTAACAAAGTTTCGAGCTGAAATCCACTTCAAACATGCACATCAAAATTTCCACATCCATACTCTGTGATTGTAAAGACCCACTTTCATCCTCTAATCAGCTGTCCATCCCTTTCAGCCTTTTCTCAGATTTCAAACACAGTCTCATTTCTTTATTCTCATACAGTATCTTACCCCATTCATTCCCCCCAGAGCAATTTCCTACCTTCTCTCCTTGTCAAATTATCCTTCAGTTCTTTTCATCTAGATCTGCCTCCTTTCCTTTGGGAGTTCCCCACTTCCTTGAAGTTGCCTTTGCCATTTTTCCACCACCTCCTCTTTCTCTCATCTACAGCCTCTTCTTGTTTCTGCTCACCAAAGCCAAGAATCAACACAGGCATCACACCAGGAGCATCCACATACCCCACATGTGCAGGTACCACCCGTGCAGCCCTTGGAAGCTGTTTCTGAGCATGAGAAGCTGGGCACAGGAGGCAGATGGGCTCTGTGGAGTCACACGGCCCTTCAGGGATTGAAAGGGCTCCTGGAAGACAGTGGGTCCCAACTCCTGCTCACTGTCAGGCCAGGAGATCAACCCTGGCTACACAAGATGGGGTCTCATAGACCCAGTTAGAAGAGCTATTAGCTATTAATGAATAGTCACTTTAGAGGATGAGTAATTAAAATAAAGGCCACCTTTAGTTAAGCATATAACAGAGTCACTTTTTATTTTAGTTGAAATGGGGATTTTTGCCATGTCTTCTATGTTCATCTGTATTTTGACATATTAAAGAGTATTATTGTGGACAGCATTTCAGAGTGAAGAAGGACAGAGAAATAAGCACACCTTCTTGTCAGCTTTTGGTTAAGAAATACAGTAGAATGGACCCTCATTAATTCAGTTCATGCTAGTAAGACCAACATTGAATTATTAAATTATTGTGAACAAGTTCCAGAACAAACAGTATAAACAGATTCTTAACTGCCAAGTGTACTTTGCTCATTTGTGTTGACAGCTGTAACACAACTATAATTATTTACCACACTCAGTAAATTACAATCTTTAAAAAAAAAATGAACCTTCATCACAGCATCAATCATTGAACTTCTGCTGAGTAAAGTTGAAACCTGGTTTGCCATTGTTTTTCCTCATTTTCTCATTTTTTCTCACTTTTAAGTGAGAAAATTTACAGAGATGTCCTGGTATATATAAAAAAGGCACTGGCATAGTGAAAAAAAAGAAATTATTTGTATGAATGTTCTCATAAGAGAAGAAATTTTCCTCACAAAAGTACAAGAATCCTCATGATATGTTTTTTCCATAAGAGGGTTTGGAAGGAAAAAGGAGATATAGTGGGATGCTAAGAAGATTGTTGTTAGCCTGACAGCATAAAATTATGCCTATTTATACCTTGTGCCCTTCCAATGAAGATGGGAAGAGAGCACAGAGCAGTACTTAGGAATAAGCAACATTTCACTAGTACTTCAAGGAATGTATAATTTATTCTTTTTTTATTTGATGATAATACTTTGGCATCACTCAAAAAAAAAAAGTACAATAACTTGAATTGTTTACACGCTTTCAATATAACACTGCAGTGTTATATTTAATAACTGCAGTGAAAAATAAGATTTAAACCCGCATCTGGCTTGGACCAGAACAGCACATTTGGAAGAAGGGTTCTAAGCCTATTGGAAGCCACTCTAAATAGAGTTGGAGAAATGTCATCTTGTTCTTCGTAATCCAGGCTGATATGACCTAATGGAATCAGTAAAACTGAATCATGCATCTTATGAAGTGTAACAGTTATATGCTTGCAAGTATTTTGGGAGAAATGGCACATTGTAGACCAAACCCATTTTTAAGAACTTCTATTTTACTTTAGGCAGTGATCATCAAAATATTTGTGGAATTAAAGAAAGATATACAAATCACATTTCAGGCATTTAAAAAGATAGACAATGTCCATGAGTTTCGTGGTGGTTTTTTATGGCCTTTTCAAGAAGCCAGAATTGATTCTGTTGGAGGGGACAGACTTACAGTTGAAACACTGTGTTTTTTCTTTAAGTGATGTTAGAAAACAGGCCTGCGCAAGTCATAGCATGCTTAAATGACAGGGAAAACTACACTGCTTGATTATATTTCTCTAGTACCCTTTAGCCCAGACCACAACCAAGTAATTTTTATGGTGCATGTAATAAAACAGTGTTCTGGCACAACCAATATCACATCAGGTTGTAGAAAACTATTGCAACTGTCCTCAGCATTAGAACTCACAGGCTAGACAGGAGGCTTCTCCAAAAGTAATACTGCACCTTGGATGGAAGAGAAGGACCAAACTTCTAGTGAAGTTCCAAGGAGCCCAGGTTAGTGTAACAATGCCTTCTTCAGCTTAAAGGCAAAAATATAGGAAAACACGTTTCCTATTCCCTGGAAATGTCAGCATATTAAAAAAAAAAAGACATAAAACCAAACAAAGTCTTTCCTCCACTACTAAGCTGCCAGATAGAGAGCTGGAAGGTACCAGGTAGCAGTGATGAAATGGGATGGAACTGGAAAAGGTTTCTGGCTGCATCTATTTCCTCAAGACAGGATCAGCTCTGCCTGCATAATTTTGACAATTGCCTAACCTATCCTTAAGGAGGAAATGTTACCTGGGAATGTAACAGAGTATGTTTACTCCATCACTCAACTTGCTCACAGAAACACAGGGCGACACCAGACCTATCAGATCTCTGCAAAACTTATATGTTTGCAAGTGAATGGGTGACAACTGGAGAGAAGCTTTCCAGCTGTACTCAGATTTACTCTGTGTCACCTAATCCAGGTTTCCCTGACATGTTCATTACATTATAGCAAGAATCATACTGGCATTTAAGAGTGGAAACATCTACTGCATCTAATTTTCTTCTGAAACACATGTATGAGAACCTCGGTCTTAACTGTCAGTCACTGCATACAGTCTGGTATTTGAAGTTACCTACAGCTGTTAAGGTTGGTCAGTGCCTCTGTGAGTATGGTTAGCAGTGACCTGGAAAGCATTTCTTGTGTTGATATTCTCTGCAGATGTGCTGGTTGGCTTTGTGTCACCTTCCATAAATGACATCTCTTCACTTGCTTTTATGACATATGCTATTATATATTTCCATACCTTCATCGTATATCCTGAAATGATCCATACTGAGGCATTTCATATGCAGTGCACCTTTTCTCATATCCATTTTACTTCCTCTTTTTCTGCATACAAAAGCTGTGTTTGTACCACTTCTCAACAGTTTTTAATTTGATGCATTTTAGGAAGCTTTAAAAGAAAGCCATAAGACTGCCAGAAGCAGCAATGACTTCTTCACTTCCACAGAGTACTCTTATTGTACTTAACACTCACTGGAATATTTGCAGGTTTTGGAAGGAGAGGGCCTAGGTATTATCATATTAATGTAATGCATTTGTCATTGTGAAGGTCACCAACTCTTTCTACATCACTGAAAAATACCACAGACAGTATGTAATCATAAGCTTTGTTACACAGCATTTTTCAATAGCCATAATATTTATTCTGTTGTCTGCTCCAAGATGACTAAGAAACCAATATCCCCATCTCTTACAGATACATTAAAAAAGGGGTTTTAGTGAGCATATACAAGTGCTCATCTTTGTGCTCTGAAGTCCACTGAAAGATTGTACCATTTGCAGTGCTTTTTGAGCTTAACATTTGGAGAAGAAAAATTAATTCTCTTGAAAAGCCTCCTGAAAAGACTCAGAACCAACACCTTCCTTTTTTTTTTTTTTTCCCAATGAAAATACAACAGTTGTTGTATTTCCATTTGCATGATGAAAAAAAGTATTAAACTTTGAGCTTTAAATTCCTGCTTTGGGGGATTTCTCTGGGCTTAGCACAACAAAAACCTAAGACTCATTTTGCCCACTCTTTTCTTTAATTTTTGGTAATCCCTGCTCCAGCTTTGGGTTATTCAAAACAGCAGTATGTTTCTGAAAAAAGCCCACATATTTTTCTGTTTCTTACATCCAAAAAGTAATTCAAAGATATCCAGTACATTAGTGAATATGGATTAAGTGCAAATTAATGAATAATTGCTTGAGAAAAGAAAACCTTGTATTTCTGAAAAACACAAGCAGAAAGTAGTCCTTCACTTCCACTGTTGAAGACTACAGAAAGAGCATCAGTACAAAATACACTGATGTTTAAAAACCATATTTATATGGAAGCATAAGTATTTTAGAGTTACCTGAAATAATAAGGCCCAACTACACTGAAATATTTTCCACACAAGTCAGTAAACAGGCACACATTGTAATGCCTGCAGAATTTGTCCCCAAGAGTTTATATTCAATTGTCATCATCATCAGATGTTTCTTCTTCCCAGATTCTGGGATCAAAGATCTGTCTGTTTCCAGATATAAAGTGAATTTTCTTTTTGAAGAATTTTCCTCTCTGATAATAAGACATTGTGTCCATCACAAATTACAACTGAGCCATATCTCAGTCTGAGGATATTCCAGAAAGAAATAGTTTTAGACTGAGAACTTGTATTTAATGAAGTAAGAGAACTATACCTTCTTCCTGGAACTGCAGTTGAAGATACTGAATTCTGTCATAAAAGGGACTTTCCATGTAGGACCATTGATTTCTGCATAGTCTATGATTGCTTCCAAAATCCTGTGTAAATTTGCACGCAGCTTGAGAGAACAACATTTCCAGAAGACTATATGGTTTCCATGATAGATCCAGCAAGGGAAAGGTTTGTATTTTTTTAACATTTACAATTAAATGCATACTGATGGGCTCACAACAAAAATAAGAGTAATCATCATTTAAATCCCTTTGAGTTTTGAGAAGGGGACTACAGCTTGTGTTCTACTTTCTAAACTAAGCAATGCTTCGTGAAATTTAATAGCATTAAAGATAGGTCTATCCCATACTGCTAAGTAGACAGTCTACTCAAGGCAGTTATTGCTTCAAAGCTGAATTTTTGTACAGATTTTAAGTCAACAGTACAATAGAGCCTTCTCACTTCTCCTTTATGAAAGAAATAATGAGCTGCAAAAAGCCAAAGTTCTGGACTGCTCTGCAGCAGCAACATAATAAAGAAATTTCAAATATTAAAATTCATGTGAATCACCATAAGAAAAACACACATCATTAAAGGGTCATGTTATAAACAAAGACACCAAATATCAGGCATTACATGAAGGTGAACACCATGAATGTCAAGAATATCAAAGTCATCCACCAATGGTAAAAATGAGGAGGAAAAAGAGGACTTAGCAACATTTTATGGCAACTTTTTTTGGTATCAGCTCAGTTGCCAATCAAAAATAGCATGGTAGAGCAGATATACAAACTCTTCCACAAATTAAGAATACAGCAGTACATTTGCAACTATGAAAAACATGGCTAAGTAGTGAAAAGACACTATTTATACACCAAGATTCTCCAACCTTTCTTAGGAAAAAAAACTACAAACAAAAAAGCAAACAAAACTAAAACACTACCAAAACCCATCTTTAAAAAAAAAAATCTCACACTTCAAGGTAAAGCAAACGAAGAAGTAAAGCAACTGTCTGACAACTAGTATACAATATTTGTATTTGCTGGTGGATTTCTTTTCCATTTGAAAGTACATTTTCTCAACACACTAGTAAGTGAGGTATATTTTTTAGCAATTCTTATAAATTTTTATAAAATATATATATGTACTCTTATTATTTATACAGTCAGACTATAGAAACACATTTTCTGTGTTAAAGTAGATTGACTTTGCATGTTGCACAACACATGTTCTGTTGAAGTAGCAGTTGTTCAGACATCTCCCAATCAAGCAGCAGCCTGGTGTACTGCACTCCATATCAATTAGCATCTTTTGCACATCTGTCAGACACTGTTCTGTGAGCTCATACTCTTTGAAGGTCAATCCCCTACTACAACAGTCAGCACACCCAACCAGCACAGCAATGACTGAGATACATCTTCATAGATGTACAAGATATACACCTGGATAAAGTAGTGTTCCATGCAAGACCTAAATACGATGAGAAAACAATTTTTAACATGCACTTTATACCTGAGCAAAGAGTCATAGAATGGTTTGGGTTGGAAGGGACTCTAAAGATCATGTAGTTCCAACCGTCCTGCTTTGGGTAGGGACACCTTCCACTAGACAAGTGCTCAGAGCTCCACCCAACATCCCCTCCAGGGATGGGGCATCCACAACTTCTCTGGGCAACCTGTTCTAGTACCTCATCACTCTCAAGGTAAAGAACTTCCTTCTAATAGCTAATCTAAATCTACTCTCTTTTAATTCATTCCCCCTTTTCCTGTCACTACATGTAGCGTAGGGACTTTTTACAAAGTCCCTCTCCATCTTTCTGGTGGGCTTCCTTCAGTACTGGAAGGCCACAATTAGGTCACCTTAAAGCCTTCTCTTCTCCAGGTTGAACAAACCCAATTCTCTCAGCCTTGCCTCATAGGAAAGATGCTCCAGCCCTCTTATCATCTTTGTAGTTCTCCTTTGGACTCACTCCAACAGGTCTAGGTCTTTCTTGTGCTGAGGACCCCAGAACAGGATGCAGCACAGCAGGTGGGGGTCTCACCAGAGCAAAGCAGAGGGGCAGAATCACTTCCCTGAGCCTGCTGGTCATGCTGCTTTTGATGCAGCCCAGGACATGTTTGGCTTTCTGGGCTACAAGTACACAGTGCTGGCTCATCCACCAGCACCCCAAGTCCTTCTCAGCAGGGCTGCTCTCCATACAGGTCAAACTTTTATCATCATACATATTTCTATCAAATCTCAAGTAAGATATTTTTTGTGATGTGGCACTGTTTTATTTTACTGGACAATTTGAGACAATTCATCTTATGTACCTGACATGAAAATCTTAAAATCAAGCAGAAAAATAAATAATTACAGAGGAAAAATCCTAAATTAAGGATTAATACAGTAAAATACTCAGGCATTACCGAAGAAGGTATTTCAGATAACACTATCCATCACAGATGAAGCTAGAAAGCTTTCAACACCAGAAGAATCCTTTGCAGGAGTTCAAAAGATTTCATTCTCCCCCATGTTGAGAATGATAATAGAATAAACAGACTTTCTGGATTTCATGTAATTAAAAAAAATAAATATATCTCCACAGAGTATAGAGTAAGTCAGATTCTCAGTCAGTCTAATCTATTATCACTCAATTTATTTCATTCAAACTGTGATAACTTAAATGAATTAAGGATCTGGCCTTGGGACTTATTTCTGGCCTTTTAGGTATCTGATCTAAAGCAAAGTGTTTCTTAGTTGTTTTAAGACAAATCAAAATTTCTTATGCTTTTTTGAGCAGAAGAAACATTTTAAAAAATATATGAACAAAAGCATATAGAGTCTACTTTTTTTGCCCTGCAAGGGAGTATGGTTGAGCTTAACCACTAAAGGAGTAGTTAAGCATTAGAACAGACTCCCTAGGGAAGTGGTGGAGTCACCATCTCCCTAAAAGTGTTGAAAAACAAGGAGATGTGGCACTTCATCATATGGTTTAGTGACCATGGTGGTATTCGGTCAATTGATGATCTCGGAGGTCTTCTCCAACCTTAATGATTCTATGGTAAAAAACAGTATTTATCAGTTTCTGAAGTGCAAGGTGTTAAGTGAAGTCTTCACAATTCCCTTATGACACTGCTGCTCCCAAAGCAGCAGGTGAGACTGAAGAAGTACATCCAGGTACAGCACCAAAGCCACCCAGTATGCTCCAGCACTGCTAAGAAGCCCTAATGATCTGCAAATGCACTCGAAGTATTGGCATGGAAATAAGGCATCCTGAACAATCTTCTCTGCTTCCAAATTTGGCACATTTATTACAGGCTGAAAAAAATCTTTAGAAAGTAGGCCAGGTTTTCACTCAGCTAAACTTGGCCACAAACACATACACAATCTGTCAGGGATCAGCGGCAGCATCACAAAGAAACAGTCTCTTTTGTGCAAAGCTGGGTAGTCATGAAGCCTGCAAAAAGAACAAGGTATCGGGCTTTAAAAATAGCCAAAACAAGAAGCTACACAACAATCAAAGCTACTTGAGTGTAGTTACCCTAACAGACTGATGCTGAGTTTGAGATTATAGATAAGAGAAGGAAAATATTTTTCTTCAGCCTACACTATAACAGATATCTTGAATAGCATGCCCAGAAGTATAGCAATGTGTTAATACAGAAAGGATACAGGCTGCAAACAGAATCAACTAGGTTGGAAACAACCTCTGAGATCATCGCTATTATCTGAAAAAGAAATCATGTTGTGTTCTAGATGCAAGATTTCAACAAGGAATTCAAGATCCATTCCTTTCTTTCCTTATTTTATTACCCTCTGTTACAAGGGCATCACACTGGCCAACTCGCTTTATCTCTTGAATCAGAATGCTTCAGGTGGAAAACAGACAGTATTTGCTCTCATCCCCAGGAGGATTTTACACTGTGTCAAGTTTATAGTACTCTCGAAACACTTCATGTCAAAGTTCTACAATTAAAACTCCTAATAACAGAGCATTTATTTTATCCTAAGTATATGCCGAAGTCAATTTAGATGCAGAAGGGACATCAAAGCCTCATGACAGCCTATGACAGACTGGATTACCTGACATCCTAAAAAATTCACGGATAGTAAGGAGGGAGATAAGAATCACTGTCCTAGATGGCGTACGAAACTTTCCATCTCAAACTGTCCAGTACAGGTGTTGGGGTTTGTCCAATCTAGGTTTTGGGGTTCAACCCCTACCACCCCTTCATGCAGCATCTGTAAATTCATCATCTCAATGACATTTCTGACAACAAATGTGCCAAAACTTCTCAAGTAACATATCCAGTTATCTAAAGGAAAGAGACAGAAAAAATTCTTCTTTCAATCCGTGTTTATGCCATTTCCCTGACATAACTTAACTTTCCAAATTTAAGAACATAGCAAGTAGCAAAATTTCTTTTTCCTGCCTTTGTGTCTTCGAAAGAACCATCAGATAATGACTCATGAGTCACCTCAAGACATCTATAATCCATTTCTCCAGAACTGTTTGTTGACATCCCTTATGCTTTAGAAATGCATTAGCAGGAAAATATTTATTCCCACCCTCAATTCAACTGACCTTTCAGATGACTAGGTTTCTCTGGAACATAAGCTTCATTGTGCCTCTTCTTCACTGTCTGTCAGTAACCTGTCAGAATTCAAAGCTCTCTTGCTTCTGCAGAGGTTCCTTAGGAAGATCAAACAGCCAAGCCTCTCTGTAGCAAAGATTTATTCAGAACCAAAATCTCATTTCAACTTTGAAGACATATTCATTTTACCAAACATTTTAGTTCTCCAGCTGAAAAAAACAAGTGATATGAACTGGCTTCAGAGCACCTAGTTCTACTGTTTCTGTGAGCTTACTGGAAACAGTGCCCCATGTCCTGACACTGAAGTTAGCTTGTTAAAAAAAAGCACAAAACCACATCAAAAAAACCTATTGAGACTTTTAGAGGTAAATTGTTTAAGATTGAAAATCTATCCCGCAACAGATTTGTTTACAAGAGTTTCCTAAATTGCCTCTAATGCTAAAAGTGAGCAAATCAGCACATTCAGCTTTTTAAAATGTCCTGTTTGCTCAGGAGCACGGCACTCGTCCTCTCTGCACTTCGCACCAGCTCAGTGACATCACTTACAAAAAAAACTCGCAAATGAGTAGAATCCACACAAAATTAGTCCCAAAAAATATAGATTCTTTTCTCCACAGAAGAAAAAATAATGAAGTACAATAGGAAAGTTTGTTCCACGCCTCAGAAATCAACAAGAGTTCTGAGCACAACAAATACACCATCTTAAAATAAAACTGACAGTGTGTCTATTCATGAGCTTCTAATTAAGGCCTTATTCTTAAGGCCTTTGTCAAATCAGTTCCTTGACAAGTATACAATTAAAATTTCAGGAAAAATGTTTACCATCATAACTTATGTTGCTAAAAGAATACATATATATTAAGTTAAAGATTTACTCATATTAATGAGGCAGGTCCTAAACTTTTCTGTTTATATTCTGGCCTGTTTTGTTTAATCTGAACTTTAAAAAACTCTTACCAGAAAAAGGTTTTGATTTCTGTCAAGTCTGTTCCAGTAGTTTAATATTTCAACTTTCCCTGATGTCTGTGCACTGCTGACAGTTTAAGAAAGTCTTTTAGTAGATGGAAGTATTAAGCAATTAGTCTGCCCAGAGAGGCTGTGGATTCTATGGAGATACTCAGAACCTGCCTGGACACCATCCCATGCAACCTGCTGAAAAGTGAACCTCCTTGTAGAGAGGTAGGACTGGATACCTCCTGAGATCCCTTTCAACCCCCATCATTCTGTCATTCTGTGATTGTTTTTTTCACACAAAAAGGTGAGTGCAGATTAAAAGGGTGGAAACACACCTAAAATTAGACACAGAACACAGATCTTGAATCTGTAAAAATACATCAAACCAGCACACATCCCCATATATTGTAGCTGATCAGAATCTTCAAAAAGTAAGAGACCTAATTAATTTAATTATTATTTCTAGCACTAACTTACAGCTTCATCACTTAGAGGATTCCTGTTCATTCTCCAACATATGACAAATAGCGACATTTATTACTGCAAATACATATTTTAACAAGTCCACTCAACACTTGTGGAGGTTTCAATCCACTCTACTCATGCAAACAGCTGTTCCTAAAAATAAAATCCAAATCAGTTTTATCTGAACTGCTTCAGCTGATGAGACCAATTCAGTACATGTCACCTGCAGATTTCTGTCCTGCAGTTTTTCCACATAAATGAACTTGGCTGTACAAGAAAGTAAAAAGGGATTTCAGCTATGCAATATTTAGTAGCTCTACAGAATTTAGGACTTCTAAATTGCCATATTCTTCTTCACCTGTTCTATACTTCAGTAAATGGGATGCTTTAGACCATTGTTATCTGCATGCTAAGCCTTTCAATTTTGAAAGATAAAAATTCATAAATAACTTAGGGTACCAAACATCCCAAGTTCACTGATGACTTACAGTGGTTTCGAAAAATATATTCCCTCTCTCCTCTGAAAACATTATGTCCTGCTTTTCCACAAGAAAAAAATAATATCACACAAACAATAACAGACAAATTGACTAACAATAAAAGGACAGGATGGCTATATCCAAAGTGCTGCAAAAACAGAATATAGATGAACAAAGACAGAAGCATTATCTTCCTCCAATTTTGTACTCTTATAGTCATTTTAAGTGTTGCCTGTCACAAGACTAAGCTTCAAATTTGGAAGCAGATGCACCCTAGTTGTCAGTCAATGCTCTCCACTTAATTCTCTACTATTAGGTCCATGTTTTTTCTTAAATGAGTTTGAACTTTTACAATTACACATTTTATTAGTGAGATATTTGTACTTCCCTGAGCACTATCACTGCTTCAGTGACTAGGCACAGCCCTATCTGCACCCACAGAAAAAAACAGTGAAAAGTAAAATAAAACTTCATTTCAAATTTAGTTACTTTTCACTATTCCTTACAAGCAAACAACAACACACAAGTTACTTGTAGTACACAGTAGTGTTCTGCATTTGTATTGGGGTAAAATCATCATTAACAGATGACAGGAGTTTGCACACTGGAGATCAAGAACACAAAAGGAAAATCAAAGAACACACACGACACTCACTGTATGTCTCATGAACCTGCAGTATTTCTCTTGGGATGGAGTAAACTTTCAAAATAAGGTAACAGTGTGTCAATTAATTTGCAAAACCTGTAAAATTTCACAAGAGGAAACGGCCTCAAGTTGCACCAGGGGAGGTTTAGATTGGATATTAGGAAAAATTTCTTCCCTGAAAGGTTTGTCAAGTACTGGAATAGGCTGCCCAGAGAAGTGGTTGAGTAACCAACCCTGAGGGCGTGTAGATATGGCACCTGGGTACATGGTTTTGTGGTGCTCTTAAAGGTCTTTTCCAATCTAAATGATTCTACGATTGTGAACATCTCAACTATAATTATTTTAAGGGTGGTTCTTTCAGTTTTACACACTTTGTATATTTCATTATACTAACTAGATACAGAAAAATAAGACGCAAAATGGGAATGTTAGTCAAAACATCTTATAGACTCAAAAGAAAATTAAATTGAATGCTTTCATCCCTAAATGGCAATGTAAACAACGTCAATCATTTAAAACATTCACACACAAATACAGCACTTCTGCACTGATTCAAGTAAGAGAAGAAAGAGATCATATGAAAGCTAGAATGAATCATACCTAGCCAGAAAGATGTCCTCTAGACATTACCAAAAAAAATTACACTGAAATTGATGGAAGTTTCAACCACATGGATGGGTTTTTTTCAGGTTTGAAGAGGAAAAAAGAAAAAAAGTTACCAATTCTGTTTTATATCCATTTCCAAAAGATCTGATAAATGTTAATTCAAAGGTAAGTTACCTACTATTATTCATATGCAATTTACACTTCCTGTCCTTTTTATTAACCTTTTGCTCACTCATAAGCAAAGACAGCTGAACAGCAGAGCAACTGTTAAAAGACTAATCCTTCCAGGAGAGAGGACAGCAGTATTATCACCACAGGAGGATGAGACCATCTAGCTGCAAGTACCTTCTGCTTCCATTGAACTGAATGGGGAACAACTCATATATCCCCAGAAAGGTAAGCACAAGAAAGACCTCGTGACATACCTTCACTTTGTCTCCTCCCTATACTGAGCAGCTGTTTATTGAATTCCCACAAATTGTACCCTTCAGGTGTTTCTTGCTCTGCAGTGTAGGCAGCCTGTACAATGCCATTACCCAATGCAGTGGGCTCTCTAAAGAGACAATTCGACACAATGTGGAAAGTATTGTTGTGTTAAACCTCTTTTTTATCCTCAAATCAAACAAACAAAAAAACCCACAACAAAACAAAAACCCCAAAACCCAAACCACAGGAAAGAGTTTATTATTGAAATGGATATCAAAAGTGTGTTAAGGACTTCTTAAGCTCAAAAAGAGACTTTCTTCTTCCTCTCGGTGCCTCATGCAAGGCAGGTCAGGCAGTAATTTTAAAAGGCAGAAGAGGATTTGTGGCCTGCACAGGAAAATAGGTATTAGACCTTAATACTTAAATTGAAATCAAAGGAAAATTTCACTTCATAACTAGCAAAAATAGACAGAACCTCAGAATACTGAAGTGAATCTTATCAAACCAAACTCACATCTACATCCAACAAGAAAGCTACTTCAGTAAGGACTCTGCATCAGCCAGGATACTTGGTGCTTCCCACCGTAACAGCCCTCTGCAATTGCTCAGCTCTGACAATGTCACACAGCCAAGACTAGCAGTTACTATAAAAAACAGACCTTCTCTCAATCTGTGTATTCCAGGGACCTTGATGTAAATTAATTCATTTTCAGAAATCAAGCCTAGGGAGAGCATGATATTTTTCTCATCAAAATTATTGACAGGTAGTTTTTCCAAAACGCTATGCCTTCCGACAGGAGGACACTTTAACCTCTTGAGATCTCTTTTGCTCATGAGCTAAATACAGTTTTAATTAGTTATAAAACAATGCTAGAAGTTGCCAAGAAACTCCCATATCATTCATGAAATATCTTCTAAACTTTCATTTGCTGTTTGCTTTGTATTTATATCATCCTCAGAAAACATCCATTCCATAAATATTTCTCTTCCAGCATTTGTTGTTTGAGGAAAGCTGGTCTTAAAGGGAGAGGACATATAAACAGATATACTTAATTAGTAATGACTACTACAGTCCTGGTTTTTGTAGTCTCCCTTCCCCAAATCATTTTACCCAACTCAAACATTGCATATTAGAAGAGAGTTCAAAGTAGTTTCAGGTAATCTGAGTGAACAATACTAAAGTAGAGACTGAAGGAGAGGGCATACATCTTTACAGACCTGACAACAGGGTGACTAATCACCTGCTCCAATCTGAGAAAATATGAAATAAATTATAAAAAATTTTGTGAGAGACTGTGTATGCAAGCATCAGAATTGCCATGATTTCCCTTCAACAGGAGCAAGCTCCATAACCACTCGCACTCTCACCAGCCGGCACACACTAGTTTCCAGTTGTCAGGTCCCTTATGACATCCCGGTCTCCTTGTCTAGGTAGCCCTGTACCTTCCTCCTTACTCCTTCTATCAGAGCTGCATTTGTCACTTCCTCTCTCACCTCCTCTTTTACGTAATTTCCAACCAGTACATCAATACTTTATTTCTGTTACTTCTACCATACTCCAATTTTCTCCATTTTTGCAAATCAGGATCTTTCCTTAGTCCTCCATCCTGTTATCCTGTATCTTGTGCCACCTACTTTCCCACACCTGCTCCACTCCTGCATGCAAGTTATCCTCCTCCACAATCTCTGTCCTGCCATATGGCTGCCTGTTCTCCACCACAGCAAGTCACTGAGATGGGGCTGAGGTTTGAAACCAGGATCTGTAAGGACAGGTAGAGCTGTCCACTTCAAATAAGCAAAGATCCCAGCTTCCCTCCTGCTCCATAATCCCATGTAGCAGACAACTGGCCAGAGAGAGCTCCTGATGGCACAGAGGACAGGCGAGACTGAAAGGCCAGCACATGTGCACCATGGGAGGGAACCTCTCCTCTGAACCATGAAACCTCTCCATGACCTCAAAGAGGCCTCACTGGAGGCAGATACCTAAAGTCTCTCCCTGTTGCCATGCAATCAGTCCCACTTCCCTGATGATAATCCCTTTCTTGTCCACACTCCATCAGGGTAAGTTCTCCTCAGAAACAAGATGTATCTTAGAAACAACAGAGCTGCTGAAGACTTTTTTTATACCAGCCATATTGAATTGAATGTTCACAAGAAACACAAAATACACATCCATCACATAGTGGCATTTTTATACATATATATAACTTATGTTCCTCTTCAGTCTTCTCGTCTCTAGGCTTAATAATACTAATCTCATATTATGATCTCCAATATAAGGCAATGTTTCTCAGATCCCAGCTTGATTTTCTTGTTTCCTTCTGGACTGAAACTGGTCTACATCTTTTCTACAACATCTTACCAAAGCTGACAAGAACACAATAATTACTTTTCATGTTTTACATAAAGCTCTGCTTACACTTAGTGTGTTTACACTTTGTAATTACATGACATCCTTATAGAGTTCCTGATTTCCATACTTTTTTTTTCCCTTGGCCAACTATGTTGAATACAGACCCTCACAGAACCCTGAGTCCCTTCCACTATCTACTCCTGATGTGAACTAATCAGCTCCAAAAGAGCGACATGCAGAGCTGACAACTACAGTCAGTTGGTGTGACTTTCTGTGGCATCAGCTTCAGTGTACCTCTGGTCCCAGATACAGTAAATACAGAGTACTAATAGAACATTCCACTTCACTTGGGGTTTTTGACACTGACCTTGTGTTTTTTATTGCATTCACAAAGACCCATTCCCACTTATATAAAAAAACTCATTTAGTTTGTTCCACAAGTTCATAAATCATTTACTTTAAGACACAGTTAATATTCAAAGACCTTATTATCCTCACTGCAGGCAATTTTTCCCCAGTAGTTCAGAGAGAATGAATTTGGTAGGACAAAATAAAAAAGTCATAATAAATACTACATGGTTTGTGGGGTGTTTGGTTGAAGAGCACTCACAAACCATGCACAAGCAGTTTTTGGAGACTTCATTATGTGTTTCACCCTGACCTCTTCAGTCTTCTTCCTCATTTCCATTGTCATGATAAAAGTGACAAAGCTCCAAATAATAAATGCGATGCATAACTTACATTTACAGCCATGACATCACCGTCAATCCATGTAGATTAATGAAGTGAACAACTCCTTTTAAACAGCATAAATAATTATTTAAATACAACAAAGTGAATTATAGCTCAGTATATTACCTGCAGTGTCAATCACATCATTCAGTTCTTCAAAACAGACTTGAAATTAAGCTGCAACCGTCACCAGCATCACTCCCTCGTGCTTGTCCTTGCCCTTACTTAAAAGATTCTGCAAAAAGCAAGTCTGAAAGAATACCTATGTATTTTTTATTTTAATTAAAAGTTTCTCTGGATCACGTCGGGCTTCAGATCTATTATCAAGTACAAAAGAATCATGATTAAATCTAGCCAGATCTATCATAGTTTCAAGTTAATGCTAAGATGATTGCACATAATGTGAATGAGTAGGATTTCTAAAAAATATCATTTTATCAGTCATTCCTCAGATTATGTCAGTATCAAAGCATTTATATTTTTACGCCTTCGTGTTCAAGGACACTTTTTACTGCTTTTTGGTCTTGCTGGATTCATACTGCTTGGTTAAAAGTTGAGCTTTAGCCAAACACATTACAATTAACAACTGACACCTTAGTACTCAAAAGTCTAACAGTATAAGAGAGCATTTATTTACTTCCTGTCAAACAGCCTATCTGCCACTCGCTATGAAACTGCTCTCCATCAAATTAGACAATGTGGCTGAACAGAAAACCTGTGGGTTGTTTTCCCTTTTGCCCAACAGCTTGCAGTGTGACCTTCAGCGAACCACCTCCTGTTCGAGTTGCAGTGGATCAGAGGCAACGTGCTTGCTGCCTTCATATGCTATATATGGCCAAGCCACGATGACGATGCACGCTGCTCAAAGGGGACACACTCAATATAAAACTCACACTTATCTCAGCGAGACAGAATTTTTACCCTCTGAGGATTCAGAAAGTATTTATTCACTACTGAAATTGCCAAAAGGCACATTCAACACCTGATCACGAAGAGAATGAGAATGAACTTTTAACATGGTAAAGTGACATAGGAATGGCAAAAGAATTCAGCCATTCTGTACATTCAGTACATTTTCCCTTAATATCATTGATGCAAAATGAAATTAAAGCCAAAAGGTCAGGACATCAAAATGAAAACATTAACCTAAAGAACATTCAATAGATATTTTCTATGCCACTCACTTTCCTGTAACTAGATAACAAGTGATACTACTTACATTGAGAAAAGATGAATTTTCTACATGCCTGTGGATTGGATCAGTTGTCTCCACAAAACACTTAGCATAGACCTTTAAGCTTTCTGAAGACGACATCCAGGCCCTTCAGGTGACTGACCCACCAGGAGGAAGAGGCAGAAGATGCCCTCAGGACATGAAGGCAAGTAATGCCTCACCAGACCCCAACTCCAGCTGGAGAGTAGACAGTGAGCTAAACCAAAGCATCACTCCAAAGGTCTTCAACTTCTGAAACTTGATTCCTCTCTGGGACATTCTTTTTTTCTTTTTTCAGCTAAAACCCAAGAAGTAGCAACATCACTCGGCCTCTCAGTGACCATCTTCCTGGATTCTAACTGCACAGCTCCATCATCTGTCTCACAGCAAATTCAAAACACTCCTGAAGGGACTGTGTCCCTCTGAAATTCAGTTAACACTCTTTGAGATGCATTTCATAGTGTAAGCTAAAGGAGGAAGGCACAAAGCAGAGGTTACTGCAAGGAAAATTCTACCCAACTGCATTCTTTCAACGTGGAACTCAGTCATGCTTACCAAGAAGGGATACCATTGAAGGCATTCACAAGACTTGGGAAGAAGAAATTACTTTTTTAACATAAAACCCTATACTGGGGGGCTGTATAATGTGTAAGTAGAACTGGAACAGTGCATTTTTTAGTATAAATTTTCTGAAGAGGATTCATGTTTGGAAAGTGAAGTCAATGCCTATGGCCTAATTACAAAGGATCAGCTGTGCACAAGAGGTAAGGAACATTGTCAAAATACCCATTTTTCCCCTGTAACTAACAACTCTGAAACAAATTACCCACTCTGCTTACAAAGTAAGAATTCACTGTATTTTATAGCTATGACAAACAAAGAAAACTACACTAAACAACAGGGTAGATTAATCACTACTCTTCTTAAAAGTTACAGCATCTTTGGGTATTAGAAGTGGGAGGACTCAAGGAAAATGACTTGTATTCTAATACCCCTAAATACTATTTTTAAAGAGCCAAATAAAAAGAAAGTTGATTCATCAACTATAGCATTTAAAAACCAACAAAAAAACAAATGCAAAAGGTATTAAAGGGGATTTGTACTAGATTTGAACATGGAAAATACAACTATATAATTTAAAAACAAACAAAACTAATGCAAAAGGTATTAAAAGGGATTTGCACTAGAATTCAACTTGGAAAATAAAATGTTTTCTTTATCCTTTAAAAAGACCAATTTTGTTTAATTTAAAATAATTATGTGCTCAGTCAAGCATGACATCTATAAACAGATTCTCATCAACGTGCCCTTCTGTTTCATACAAAATTTAAAGTTACAAAGTATCCCAGAGGCCAAATAAGAAACCTACTACTAGTTAAGCTAAAAACATGGTGGGGGGAGCGGTTTTTACAGAAACCAACAGTAGTATGCAGATTCATTAATAAGTGATGGACTACAATAATAACAGAAAAATAAAAATCTAAAAGTAGTACTTTTCTACATTGAAGTGCCTTTTTTAACCCTGAAAACACAGTATTAATATAATAAAATGAGTAGCTAATGCAAGTAGCAATAAGAAGTTTTTAAGAAGCTACCCAAGCAGAATATAGTTAATACAGTATGGATTTAAGGCAAAACCTTATGTCAACCCAGTTCAAAATAAATTTTTGCCAGATTAGAAATTTTATTGGTAATAGTTCTCCAGCGGTGACTACCAACATACCACCTTTGATTGAGTATATTCCTGGTAACATCCTATGACATACAGTGTTTTCACTCAATTACTTGAAAAAAAAGAATTACTACTTAGCCATCTGATGATGCAAAATCAGGTAATAAATAATGAAGCCAAAAATAAATCAGTGGTATGGTTCACCGAAGACAGTCATTTGACTTCAATAAACAACAAGGTTCAAGTAAAGAATGACAGATTTACCAGAAAAATAAAAATTAAGAAGTCTGCACTTAAAGATTGATGAACTTCAATCTGAAAAACCTATAAAAAAGATTTAGGGATCATTAAGAGCTAAAAATCTAACCAAATATCCTAGGAAATAATTCATGAAAATTGTTAAAATTAAACTTGAATCTCTAAACTTGAATCTCATATAAAGAGTCTCTAGGACCTCTGTTGTGGCAGCTCCCCCAAGACAGTATCAGAGAATAATATCCAATTTGGGTGCCCACATATTGAAAAGGGTTCAGAAGAACACCACAAAAATGACTGAACCAACTGAAAAGTATGTTTTACAATGAGCACACCACAACATATAACCTCATCAGCTTGTCAGAAAGAAGGCTAAGAGGCAAGTTAATACAAATTGAGAATAAAGAGCTCTCTAAATCAAGAGTTGTAGCTATGCTGTCTCAGACTAGAAAAGGTCACCATATCATAAAAAAAAAAAAAAAAAGAAAAAAAAGTTAAAAGGAAGCATTGTTTTTGCAAGAGAAAATGAAACAGGAAAAGGCATGGAAAGAGCCATTAACAAAGACTCCTCTCCCTGCCTGCTCTGAGCTATCTACAGCTGACCAGAAGACGATGAGAGCTCAATCAAACAGAAGAAAAGCTTTGCTAGATGAAGATGCCTTTGTGAACCCACTGGAGTTATCAGAAGAAAAACTGAAGCTGTCAGCACAGCACACAGTATAAATAAAGTATAAATAAAGATGATATGCAAATACACTGATGACAACATTTCAAACAGTATTTACAACAACTGGTTGCATATTAAGGCCTTTTTTAAAAAAAAGAAATCAGCTAAAAGATGAATATACAGAAACTAATAGCAATACACTTTTTTCCTGAAGGCAGTAGGCCAGCTGTGATTCTCTACACAAGCCTTTGAGATGCATATTTAAATTAGGTTTTTATTCCTCTGAAAATCATATTTAGCAAAAAAACCACAGCAGATGTTATTACTTTTCTGGATGTAGGTTTCTGTCCTGAATCAGCACTCAGCACTGAATCTGCCCTGGCTGACTCTGCTCCTTATCAGGCACCAGTGAACCACAGTCCACGAGCTGAGCCAGGTGCTGGCACCCACATCAGTTGAAGAGAGAGATTTTGTGAGATTTTTCTTCTAGGACAGTGATACCTCAAAATCTTTATGCACATGAAGTCTGTGTTCATAGAGGCAAGCTTTTTACTTCAGAGTTGTGTCGGCATAGACATTTATTTTGTAAGACTTCTCTGCAACACAATCTCAGTGGGGCTCTTACAGTGTCAACTGCCTCCTAATGCTACACAGTTGCACAGCTGTAGGAGTTGCACATGCCCTTCTGCTACCACTATGAACTGTCTGCTACCACCAGCATCTGTGGGTGTGCCACAACATTATTACTTATAGCCACATTAAAACAAACAAATAAACAAACAAAATCATTATAAGGATGGTCAAGCACTGGAACAAGTTGCCCAAAGACCTAGATTGGAGCAGAGTTCAAAGCATTTCAAATTCAGTACCAATCTTGCTTTGAGAAAGAGGTTGAACTAGAGTCCTTCTGAGCCCCCCTCCATCCTGAATGACCCTATGACAGCTCATTTCAGTCAACATCAGCCTGAGCCCTGCTGACTCTTCTCTCATGGTAACAACACATAATATTTGATATATAAACTGACTGCAGTAGAAAGCCCAAGCACCCTGGCAACTTTCTCTTCCTCAGATGATAACTTCTGCAGCTCATGCTAAAAGCACACTGTCACTCCCAGTGACACATGACGTATTTATCCTCTTTTAGAACTTCTGCTGGAGAGCAGTTTCACAGAGCATATCACTGAAGTGAAAAGCATCAACTACACCTTTCTATTTCTGTACAGGACTGCAACCCAGCCTTATGCCCCTCAGACTGCCAGACAGCTGCTCTGCCAGCTCCCATGGACTTAAGTGGAAAAAACTTTAAAAGCAGGCACCTGCAATTGTTTTCTTGAGGACCATGCTACTCACCAGGTGTTCTCTCAGTTCTCCTCCCCTCACACATTCCCCACATTGCTCCACTTTTTTTACATAGATGTGGTTCTTTTCATCCTCTATTTCACTGGCTCATCAGAAAATCCCAAGCTAAGAATAATATTGCTCCTGTTTTTCCCTCAGGAATATCCAACACCCAAATCCAACACTAGATAGTTGCCATCTTTCAGATGATTAAAGAGTTTATTATAAACAAAAGATTTAAAAGCAACAAACAAGAACAAAAAAACTACAGCACCAGCTACATGATATGATTTTAGTCTTAAAAAACAACTACAGAAAAAATAGGATCCAGGATGTGTTTTGTTAATCCAAAGGCCAGTAAAGAATGAACCCAGACAGAACTGGTGAACCCAATTAATTGTTTTGTATCATGTCTCTTTGAGGCAGAAGCCATTTCTCTGCAAATCACTGACAGAACCTTGTATGTGTGTTGAATTGCAAATTCAGACACCGTTGTCCTACAACCATTTCTGTTTTATGGCTGTGTCTGCACTCTACCCTGAAGGTAGGGATTAACTGTTTTGGAAGATAACATAAGAACCTGAAAGAGCACAGACATGTGAACAAAAGGACTGGGATTCACTTTGCTGAACCTAATTTCCTGCACCCTGTTTTAGAGTAAAGGGAGAGACAGACATGGGCACTGGACATAGAAAATAAAACAAATCATCCTTTGCAATTACCTCACTCAATGAAATACAATGCAAATTAGACAAACTACCTCAGACTAGATGTTAATTTCTTGTCTGAACAGCTGGGCATGGATGAGAAAAGTCTTCTTGACTGCCTACCCTGTAAGGCCCTTGTGCCTGTGGATGGGCAACAGAGACTAAGGGGTGTAGGAAACAGGAGAGCTGGAGCCCATCCAAAGCCAAGGAAATGCAGCAACCTTGGTCCAGTCACAAGGCTCTGGCACTCCTGCCTGTGAAACACTCACAGGGAAGGGCTGCTCTGCCACTCCTAGACACGTGTGTTGCAGTGTTATTAGCTACTAGACAATCCTGCAGTCTATGCTTCAGAGTTTATTAATCTCATAATTAAGTTCTCATAAGTACCCTTGAGTTAATTTGGAAGAGCACACGAACATGATGAGAGAAAGAGAATTACTTAGAAGAGTAAATACAGGAGTATCATTAAAAAGGCAAAGCACTCCACAATCACAACAGTAGCAATCTTACAGTAATATCAGGTATTTTCTCAAAATGTAATTCAGTGGTGCAGGACTTTGGCATACAACAAAATACTGTGCAGTAAGTAATAATCCATTATAATCCATGTGGTTTATAGTATCTAAGGGTACCTGGCACAACAGAGACTATGGAAACCAAAATTCAATGTAAATACAAAATTACTTTTCATATTTAAGCAGGGACAAATCCATCAAATGAAGTTCAAAAAAAATCACAGTAAGACTGAACTAAGAGAGCTTCTCATCATTTCAAAGAACAGAATCACTGCTTAATCTCTGTATCATACAAAAGGTTTTAGTTTCACACACTTCATCTTTTCAAGGAACCAGCCAGTTATCACCAACAGAACATCAAGCTTTGCAAGTTTGATCTTAACCATACAAAAGAAATATATGCACTAAATTACCTGCTTTTTGACCAAAGTGGGGAGGAAAATTAAAATCTGATCCCGTGTATCATTTTAGTTCACATTATTTTGCATCATAGTTGAAGTTGCAGGACCATTATTAATTCTGTCACAGAAAGAAGAGTCACTGCAGAACTCTTCAGAAGCTTGGAGGGAAAATAAGGGTCACTCATTTCAAGCTCTGGAAAATACACGATTTCTAAAAAGCTTGTTTTATTTGTAATTTTATAACTAGAATATTAGTCATACAGCATAAAACATTACAACAACTGGAAATTAAACAGTATATCAAGTAAACAGATGCAGATTTTTCTTAATGTTAATAAAAAGATTTTCAATGTAATCTGCAAGACACTTAGCTTGCTCTGCCCTGGGGATCCTACCCATCATTCCCAGGAAAAGAGGTAGCTACAGAAACTCTTCAAAAATCATTGGAAAATTTGTTAGACTTTCTGTTGCAGGTTGACAGTGAAGCAGCATCAAGAACAGTGTTGTCTTCTCCCCTAGATGCTTTTCACAGTTCAAAGACTCAGAATATCCTGTCGTTTTTATTTCTTTGGGAACAATTCCTCAGCAGATTTCTAAAATATTACATCCCAGGTAGTAGAGTGCAGGACTCAATTTAACCCATTTTGGGACTTATTTTTGAGCCCCAGTTGCTTCACTTACCAGTCTCTAGTCTAGTTTCTCACTAGAGAAAGACTTTGAGAAGAGAGACAGAAGAATACTAAATATTTTGTCCATTCAATTATCAAAGGTTTATAAAGAACAAAGAATTTCCCTAGCTTACCTAAATTAAATAAGGACAAGGCTGAGAAAAATTTTTTTGATGGTGGTAACAAAATACAAAATGTTATCAGTGTCGTATTTTCAACTCCACGTCTTTGTTTCTTATATTGGCATCTTTATCATCCCCCTAATGAAAATAACCCAAAATTTCCAGTGGAACATAAAACCATGTATGAAATGGCTGTAGAGAGAATTCCTTCCCCAAAAAACATAACAGGGTCTTATGACACCAGATATGATACCATAAATTTCATAACCATGTACCTAGGCTACATGAAACTGGTTGGTTCTAGAAGTTAAAAGAAAACTATTCAAAACTTCCTGAGATCATCTGATATTTGGAAATAGGCTCTGCAGTTTTCCTCTGCCTGAAAAGCAAACACCTCTGTGCAAGACTTTATTCAAAAGCTACTGATTATCCTACAAGAATTAGATCTCAACCAAATGGAAAACAATGAGGTTTGTTTCACTCTCATATGGAATCTAGTTAAGTTTGCCAAGAAAACAAGCTTGTTGAGAAAAAAAAAAAAGAGAACAATAGTTTGTGTTCATCTAGCCCCTCATCTAGCCACTAAAAAGTAATTTTGCTAACTCCCTGGGATAGAATAAAGAACAAAAATAGAGATACAATGACTAATAAACTAGTATATATCACTGTATTTATACTAAAGCACAGTAACTGCTAAAACTATTTCATTTCTGCAAGGTGAAAACACATAAGAAGGAAGAAAATCTTCTATCCATGGTGGACAGTTACTTTCATCTTTTAAGTAGCTTCTCTTTGCCTTAAGAGATCTTTTTTTTTTTTTAAATCCTGCTATTTCTTATGCAGATGCTTCTCATAAAAGTACTCAGATTCGAATGCTAAACTACCTTCTGTGCCAGACAACTGCTTTTTATAATAACAAGAATTATTTTTTTGTGGTCACTTTGATTTATTTTTTTTTAAAACCTAATCATTGAGTCTTCTATTTACTGAACAGACATAATATATTCTGCTTTTAACATCTAGGCATTCTTCTCCTGTGATAGATAGAAACAACTATTCTCTGCTCAGCAGGTACCACACAGCATTAGTCCATGGCTAGCCAGTCTATTTTATGTATCAAGCAAACCCTGGAAATCTTCTTTATTTCTTATAAAGGAGCTTTCAAAAAGAAAAAAAGAACTGTATGAAAGGTTAAAGAACCTTACCAACCCTGAACCATTTTAACTTTCTCAGTTTAATTTCCAAGGTAACTTCTCTTAATCCCCTTTTTTACCGTAAACATCATGCAACCTGAGGGCTTTCAGCCTGGTCACAAAACAACTAGATGTAATGAACCAAATAAAGCAAATGATTGGGAAAAGCTACAATGGATTTACTGAGGGCAAATCATGCCAACTAACCTGATCAGCTTCTACAACAAAATAACCTCTTCTGTCGACATAGGGAGAACAGCAGGATGTTGTTTACCTGGACTTCTGTAAAGCATTCAACACTGTTTCCCACAGCCTTCTCCTGGACAAACTGGCAGGATACAGACAGGATGGGCTATCAGCAAGATGGGTAGAAAACAGGTTTGCAGGTCAGACTCAGGGTGGTGATCATAGGTTTTTACTTAGGCTGGCAGCCTGTCACAAGTCATCCCTCAGGGATAAATACGGGCCCCATGCTGTTCAGTGTCTTCATAAATCACTGGGATGATGGGATTGAAATCACCCTCACCAAGTTTGCTGATGACACATCAGCAGGAAAAGCCATCCTACGAGAGACCTGGACAGGTTGGAAGAGCGGAGTAGCAAGAACAGTATGACATGTAACAGACAAGTGCAAGGTCCTGCACCTGGGACAACACAACCAAAGAGTCCAGCACAGGACAGGATCTGTATGGCTGGGGAGAAGCTGTGCTAAAAGGGACATGAGGGTCTTGGTGAACAAGCCGAACGTGAGTCAGGAGTGTGCCACTGCAGCAACGAAGGTAAATCAAATCCTGGGCTGTATCCACACGGGCATTACTAGCAGAGAGAAGGAAATGACCATCCCACTCTACTCAACATTTCCCAGGCCACACCTGGAGTTCCATGCCTAGTTCCCATTCCCACAATTCAAGAAAGGTGCAGACAGACCAGAGATGGTCCAAAGAAGGGCCACAAAAGTGACCAAATAACATGCTCTTTGAAGAAAGACAGACAGAGTTAAACCTTTTCTCTCCAGAGAAGAGAAGGCTCAGAGAGGACCTCACAACAGTATTCAAGTACTTAATGGGTAGCTACAAAGACAATGGAGTCTCTCTCTTCAAAGGAAGCCACCTGGAGAAGTCAAGGAAAAAAGGCAACAAGCTGCACCAGAAGTGGTTTCATCTCAGCATAAAAATAGACATTTTTTATAGCGAGAACTATCATTCACTGCAACAACCTCCTGAGTGATGTGGTAGCGATCCCATCACTGGAGGTTTTCAAGATGAGATTAGACAGGATGCTAGATAATTTCATCTAGGCTCCCATTCCCAGGAAAATTTGGACCAGATCATCTTTCAAGGTCCTTTCCAGCTGTTTTATGATTTTGTGACTGTAATTTATGAAAGCAAATACAAAAATTTTTGTGGCTACTCTAGCTTTATTCTCCCTTTTTCCCCCAAGAGGATGTTGAAATCAGTGGGGCCGTTCTAACCATTCCCTGGCAGGTTTAAGGTTTAGACTGTTGTCCCATGCCACTAGCTCCTTTCACCTTCATTTTAACTTCTTAAAAGAATCAAGAACAACATTCCACATCATAGGTCATTTTCAACCACCCAAAGTTTTCCCTTGGGTAACAGAGGCGTTATGGCAACCGAGTTTCCAAGGCTCTGTGAGGCTCGTGGTAGCCTACCTTCAGAGATGCAATGATCTCATGTTTCTTAAATTTCTCTGCCTGAAGGAACTGAGACTAAAAACAAATCTATGAAACAAACCAATGTGACTGAAATAGAGCAGAATGACATACTTTATCTAAGCTATTTTTAGAGAAATGTATTAAAACCTTCAATTCTGGTTAAAAATATTTTTCTTTCACATTTTCCCCTTTTTCTTTAGCACTTGCAAGTTGTTGCTATCCTCCTTCTTCCAAAGCAATTTACATCCAAGTGAATTAAAGAAATGAGATGTTATTTTTCACAAGCATTCTCATCCTAGAAATAAAACAAACAAGATACAGAACTATTTCACGATGAAAGTAGTCCACATTGTTTCTAGATAATGCATTAGCACACAAAGCTTATATAAATGTTTCATTTACTGAAGTAGAAATACATCTAGCATGGAAAGCAATACAGTCTTAATAAAAAGGTGTTAACAAAAGAAGGCTGGCTAAGTAAGATGCACATCATCTTTGATCCTTGAAGTAGAAGAAATCTGAGAACAGCCAGCATGCCTAACGAGCACAGTCTTCTGAGTCTCATTTGCCAAACTGCACCAAGCAGCCTGGCTAGAGGAAAAAAAAAAAAAAAAAGGCTTTTCCTACTCACAACTCACTATATCTACTGCCTGTGTCCTCCTCCTCCTCCACACCCATGGTACCATGGCTGTGTGAGCCCCAGGGTGGAAAAAGGAACAGCTGGGGAGACATTGGCAAGATAGGTTGTGCAAAGCATGGGAAAACATCACCTTACTCTCATCCTGCTAAAGCTAAACAGAGTAACAGCAACCTTATAATATATATTCCTCAACACTCATGCCTGTTCCTCTCCATGAAAATTATTAGTAATGGGCAATGGATTTATACAATCTGAAGAGAAAACAGAGTATCCCAGGAAGTGTTCAAAAGACGTGGATGTGGCACTCAGGGATATAGCTGGACTCAATGATCTTGGAGGTTTTTCCCAACCTTAACAATTCCATGATTATATTCTACATTGCCAGTATATACTATATATACATACTATTCATGTGTTGGTTCTAAATTTTTAACTGTACAAAAAAGCTTACTCATGGGGAAAATAGTCTTAAACTCTGCAGTTGTCGACACATATTCCACTTACTTATCCTATTCAGTTAAGGCAAGATTCTCCTTGAATCTTGGATACAAAAGGCATGTCCACAACTGAAAGTCATAATTTCTCAAGATGCACTCCTTATAAATACAATATGCAGTTTTAATATAACCCTTGCTATGGAAGTTTACTGTGAGATTCACTAAATCACAGTTCTGAAACCCTTATTAAAACCGGATTCTTCTTAAAATGCACACTCTGTTATACACATTCTGTAAACTCCCTGGACAAAGCATTAAAAAGTTTAACTTCATAGAATCTCAGGTATTTTATAATAAAAAAGAAATACGACATATAAAGAACATAATAAATTCAATTAACTACATTAGCAAAAGGTGTCTTTTTTCTATGTAAACATGATTTTATATTTTCAAGATGTATAGTTTGTCTTTCATCCTGAAATCTGAAGGTTCGTGACCTTCATGAATTACTTTTTTCCTACCTTTTTACCTTTCGAAACAAAATCTAGGGGAGTTTCAACAAAATTCTAGAAATTAATAATGAAAATGCAAATTTGTAAAACTGAAATTCATGTTTTATGTGTATTTTGTATTAACAAATAAATCAAATTTCTTTTATTTATTTATTCTTAATAAATAAATTACATTTCTTATGTGTGACAACAAATCTCTTACCAGTTTGTGGGTTATTTGGTTTGGTTTTGTTTTAAAACAAGGGACCACTACTCCTTTTTCTTTCTTCAGTTATCGTTAAATAGCGGTCTCCAAGCAATGTTTGCTTAAGTGTCTCTAATTCAGTTAAGAAAGAACTCTTCCTTAAATCTTAAGAGGGCAAGAAAACTGCAAAAATAACAAACCACAAATTTTTTAATACAGTGTTATATAAACTTTTACATAATTCACCACACTGCTGAATAGAAAATGTTACGTGAAAGGGATCACCACTTTCAATAGATTATGATCAGACTTTCCACACAACAAACCATCCTAACTGAGTCGTCCTGAAAAACATGCTTCAGATATCATTAAGCCTGAACCAGAAAACAGATGCTTAAAAATAACTTTTGCACTTCTAACCTTTTAGACTGCACCATTCAATTATGCATGCTTTTCTGAATATCAGTCTGAAAATAAAATAGAGCTCTAAGTATTACCCAGAAGGAAAAAAAGAAGGAAGAAAATTACACAGCCTGCAGGCATAAAGAGGATGTGGCTCTCATAAGGCTGGAAGCCGGCGCCGCCTGGCAACACGGCAGGAGAGCACGTGCATTAGAAAAGAGTTGCATGATGGACAATAGTAAAGTGAGAGTTAAATGTTACAAAATCACTTTTTCCAGTCATCCTCAGACAAAGTAAACACATCAAGAGAGAAACGGAAAGCAAAATAGGACACTGCTAATGGAATTTAAGTGGTCTTTAGTTTTCAAAATAAACAAGCGCAGAAGTGAGAGATATCTAAAACAGTGAGCAGCTGGAGGACAACCAGAAAGCAGTGATATGATTGATCAAAACCTCTGCAAAGCATATTTACTAAGGTAATAGGAACACAATTCCATATCCTACAGCAATAATCAGAATAGATGGGGAAAAGAGGAAGGTTTCACTAAACAGTGAGGAGTCACTATACCATCAGCCATCTCATTGCAGGGGGTGGGGAGGTGCTAGCCAGCAGACATCACACTGAAAGATAAAGTAGCCTCCACATTTAGATCTTACTCATAAGTATTTATGTTACAGGAGTCACTGTACATGCCCCACATGGAAAGTCTCTCTCTTGCATCTGCAACGCAAGTTTAAGTTTGTACATGTCAGAGTTTTCTACTGGTGCTGCTCAATTCTTGGGTTCAGTACAGTAAATAAATACTGAAGATGCACAGATGTAGAAAGGTGTAGAGAAAAAAAGAATACGAGGGTATCACCCCATGGTAGGACATGCCTACCTCAAACAGAAAACAAAAAACAACCCCCCACACACCAAAGCCCTAAAAAAAGTCATCCTTACAGGTATCTTCAGCATTGTCTACACTAAGAGTTTCTACTGTGCAAGAAGGTACATGCTCAAACTTGATCAGTGCATATATGTTGATGGCATTTTTTAAGCATGTCTCTAGGAATGCAAAAACCCCTAACACAAGAAGACAAAACATGCAGCCCATGTCTCATCACTTACAGGTATGAATGTTTGTTCTGGTTTCTGAATGATTTTTTAATTTGGGTTTTTTGGGGTTTTGGGTTTGGTTGTTTTGTTTTGTTTTGGGGGTGGTGGTGTTTTTTTCCCTAGTTCGATTTTGTTTGAAACGGGCAATGCCAGTGTATTTTCAAACAATTTGAAAGGACGAGGAGTCTGTATGGAATGCCTAACAAAAGCACTGACGTAATACAGCAAAACTTCCTTAATGCCCACATTCACTGCCTGAATTCAGAAGCAAAACTGCCATCTTCTCTTGCCAAAGGCTGAAAATTACACATTCAGGTTCCAGTAGAAGACTTGCAAGAGTTTAACAGAAATAATGATACCGTGTTCATCAAATGGCTGCCAGGTACAAAGGCTTTATATACCTCTTACTCCCATTATCTGAATGATGCTTTTAAGAGAGGAAAAAAAAGTAATTTGCTTTGTATGGACTTTACAGTCCACAGGTTTTTTTCTTCTTCCCCCATTCTCTTCCCTCCAGAAAAAAGAGATTGCATAAAGTAAAAAAGGGTCTCAGTTCTGGAGTTACTGGTTGCATTCTCCTTGTGCATTGGTAGAAATTTACCATAGTAGTAACTGCCTTTCATCAGCATCATATATGACTTGGTATCACTTCAAACTTGATAAATTTTAATGGTTTTGGTCTGTCATATGAAGTGACAGTAATGCTGCTGGAGACCAGTTTTCTTTGGATTTTTTTGTTTCATCCTTGCACTTTTCAACAGACAGCTTTCAAAAGTATTAAAAAATACATTAGGTAAAGCTTGAACTTGTTCATATAAGCAAAAAAAAAAATCATAATAAAGATTTGGTTCTCTTTTAACTTACTACCTGAAAAATAATTATCTAAATAACCTCACAAAACGCTTCCCAGAAAACACTTTTCACATGTAAGCAAAAAACATGCAGTCTCTCTTTGAACATAATCTCTTGACTATTTACAACTCTTATGGTTACTCCCTTTCATGTTGTATTAAATTCAGATTAACAACCTAGGCATCTCAACAAACCTCTTCTAATCACACTATGGCTTGTTGAAGCTGCTAAAAGCCTTAAAAAATCACACATAAAAACTAACAAAAGTATGAAGAGGAGCAACAAATGCAAAGTCCTAGAGCAAAGAAAACCCAAACTATAAGTAATAAGTGACTGGATAATAAGGTAGGCAACACAAGATCATCACCACAACAGCCTCTGTACTCATGTTTCAAGAAAAACCGTCATTGCAAAAAGAGCATTGCAGTGCTCTTGAAAGTCATTTTTCTCTTAATACATCTGATTCCACTATTTTGCTCAGGTTTAATTCTATTGCATTAGTGTGCTGTACAGTGAACAGCCAAGCCATATGAATTTCCCTCAGGATCCAAAACTGCAAGACAGACTTTTTTGGAAATCACATTTCATCTCATATGTGTTTTCAACTCTTGTCTTATTATGGAGACATAACTGGTGAGTTTCAAGCTCTGTTACAAAGATTCACTTTTTGAAATGCAACATAGGGTGAATAACCACCATATAAACACACCCTCAGAAGTGGTCATGAGCTGACGAAAGTTGCCCCAAATCTGCCATGCAGGTGGCAAACATAGATCCAATTGGGAACTCCTACTTCAGGAAGCACGGAAGAACTGCTGCAAGGGATACAGCATGATGTGTCCCTGGGAAGTCAGTTCCTTCTCAGCTGGCCAGCTATGAGAGAGCCCGTGATAGACATAGTCCTTTGCAAGAGTCCCAGCTCCAGAGCTTCATAGCAAGTGATGGCAGTAGGAGGCACCCATTCTATGAAGATTATTTTTTATATATAAAAAAGAAATATATATAAGGATTGGTCAAAGTTGAATCATTACATTGTCTATCAATATTTCTTCTTATTGGGAAAAGTAAAAATGATAGCGCTGAACTCTGAGGATGAAGCTTGTTACTAACAAAAAAGGAACAAATAACAAAAAGTCTACATTTGGAAACAAAGGAGGGATAGCTAATTCAGCTTCCATCAATATGAGATGTGGCACATACTATGCCATCTAAGCAATAGTCAGCATTTATAAAGTTACAAGCAGACTGGATAACCATTATCTTCACTGACTTCCTTATTTTTGAGACTAGTTTTGAGTAAGGGCAATGAAAGAGAGATAAATCCGGATGGAGTTTCGAATACCCTTGTCCAACAAAGGTAAAGAATAATCCCTGCCTGATAGGACAGAAAGCATCATCTTACTTTTAGGTGTTTCCTACATTAATACACACACTTTAATTTCAAAATATAACAATTTTGCAAGAACCTAGCACAGCCTGGAGACTTAGACTTGCCATACAATACAGAAAACTGCAAAGGCTTGAGGGAAACAAACTCAGTGATGGAGTCAAGCGAGGCACCAGCATCCCATTGCATCACACTGCTTGGAGGCCCTGTTGTGTTTTTGTAATAAAACAGGTTTAAAGAACGAGGGATGCAGCACCACCTGCACCAGACTCCCTGCAAGCTGGTTTAGCCTTGGTCCCGAAAGCTCATGATCTTTTCATAAGGTTCAAGTTTCATAACAGCATTCAGAGCTCAAAGAATATTTTGTCATTAGTAGCAAAGCTGGTGCCTCCTAAGTTCCTTCAAAATGATACTGAAATCTGTAGTTAGATTCATGTCTAGTAAGGACCTCACTAGCTCCTTGCTTCCAGATCTTCTTAGAAGCTGAAGAAAAAGCTTCCTGTCTTCGTTACTGTTACTCAGCTATATAGGAAGAAGAAAAAATTACAAGCCTCTATTTCTAGAGCAAGTGAATGGTATTTGCTTCTTCCTTGACAAAGATCAGATAATGATAATAAGAAGTTACATTAATATTTTTTCAGACTTCTGGTTTCTTTGGAGGATGGGGAAATTACACACTGCAGCTGCCCCATAAGCCCCAAAAAAACACCCCAAGCCAACAACAACAAAAAAATTACCTCTGAAGGAAAAAAAAAATCATTGCCAAACGACCTGTAAGACTCCAATGCTACACAGAAAACAGAGCAGAACTCAAAAGAAAGGATCTCAAGACCTTTTCACCCTGAACTGGCCTACAAAACCTCCAGAGAACTCCAGCTTTACTTCCAGAAGGATTCAAAGTCTGAGCAGTGGGCTGACTTCTGGCAGAAAAAGAAGCACCACTGCTTTAACTGTTCACTGGTGCCTTTATGAACAACTTCAATACAGATGTATAAGTATATATAATATATATTAAACATTTTCGTTATTTTTAATATATAATAAACAAATGTATTTTTCTAAGAATAAAAGACCATAAAATAAACATTTTGGATTTGCAAGAGGATCGTGTGAATGTATTACCTAAAAGCTGTTCTCATCAAGTGAACATGCTTGCTTTCTTTTGGAAGTCCCAAGAGTTTTGCTTAACAAAGCAAGTGAAGGAAAAAAAAAAAAAAAAAAAAGATGATTGGATGATTCTTCACTGTTAAAACATGGGTCTTTTTGCTGAAAGTGCACACACGAAAGAAGATTTCCCTCTTCCTCTAATAACTAGCTGACGCTAAGAAAACTGCCAAGGCTTTCCACAGTATGTTACCAATGTGTTCAAAATGCTGCTGCTAACACATGCATTTTTTCTCTCTAACATTTTTTCATTTTATAGTATTGTACTCCCCAGCATACTGTGAAACAATCAAGCATCTTCACTCATTTTCCCTTTTATAGAAAGGGAGAATACACCCAATTGGTTGAGCATCAACCACAGTCACAAAGGAAATTGGTATTTGGGATGCCCAAATAATGTTGGGATACCCAACATTAATTTACATCTCTTGACATCTCACCCTATACTTTGTGAAGTGTACACTCACCTTGTGGAAAACACATCTAGAATAAAAATATCTCATATCAGATATAAATCATTCCAAAAACCTGAAGTTATACTACAGTCTTAAACACAGTGCAAATATACTCCTATTATACTCATCCCAGTTTCAGCCTCCGCATATTAACCCCTGCAGTAGCACAATGTAAATATAGGCATTCTCACCTCACCAGGTCTTCTTCATTCCTGTTCTTGTCTTTCATTAAGCAATACCAACCATGGTGGAAGTAGTTCACCAAACAAAATTGCAAATAAGCTTAGCCTGCTGTTGGGTTCCAAAATATGATATCTGCAGAAAGAAATTTGAGTGGTCTCTGCAGAAGGCCATGGGGAACAGAAGTTGGAAAAACCCCTTTTCAGTGACCTCATCTCTGTGACTCTTCCTGCCCTCTTCAAAGAAACTCCTTACATGATATTATCACATGTCCTGCCCCAGCCAGAGAATCCTCATCCTAATCTCATCAGACCTCTGCATAAAACCCATTGTGTTCCCTCCTTTTGCATATGTATTCCCTGTATCCCTTGCATTATGTATATCCAATACCTGTTCCCCCCCTGTAAAATCCCCCAGATAAAGTGGGTTTTCCCCTATGATGTAGGTGCTAAGACCCAAAAGTTTGTAATTTAGGATTTCCTCTTTACCTCATCTCTGGAAAGTCCCCAATTTTAATACGATGCATATGTAAACCCCCTGCTGAACATGTAAACCCCAAACCCTTTATATATGAAGTTGTGAGTCCAATAAAGTATTCCAGATTCTGCCTCCAAACTGGGATTGTGTTAGTTATTGACTCACTACAGCCCGTATTATTAAAATATATTCTTCATTGCATTTTCTAATTACCATCCCTCCCATCTTTCCCAGAGTCTTGACTGCTCATTTGAAGCCTGGCAGTTTCCAAACCATTTTTATTTTAGACCAAAGACTGTTACCACATATGATCAAGTATTTATACATAAATATTTCATTGAAAATATTTAGCAGTCTAATTTTTCACAAATACTGACGAATAACATACTGTGCAAGAGAGAGCTGCAAATCCCTAAGATTTTTCTACTGTTACTTTTGGGGTTTTTTTCACAGAATCACAGAATCAATTAGGTTGGAAAAGACCTCTGAGATCATCAAGTCCAACCTATTACCTAACACCATCATGCCAACTGGACCATGGCACTGAGTGCCACATCCAGACTTTCCTTAAACACCTCTGGGGACAGTGACTGCAGCACCTCTATGGGCAGCCCATTCTAATGTCTAATCATCCTTTCTGTGAAGAAATTCTTCTTAAACCTCCTTCAACCTTAAACTTCTCTGGCACAGTTTAAGACTATGTCGTCTCATCCTATCACTGGTTGCCTGGGAGAAGAGGCTGCCCCCCACCTGGTTACAACCTCCTTTCAGGTAGTTGTAGAGAGCAATAGGTCTCCCCTGAGCCTCCTCTTCTCCAGGCTAAATAACCCCAGCTCCTTCAGCCACTCCTCACAGAACTTGTGCTCCAGGTCTTTCACCAGCTCCACTGCCCTTCTCTGGACTCGCTCCAGCACCTCCTTGTCCTTTCTGAATTGAGGGGCCCAGAACAAGACTCGAGGTGCAGTCTCACCAGTACTGAACACAGGGAAAGAATCAGTTCCCTGGTCCTGCTGGCCACACTATTTCTGATACAATCCAGCATGCCACTGCCCTTCTTGTCCACCCAGGCATACTGATGGCTCATGTTCAACCTGCTGTCGACCACCATTTCCCACTGGGCCACATTCCAGCCACTCTGTCCCCAGCCTGTAGCACTGCATGGGGTTGCTGTGGCCCGACACTTGATCTTATTAAACTTCACACCACTGGTCTCAGCCCACCTGTCCAGCCTGTCCAGATCCCTCTGCTGAGCCTTCCTACCATCTAGCAGACCAACACTCCAACCCATCTTAGTGTCGTCCGCAAATTTGCTAATGGTACACTCGATCCTCTCATCCAGGTCATCAAAAAAGATATGAGAAAGGACTGGGTCCGACACTGATCCCTGGGAGACATCACTAGTGACTGGATCACAACTGGATGCAGCACCATTCGCCACTACTATCTGGGCCCAGCCATCCAGCCAGTTCTTAACCCAGCAAAAAGTGGACCTGTCTAAGCCATGCCTACCAACTTTTCCAGGAGTATGCCAGGGTACTGCTGTGGATTAAGACATAAATCAAAGTACTTTTCCAAAAATCTATATAACAATCATTCTGATACACCTCTATGTTCCCAGGATGTTTGCTTTTAACAAGCATAAATAATATTCTAATTTATCACTAGGTTACGGAATCGTGCCTTGCCCCTTCCTCTGGCCATGTACATCCATGATGCACAAGATGCCACTGGCATAAGCAGCAGCCAGAGGAAGCAGGAAAGAGCCCAACCTGCAGCACAGGAGGCCAGGATAGGCAAGAGAAGCAAACACATAATATGACACAGGTTAGATCGCAGCATTAAAAATAAAAATGCCAAGGATGAAGAACAGAAAATTAATTCGCTACCTGGGAAGCACTGCAGTTAACTGCAGAGGAACAGATAGGTACTCAAGATGATGAATTTGTGCAAGCAGCTAGGAACGAAGACTGAAAAATAAAGTTTCCAAATACTTTTAACAGTAAAGGAAAATACTTTTTCTTTGCTTGGCACTCTTTGTTAAGCAAAATTCTTGGGACCTCCAAAAGAAAGCAAGCATGTTCACGTGATGGGAACATTATTTGGATAATACATTCACATTCCACAACATCAACAGCCTTCTGCTCTGCCCTTTTGCCACAACTGACTGGTGTCCCATCACTTGAAATTTGCTACATATTTTAGAAGACAGCAACTAATTTGGCATGCATAGTTTAAGTCTGAACACATTATTTCTTGATTTGAGGTCCTCCATTTCATATAAGAAAAGGAACTTTTAATCAACTGTTTTTCTCTGAATGCCACTATCTGAACTTTACTCATTTTTCTAAATGCTTTCATACCATTTTTTTCCATGGTCCCACACTATTTAAAAAGTTTTCCTTGACATCTCTTGAGTTTTGCTTATATGTCTTTCATCACACATACTTCTCTTGAAAATTTCACATACCTCTCAGGTTTTATAATATATACTTACAGATTTTAAAATCATTACCCTGAAAAAACTATTTTCTTTTTTGTAATTTCTAATGATCCTTTGGGCAAGACACCAAGATACAGTAAAAAGTGCAACCCTGCACATTAAATCTGACAAAGGAACAAGACCTTATCAATGTATATAAGTATCTAAAGGGTGAGTGCTAAGAAGATGAAGCCAGGCTCTTCTCAGTGGTGCCAAGCAATAGGACAAGAGAGTGGAAACTGGAACACAGGAAGTTCCACCCGAATATGAGGAAGAACTTTATTGTGCAGGTGACCGAGCACTGAACAGCTGGCTCAGAGAAGGTGGGGAGTTTCCCTCACTGGAGATATTCAAGAATCATCTGGACACAATTCTGTACAATGTGCTTTAAGATGACCCTGCCTGAGCAGGGAGGTTGGACCAAATGACCCCCTGTGATCACTTCTGACCTTACCCATTCTACGATTCTGTGATGCTATCTGTATGACCACAACTCATGAAAAAAAAACAAGTTTGATTTCTACTTAATGACAATATTGCTGCACCTACAGTAATGGTCTAGATATGAACAAACAGTGAATGTTATTCTCAAGAGGATGAGTACAATGTGAAATAAAAGACTGCATATAACTGTGATATTTTAGAACAGTCATCTAAAGAGGAAACAGTTATTATATTAATGTAACAGGAAACTAGATTAAAAGATCTATCTCCATAATTACCAAAGGAAGGAACTAACAAATTTCTTTTCCTATGTTTCTATATAAAAGTATTCATTAAGAGTTTATTAAAATGCATTCCTGTATAGGATTCACTGCTATACAGCCTACTTCCATAAGGGAAGATCGTTGATCATACGGAGTAACTCAGAGAAATAAAAATATATTTTCCAACATACCTGCTTACACTTTGGGGGGCTGGGGAGAGGCAGAGAGAAGGCTGGAAGAGATGCCTGAGAAGAAAGGTCCAGGAAAAAACAATTGCATGATCAATCTGTGATTCTGTGAATCCATGATGCCTAACAAACTGCACCACAAACTACAAACTGAAGAAAATAAATACTCAGGATTACAGTAGACATTTATATTTTAATAGTGACAACCAGTGACTTTGAATTGGAACAGTCAGGACGAAATTGCTATACAGAAGGAATAGCTCACAACAATGGCAGAAAGCTAGATTTGGCATTTTGATTAACAGTCCTTGATGAAGCCAACTGGCAATGGCTGGAGTCGATTATTTGAATTTTTTTTCCCCTTGCCAAAAAGGGTTCTTCAGCTGGTCATTTCTTCTGGAAAAAATACCTGCTGGCTGTCATTTGAATCTAGCAAGCATCCATCAAAATCATATCACGCAAATCACTGAGACAAAAATATTGATTAAATAAACACCCATAACAACATGAAGCAATTATTTAGTACCCCAGGTATATCAGTATGCATTTTTTTTCTTAGCACGTTTTCCTAAGCTCTGCAGGACATCTTGCAAGCCTTAGACAAATGAGTAAATGTGAAATGTGGCTTTTAGGTTGGTTTTGGTTTTTTTTTTTTAACTTGAGAAAAAAGTGTGTGTTTTTAAATCTCAGCTTAGGTGTTTTTCCTATGATTCTGCAGTTGAGCTGATTTACAAACAAACCGAATGAATACTGTAGGAATGCACCAAGAAGAACTTGAGTCACTCATTTTGTAATGCAAAAAAACCTTGATGGAAAGAACAGCAGAAATTAAGAAACAAAAGTATTTTTAGTTCAGAGTTATTGCAGCCTTACTATAAATCTGCTGATAATTTGGCATTTATCTTTAAAGTTTAAGATCCTACATTAAAAAAAAAAAAAAAAATGTCATGACCACCTACTTTTTTTTTGTTTTATTTCCCAAATCTTTTAATGGGGAAAAAAGCACTACATTTATTGCATGTTTGAGCAAATTCATGAAAATACAGTTATTTCCCATTTCTGAAACATGCAGAGATAACGCCTGATCATGCAGCTCATGTGACAAAACTTTTGTTTCTCTATCCCAAAGTAACTGCTATTAAACAAAATGAGGTTTTTCTTGAGAAGATGTCACAATTGGAGATTGGAAAACTTTAGGAAATACTGCAAATTTTTTTTTACCCAGTCTATAGAGACCTTAAAAAAATGAATGTTTTCTGCTCAGCTTATTGTTTAAGCTAGATTTCTGTCTGTTTCATTACATTTATCAAAGTTAATTTTAGTCATGATACTGTGAATTGCAGACAAATCTCAACTGACAACTTGACTGCCAGATTTCACAACTAAAAATTCAGAGTTTCTGCATCTTCAGTGACAAACAATTCTTGTGATTCATCACATAAAGACTATGAAAAATGGAAAGGAGGGGAGATTACTGAGGTTTCTTAGATGGAAATGTCCCTAAGAAAAAAAAAGAAAGAAAAAAGAAGAAGAAAAGGAAAAAAGGAGGGGAAAATAAAAATAAAATAAAATTAAAAAAAAAAAAATACAACAAAGCAACAAGCTAAAACCAAACAACCAGAGAACAGAATTACTCTTGTCAGAAATACCTTGACAGCTCATCACAGAGGACTGGCCTTGGTTCCCCAGTACAGCTCCTCGACTATAGCTGTAGGCTCATGTACTGTGGTTCTGGCACAAACACCAGCATCACTGTTTTTCATCTTCCAATGTCAAAGAATCAAGATCTTATTTGTCTTACCAGTACCCAACTGTAAACCAAAAACAAGGTTGTCCTCAAAGCAAAAAGTTTTGTGCTTGCAGATCTGCAAATCATCCTCCTAATGGCAGTGGAAGACTGCCAGTCCTGAGCTGCACAAATAATAGAACTGCCAAGCTGAGAAATGAGAAATAACAAGGCTGGCTATACAACTGAAGGTGGGATAAGAGAGACAATAGGAGGGCTTTGACAATAAGAATGACTTCGTAAGCCAAGGTTTACTCCTTTTCTTTCTTAAGAAATTCTAAATATTCTTAAGAAAGCTTGCACTTTAAGTTACCGACCTGGAAATGTCCTTAAAAGGAACACCCACACATAATGTCGCCATGTCCTTAAAAGGAAGAGTCGCAGGAAGTTTCAGGTAGAAAATAAAAGAATACATTTACCAGAAACAAACTTAAAGACTCTGAACCTCACATGATGAAAAAGTAAGACAGCTTGAACAGAAATCTTCAATACAAATTCCGAAGGGAGCATTTAGAAACCTCAGGAGGACCCCTAAATTCCACCCTGTCTTATGTACCACCACTAACCACCACGAAAAAGATCCAAAAGCTACAACAAGTGCATAAATAAAATGTATGTGCCCAGCAGAGTAAAGCAAAACCATCACAAAGAACAAGGCCATTTTGAACCATGGTCACCAGCTGACCTCACCAACAGTTTCACTGCTCTCACCCAGAGCTCCCTCATCATTTCCTCACAGTCTCATTCTCTTCAGAATGCTTTTGCTACACATGAACCAAGGAATGCTACATATTCCCATGTACATTTTGTTCACGCATTGTTAATGTGACCTTGTACATGCATCCAGACCTTCAGAAAGGAATATTCTAATGTAACATGCAAAACATAACCAGCCCTGTTGCCTGCCTCGTGCTTTCTTTTTAAGACGGGCACGTTACCGAGAGCTTGCATCTCTGTAGCTGGGCCAGATACAGAGCAAGTTCAACAGAGGTAAAGGTTCAACAAGGTAAAGGAAAAATAAAAAACCCTCCTCTGTGGTGCTCCTGCTTATTCACAAGGCTGTTGTTCTCTTCAAAGAACCTTGGCTGGCAGCGCTCCAGCTCCTGCTCCCTCGCCGCGTGACGAACATCCCAGCGCAGGGCACGGGGCTGAGCCAACCCTGCCGGTGCCAGGGCTGCACGCCAGCTCTGGCTCAGCCGCTCAAATCCTTCCTCTCGTGAGAAGGCCTCTCACTTCTCCAGTTTCTGAGATTAGCTCGTCCTAAGGAGTGCAACTGGTTTAGGTCTGGAAGGCGCTCGTGGCAGTTTTGCAAAGTTAAAGCCGCACTTAAGGCTCTTGGAAACAAAACAACAACAATCAAAAAAATCTCAGTGTCTCCAAGCACTTCATGATTCAGAAGGATTTCTTTGATTAGGCACCAGAGAAATTTGCAGTAGTATTCCCGGACTTATTTTTGAGGCCAGCAATAAAAATCTCCTAGAGGTGTTTGGATCTATAGTGAATAGCCATGTCCATTCACGTTAAAAATCTATTGCTTCTTCCACTGACCTCATCTCTTAGGTATGGAAGCTATTATGAAAGGAGTACACTGCAGGTCACTTCTGTCACAATGTTAATGGTTTTTCCAATTTCAGTGTTAAGATCTTCCTTCTCCTCCCACCTAACAGCTCAGTCCTTCTCCACCAAATGAATGAGCAAGCTGAAAAATGGCACACACTAGCAATTTCAGATGTTTGGAAGGTTTTTTGCCTTCTTTCTGCAACAACGTATGTGTTTAAAAAAAAATAAATCAAAGAAACAACAAAACCCCTTCTTTTGGCTTCTTGAAAAACAGACTAAAAAAAAAATCCTGATTTTGCAGTTTGGTTTTGTTTTTTTTCAGATTAATGAATAGCAGCACAAAAGAATAGCTCCTACTTACTCTCATTCACACACCAAATTCTGAAGGCAGAAAGGACACATTCAGCTTTTTGATGTTGAGATCCACCCTGTGTTTAAACCATTACCGACAGCTCAGAGGGCCACCAGCACCCAAAAGTTATACTACTTATGGATAAAGGCAATAGGCTCTGTGGAGATCCTTATCAGGTGACGGGGGGTGTTTGTATAAAACTAATGAGGAAATGACAGGGGTAATAATTTTTTCCTGATTTTTAATACAAGAAACATATGGAGAAATGCACAAGATAAAAAAAATAATTTTTTGAATGCAGCCAGAAAATGCCCATTAAACAGCTGACCATTTCTCAATAATTTTACTGTTCAGTCACAAGCAGTAATGAGATTAGCTTTTACCTAAACTCAAAATCAAAATAAATTCTAAATCCACTGTCTGTGCTCTGACTATTCAAAAAACTGTTCTCTGCCATCTGAATATCTCCTCCTGTGGACAAAACAAAGTTGATTTGGCTTCACTGGAAACAATGCTTCCTCCCAGTGACCATGTTGCTCCTCAGTGGAAAGCCTCACACCGCAGACTGCACAAGGCCAGTGGCTGCTGAGAGCCTTTAGCAAGCAAACATCATGTCAGAAGCCTTTACTTCAACAGTAACACAGCTCACCAGCTCACTGCTAGTTATAACCAATGCTCTAATAATGTTTCATAACAGGTTATCCCTTTCCTAAGAGCCTCTGCATTATCATAAGTGTGCAAGTCTTTAAAATTTCCACTTCTTTCAGTTCAGTAGGTACACAGCATGCACATGGTGCACAGACAGGATGTAGTAGTGTATTTATTCCATTAATAATTATTTATAAACAAAAATATGAAGGGAACATCTCTGTAAGTAAAACACACAAGTGTTAAAATGATTGCTTGTGTACTAAACAGAGATGCCATGCCAAGTAATTTTGGTATTCTCAAGCATATTCCCACAGGGTAAAGAGTTATCAGCTACCTTGGGAACACAGTTATTTTTAATGATAGAAAGGTCATTTAACTATTTGACAAATACATTGAAAGAAATACACACTTTTCGTAACTCTAAAAACTTTAATGAATCAAGTTGTCCAAATATTCTCATCTTAATATTCACCCGCTCTCCCAACGTGTGATTCCAAAACCAAACCAAAAAACCTCAAAAACAAACCAAACAAAGAAAAAAAAAATCCTCTCTTCTCACCCCTAAAAACCTACTCGATAACTACATTTTAAATTTTTGTTTAGAACGCGTTAGGGAACAAATGTGAACTTGGAGTTCCTAAAGGAGTGCTTGGCCACTGCACCATACTGTGCATGGAGAAAAACTCTGTTGTTTCCACAGCATGAAATGCATGCAACATTCTCAAAGAGGAGTAAATTTAAAAAAAAAATCAATTTTAGCTTTAAACTGTACAAAATCAGATTTTTCAATTCAGCTACCAAAAGAATTCTTGCACTGTTCTTAATGCAGCAAAAAACAGCTGACTGAAATAGTGGTGCATTCTAATCTAGTTCAATGTTTTATTTCCTTCAGTTTTCAGTAGTGAATAATAGTTTTTATTTCTAAAAATACCAGATCAAACCCACGCTTAGTAATTTTCTATTAACTGCTTCACATAACTATACTATAACATTCTGTTTGTGTCACCACGTTAAGTGTTACTGCTACTTATGAGAGGCCAGCTAAAGATGTAGAGGTGATCCACTAAGACTTTGAAATTAAATAATCCACACATCACACTCCAAGAGAAGACAAATAGAGGGAGAGAAAGATTGGACTGAATATTCACTGCAGTGAATCACAGGCAACTGACTCTTCCCTATGAATAAGCAAATAACCTGAATGTTCTTTAAATGTTTGGTTTTGTAAAAAACTGGAGGAGTTGAGGCTCTGCTAATCTTTGCAGAACAATAAGTCACTTAAAATCCAAGTTTGCAATGGAAGTTTCTATTTAAAAGAGCTATCCACAGATCACATTACTTCTGGTAAGCCTGTAGAAATCTTTCTACAGTACTTATAGTCAATGCAATAATGAACTAGATTATATCCAAACACTGAACTATGCACAAAATCCCATCATAATATCTTTGTCTCATCCTCCAAAAACCCTGTCTCCTACAGTTGTTTTGTACAAATTTGCAGAGCTTTGTGCATTAGCAGCAAGTTTGCCAAACAGCTTGGTCTCCTCCACAGAACAAGATCCTACCTTGCAACAGATGTCTGATGACCCCAAAGAGGTTCAACCACCATTAAAACTGCAAAGAGCAGACAACCCATCTCGGTTTTTACTCAAAAAACCCTGCAAGTAATTACAGCCTTTCTTACCGATTTAGCTAGATATGCAAGAATAGTTTTTTATAAATTAAGGCAGGTCATCATAAAATTGTGGCCAAGGCCTTGCTAAATGGTATAAACCTATTACCTCATAAAAAAATAGAACGTCTGATGTAATACCATCTCAATAAATGCTGTGTGAGTAGAAAAATGCTAGCAAATTATTACAATACAGTGTGACTATGCACTTGCAAATACAGTAGAACAAGATGCATTCATCAAGATTTACCTTAGATCATTATTCATATACTAAATACCCCAAGTCAGTTTTACAGCAGTCCTTTTGCAGGATGTGCTATAGGTATGAGACTCCATTTCCTTAGCAAAAGAATAACTAATCAAATATTCATTTTCAAATACTTGCTCAGCACAGGGGAAAAAACCTAATAAACATACAAACAGGAAAGAACAAGCAGTAGAAGGAACTAATCACACACTGTAAGGTACCCAGAGTGGAAAAGCTTAGCCAGGAACCAGATATCAAACCTGGCTCTCAGTCCCAAACCTAATGCATAAACAACTCCACACTTACCAGACACAACTAAAGCTTCAGGGTGGAACAATCAGAAAGAAATACTATTTTGATCAAGCAACTGTTCTTTCAAAATAAACACAACGCAATGGGACATGCATACATATACAGAAAATCACATACAACTTCAAATACAGCCGAGCATAAGCAGGCTTTCATCCTGCTCCTTTCCATGTTCATTCCCTTCCTCCTTACGAACACCTAAAGAGTTAATGGAGAAATAAGGACCTTTTAAAAAGCAGCTATCACACAAAACAAGGCATCAAGTATAGCTTCACAGCATGTAAAGATGCTCCAATGGAAAATGATTTGCAAATCTCAAGAACTACACTCCTCAATGTAGCAGGTTAATAACTTAAGTTTTCAGCATCAATTGTGTAAAAAAGCCACTTCACTACAGATGGTATTAATGTACTATATACTTAGTTTTGCAGCTTGAAATAGATGGTAAAACACTCTGGGATTCTGCACTGGGCACTTTGTTTTTCTGAACTGAAGCAAACACATAGCCCTTGCAAGTCGTGAGGTTTCATTCGCTCCCAGGAGGAGCTTAAGCAAAGACCTCTCAGCTCTGAGGCATCGAGGGGGAGAACAGCTCTTTGCTCCATCTAATGGTGAAAGGGAATAAGCATCTCCATAAGGTTAACTGAGCTACCAGGTAAAGCCAACCCAGGGCAACTCGTGCACATTATGTCGTACTGGAGCACACTTGGTCTGTGTGGTTATAAGGCATGACACAGGTACACAGAGTTGCAGAGGAGGCAGAGGCAGTCACAGGCACGTTCTGGAAAAGGCAGGTCACACAGGGATGCCTGGTAACCCCGGATGATGTCAACTTCCAAAACAGGAGCTAAGGTTTGTTCCCATGCCTGTTTCTGCTTTCTTCCCCGAGCCTCAAGACCCTGTGCCAGTGCTGGCTGCATGTGTTGGACCTCCTGTCATAGAAAGGTGGCATGGTGAGGGCAGGTGAGCTGGGGCAGGGCCAGCATGACCAACTTCACACAACAGTGCTGGGCAAAACGCTGAGCACCTCCTGCTGCCAAGCAGGGTGTGATCTAGCAATGCAGACATCATTATCCTGACCAAAGGTATATGCTGTTTTTCCCGTGAAAGACTATCAATGATCTCTATGCTCCAGGGCTTCCAAGAACCTCAAATGGGAAAAGAATTAATTACTCTAAGAGCTAAGACCACAATATTTCCAGAGGACTTCTGAACTGTATAAGAGTCACTAACTACTACTGTCCAAATCTGTCTCTTGTGACACCTAAGGGCTCTAGCAAAAGGCTCACACAGTACCACCTTTTGGGACCAGGAAGAACCCACAGGTTTAGAGAAACTGAATGATGGGTGGTTTGTTCTCATGGAACAGGTGCTATGCTGAGCACTAGGGGGATACAATAAGACTGTTTTGCTACTTGGCAGGCAATGAGACTGGAGGGCAGAGGGCACTGTCACATGTAAGCCTCCACATTCATACCTCGAGCACAGCTGAGTAAGTGTTGATAATGAAGACCAGCCACTGCTTACTTTATGATGACCACATTCACATTTCCTTCACAATTCATCAATTCCTGACCAGATAGTAAAAATATCTTGTTTGTCCTTTCAATTAACTTGGAAGCACTAAATCTTGGTGCAGAAATGTTTTGAGTTTTTTATACATCAATGTTCAAGGGGAAAAGACTGTTTTTTTAAAAAAAGTAATTCAAACTTTTTATTACTTTAAACAAGCTCAATTTTCAGAAAATAAGGAGCAGCAATTCCTTCTCAAAAATCAGATCTTAAAGCAAGTTGGGCACTCAAAATTATCTAGTCAGTTTGGAAACTTTATTGTGTAAGCAGGGGGGAGATTTCAGTAGATGTGAATTGACAGGAAAAAAAATCCAGAGAGAAGCAGAAATTTCTTTTAACCTGAAACAAGACGAGGTGCAGTTTTACATAACCTCCCTTCAAGCCCAGTAATGCAGCAGAAGTTAATTCAAATATGTCTTAAAGATAATTGCATCTGTATGTCAAGACAGTTGGATTGCTCTGCAGGTACAGAAGACATATTTCATTCTAATTCTGTATGCCATCTGGAAATTTTATGATCTGGTCTTCTTCTGGCAATTAATACCAAAATTATATCTAGTTTTGTAAAACACTTAATAATTGCATTATTAAAAATAATTGAAACATTATCTCAGCTCAGCAAGTTGGTTTTACTTTGATGTTTATGAAAATTTGCATATCTATTTTACATATATTTATATATAAAAACATGTTTACTGCCCAATTCCTGCTATACCTGCTAATTTCCACAACCCTTAAGAAAATATCTGTAAATATTAATTTGATAAAAGCAAAAGCAATAACAACTTATCTGAAAATGTTTTCTCCTTCTGTATCTTACGCAAGTTTACAGGAGGAAAGCAAAATCATACTTCACTTATGTCTTTAGGAAGATGAATGACATAAACAATGCAAAAATTATCACATGACAGCTCTATGCTATTTTTAATAAAAACATTTGTGACCTCCGATTTATATATCTCACTTCTTGCTGTGAATGTACTCATCCTCTTTGTAGAGATCTTGGCCTCTTATTCCTCCATCTTGGAACATAACATGAAATACTTAACATAAAAAAGTGTGATTTTTTAAATTATTTCATGCATACATGTCACAGAAGAGAATAATTTGTATTGATTTCTCTAGTTTCATAAAAAAATATGCCTTAGAAATTTAGCTTAGAGGGAATAGAGTTAGGCCCTGCATTGACTTGCATTTTCCTTTTCCTATGATGCACTGGTGCTTGTTGGGAGTTTGGCTAACATAAGGAATAGATATTGCTATCATACCTTTACACAATTAAGACACGTAACTTTTCATTTATACTCAGAAAAAACACAACCAAAGGTGAACTTTCACTGCCATCTTGCAATAATCAGTGTTGACAAACTTTATACTGTTTTGGGTTTTTTTCCCCAGAATTGTTGAAGCATTTTTTTTTTATAAAATCTGTAATTTCACTCTTGGTTTAGAAGCATGGCAGGAAACAAGCACACACACAAGCGCCACTATATGAGAACGTTTTGAATTATGTTCCCATCACTACAGAACTAAAGCTCCTCAGAACTATCAGCTACTTTGGCATAAGTTTGAATAGTTATATAAAAATAAAATTGATACAAGTATCTATTATGAAATGAGAGTCAAGACTGAAAGCTACTTAGGCACAAGAAGAAAGATCCTCCTTACATTGTGCTACACCACAATGTAAATAACCAGGAAAAATGTCCACATTCAGAGGCCAAACATTTCAGGATTTATCTACAAATAGCTAGACCAAATTCCTTCTGATAATAATTAATCACTAGGTCTTACAGTTCCTATAATGTACTGAAGGAATACAAAAGAAGAGCAATGCCATTTGTCTAGAGGTGTAGCAATGAGCAAATTAAATTGGCTATTTATTATCAAAGCTTTCGATGTTATTCATATAAAAAAGAATTAATATAGTCAGAAGTGAGGCCATGCAACTCCTCAGAGAAATTTGCCACTAAGCATTTCAAAATATAATGGGCAGCCACTTGGCAGGAGAGCATTACTGAGGTCAAAAAATTCACAATTTTACACAGACGCATATACAAGAAACACATAACACACCTTGACCACAGACAGGTAGGGCATTCCTAGACTTGTCAAAGAGAAGACCTAATTTGCTAATGCCAAGTTTTGAAAGTTCTTGAATATATTACTTACCATATAATACAATTGTAATAGGTAGAGCTAAAACGTGTACAAAATTTAGGGTATTACAATGGAAAGTGGAAAACAGTTAAAAACATTCCACTTTCAGTAAAATATTTAAAGTATTGGCAGAGGGAAGAGAGGTGGGAAGTTTTTGATGACTAATGACTAAAAAAGTTTATAACCATTTAAAAATACTATCAGCTTTGCAAGCACAGTTTGAGGTGAAGATTTAATTCCCATCAGCAAAGAGGCAAAGGTATCTTCTGTCTTTTATACAATCCTTGTGTTGAGATGAGATGGATTTGGTTAAATCTAAACATTCTCTAGCTCATCTTTAATGTACTTGTTCAAATTGTACTTGTTCAAATACTGCCTTTAGTAGTAAAGACTTCCTCTAGCACACAAGCTTTCCAGAGTGAACTTTTCTTTTGGTACACTACTAAAGATAGAGATAGATATAGTTAGATATAATGAATTAACATCAGTGTAGTTACTCATTTCTTTAGCCCCTCCTGTCTTACCTTCCCTTGGGCATATTAGTGCTCTTAACTTCCAGCACTTGAACTTTTCTTTTTTAACAAGAGTTTGAATTTTATTCTTTGCTTCAAATATTTCCTCAAGGGTTTCAACGTAGAACAAAAGTTACATTCCTTTTTTTTTTTCATTTATCCTAGAATCATTGATTGGTTTGGGCTGGGAGGGACCTTGAAGATCATCTGGTTCTAATCCCCCTGCCATGGGCAGGGATGTCACTCATTAGATCAGATTGCTCAAATCCCCATCCAACTGAACCTGTGGCCAGGTTGGATGCCAGGTTTATCCTTCTCCACACATACAGTCACTATACACTCAACCACATTTACCAAATATGTTCCCTTTTAGTCTCACTTTTATTTACCTATTCTAAATATTTAAACTACACTTAGAGATTGGTATTAAATAAAAATTCAGTTGAGTTGTGTTTATGAATTTAAATTTTCTCATTAAAAGAATTTTAGCTGATTGCTTCTCAGTTTTCATTTTGATCTCTTTTTCTCCTGCTTGCTCCTTTAAAACATATGACAAAAAGAGTATAAGGAATATAAGCATAAGAGCCTTTCCTCTTAGCTGTGATGTGTGGACATGTATTTTTTTTCATGTCTCACATTCCTGATTGAACAGAAGTAAAACCTGAGGGTTTGTAATTCAGCAAACAAACAGGTAAATGAAGTAGCAATGAAGGAAGCATACCATGCAAATCACTGCATTACACAGCATCAAAACAAATGTCTTCTTAATATATGAGATATAAATCTTATTTAAATCCTGAAATAAAGTATAACTGCTTATCCAATTTATCAGCTAAAAGCAGTATGTCATATAAGTCTGCCTTATTAGATGACTTACTGCCTAGAAAGGGTAGTTCCTTATTCAGCTCTTGGGTAAGCAGCCAATTTAAGACAATGTTTTGCAAAAACAAGTTAACATTTTACTCCAGTGTTTGTTATAATACTGATGTTTTTTAAAATAGCTTTCTATTTACTTCTTCTGCTTTCCATTTCCCAAAGCACATTTCTTTCAAATGTGTTCATCATTCTCTATTTTGTTTACAAGGAAGAAGGGCAAAGGAGAGAGCAAAGAACTTACATAAAGAGAAAATTGCATAACTATGAAACTCTACACTTAGCTTCAGGGAGATTTAAATTATGGCTCAGTAATTTCAAACCGTATTCCAAAGAGCATATTGTGATAGACTGTTCCCAATTCTTGCCATGTGCCATTCAGAGGAAGGAACTGTGAACCACAGCTTGAGATGAACCTGCTACCAACTTCCTATAGTTTGGGAGGACTACAGATGGGCCAGCTGGTGACATTTACCTTCCCCAAGACTGCCCAGACTGAAGTCACCCTCTCAACACAGGTCACCATCCTCTAGGGGCACACAAATTTCTGTTACACCACGAGCCAGTTTATCATAGCACTTGGGTTGCTCACCTCTGATTGAAGTGAACTTACCTTCAGCATTTCTCATAGTTTAACCTCAGCCAGCAAACAAGCTCTCAGCAGGATCAAGGAGAGAACCAGAAGAGTAAAAACTGGAAAACCCATGGGTTGAGATAAAGATAGTTTAATAGGGAAAGCAAAAGTCACGCACGCAAACAAAGCAAAACAAGGAATTAATTCGCTGCTTCCCATGGGCAGGCAGGTGTTCAGCCATCTCCAGGAGAGCAAGGCCCCATCACACATAATGGTGACTTGGGAAGACAAATGCCATCACTCGAAACATCCCCCCCTTCCTATTTCTTCCTTCACTTCATATACTGAGCATGATGCCATATGGTATGGAATATTCCTTTGGTAAGTTGGAGTCAGGTGTCCTGGTTGTCTCTCTTCCTAATTTCTCATGCACATCCAGCCTCCTTGCCAGCATGGCAGTATGCAAAGTAGAAAAGGCCTTGGCTCTGTGTAAGCACTGCTCAGCAATAACAAAAACATCTCTTCATTATCAACCCTGTGTTCAGCACAAATCCAAAACATAGCCCAATACTGGCTACTATAAAGAAAATTAACCCATGCAAAACCAATATTATTTACAAAGACATTTGCTGCAAATAATGTTTTGTTTCCTCTGAAAATTTCCTCCCACAAAGACGCAAGTCATCCAAAAGTCAGCCTGGGTCTCCTTCTGTATCAGCTCTCAAACACAGCAAGCACCTGTACCTGTACAACCCTGTGAGCCTTCCCAGCACCATGGCAGCGTAACCAATTTGATCAGCTGAACTCCAGGGAAATTTGTAATTTGAAAAAAAAATAAATTTAAAAAATACATACATGTCTCTGGATGCCCAGAAAAGACACACAGGATTTCAGATGTATAAAGTCCAGCAGAGACTGGAGAGAAGTCGTCATGCTCGTGACGAGATTGCCTACTTTGGCATAACACTTAAAACTGCCCCAGAGTCACATTCCTGGATTAATTTTTTGCTGCTACATATCAATTTTAAACTTCTGCATTCCCTAAGTCTTTCTTACTGGATTCAACTTCTAGAGTGATTCTAACTAAATTTCCCTCAAACATAATTGGAACATGTACAGTTAGCAGGAAACAAGTCTGTCAGATTGTAAAGAACTGCCACTCATGCTTTCAACTTCTTAACATTCATGTCCTGCTACATGTTCCTCGCACATTACTTCATGTCCAAATGTTTGGAAGAGCACAAAACACACAAGCGTGCAAGCTGAGCTGTAGGTGCAAATGGAACTAATAACATTCCAAGGACAAGTTGCAACATCAAGGGAAAAAATGAGCTTTGGGTTTTTTTTCCTATTCTACTTCTTTCCTGCAGGCAAAGGCATATAAGGTAGAATGGCAAAACTTAAATATCTACATCCTGTACAATAAACCCATAGCAGTAGTCAGCATTGATCCAAACAGAAGCACGAGTGACTTCCACTACTAAAGCAACAAGCAGTGAAGTATTAATATGAAGTATAATTATAAGTAAACTGTAAAACAGGTAAAAAAATTAAATGTGAAAAACAAAAGATATGTGAAGTTTCTCCACTCATTTTGTATCTACTGCTCTAGTTTCTTCATAAGTGTAGGAAGATAACATTTTTTCCAACACAACACAGAACTAGGAAACTAATGGTAGTGACTTACAAACTAGCAATTATGAAATTTAAAAAGTGATGAATTTTACCCATAAATCTATACCAGTTATTGTAAACAGCGCATTAAGTAAGAAAAATATTTCCAAAATATATTTTTAAAAGCATATGAAGAAAGAGTGTTCAGGGTTTAATATAATTCTGTAGCCTAAGAGTGATCATTATCAGGGATGCTGAAAGAAAGAATAACACTAAAACCTGAAAAAAAGCATTTCTACTCACATGTGGGGTTAAAAAAAGGCATGTCTATCATAAAATGCTTGGAAATGGAAATATACTTTTACAAGAAATCGTTGAAGAGTAACTACTGCAATAAAACAGAACTATAATATAATAAGAAATCTTAAGTCATTTAATACTCAAAAATATAAGCTAAACATGGTTGTTAAATAAACATGTTACATGTTCACTGAATAAACTATTGGCATACTCTGCATGTCAAAAATGGGTTTGCTCTCCCTTTGACTCCAAGACCCGCCTTTTTCATTGCCATCTTCCACTCTCCTCCATCTCCATAAACAACACTTTTTTTTAAAAAGACCAAACCACACAACCAGAGTACTTACCATCAAGAAAAGGGCTTCAATAACTGTCCATCAAGGTGCTGTATTCCACCCTCTGAAGGTACACCAAGCATGTACATTCCTTCGCCTCCCATGAAGGGCAAGCAGCAGACACATCCCTGGCATCATCCATCTTCTGAACAGCTCCAGGCAGCTCCCCTGGGATCACCTGACTGCCATTTGCAAGAACTGAAGCCCAGTGGCAATGCAGGCACAGCCTTGCCTCAAATCAACCTGCCAATTTCAACTTTTTAGAGATTGTAACACTCAACTAGGCACTGACAGTAAGTTATGGACCCTCCTCAGAATGCCTTTATATTGGTCATTGCTAACACAACTCACTTTGCTCTTGCTCGCATACACGTGCATTTGCTCTGTAACCACAAGAGGACTGGAAAGGTAGCTTTCAGCACAGAAAGGAAAGGCAAACATTTTTCCCAAGTCTCCCCATTTAAGATATCACATCCAAATACTTAAGAAAGCAAAATATTTCCTAAGACACTATTAGTTAGCCAAGTGACAGGAAGAGGTCTATTATTTTTCTAGATTAGTATTTGAATAAACCATTCAATAAATTAAATTATTAAGTAGAAACAAAACTGGATATATACGGTATTTAGAGTGTCCAGATATAAGTCTAAGTCTGCATACCTAAGTCCAGGTATGTACAATATGGGCCTCACAGAAGTCAATGGAAATTTTGCTCTGAAACATCACTGGAGGATTTCTTTATTAATCTTGGTTTTGAAAAAGTAGCTTCAGATGTCAAGTTACAAAATTCTTAAATATCTACAATTAATATATAGGTTTGCCAGCATTAAAATTAATATATGTACACAAGAAGTCATAGAATCGTAGAATTATTTGGGTTGGAAGGAGTGACCTTATAGATCACCTAATTCCAAATCCCCTACCACGGACAGGGACACCTTCCACTAGACCAGGTTACTCAGAGCACCATCCAGCCTCATCTTCAATGCTTCCAGGGATGTGGAGTCCACAACCCCAGCGGGCAACCTGTTCCAGTGCCTCACTACCCTCACAGTAAAGAATTTCTTCCTAATCTAAACCTGCCCTCCTTCATCTTAAGACCATTCCCACCTTGTAAAAAGTCCCTCTCCAGCTCTCTTGTAGGCCTCCATTAGGTACTGGAAGGTGCTATAAGGTCTCCTTGGAGCCTTCACTTCTCCAAGCTGAACAGACCCAACTCTCTCATCCTCTCTTCATACAAGAGGTTCTCCAGCCCTGTGATCAACTTAGTGGCTCTGCTACAGTCCACAGCTAAAAAAGTCAATGCCTAAAAAAGGAGACTCTATTATCAAATGTGAAAAGAGTGCTGATAAAATATACCTGTCATTTTCAAAGAGAAATGGTTTTATCCACTCCTTATTTTGATTTAAAAATCAAGTAATTTGCAAACATAATTAAGTTTTAAGAAGACATTATTAAACACAAAATTGTAACTCAGTAGGACCCAGCAAGAACAGTTCTTGGTCCTTTGCTACTTGACAGTTCACCAATGATCCAGGAGACAAATGGTTGCTGCTGGTACAAGCCACAGCTGGCAGAGGGACCAGGGAATTCACCTAAAGTTTATAGCTGGGCATATAATATTCTAACCTATTCTACACAACTCCACACATGTTCTGAAGAGGAACATCTCTAAAAAATTCCTGGTGAGCTAGTAGGTGAATCTGAGCTCCTAGGACAATTACACAGTAGTACAGAAAAATCCTTTTGATAAACCAACAGGAAAACAGCAGGAGTATTGATTTTAGTATGTTGCATTGCACTGGGGAGGCAGATGTTAACAGTGTATGTGCAATTCTCCTTTAAACCTTTTAATAAAAATACAACCAAAACAATTCATATAGATGCAGTAATAACAAAGGGCTAGAGATAATGCCTTGCAGCAAGAGTTAAAGAGATGTCTGATTAGTTTAGAACAAGAGTATTGAAAGGTGACTTCATTAGAGAGTAAAAACATCTCACTAAGAATAAAGCATTGGAGCTCTGAAGAAGAAACCAGAGGCAATGCCTGGAAACTGAAGCCAGACAAATTCATATTAGAAATAGAGCTTAATTACATTTTTCAGCAATGAGGACCATTAGCTACTGATGAAGTTAGAGTGCAATACATCTTCTTGGTACTTCCACATCTGTAAACAAAGACCAAACACTTCTAGAAGCTGCACTCCCTGGTAAGTAACTAGCCTAACAAAAAGGTAGCTGCAAAAAGTCAGAAAAAGCCTGTATTATACAGAGTTTAACCCATACAATGTAATGGTCCTGCAAGACCTTAAAATTGCTAGGGCATATGAATCAGTGCCAAGGTAAATAAATTAGCAGTAATAAACCACACAGCATCACACAGCACCATTACAGATACCACATTTTCAGTAAGTCACCCAACTTTTCTACATAGAACTAAGGGATCTCCATGAAATAACAATACATTTCTCCAATATGGTCTCACTTCATATAATAGAAAGGCTTTAATTCCCGTGCGTATCTTAAAAAAAATATTTAACCTTTTTCAGTACTTCTACTACTCAGTAGCTGTGATAAAAGTCACGTAGATATTAACACAGTATTACTGAAAATTAACGCTACATCAAAACTAACAAAATTCAATGAATGCTTATTACTCTAATACTTCAAAACGTTACTGCTAGCTGGCAAAGCTCATTTAGGTTAGAAATAACTATTTTGATAAAAGGAGAAACATTGATTACATAATTTGCACTCATTTTGTCACTTCAGTCCTTTTTATTTTATCATTTTCTCTTCAGCCGCATAGTTGTTTGACACTGCTGACTCACAGGCAGCAAGTATATTCCCAGACTGAATGTAAATGCATCCCATGCTCCTAAATTGCCATTTTCCAGATATTCATCTCCTCCTTAACACCACCTGTACTCCAAGGGTGTACCTGAAAAGAGATTAAGCGAAGAAGCAGAACTGGCCTCTGAAACGAAATTGTTTCTTGATTGCTTTGTAGGAAACCATTTCATTAGGCATACAGCTACTCCTCCAGCATACAAAAGCAGGAGCTGTACAAAAATTATCCTAATTTAGAGAGCATAAATACCAAAATACGCACATCCACTGGACAGCAAGGCTTACTCGCCTGCAAAATGTTATTGCAAATAAAAATATGGGAACTTTATACTATCATATACTCATAATATACAGTATGGATCCTTATAAGGAATGCAAGTCCTAACTCAAAAAAAAACAAACAAAAAAACCCCCCAAAAAACAAAAACAAAAAAAAAAACAAAAACAAACAAACAAAAAAAACCCACAACAACAAAACAAAAGGAGAAAAAAAAAAAGGCACAGAGGATGACCTGAAGATGTCAGGTAGCCCAGGCCTCACTCCATGGTAATCCAGACAGAGAGTTTTCCAATCTGTTCCTCAGTCTCCAAGTAACCTACTCTGGAGCTCACTATTTTGCTGCTCTGAAGTATTCTACCCTATCTTTGTTTTCTGTTTGTCTTTCTTTTTTTTCTAGCATCTAACCCACATTCTTCTAGCTGTACATTAAGCTTCTTGTCCTACCCATTATGAATAGAAAGCGGATTATTGCTTCTCTCCTGGCATCAGTCTCTTACATATATGAAAATTTGTTTCTCTTGTCAGTAAACAAGCATGATTTGTTCAGACTTTTCAAGGTCACTTTTTTTAGATGTCTTATTATATGTTTCCTTCCCTTAAACCAACATCTTTTTAGAATCCCAGGGCCTTGCCCACAACTGTGTATGGGCCCAGAACTTTATACTGCTTTTACAAACAGTCTGCACTTAAGTACATCCTCACACAACCTGCACAAAATCAGAATTTGAGAAAGCAGTGGGGGAAAAAAAAGGAACACACTATGGGAGATCAGAGACAGCAAGAACCTAGGGAAAAAGTAATGTTGTTTCTAACTACATGCAGGTTTTTGTATCAATAATTTAGTCTACTGCGCTTAGTTTGGCCTCATTATAAATAGGAATTTATTTGTGCAATGCCATAAAAAAAGGGTTGTGATTCTACCTAAGGCTTCTAGCATAACACACTATACCAATGTGGAAAACTCTATAAATCCCCTATAAATAAGGCGGAAAAAGGGAAAATCATATACATATGCAAATATGCAAAGTAAATATTTTGACTAATTTCATTAGTTCTTAAAATAAAACATTTTTATTATACTTTAACAAAGAATAAGTCATTTTGCCTCTCAGAAAAGTTTGAGGCAAAATCTTAACTAACAAAGCTGACTGCACCTTGAAATTATTCAACATAAACTAATTTATCATTGTTCTAAGCGATGTCTTCCACTTGGTCTGTCTTGCTATCTTTCCTTTCTGACCTAGACAGCTATATACCAGCAATACTGACTTCAAAAACGCCTAGGCAAGTGTTTCACAAACTCAGGATAAAACTGTTGGGTTTTTTGCCACTAGTGTTACAGGGAGAGAGCACAGTGTGCAACCTTAGGAACAAAAAAGTTTTGAAGTTGCTATTAATGTAACTGTAGAAAGAAGTTTGTATCAGATTGAATTTTTAAATTGTGAACTTCAGATTTTACATCAGTACCTAAGATCTGAAAGAACAATTTGGACGCACTTTTTTGTCATCAAGTCTTGGCCATGACTTCATTCATGCAAGCTCTAGTGATGCTAAATGGTTTTTTTGTCTTTCAATCCTCTAGTGCATAATCAGATCCCATATCAGAAACAGTTATTTACTCCAGTATTTCAAAAGACTTTTCAAAAGACCACAAGCAACTTGCTTTTTTTTCCTCAGTTCTTCAGACCTACTTACACACACAAGAAAACTGAATAAATCAGATTTATTTTATCTCCATCAATTTGTCAGTGGTTTATATAGTTGGACCTGAAAGCCTCAGATTAGCAAACTGAGGGAACATATACGTGAAAAGGGCACCACATCTCACCCATCCTAACAAGCTAAAGTACATTTAAACAATTAAGTATATTCTTATAAATAGCATCTGAGTGTCCGTAAAGTTTTAACATATATTTAACAAACATACTGAAACAGATGACTCACATTTTTTCTACAAAACCTTCAATACATCAATCAGAACGTGGATCTCACACACACACACACACACACAAAAAGATAGATTAGTACAGAAGAGGCAATTTGGCTGCTTCTCAGCAAACACGGATTAAAGCACACAAGCTCTAGTGCATACAAGAAAGAAGATAAATAACCCCAAAAGGTCACAGCACGTACTCTGAGATCTGTGGAGGTTTATGAAATAAAAGATAAAACCTGTTTCTGTGAATAAAACTATATGATTGCAGTATTCAATTTCAATAAGCTTTTAAACATATGTATAACTACACAACAATCACTGTTTGTGCTGCAATATTTTTCCAATAACAGGTACAGTTTTCTAATCCAGTGAGAGGAAATCCAGTGATGGATTCAATTAAGTACAGTGACCACCTGAACTCAAATGCCTTCACTAAGTGTAGCTCTATGCTACTGCTAACTTTTGTATTCAATTTGTATTTCCATGTAATTCAGAAGTGTGCTATTAAATCATATTGCTTTACACTGCAAAAACATCAGGGAAAATAAATCAGCACAGTCCTACTTCTAGTAATATGGTATTAAAAGACATTCACAGGAAGGATTTTGATGCTGTGGGATTTAGGTGCTTCAAAAACATCTCCGGAGCAGTTAATTAGGGGTGAGATAAGGAAAGGATTTATTATGCCAAGGCAAAGATGTTACGACGCGCGCGCCGCTGTGCCCGAGATGTTACATTTTATAACACCATCCATCAATCCCAAATGTGTCCACCCTGTGGCCTTTACTCTGGACCGCCCCGGGTCCACCCCCTGAAAATGGGTCTGGGGTGTATTTCGGGACCCTCTCTTCATCCAGTCTTCACCATCTTCAGAGCACAAAGGGTACATAGTCACCCAGTTCTTGACCATGTTCTGCGGTTTAGGTCAAGATACAAGCATTCTCCAAACAATTTAGGCCTTGCCTTGAAAAAAGACTAAACATTTCTACTGGATTCGGGGGTAGGAGTGATATAGGGAGCATAGAATGGGGTAAGAGGGTTAAGGAATGTGTAAACTAGGGTGCTACAGGGAAAGGGACAAAGAGAGGGTTGCTGCTTTTAAAATCTACTTATAAAACTTACAAGGCTTACAAATATTAGAAAAATAAAAAACCATTAGGGACTTAAGGCATCAATTTCTTCACTGAAAGGGTTGTCAAGCATTGGAATGGGCTGCCCAAGGAAGTGGTGGAGTAACTATCCCTGGAAGTGTTAAAGAAATGACTGGATGTGGCACTCTATGGTCTAGTTGGCAAGGTGGTGTTTGGTCAAAGGTTGGACTCAGTGATCCTAGAGGCCTTTTCCAATTTAATGATTCAACATCCTAAAGCTACCAATGCATATTCCTTAAAAAGAAGGAATCAGTTGTCAAGATCAACAGGAAATTTCTGGTATAATTACTCATTCATTGGAAAATGCTAATTCTACATTACCCCTCTTCCTGAATATCCATGGAAACAGAAAACAAGAGGTGAACTGAAAGTGCAACAGAATAATCTTATTTATTTTGTCAGCCATATCACTATGGTTGGGTCAGTAACTGCCGCTGCCTCCCCAGCAATATTCAAATATTTGCTTCTCAGAAAGGAAAAAAAAAGTGGAAAAAAAAAAAGGCCAAGAAGAAAGGCTCCATGCTGCTTTTTTCCCATGTTTAAGAGAGTCTGTATTTAACTGCAGATTTCTATCATACAACAGGCTTCTCACCATCCTTACCATATTACTTCTTCCAGGGTTAATTTTTGGAGAAATATTTTCATGCTTTTCCATATTTGTCCCCGTTCCCAGCAAGTACTTCAGTATTTCACTGCACACAGCTTAATTTATAGACTTCTAATTCTAAGGTAAATACAGTTTTGTTAACTAGGCTAACCAGTCTCCTTCATCTGAACCAGTGTGGCTGCTGCTCTCATGAAAATATAATTATGTTAGCAGCATTTTTAAAACAAACAAACAAACCAAAACAAAAAGAGTTGCCAGGGAAGAATCTTACTGACAGGCATCCTTTTGGGGAGGCCTGCAGCACTCTTTTCTCCCAACTGAACGAAGGGAACTCTCGTACCCTTCCTTACCTGGCGTCTATGCACCCGGTGAAGAAAGCACGCACTAGTCCCAGAGAGCCATGGAGGGCGCTCCAGCTGTAAATTGAAGCGGCTGAGATGGATTTCACTTAAGGCTGTTCATCCTCTTGACTGGGAGGTGTTACAGCAAATGGCACAAGAACTGAGCAGGCAGTGCTGCAACAGCGGCTTGCAGGCACACAGGGATGAGCTGAGATGGCAGAGGCAGCCAACACAAATGGGGGTTAGAGAAAAGTACTGTGGAAGCGTCAGGGTAACAGAAACGTGCTGAGGGGGAAGGATGGGACGGAAGAACTCTAGTAGTGGTAGAAGTCGGAAATAAACTAAAGCTGGGAGAAGCCTGTAGTTAGAACAAGCAACTGTGAACAGCTGTGAAATCCACTATACTCCTACATTTTCTCTCTCAATCATAGATACAGAAGGTAATAGCCAACTCTGAAATTCTGGATATTAAGATTCCATATATGGCATATGAAAAGATTACTGCTATTCCAGTTAATGGATTATGTCTTTAATAACGTAAACAAACCAACCACCTAAAAAAGGAATATATATATACTCTATATATATATCTATATATCTGCACACACACACAATAACTGTACAGACACAAGCATACAAAATGCCAACTTTTTCCAGATAGATAAGTTTAAAAAAGAAAAGAAAAATCTAGGTCTACAGAATAAGCAGGATCTCCCAAATCACTTAAGTCAACGTGTCTACAAACTACAGCTGTGGGGCTTGTCCTTTGCAGGTGCTGAATTGAGCCTTTTTCTTGCAGAAGTGCTAAGCAGAAAAGATGTCCACATTGACATAAAGTCATCTGTGACAGAAAGAAGGATTCTGACGTTTGCAAAAATGGAAAATAAATATTTTTTTAAAATAAATTTCAGACCCCACCACAAACCAAAAACACCCACAAGTTTCTTCTCATTTTTTGAAGAGGGCTACAAAAATGAACACAGCACCATGAAAAATCACATTTTTCTGTCCCATACTGCATATGAAGAGCTAGATACCTAGATGTTCAACTGCTTTAGCCTTAATCATTTCACATGTCAATTCCCCTTCCATTACCAAATAAAAAGGCTGTGTTATCTTACAGAAGCAGTGTAAAATAAATTCAGTATAGTTTTAAGTATGCAGATGCAATGATAAGTGAGCCACAGAGCAGCTTTGAGGAAAACAAGCAGTTCTGCGCACACTGCAGAATATAGATGCAGGTATTCTGAACCAGAGCAGACATGGGCAAAATGAAATATTAAGCAGCTGATCTTTGTCAGAGCACTATCCCACTTTACACACAGAAATATACATGTGCCATTAAAAAAAAAAAAAAAGAAAAAAAAAAAAAGACAAAAGTAAAGACAAAGTTGCTCTGTCAGCATTTTGCCCTGCATTGTAATTTGCCAATTTTGACATAATATATGCAGAAATTGCTCAATCCTCATTCAGATTAATTCTAGTTTTCACTGAGCACTGCAGAAAATGTTTTAATAGAGAAAAAATTGACATCCTTATCACACAGCACTTCCAGGTTTCTCCACCAACTCTATTTTTTTCTTATTGGGGAAAAAAAATTCTTAAATTTTAAAAAAAAATAATTTTTTACATAAGGAATCTAAAATTGAAGATGTGAGGACATAATATAATGAAATCAACTATGAAAAGAAGTGTTCAATATTTTATACCCTGGACTTTAAGACCTTTGCCAAATGTTTCCTGTCTTTGGATAAAAGAAGCAGCTAAGGTTTCATCATATACGAGATCGCATATTTTGTATCACTTTGAGTTTCTTGTGTTAGATACAAATCTTGCTAGTATATTAGACAAATCTTTTTGCGGAAATTGGTTATTGTATCTCATACTCAACGTATTTGGTTTCATTTCTACCAAGACTTGGTCAATGCAGCCAAAACTACACTCTTCTATGTGACCCTCAATGAGGTTATTAGATCCCACATCACTTTAACAAGTTTTCCGTCAGGGCTTTTTATGCTAAGGTGACACCTTACTTTAAAAGTATTAGGATTGGGTTTACAATTAAGACTCTGATATAATTTACAAGAACCTCAACTACAGCAAAACAAAATATTTGTATTTTATTAGCTCATTTTATCTGTAAGCCAGAGAACAAATCTTACAACTGATTAATTCAGACTGACAAACTTGTTTAAGCATTGTATGATGGAGTTTAAGTATCAGGGGCTTTCTTCTGCAATTCCTAGTTATTTCTGAAATTGTCAGTAGTAGCATAAGAAAAACACAGAAGCAGATTACAATGGGAAAAGTAAAAATCTAGGTTTATCAAAATGTACGTATCTCAATAAACTGCTTCTCTTAAATTTCCAGTGAAATATGCTGGATTCCCTAAATATCATCCTATGAAAGGTGGTATAATTCAAAATTTACTAAGCTCATATTTTATAAGTTTAGTAATTCCTACAGAATTTATACAGATCTAAAAAAAAATAAATCCACCTCTTGCTTCCAATATTAATCTTTGCTAATTTATTAACATCAGCATTTCTTTCCCTCATTTAAATCATCACCATCACAATGTAACTATTTGGCAACTATCAAACACACAGATCTTTCAGTAAACCAGGAAGGGATTGACAGAAGCATTTTTCTCTTCCAGATGTGAAACAAAATGTTTTGAACAAATTTCTTACCCAACTCCTAATCCTAAGCAAACCTGAGTGATAACTTCTGTAAATGCATCAACTATTTTCTGAGAGGATTTTTTTTGCGGGGATGGATTTAAAGCAAAGAAACAGAACTCTGAACGATAAAAATCAAAATAAAGACTAAAACACACTTTAATCCCAATGCAGATGGAATTAAGAGAGAAAGCATGCCAGCTATGAATAAAAATAAAAAAATTAAAAAAAAGGAATATGGAAGCCTATAGCAAATATACTAGGAGAAGGCTCAAGGGGGCATGTCCACATGTATAAATACGTGTTGGGGAGGCAAAGAAGACAGAGCCAAGCTTTCCTCAGCGGTGCCCAGTGACAAGACAAGGAGCAATGGGTACAAATTTAAATACAGAAAATTTCATTTGAACAAAGAAAATATTTTCTTGCAATGAGGGCAGTTCGAACACTGGCTCAAGTTGCACAGAAGCTGTGGAGTCGCTACCCTTGGACATATTTTAAACTCAACCAGAGATGTTCTGAGAAGGGGACTGGACTTGATGACCTCCAAAGGTATGACCTCCATACCCTTCCAGCCTCAACCATTCAGTGATTCTGTATATACTAAGATTAAATGACCATTTTGCTTGATGCTAAACAAGAATGGAAATACAGCATACACAGAAATGTCAGCAAACACAAAAACAATTTATTAAGTCTCGAACTTAAAGCTACACTGAATGGGCAGAATTAAAATAGCAAGAGCTTCTGCTTATAATTTGTTGGCCTTGACCCCCCCTCTTAAGATCCCTTTGTTGTTTGATGAGGTGACATTTTGTAAAGCCAATTTCTAGATTCAAAAGAACAATTTAATGAGTCAAGGGGGTGCTGATTTGGCCTCAAAACTGAGGAATAGGTTGATTTTTATCTTATTCTGTTTAAACACTCATTCTGTCCCTGCTATTTCTCTCCCAAACATGCATTTATTTCTCTCATTTCTTCTGCATGCTGTTTAATCATTTGCATCCATCTGGAATAACCCTCCCCTGCCATCACTGTATCCTGAATCACCAGCAAGTGACATTCTTGAAGTAATAATTTAAGAGCCATTTTAACAATGCAGTCCCTGCTTCACAGTTTCACCCTAACTTCTATTTTTTGCTCCAAAAACAAAAGGCAATGTCATTCACAACCATATTAAGACCTCCACTGCAAAGCTGTAATTAGTCTTCTTTCAGGCTTTGCCAACATTTCTTTTTAAAGTGGTAGTAAAAATGTGTACAAACAAGCACATCTCACCAGTACTCTGCCTAGGAATGCTTCTGAGGCAACATTTCACAAGAAAGGTTTGTAAAAGCTGGAACAATTTTTCATAACCTTCGCAGTTCAGGTGATTTATAGCAGTTAGTTTTAGAAGCTGCTACATGTGAGTACAAGTGGGACAAGAACAGGTGCACTCTTTCTAAGGATAAGTGATTTCATTTTTCTTCCCACTGGCCATTTTCCTCTATCTCATCATTTCCACTTGCTTTGCTATTTCCTCCTCAGTTCTCCTACTACTTCAGTCTTAAACTCCAATTTCTACCTGCTTATAGCTGATGTGGCTACTAGATATATTCAGGATCAAAAACAAACAAACAAACAAACAAACAAAAAACACACCACCAAAACCCACCTCAACTTGTGCCTTGAATCCTGATGCATGTGAACCACAGGATTTTCTGTGCGGACTTAATTAATGCCTTTTCTATTGGCCTCAGTAACTCTTCCCCTGTTGTTCTTTCAGCAAGATCTCCAGTGGACTCCTGGACTTCTTCATAGCATCAAGCTATTTTCCCAGGCAGGGTCTGAATCATGTTTAACTAAGTGGTATTAATTCTACAAAATAAGATTGAGAAGCTAAGAATGGGTGCTTTAGGCACACATTCCACTTTCAACTCAGAGCTTGAGAAAACACAGAATTTAAATTGAGAGCACATAAGCTTGGCTGTTCTTGTGTGAAGATGAGAATGAAAGTAAAGCAATGCTGCAGATTTCCCAGGAAAATAATTAAAATACTAGTGCTGCTTTATATGTCTACAGCAGGACTACAGATAAAAGCTCTTCTTCAGCTTCAAGCTGCACCAGCTGAGGAGAACAACAAACCAACTCATTCCTTCCCTGAAGATCCTACCAGATTTGTCTCCGCAAAGGAGATCTAAATGAGATCTACAAAATCTCACCACATCTTTCTGCATCCTCATTTTCTAGAAAATCCCTCCAAGTCTGCTGGTTCACTGTAGTAACTAAGTAAGAAAAGAATTATTTTTCAAATGGCATAGAACTACCCAGATCATTTTGACCTGTGGAGGTCAAAGGAAAAGGGCACACAAGCCAACTCTGGCACTGATTATAAGGGCCCAACAACCTCAAGCAGTTTGAGGCCAAGCAAGCACCAGTGCCTTCTTCAGCTGCAACTGGAAGACAACATCCAGCAACTACTTAAAAATTGTTAACTTGCTCCAGGAACACATCACGCTGTTAGAACTTGTTTTATCAAATATATAGCATAATAAAAAAGCAGCAGCAAATGGAGTAAATCAAGACAGGAAAGAGCATGAACAGTGCACACTTTTTTCCCTGCTCAGGTAGTAGGTTCCCAGTCTATAGTTTAGTCAGCAGTTTTTTCAGCTTTCAGAACTCTTTCAATTCAATATATATTCAAGCAGAGACAATAAAAGTTCACAGGACTTGCTCCTACACCCTTAGCTGAAAGAACAGTTGTATCATTCACAGGATCTACTACTCCTTACTTGCATGCCTTAAGAACAAGATGACTGGCAACTCTCTTCTTCACCAAGATCCCTTAAGAATCATTTGATCTTGCATTGTGATCTGGTGGGAGCCAAAGCTCACTCTAAAGCTGGCAGCCTATTGATTATCCCTTCTAATCCAACAAACCTTGACAGCTATAAATTGTCATAAACAAAACACGTTATTACCTAACTGAAGTTCTTTGAAGGTACCATCGTGTTGCGCAACCTTCAAAGCTGTCTTCCAAGATAAAATTCAAGGAAACATCCATTGTCAGGTTGGACAGAGCTCTGAGCAACCTGATTTAGTTCAAGATGTCTCTGCTCATTGCAGGGGGGTTTTAACAGTCCCTTCCTACTAGGGCAGGGAGGCCCTGCAAAGAGACATTAACAATGCACAATCACCAACCATACGAAGTTCAACAAGGGCAAGTGCCAGATTCTGTACCTGGGATGGGGCAACCCTGGTTGCCTGTATAGACTGGGGAATGGGATGCTGGAAAGCAGTGCCATGGAAAGGAACCTGGGGGTCCTGGTCAGTGGCAAGTTGAATATGAGTCAGCAGTGCCCTGGCAGCCAGGATGGCCAACTGTGTCCTGGGGGGCATCAGGCAAAGCATGGTCAGCTGTCAAGGGAGGGGATTGTCCTGCTCTGCTTTGCACTGGTGCGGCCTCACCTTGGATATTGTGTGCAGTTTTGGGCACCACAGTATAAGAAAGACATTAAGCCATTAGAGAGTGTCCAAAGCAGAGCCGTGAGGATGGTGAAGGGTCTAGAGGAGAAGCCTTTTTAAGAGTAGCTGAGGATACTTGGTCTGTTCATCCTGCAGAAGAGGAGACTGAGGGGAGACCTCACTGTGGTCTTCAACATCTTCACGAGGGGAAGCGGAGTGGCAGGTACTGATCTCTTCGCTCTCAGTGACAGGACTCAAGAAAATGGCGTGAAGCTGTGTCAGAGGAGGTTTAAGTTAGACTCAGGAAAAGGTTTTTCACCCAAAAGGTAGTTGGGCACTGGAACAGGCTCCCCAGGGAAGTGGTCACAGCACTAAGCCTGTCTGAGTTCAAGAAGCATTTGGACAACACTCTCAGGCACACGGTGGGATTCTTGGGGTGTCCTGTGCAGGGCCAGGAGTTATATTTGATGATCCTGATAGGTTCCTCCCAGCTCGGCATATTCTGTGATTTATGATAATTCCATTGGTCTAAAACATAATATATAGCACAAGCCAGTGTGACAATAAACTGATTTATAATGCTTGCTAAAGGATGTGAAATTAACCTGTGTTAATTTAATCAGCCAAGCGCTATCTTGCTATAGGGATGATCAAATGCATCAAATTCTTCCTGACATGTGAATCTCAAAGAACTTATAAGGATTAGGATGATGGGATATAGGAATCCTGAGGACAAGTGGCAACTCACCACAGATCTTTCATAGCCTCAGTCGTCTTCAAGAGAAAACAAACAAACAGAAAGGGCTTCAATCATCTCCTCCTTGATCTCTAACAGAGCGACCCAAGTAGACAGGAAGAGATGACCACACTGTGGGAATGCAGCTTTTATAGGGCCTTTTATAGGGCACAGCACATATGAATACTCTACAGTCCTGGAATTTTCCGTGAATGACAGTAAACATGCTGTATGAAGAGAGAGGAATTACGCTAGCACTCCTAATTTAATGGTGCCTTTCTGTTTTATCATACAACGTTGGCGCAGACTACAGTTCTAGTGGACTGTCTTTCCCCACTTAAGCACTAAAATACTTTCTCCAAATTCAGTATTATACAGTTTAGGAATAAACTGTCTCAAGAAAAGGGTTGTTGTTAAGTCATCCCCAGTGTGCCTTCAGACTGGTATAGCTCCTAAGTATAAATCATGTCCATTTGGGGTCTACCCTCTACTAGACTTGTGGGAGGCCACCCTTCTGTAGCATCTCTTCTAGGGACCACTAACTGCATAATAGAACACATCAGTACATCTTCTCTAAAAATTCAAAAGGGAACAAAAATAGTCTTGGAACTTTCTACACTGATTTCAAAGACACTTCAGCTGAGTGGCTTCAAAATGACAGTTCTCCTTTAGTGTCCCGGATTAGGCTTGTTAAGTCTACGAGCAGAACGCTGGAAATGGCACATCTAAGGTAATAAAGCAAATAGATGCAGACGTGAAATTTGGAGTTCTATCCCAACAATAAACTGAAAAACAAAACAAACAAACAAACAAAAACAACCAAAGAATGCAAGAAGCTAATAAGATTGCAGCTTTGCATTTTTAATCATTCTTTTCAAAATATCATTCAGCTGTATCACACTCCTCAAATAAGCTAATGCAGCCAAGGTTAGGTCTCAGAAAACACTCAGGAGAAGACTATACTCTTGAAAGTCTCCTAATTTGAGTAGGAAGCAGTTACATATGTGTCAACAGGCCTTTGCAACCAAAATATCTATTGCCTACAGCAAGGAGACGAATTTGCAAAGTTTAATCAACACCAAATGTGTCCTTACATATTTGTCATTAGTGATAACTTTCACTACCTATGCTCATCACACAATGTTTGCATATTATCATTAGTAAATACATATTTTTTGAAAATGCAAATGAATTTATATATATTTGCAAACGAGCAACCCTACAAATCAGCATGCTTATAAAAAACAAGAAAGACTTTACGAATATGCTACAGGACCTACAATAAGACACAATAGTTACATTTAAAAAACCACATTTGAATAAGCTCTAGAAGGCCCAAGTCTCACCTATCCAACATATCTGGTCTGCACAACAACACACAAATTCATTCTTGATTCATGAAAAGCACCCCTGATCTTGCAAACCAAATACACCGGACTTAACTTCAAAGAGCAAATCATAATTGCTTTTGCTTTAAAAGTCCTCATGTCAGGCACAGTTTTTCATAGTCTTTTCACTTTTTCCACTGAGCCCCTTTCCTCCCTTTTTGAGCCAACACTCGGCTCGTATTTCCCACTCTTTATGCACACGTGGTCTAACAGAGTAAGGTACTCTGACTTAACACGTGTGACCTCAGCATTTCCATGGCTCCATATCTGCCTCATGGAGCTAACAGTTGCACCTTAGGAACAAGGTCTTCGTTTGTGCTCCCTCTTCTGGCTTTACGAGCGTGCGGCACAGCCACAGGAGGGGGACATGGACACCAGTCGAACAGAGGGGCCACAGCGCTATCTATGGTCCTTCCTCCCCAAAAAACAACATAGAATCATAAAGAAAGCATTCCCGGCCTGCACACTACCACTTGCTGTGGTGGAACATGCTATAGGAATATCCCAGATCAGTATTCATGAGAGTGATTTAATTTTTTTCACCACTCAACACAAAACAGCAAGTACTCAACTTCCAAGGACAGCACAAAAATAGCTTTCAGCTAATTTTTTAAGCCTATCCTAATGTTAATTTTAGCTCTGGAAAACCATCAGATGTAACAGCACCTTCCATAGGGAAAAAACCCAGTAATATTAAAGGCTCATTTTTGGATATGTCTTGCATAAGAGGCTTTCATTTCCAAACTTAGAATGCATTTTAATCATTTTTATATTTATTTTCATAATAAAAATAAGAACTTAGGTTATTTAGCTGTATCAACTTTGGCATCAATGAAGAACACGAAAAGGAAGGGGGGAAAAGTCAACTGCACTGTAGCCTACTGTTCCAGCATAATGTTGTACTGCAGTGGAGGTCTATTTTGAGAAAACTATAGTTGCCAGTAGCGTAGCCTTCTTAAGTCATTTTGGTAGAAGCTGTCAAAATACATGTTCTTTGGAGTCTTGTGGATTTGGAACACTTTAACTGGCTTTATTTTACAACAAAATGAACATTTGTGACTACCCTCTAATAAAAGTATTTGCAGAAATGTTAATTCTGGGTGGGAAAAGAACAAGTAAAATAACCTATGGTTTTCTCTGGAACATGTGGGATATATGCTACCAAGTGGGACTAGAAAGAGGCAAAGTTGAGTAAGGGAGGGGGAAACATAGTCTAGGCACCTTTGTATGTAATAACAACTTGGGAATTCTTAACGGAATGAGACAGTGTTGGAGAAGAGCTACAGAAGTTGTTGGGAGCCCTAAGCCTCATCTCTGCTCTGTTAGAATGAGAGAATAAAAGCCCTGGCTAAACCCAGGAAAAGGGTCTGGAAACCAAGGAGTCCCTTTCCTATGCAGGTGCCCCAGCTAATTACAACTACTTAACATTTAGACATTATATTCTTCACCACTCCATTTTCCTTATTGTATTTGCAGCTGAATTCTTTCTTCCTGGAATATCCTAATGCCAGTAGCCAGGAGCGACAGATGTTGGCTCAGATCTCCAGTCTTCAGAGGGGATATGAAATGCACAAAATCCAGAGAAGAGCAGAAATTCTGCAACACCATTGTGCCTAATGATATTTTCTACTAGCTACTGCCAAATGGTTTCCCAGATCTGCTCATCAGGGACATCTGGTATTCTGCATTAGCCAACATGAACTGGTCTGGAACACTCAATAGCCTCAGGAATGTGGTGTAAATTTTCATACCTAAGGATGCTTTTTTTTGTGATAACAAAGTTACTTGGACTCTTCTGAAGCTTAGGAGGTCACTAAAATTTTAGAATATATCATGTCATTGCAAATAGGCTCTAGAGTTCACCTACATACTTGCTTCACCAGCTATCAAATATCATTTGGCATATAGCCTTTTTAGTTTCTGGAATTATTTGTTCGAGTATCCTGCATGGTCTGTAGACAGCTCCAAAAACGATGCTTATAAACTCACATAGAAGGTAAGTTAATGTATGTGACACTAGGTAACATCAGTTCACTTTTATATACCAAATGTAGAGACACTCCAGAGTAGTCAGCTTATCTCTTGCCCTTCATATTTTTTTATTTATTCTACAGTTCCTGTAGACAATAGAACATTTAACTACTGAAAAAACCCTGGAGAAATCTAAACATAAGTCATCATAATTTAATTTACCAATAAACACTCACCAGCCAACCAACAGCATGTCTTCCAGATTCTCATCACTTCATTTACTGTTTATCTTCTATGAGTGGAAAAATGATGATAAAATTCAATTTTGTTTTTTACCAACATATACAGACTGCTACAGTCTGAATATCCTTCTAAATTATAGTTTGTATTAAGAATTAAGTGCTATGCAGTGCAGCCCATGGAAAATGGATGAGAGGACACTTTTCCCAATGAAGCATATGAAAGCCGTGAGGCTTATGTTTTCTTTGCAGTAGCAATATGTTACATCAAAAAATAAAATAGAACATCTCCCAAAATGCAAGTATGTTATAGATATTCCTCATGACGCCTTATCCACAAATTTATACTAAGTTCAAAAATAGTTGAAATCTTTAGCTGACTGACCTTTGAACCTTTTTGCCTAATTTCACCAGCTAGAAGTTAAATTACATGCAATAAAAATGCATATTCTAACACATTTTATGCTCTATCAGACTATAACGTTCCAGAAAGATCTTACTCTTGATGGTATTTAAGGTTGGCAAAGAGCACAACTACTGGACGGGGCTTCATTTTTGATGTATACATTGTTCCATAAAACTTCTCTCTCGAGTCTGTTTTGTCTTTTCTTCCTTTTTTTTTTATAACTGCTCTGAAAGTTCAATGGTTTTGATGAAAAAAAAGGATAAATATCAAATCCAATGCTTTACCTCACCTGAAAATTTAGTTTTGTGTATCCCTAAGAAAGTACCCTTCTTTTCATCAGTTCCCAAATATTAAAATTCACCAGCATGAATAAGTTTTTCCTCTTGGTGTGTGTGGATTGTCTCACTGGATTTATAATACATTACCCATTATAATGGAAACAAAGTCATTCTTTACAAAACACTATCAAGTCCATTCCTTATGTAGTGGAGGAACAGAACCTTCTGGGTTTAGATCCTGCCAATGAATGCTAATGGGTTTTCCACAAGTCACATAGGAAAATACAATGGGGTTTTTTGCAAATGGTTAAGAAGTTATAACCCAGCAACCTGCATGGAAAGCTCCTCCCAAAAGTCTAACATTCTCAGCAAAAGCTTTTCTCCTGATTTTCTGAACTGCATAAGTAAAAATGAGAAGGAAAAAATAAAAAGAAAACAGAGAAAAGTCTATCAGTAGTTCTTACGGAGTTCCCATCCAAGGGTGCAGACTCCTGGCTAAATCCAAAAGAAAGCTGAACAGACTGCAGGTGATCCACTCCTTTGTCACTACAAAAGGCCACTGCTATTACTTAAAATCTATAGGGACATGGAACAGAGGAAAGCAGACAGTTTCAAAACCAAAATGGAAAAAGTGCATTTTTAATTTGAGCGTGTGTAAGTATTTTTAATTATGCACTGGAAAAGCATATTTTAAAACAATTCCACATGGAAATAGCATGTCCTTTGGAAAATTCTTAACTAACATCCAGTATCTAACTGGTATAATGCCAAAGGTGGCCTTAAATTTCAAAACCAACTGGTGATTTGGCATCCTCATTTGGAAGTCAGTATTCATTAGCTTACAGACAACCAGATACCAAACACCCAGGTCTTCCTAAGAGGAAAAATAAATGGAAAAAATTGTCTTTAATTGTTTTTTCCACACCGCACAATTCTGACATCAAAGAAAACACACAACAACTAAGTAATTAGAACTAGTAGCTTCTTCTGGAATAAGATTCTGTTTTACCAGGTGACAGATGAACTATGTGATCTGATCTTTACATCAAGCCCAGGCAGAGTCAGTGCCTGATGATTACACAAGTAAGTTTTCCATTCAGTTGATCACTGTCATTATCACTAAGTATTTGCATTTTCTGTGCATGTTGATATATGTCAAAACATACTAAACTAGTCAACATGCCCTGAACTGTAGAAATGTCTTACTCAGAGATGAAGCAGTATTTTTTTCTTCTACTGTGGAAGAACCATAACTTTCAATGCAACAGACATGAGTTATGAAAGTCTAACTTGAGAGTGGAAAGACATGGTCTTTGCCTTCAAAATGACTGTTAGATTTATATAGCAAAGACTCTCAATACATATTTTATAAGAGCTGTATGGTGAGCTGAGTGGGCATGTGTGCACAGCGGTGCATTTACACATCTTTATGCCCCCAAACATGCAACTCCTTTGTCATTATTAACGCTGTTTTTTCAGTAAATTATTCAAAACAGTTGCTGGACTAAGTTTGTCAGTTTGAAGAATAGATTATGTCATCTGGAAATGTAATGCAAATTTAACATCCCTGCTGAAGAGTCTGCCAAGCCTGGGAACCGTCACATGTAGAAGCACTCCCTCAGAACTGGGAAGCAGACCTGAAAATGTATAGCAGGTTTCTTTCCCTCAACCGACCTGACAGCAACAGCTACTGCAGCACTGCGCTGAAGGCACTTCATTAACTCCACCTGGAGTATGTGGGGCCAGTTGTGGCTGATCAGACAGAGAGAACAGGCATCTGGGACAGCAGGTCCTACCAGATGAAATCAGAGCAACAGTTAAGTTTGCACAGAACTTTTGGCTGCGATTCAAGTTACACTGTTATTTACTGAGTAAAAAAATGCTGTACACAGGGTTATTTGGCCTATGGAGTGCTCACACAGTTTGGCTGGAAGGAAAACACATCCACTGCATTTTAGTTGTAAGGGCTGTATTGTTCAGTTCACAAAGAATAAAAATGACAAAGTAAAGAGGGAATAAAATTATTGTATGTATCTGAAAAACAAAGCAGTCCTGCTGTCCTCACCTATCAAACTTCTGCAAAGACATGCGAAAACAAGAGCAAAGTTTCCTTTTGACTTCACATAACACTACACAAACTTTCAGCCTTCCTGCCACTATACACTAAAGGCAGAATCAACCATGAATTTGTTGTCTAATGCTCAAAATTGTTTTCCCCTGAACATAAGCATAAATGAAAGCTCAAACCACCTATTCCCCCTAATACCTTTAAAAGTCAAAATATTTAACTAATTAATTCCAAAAAGTCTGGTGCAAGAAGGTGTCTTTTTGTGCTCAGAGTGCTCACATACACGTGCGTGTGCTCCTGCCAATACCGCCAAGCAATCACAACAACTTGTGAGTCAGCATTAAGGACTCATTGTGAAAGGGGGGAACTAGCAAAAGAAAGCTGCTCGAGTGGGAAACTGATTGGAGGGGGATGGGGAAAAGGAAATAAAGCAGCAAATTGTACCACAGAAATTGAAGACAAACTGTTTTCTGCTTACCACCACATTTAGAGAAGGAAAAAAAGAGTATTTTGAACACTCGATAGATTATGTTGTTATGATTACAGCCTGCTTAACAAATGTATACGATACTACCAGTCATATCTTATGCAGCTAAAATAAATGTCAGCTATCTTGAGATAACACCCAGTAGAACAGGTATTGTGTCCTCTAATTAGAAAACTCTTCATTGCAGAACTGAAATATGAACCGCTGGGGGGAAGGGGAAAAAAAAAAAGGAAAGAAAAATCAAACTAGTGCTGATTTACCTTGTCCTATGAAAGAAACATTTTAAACATTTAACATAAAAACAGAATTTCTCTTTTTGAGAACCAGAATGTAACATGAGAAAAGGAGATGAACTCTGGCATTAATGGCTAATGAACACAAATGAAAGGGACACACTTCCACAAACATACATTTGCCTATTCATTACAAGGCCAAAGAACACTGTGAGGTCAAGATGAACTTTAGAAAACACAACAAAAAGCAAATCAATGTTCTGCCATTAAAGAAATACAAAGTACTTTCATTGAGATGAAGGATGAAGCTTGCACTAACATCTGAAACAGTGAAATTCCTCCTTTACCCTTCACATAAGAGGTTATTATTAAAATCTATTAAACAGTCACTGCACCAGGCAGAACACTCAGACATCATGGACAACAGGGCAACTATGGAAACAACTGGCAGGGACAAAGAATCCACCAGTTTTCCTCACTGCCATTTCAGAACACAGCTTTCTCTACAAGACCTGTCACAGTACCTTAATGCCTACTACAGCCATCAAAAGAAAAGAATAATCAATATTTTGCTTTGAAAAAAAACACAACTGTGTTTTCAGTAAACAAATATGCAATATATTCAGGATCAAAAATAAAGATATTGGAAGTTTTTTGACCAAGCATGTCAACTAAAGCAAAACAGACTTGTATTCCACTGTTCATATTCCAAGAACATTACTTATAAAGTGGTCTTCTTAATGACTAATATTAGTCATGCACATTCATGATATTAGCCATCTAGTAAAAAAAAAAAACCAACTGTGAAAACTACATTGTTTTTAATTGTGCATTCTGACAGTATTTCCTTTGATATATTTTTTTTTTTACAATAAAGCACCCAAGCCAGAAGAGATTTAGTAGTTCTAAATTAAAATTTTTCAACAGAATAATTTGTTTTGGCGTTTTTTAGAGTGATCCTTTAGACATATCCTTCAAGATCCATGTAACCACAATCGTTTTTAGACTGCATTTTCAGTGATGTGATAGAGTTGATGGGTAAACATCACAAAGCATGAAAGTGGTCAACAAGGAAGGTGGTTGCTGAAGTGCCACATAGGTATAAGGAATGACAGAAGATACAGAAGGAATTGAAAAATCACCAAATGGAAACTCCTCAAAGTTTACTCTATTTGTGTTAAAAAAGAGAAAGCCACATTGTTCAAAGTAAAATTAAAAATTCAGGTTAATTATGCACGAATAAAACTTCCATTTCCAGTTCAGAAATGAGGAGCATTTGAAAAGCAAGCCATTAGTACTCTCCAATTATTTTTTGTGGTTTCAGAAGCAGCACAGACACACTGCACTTGCTTCTGGAAGATGTTCTTTCCAAGTTCAGAAATAGAGCATTTGAAAAGAAACTTCTTATCTCTTCAAACAGCCTCCAGAGCCTGGAAAACATGTATATGGAAAGAATATAACTGCAACCTTACTGCTATGAATGAACACGTATTCATTATTTAAAAGATAAAATTTAAAAAAAATAAAATAAAAAAAAAAATCTCATTTGTCCTGGACAGTTCATCTTCTACAAGCAATCCATGAAAATTAATCCCTTGGACAACCACACTCCTCTCCTGCCTAATAAGGTAAAATATGAAGAGAAATCTGCTTTTAAAAATAATAGGAAGCCAGTTTCTTTAGACTGTATGGCACGGGTGCAGGGGAGTAATACCTTGATACATCAGGACATGCACGATATACAAAAGCTGCATTTAGCACACAGAACCTGCACCTGATTCCACAGGTGCCCGAACAAAGCCGAGTCACTTGAAGGCAGCACAACAGGCTTCGAAGGCAGGAAAAGACAGGGAAGCCAGAGAAGCCAGGAAAGATCTGAGGAATTTCAGAGGGGCTGAAGCAGCTTCTCCTCATTCCAACTCATCTTTATCAGGATACTCCCCTCTCCCCAGATTTGCTCTCATGTGGAGTTCTCACATAGCCTTCTCAGTTCCCAGAGGCAACTGAAGGGAGGTTTCCATCTCCATGTTCTCCCACAGCAGCACCCACCACCAAATGTGGTGCAATGTAACAGAGCTGAGCAGACACCAAAAGCTCCACTTTCCCTCCTCCCCTTCCACCTCGCTGCCCAAGACAACATGCTCTGATCACTTCTGCCAGGCCAGTTTAGATATCTATACCAGCAGAAATGCTCTGGGTTTTTTTGGACTTTTTTAAGCCAGAATGAAACATAAGCACATTTCCCAAATATTACAGTCAAGTTACGTGCATTCAAAGGGTGAAAAAAAAAGTCACAGGCTCACCAGTGATCCAGTTCAGGGGATGAGCTTTACCCTGAGAAAAGGCACCATCCCAATTATAGTGTCTTTTAGACAGCACCAGGTAATTGGGGACCACCTTGTTATTTCATGTGTTGAGTTAATTCAAGCTCAGCCACCAGAAACCCCTGGAGAAAGAAAGACTTTCAAGAAGAAACTCAAGACCTTAGGGGAAAAAAAAGTTCTTTCTGTTCCAATGCTGGAGTGTATTCTTCCTTTTTTTCAAACAGCAGTCATGCAGATTACGGCACATCTAAGCAATTAATTCAACCAGCCTTATGAAGCAAATAAATTCCTATCCAGGCAACAATGCAAGTTCATCTTCACATAAAGATCAGCTAGTCTTGACCAATTACTTCAATTCACTCATGGCAAATAAGCTCTCATTCAATAAAACATTCATTAACTTACTTTCTCCAATTTCTCTCTTCCTACCTCTGCTGCTCCTCCCCTATTACACACTGTAGCCAATACTCGCCTTCAACGCAGAATAGTGAAGTACAGATCACCCCCCATGTGCAGTTCTTCTCTGTCCCTCTTCCCTCTGTGCCTTGACAGAGGAGAAGGCCCTCCTTGTAAACATGACAGGTAACGTACAATACATTATGCAAAGTAAAAATGTAAGTAGATAGCCAACTTCATGAGAAAACTATCTGCTGTCTCACTGGAAAAAAAAGTTTCTTCAAAGATAAAACTTAACCATTTGGTTAACATCATCAGAGGTGGTCAACAAGTAAAACAATAAAAATCAAGAAAAGCAGATGCCTTTAAATTGCAATTTTCATATGATCCATAAGCTAACACCAGTAAAAAAAGCATATGAAATTTGATCATTTCTACCTGAACACAATATGTACTGCATTTTGACTTATCAGGCACGTTGTACAGTCAAAACAACTGACATTTGTCTTTTCTCTGCTATGGGTGTGCAACCTGCTATGTATTGCAGTGTTAAACAGACAGCCCACTTCTTTAGTCTTTCGTCGTTTGGACAACACTCCCAGGCACATGGTGTTATTCCTGGGGTGTCCTGCACAGGGCCAGGAGTTGGACTCAATGATCCTGATGTGTCCCTTCCAACTCAGCATATTCTATGATTATAGAGTGGGTAAGGCTTTAAAGGTAGTGCTACAGTAGCCTTCAATTTTTTACTTTTTTTTCCTTTTGTGGCATAAAAGTCTTAAACTTGTGATAGCCTTATTTAGAGCAAGTCAAAGTCAGCGCCATCACTCAGGCATTTAGCTAAACATGAAGCATCCTGCCTCTACTAAACTGCTTAAATACAGACTACTTAGATTTCTTCTCCAGTTTTCTATTGCTCTGTTTCAGTCCAGTGCAGAGCACAAAGTGAAATACACACAGCTCGGACTTGTAACACACGCCTGGCTTGTTCTACATGGCTGGTGCAACTGCTAGTACTCCTAGTAGCATTTACTGCCATAGAATAACAGGCATTTTGCTTTCCAAACATATGACTACTGCCAAATCCAGAGTCATATAATCACGAATTCAAGATTAAAAACAAACAGTGAAACTGCAAAATCTATAAGCAAAGTAAGCAAAACCCTACAGGCTGCATAATGCTGGAAAATACTTTATACAAATATGGGACCACTTACACAAGAAGGGCTGACAGTTCATCTGAACAATAAAAACCAAGTCATATAAAAAACCTAAATGAAAACCTTCATCCTAAACAGGGTACAATCAGTTCTAAAAAAATTTTACAGATAGTGATTTTAGATTTTCTTCTTAAACAAGATTGGTTTCAACAATTATATTTTCTCTCTTCCACTTCCCAAAAACAAAGAAAAAATTAAATGTACAGAAATAAACTCTAAGGAACAAAAGGAACACTTCTTGGTCTTTTTGATTGTTAATGTAAATGACTACATAGTTTTCATCAATCCACACATATATACTTTTTTTTTTAGTTATCTATAAATTCAAAAAGGTCATAACACCTTACAATATCTCAAGTCTCTTTCCTTTAGAGTTTCAAAACTTTCCGACAAAAGCCAAAAATAAACTCTATCAGGAGCCAGATCATAAAAAGATTCATTCTCAGTACCTGACTTTAGCACACAAATATTCCTCCTTTGCCTTCACCACTTTCTTTCTATTCTCTATATAAACCTATTTTTTTATCAACAGTTCTCAAAATCTTGCAAGATATCCACCTGTTCTCCAGAATCTTATCTCTCCATGTTTCTATAGTACCTGACAATTGCCCCAATTATTTTGATTATTTATAATAATTCAAAATGTTGCTTATTAAAACTACTTCACATTTCCAGCTCCAATGTACTTTCACATGTTTGGATTTTAAGCAGTGTTGATTTTACTAGGATTTGAATGTGCAATTATTTATTGGAATTTATACTACTGATACTTATTTGCTTCACTTCCAGTCAATGGAATAATTATCAGAAGGAGTCTCACTGTTTCTTTTAAAAAAGTCTTCAAACATACCTTCAACGAATGTGCAACCTTTTCAGTTCACAAATTTCTTGAAGGTATGTCACAAAACCAATCACATTACTCATGATTATGAAAAGCAGGTTTAAGTACAATTTGGTATTATCAGAAGTCATTCAAGGCATGTCCCTGCAATATTTAAACACTGATACTTTGTCAGCACCAAAAGCTTCCATAAGGTGGTAGATCCAAATAGGTTATGTGCACACAGTCATGCAAATGAGTAATTCATGTACCTGGATGGTCTTCCCTGATTTAACAGAGCTACTTTTAGATGACACAGTAGGACTGGAATCCAAAGTTATTTTTCCCTTCCTCACATTTCATTTTTTGCATTATTTGTCTGCAGCACTTACAGATCCTTCCCAGATGATGGTTCATTTTATAGGAGGTGGTATCTCCCACATGACTTTACTCAATTCTTCATCACATCAGTCAGACACTAAGTTGTGATACACTGATATAACTGCTTGAAAATGATGTCAAGAGCAGTAAAATACCCCTTCTCTGCCACATTACAAACAGAGCTGAGAGAATGTATTATCCAGTCATTATTTCAAGTCATGATTTGTATTTTCTATGAACAATTTGATACACTTCTATAATGACCTAGAGTTGCAAAATATGGAAACATACCCTCATTTTGTATTACTGTTATGGTTAAAGATTTTTTTTTTCAATTTAACAGAAAATTCTCACACGAATCTGTTGGACTGAAAAGAAAAGTAAGGTTTCTCAAAACCCAAGCCACAGCACGGCAACCAAACCAACTCCACAAAAAGAAACTAAACAAAAAACTATAAAACACCTCAGGTTCTTCCTGGTACCAGTGAATGTAGTGGGAAAAAAAAAAACAACCTTTTCTATCTTCTCAAAACATATGAAAATGTTAACAGACTGCCTTAAACGTGCATACACACAAAAACATTGGTGCAAGTTACGATTATAAAAGAAACTATGCCAAGATTCTGGATTTAACCCTATCAACTAATGATTTGACACCACAGACTGAAGTTTTAAAAAACAAAAAAAATAAAGTAAATGAAAGAGCAATCTTCCTAGAAATAAAAATATTACATAGAACCTGGACATGCTTTGATTGTTCTTAAATCAGAGCATCAATTTTCAAAGTTCTCATTTCATTTTATTTAGTAATTAGTAGAAGGGGGGAAAGAAAAGCACTACTTGTGGCATTTATTTTCTTATTTTTTGCTTTCTCAAATTTTCAAGAGACAAGGTTGCTTCTGGTTACATCTTTTTAGAGCTGTATCACTAGGCAAACAGCATTTAGAGAACATACATATTTAGCAGAGTTGCATCATCATTCACTGGCCACTTGGCAAGTTTACAGCAGTTCATAATATAAGGAGTGGTTTTAATAAATCTCTAAACTGCTGAAGCCATTACGAGATACAACACTACTACCACCAGAAACATTAAAGCACGTGTCTTTATTATGTGTGTCAGCTAACAAAAACAAATAATAAAATATAAGGTTAAGCTTTTATATTAATGTGACTAAACAAATATGTCACTAAATGTAATGCAGTCCTCAACAAAAAAAGTTGAAATGAATTAATGGTTATCTGAATTATCATCCAGTATAATAAAATCTTTTTTTAGAATTAAATTACCTCCTTTGAGCATAAAAGGGATAATCATAGGTTTTCTTACTGACAGAGTCTTTTGTAAATACTGAAAATGACTTACAAGCTACAATATTGTCATTTCAAAGAGTACTCATAAAAGTTGTTCCAAAAATCATATGCAAAACAGCATCAGTAAGTTAATCACACTTTCAATTGTCTTTCCATTAAGATAGGTTTTTTTAAACTTCACAGCAAAATAAAAAGCAGGCAAGGAAAATCACAGGTAAAGAAAGGTGCTATTCTGATAAAGAGAGAGAAGGATCCCAAAATCTTCTACAATTCCTTAAAAAAATAAAAATAAAAAAAATTAAAATAAAATTAAAAAAAAATCAAAACCAAAACAAACAAACAAAAAGACACCACCAAACAAGAGACTGGCTAATCTCAGAACCTTAAATCTAGAAAACATATGTCTGCTTTGCTAAAAAAAAAAAAAAAAAAAAAAAAAAAAAAACACCCCAAACCTAAACCATGAAGCCAAGCAACCCTATTCCCTGTTTAAAAAAAAAAAAAAAACCAACAACAAACCAAACAAACAAACAAAAGCACAAAACAACAACAAAACCTACAACAGGGCCTAGTACTCAGAATCTACAAGCACAGCTTCTGGTCTGTTAGATTTTAAGACAGATCTAGGAGAGAACCTTTCACATCAGTAGGACAGGACATCTAAAGACCATATGTATCTTGAGAGAACAAAACTGAGCACAGGGCTACGACATAGGCTGTAAAGTGAGAGACTGAATGTAAGGATCCGCACCCTCACTTTTATAAGCAGGAAGAACCCAAAAGCCCAAACATTTGTGCAGGTATTAAGTCAGTCCACCTGACCAGAGATTCCCAGTTATGGAAAGATAAGCACAAAAGAGGAGAATGCAAGATTTATCCACCCCAATGAGAAAGAACTATGTAATAGGTTCCTCCTCAGTTAGAAACTCACCCTCAGGTTTAACATAATCACAGGGAAAAGCCATATATGAGTGTTCTCTGAAAAGAAGAGCATGCAGGCCTGTGGGGGTTTTTTTGTTGTTATTTTAAAGCTCATTCCAAGGGGTACAGAAAGGATATGGCTATTCACATCCAATTTTAGTGGCATAAATTTAAACTCAAGAATAATGGATAGCAATGCTAAACTTGAGCAGAAAAGTAGAGATTCAGGTATGACAAATTTACCTACCACATACCACAAATTAGCATGACTGTCAAGGACTGGTCCAAATCTTCCTGGTATCCTCTTGTTTGTTTTATCAGGTTAACTCTCCATTAATTATACTTTTAACAGCTACAATGACATAGTGCAGATATGTACTTTCTTACCCCATATTGCAGCCCTATTTCTTGGACTCTTCTCTTCTGATGACAAATGACTTCATGAGTTCAGAACTTCTCCCACAGAAGTAACTGTGTGACAGAAATGTCCACCCTACCCTTACCAGTATTGCCACAGCTTACAGACTGATGGCCACTCAAGCAGACATTTTATTTTCTCCCCAGTGTTATCTGGCAAATCTACAAACAGTAGCAGGTGCACAGGAGGTACACATACCAACTCTAGAAAGTCACTACCTCCCTCAGTCACATTCAGGTGATATCCAGACAACCATCTTTCCATATGAAAGTTTTACATCCTGCTGTGGGAGCCCTGAAATAGAACTGACCTCTACAGATATCACAAAAAACAGTCATACCCAATAAAAAGATTTTCTAACTAAAAATATATTCTATGAATACAGTCTTAAACTCTTTATAACCTCTGTTCACTGTTCTGACCTACTGTTTCATAGTTCATCTGTCCAGTACTGACTAGAAACTGGACACTGTGCCTTGTACTCAGATTTACCTTGATCAGAAAACACTCCATTTCATGTTCAGCACAGCAGCACTGTCCTCCTCCATTGTCTGCACCTATGCCTAAGAATCACCACGCCTTACCTGTCCTCATTCTACACTTTCCCCAAGCAGTTGCTAAAAGCAGTACCAGGCAAGACAGACTTCTGACCCAAGCTAATCTGGCAATTTTTATGTGCATCTTATCTATCCCACTAATCCTCCCTCCCAAACTACAGACACTACCACACCATATATGCTTATGCAGACCAAACTATAGAAATATTCACTTGGCTTGTACAGCTCTGCATCAGATACTGATCCATTAAACAAAGCTTGTCAATCATTCTCTACACTTGGAAACTCATTACCATAAAAGGTGATTGTTTCTTTGGTTTTTTTTCTTCCAGAGAATGACACCATAAGATTTATACCAAAACATTTGCTCCAGACTATTACCAGACTGGTGAATTTCCAAAGGGGGGTGGGAAAGAGGCTATGTCAGGGAAAGTGTGATCAGTATTTCTACACAGTATTTTTGTTTTCAATGTCAGATGGGTATCTCCAATCTTTCAAAATCAACAGAAACTTTATCATGAAGCATCTGTATTTTTATGCATAGTACACAATGTGACAGACCTACAAAGGCAAGGAAAGGACAGGATTACCAGAGACCACATTTGTCATAAAACCAGTTTGGCATTCTCTTCCATTTCTGCATATAATCCTTTTCCAGATTATGCCCCTACTCCCCACTTACCTAGCATATATGGGCAACTGTTGAAGCAGTTGTAGAAGTGAGAGCCTCTAAAAGACCCTACACACACAGCCATCACATAAAAAAAAAACCTGTGCACAGATAATTAAAACATAATTTCTTTATGTATGCTATGTAAAATTTTATATCCAGTAGCCACTTTCTAAGAGTTTATACCCCATTTTAAGCTTATTCTAGATAAAGTCTCTTATACATTAAATGGCAGAAACAAAATTTAAATTCTCACCAGATCTATTAAAATTATACTATGACTTTAGGAAGCATCCCTTCCAGTAGTCATTCATAACAGAGCTTACCTATGCCACTGCCTGCAGAATCAAGGCTGCAGACTAAAACTGCAATGGCAGACTTGCAACCTAAAATGAGGAGACCTGAATGAACAACGAAATTTTAAAAGAGACTGAATATTATAAAAAAGTTCAGCACTAGCCATGTTCAAAAGAACTTTCTCTAAGTAATCTGCCTGTAAGATCACAATCAGTTAAATACTATTTACCATCTCACTCCTTTCTTTCAGAAAAGCCTTCCTTCTAACAGCAAACAAAGAACTGGTATTTTCGGGCAAACTAGTTTTCCAACTCAAATGCACAGAGGGATTAAAAATGGGGTTTATACTGGAACCTATCTGCTTCATAAAGCTCTCATAAAATTGGAACAGATACCTGGCTGTTACCTAGGAAACACCAAGTAAAGTCAAGTTCTGTGTAAACTATTAGGTCTTTTTAACAACTGGAAAATTAGGAACAAAAAGAGTAGTTTGGTGCAGAAATTATTTACTGCAATCTACAAGATAAACACAGTCCCTAAGTACTTAATATCTTTGAATCATGCTGATTCAAATTCAGATATGAGCCTTGAAACTTGCAATTTCATTTCAGAAGGAACTTCCAGCTTCTTCTGGAGAATTGCTATGGTCTGCCTTTACTTAAATAGTAATCTCAGCATTGGTAAGAGCTGTGTCTTCAAGTATGCAGAAAGCTACAGATTTCATACGCACCTACAAAGACTAAGCTTACAATATATCTATCTAAACACTGCCATGCACCTGACTTAACATTTTCCAGTGGCACATCCCTTTCTCTTCCTTTGATTCTAGCTCAAGTGTGACATGAAGACCTGAGAGCTTTTCTAAAACATTGTTTCCAAACAAATAGAGAAGGTCACGCAATTCAATCACCTGGAAATAAATATCATACTACATGACCTGTTCCTTATCTATGTGAGCATATTTTCCCTCTCCTCAAAGTTTCCACTGTAGTTACTGTTGCTGCAGCTCTAGCGGTATCAGCCAGTAATAGGACCCAAAGAAAGCTGAGCGGGCTGCTAGTGTTGGCGCTGTCACATGGCGTAAAATTGCTGTGAGCAGGATGAGACAATGATGTGCTTGAATGACAGCAGCTGTTCTGTGCTGGCATCGCCACAAGCAGAGCTGTAATCACAGCCAGGTGCAATGGTGGGAATTTTGGGGGATAAAGGCAACACCTGCACCTGTGGCACTCTGTAACTTCCAGCCATGCAATATTTTTTTTTAAAGACCGTCTATCATTTTGACAAGCTCCCTACCTGACTGTCACCAGAACAAGCCACTTTTTGTGGATTTGTTTCCTTAGCAAGGCCTTTCCCCCTTTTGTACAACATCACATTTCAGCCTCATATATGCTTCGTAAACAGAAAAGCATATGGTAACTATGGTGTAGGAACCACTGAATCATAAGAATTTGAAACACTTCTAGTTACAGTGATCAAAGCTAAATCCCTTAGGAAGATTATCCACACCAGAACCCTGAAAAAACCCTGTGACTCGAGAACTTTCGTACTGCATCTTTGAGATGTGTAACTGTGAAGAGCTACCTCCAGTTATGCTTAACTATGGTGGGAACATTTTAACAGGGGCTGTTTTGCCTCTTGGTCTATCTATGCAGCTACAGGCCTGGCAACCGGCTGCGAATGCAACAGTCCGTAGCGTGAGACCACAACTCCGAGGCCAGTCAAGGGAAGGTTTATTCGGAAAACAAAGAAATGGAGAAAAATAATACAAATCAACCACTCTTTAAACAACGAGAAGTACGTGCCTTACAAGCAAGAAAAAAGAGACGCCAAATCCACTCGCGCCCCTGCACCCATCGCCGTGTGAAACTGGCGACGATGTCACCACTTCTCCCAAAATACCGCTCCAGGGACCCGGCGTGCCCGCAGCGGCGCGTACCGCGGGAGCGGAGCGGAGGGGCAGGGCGAGCCCCCACCCCGGCGGCGCAGCCCGGCCGGCCCGGCCAGGCGGTGCCCGCTCCGCTCCCTCGGAACTTCACCCCCGCTCCGGCACGCGAACGACACCGCACCGCGACCGCGGAGGCGTCGCGACCACCACCCCCCCCAAACACCAAACACCCCTCAAACACCACCACACGCGCCCCGGTTCCGGCTCCTGCCGTCCCTTTGGCATTTTCAGATGGGCGCCGGCCGTCTCACGGCGGGCACCGCTCTCGCCCAACTGCGGCCGCACGCCGGGACGCGTTACTTGTCCTTCAGGAGGGAGAGGGCGACGACCATCCCGCGCGGGCGAACACCGCACGGCCCGGGCAGGTGCCGGGCAGGCGAGCACCCAGCGCCCCACCCCACCCCGAGACCCGCCCCCGCTACCAGGGAAGCTGGAGCGGCGCGGGCGCTCCCAACGCCGGGCAGCCCCCCCAGCCCTCCCCCCCCGCCGGGCAGGGGCAGCGCCCGCAGCCGCGGACGGCCCGCGGTTCGCGGAGCAAGCAGCAGCGGCTGCAAACACCTACCCGGAGAGCTTCCCAATCTTCACAAAGCTAAACACATCCATCCATGCGGCCGGCCAGCTCTGCCCGTCACACTCACTCACTCCAGCAGCAGCGGCGGCGGTGGCAGCAGCTCCATGTCGGGAGAAGGTTGCGTCCAGCGGCAGCAACAGCCCTTGCAAAAAAAGCAGGAGCGGCGAAGACAGCGGCTGCTACCCCCTCCGGCGGGGAGCTGGGCGTGCAGCATTTTGCAGGACCAGCGCTCGCAGGATCTGCGCGCAGCCCTCCCCCTCCGCCCCCCCCGCCCCCCGCTCCCGCCTGCCGAGTGCTCTCCGGGGTAACTCCGGGATCGGAGCGGCGCTGGAGCTGCCCGGCAAGGAGCGCTGCCCGCAGCCCGGGCTGTGCACCGGGAAGGCTGAGGAGGAGGCGGCAGCGCTCCGCCCGCCTCTCTGCAGCACCCTCAAAGGAGGGTGGCGTCGCAAGGTGCCGAGGAAGGCGGAGGGTGTATCGGGGGAGTTTCTCCCTTCGCCGGCGCTGTCTCCCCTCCGGAGGGGGAGCGGAGGGCGCGGACGGCGGCCCGGGCAGCGCCTCTCGCCAGCACCTGCCCGAGGCGGCCCTGCGGCCGAGCCCAGGGCTCCCCGCAAGGCCTCCCGGGGCCGCGGCGGCAGGGAAGGAGGGCGAGGGGTCGGAGAGTGAGAGGCACGCCTGGGCTCACCCGGGACAGGGACAGGCACGCTGAGCAAGAGGAGGACAGCCCTGGTAAGTACGAGGCAACTCATCCCCAGCTGGGGAGCAGCACCCTGGGCCTTATAAAGCAAGAACTTGGGAAAGCAGAGAACCCTCTTCTCCTCGGCAGTCACACTGCTCCACGCTTTTGGCCTTCAGCCCTCGCACTGGGTGCTCATCAATGCTGGACCGAGAACAGGCACCAGGGCTGAAATCCACTGCCTGGCTGCTGTCACCATCCTGTGACCTCTCCACCCTGGCAGAAAAGATTGCAGGAATGGAGTCCTCATCGTGATAGGAACGTGACAAGGACGGTTCGTGACAACATAGTTAAAATCAAGCATTATTCATACCACATCTTACAGAAAAATGGGACATCCATGTGTCCTGACATGAGAACAGTACAGACACATTGCTTTACACTTCTGCCGGGCATCAGGCTTTAAATGAGGCACTGGAGTTTAGCTCTCTGTAAGCTTCCTGTGAGAGAGCGGAACAGGTGAAATTCAAATTCATCTTAACACAAGCTCTACACTGTAATTCAGTAATTCTCAGCATGGGAATGGATTTTTCTCCAGTGTTTCTATTTGTGTGTTTGTTCTCTGAGTAGATTGACATGCTCTTTACTTCCTGCCTTCACAGAGTTTTGGTCTCTTCTGCAGGTTTGCACCTGCACTCTCTGCACAACCAAGAACTTCAAAAATGACAGGAGAGCCCAACATGTAGACTCCAGCAGCCAGATGAAAACAATGCACTTTTTTAATATTAAGACTTGTATTGATAAGAGAACAAAAAGAACAGTGAGTACAAACACTCCCTCTGAATTGGGTTTCAAGCTGTTCTTTAAAACAATAACAACAAAGAATGATTGATCATCTATTTTTACTGGGAGAACATTGAACTGCCAGCTAAAAAGCACTTGCTGGCCTACCACGGATGTAAACGGCTTGGGCATATTCTGAGATGCCATATGAAATATTTTGTGCTAGTGCATCAAAATATTTATGTGGTACTTACATGTAACTATATTTATTTATTTATTGTTTTACCAGATTTTTTTTAAAACTGCAGAACCTGGGCCTGTCATTCATGCTGCTCTATTGATTGGTAAAAGCTACAAAGATAACACAGTTTCAGCTGGTTAGAAACTGATTTATTTATAAATCTGTCATTATTTATTTATAGACTGAGGAGATAGGCCAAGATCCTACAAAGCTAACTGAAGCTCATGAAATGATATACCATATATAAAATTAAGCACATATGTTCTGTATCAAACAAGGTTCTCATCTTGAGCACTTCATGCTCCAAGGCTTCTCACTTAAAGGTGCCCTAAAGTGTAGTAGTGAGAGCCAGAGAAAGGGAGTTCTAAAGGGTCACTGGAATTTCTGTGGTTTCAGGGTCTTTTGGTGGAAAGGCAATTGTGACCCTAGGATATACTGACTGAGGTATTTCCAGTAGAGATATGCAGGAATGCAGAAATCATAAGATCTGATCAGAAATACCATACTCAGCTTATTCAAAAAGTACATTTGAGAAAAATGAGAGCAGGTGCAAGTGTTAAAGGTAATGAAGAGCCACTCTTATGGGGGGAAAGAGCTTTGCCTACTAAAAACAAAGACTGAGGTAAAAAAGACCATTGTTTATAAACATCAGTATGGTAAACGCAGGGTGGGTACTCAGAATGATAGGGCTTTACAGAAAGGCATTAAAATTTGAAATGAAGCTGAAATTATCTCCTCTTTATTTGGTTTTCCAAACAGATTGATGTAGTATTGCTGTGTTTATAGCTACTTTTATATTTTTGTTTTCCTAGGCAGAAGCTATTGCAACATTACAAATTTTCCAGAGTTCCTGTGGAGATACTCTTGGACTAGCCAGAATCCTGGCAGTCCATTAATAGCAGTATCTTATTAATAACAGGAATCTTATTCCCAGATGTGCAAACATGAACAGAGAACCTGGACAAATGTTCTTCTTCCAGCTATGCTAAATACTGGTAGTCTTTTGAGCTGTGTGATGTGAGAGTCACATGTGAGGAATGAGACTGGGGTGTGAGAGTGAGCTTTATTTCATGGTTCTTTGGCTTCTGGTGTCACAGCAACTGGATACAAAACTATGTCAGTCATAGGAAAAGATGAAAATTGCAAAGTGCTGGGCACTGTTCTGTTTCAAGAGTGAATGTTGATATATGTAGTTTGGACTGGCTTTGGAGCCGTCATACCCTACCTCTGTGGTGCGAGCACCTGTCACTGCAAACCATCTCTTTCTAGAAAAAGTGACATAAATTGCCCTTTGCAGGTGCTTTATTTTCTCTGTTAACCCCAGTGAGAGGAAGCCTAGAGGCCTACCTTTGACTAGAGGACTGTTGTCCAGATGACTAAAGGTGAAATACAACCCATTTGAAGGTGACAAAGGTACATTGTAAACACTGTATGAGAACAGACAGCCAAAGACAGCAAACCAACATGTATTCAGTATCTCAGTAACAAACAATAATTGAACATGAAGTTCTTAATCTTAAAACAGGAATCTGACATCAATTCCTGGCTAAATTCTTAGCTGGCTTTTTTTTTTTTCCCCTTGGATAGCATAGTAAATATAGCTTTTTGAGGATGCTTTGTTACTGGGTACTATTATCTTTTATTACTTCAAACTAATCCAATTAAGACACTTAATACTAACGTTTTGTGTAATCATAGATATCCTTGTGTAGACTGTGGGCCAGTAAAAGCCCATACTATATGATTTCATATAGTATGGCAGTTTCATATGCATTTCCAGAGAAGGGATTCAGTGTCTTATTTTATAATTCTCCCTGTTCTAAAGGAAATGGCAGACATTTGTAATGCGGACATGAATGTTACATTGTTTAAACTTTAAAACCTATTAAGTCACTGTAAAGACTGAATTTTTTTAAAGACCCTATTATTTTGGCCCTAGAGAAACTGATATGAAATACAATGTGAATATCTTTACAACTAACATGAAGAAATATTTATTTTTGTGTTTCTGGGTTTTAGGGGTTTTCATTTTTCCTTCTGAGGCACTAAATAATCACCAGAAGAATATGCTTTGGGCTTTCTTGGATACTACACAAACTTTTAGCTCAAACTTTTAGGCCTGGGGCTAAACAACATCTCTTGTTACTTACAAGATACATAGAATTTGATCCTAGATAATTTAAATAAAGACAGGTAGAATCCTATACCAAAAATATAATATGAAACATCTGGAAATGGCTCGTTTTCATTTAAATACTTTTGCAGGTCTCACAAGTTTTTGTCTCACACAAATTCAATATTTGTCACTATAGTTTTTCTAAGGCTAGTCAAATGGGATTTTCTTAAGGTTTGGAATCTTAAAAAGATAGTTTAAAGTGCTAAAGTGCTGTATCCCACCTTCAAAATGGTTTAAAATTCATCAACTTGGGAAGGTTTTTTTAGATAACAACTGAAGGTTCCACAACTTTTCTGCAGTGCTTCCTGATATTACTCATATCCAAAAGGCAACAATGTTTAGAGGAATGTGATAATAAAATCCATTGAGTAATGAGGTGTTAATACATAACTGGTGATGCAAAGTTTTGAAGGAAGATATTTTGTCATTGTGATCTGCTAATTACTGAATGTTATTTCTAAAGATAGTTGCTTATGACTGTCATGTAGTAAGTCCTGTAGTACTGTGGGCTTGTATTTTAAACTGTTACATTCTCTTTTTTCAGCCTTGAATCTTTGAAACACAGATATTGTAGAATGCATTTCTTTATTCTGGTGCTTCCTAATCCTATATAATTTCATATAAAAAAATTGTAACCATTATAGATTTTCTCGATGTCTACATTTACAGCATTGTCAAGAAGTCCCTCTGCTTACTTGAATCTACTCACCAGTTTCTTCATGTCACTTTTGGCACATGTATCAAATGGAGTTTTATCTGGCATATTTTTTAATTGACCCATGCAGACTGTTAAGCCCTGAATGCTTTCAATTTTGCTGAATAATTTAGTATGGTAGACATGATGTGTCATATACAAATGCAAAATTAGATCATAGATGGTTGAAAATTTAAATAGCAAATAAGATTTTCATTCTTACCAGTTGAGGAATGAATCTAGAAGCTGAAAGGATACTGAATTGTGTAGAACAAAATAAGGAAGGGTATCACAACCGATACAACAATTCTGCTGAAATCAGACGTACGTAATCAAACCTATATGAGCAGATCTGTTATAGAAACAGTTAACAAAAACTACTGATTGGTCACATGAGCTTACAGCATATTGCACCTGTGGTATTAAAAAAAATCCCCACCATTAAATAGAATGTTTTCCTATGTTGCAATACATGAACGAGATCAAGGTAAGAAAGAGGACCTTAGGCAAAATAAAGATAGTAACATTTTCTACTTCAATGAGTAAGACAATACTAATGCATTAAGTTATTTTAAAATAAAATTATCTTTATAAAAAATTATCCACTTTTCTAGAATGGATGTGTATGAAATATTCAAATCAGAACTTGGAAAGAGCAGGGTGGCTCTTTTACTGACAAAAGATCCTATTCAAGAAAATCTTGAAGACATGCTTATAATCAGCCCTATTCATGGCATCGCTTAGTCTAAAATATAACTTGAAACAATTGCAAAGTAAAGCACATGTTTAAGTGTTGTTTGAACAACCATGATTTCAAAAATCATAAGAAAATATAGAAAGATGAATCAGAAGAAAAGAAATGTGAAATGTTAATATGCAATTAAGCATGCTTAAAATTTATTTACAATAAAGAAAAAAATGGGGAAAAGCAAAACCTCATCCACCCTGTCTCAAAGGCCAATCTGAATTCTGCCATCAGGGGTTTTTTTTCATACTTTAACCAAAACAGACTGCAGACTGAAAATTTAGTGGTAACTTAGAGAAAATGATCAAAGTATGTATTTTCAAATGAATAAAATATTAAAAAAACAGGACTACCACTGAAGTCTTTCCAGTATTATCTGTGTTCTTCAACTGTCATGATCAAATATGTGGCGAATTTTAGAAATCAGAGGCATATTCAATGTTTTATTAAGACATCATTGAAACAAACCAAGGACAAGATTGTTATAGTAGAAGCACATTGAGGTATGAAGCCTTTATTTTTGTTTGTAGTCTGAAATTTAAAATCTTCATTACTATTATTATTTTTTTTATTAAATACTCGAATATTATATTAGTTATGGATTAAAAATTTGCCAGCTTGTCTCTCTATGAACACAAAATAGCTGTTTTCTTTTCCCTGTCAGAATGGGGCGTTATTGTGAGACTCAAGAAACATTGTAAAGTTTTGTTCTCTGTGTATTTTCCCGGGAAGTATCTGCAATCATCTGAGCTGAGGGGGAAAAAAGCAATTTCATGAGAGAAAAACAGCCTACAGTCAGAGGACATTTTTACAATGAATAGAAGCTTCATGGAGCAGTTGTATCTGAGTGCCAAAACCTGGTTTTCTCAGTCCATATTGGGCACTTGCAGATAGGTGACCTATTTGTCAGTAATACTAAACATTCACAAATAATAAAGAGATTGCTAGTTACTTCTAAAAACCAAGCAGCTTATACAAATTTGCCTGAGTATCTGAAGAGCCAAACTTCAGCATGTAGTCTTGAAATTTCCAGCCTATACTTTGAAAGATCACACACCCCACATTTTATCCACTAAAATGTGTTCTTTTGATCTTAATTGCAGGTTTAATACATCTAGGCCTGTGAATTATATGTGTGGCCTAAGGCAGCGGGCAATTACTCTTAGCTAAAGTTACAGCACACTGCAGCTGCTATTCCTGACTGTAGCACCAACAAAACTGCTGGTCTTTGTGGATCAGGGGTTGTTCTCAGTGTAACTCTGTGTTAACAAGGTGTGTACAGGCAAGTATATCATGTGGCTTGCATTAAGAATGTTGTAGAAGAGAAGACTGCAAATCTGTCTGTGGTCTAAAGTATAGTAAGGTAGTTACTTGTTCGGCATACTGAGTAACATGATAAGGAGTCTTGCATGCTCAAGGCAACTCTGTTTATTCAAGTGACCACTGGTGAGAATCATTGAGGATTTTGATTTTGTTCAGGCTCAGGTTCTGTAGTGCTTCCAGTACAGAAACAGAGTCCCTAGTGTGGCTTAACAATAAATACTGGAGAATAATTATCATGGGAATATGGTATATGGAAAGACTAGTGGGGACTGAAAAGCTGAAAGGGACAATAACATGCCATAAAGTTTGCAGAATGTTCTTAGGAAAGTGTGTGCAATTTTTAGAAATGCACTGCAGTTGATGAGACATATTCTGTGAATACAGTACAGTTAGGAACCTATTTACTTACCACAGTGTACAAGCTTAATGCTTTCAGTTAGGAGGAAATAGAAAATTAGCCTTCCAATATCCATCAGCAAGTGGCCTATCACATGCCTGAGTAATCTCCATGCAAAGGCACTTATGCCATGTTTTCTGCTGGCAGAAGTCTGTTTTCCCAGACCATTGAGAAATATAGACAAAAGTGCTTCACACCTGTACTCTCTTCTTTGGCTACTAGTTCTAGTCTGGGTGAAATTTATAACCATGTTTGTTATCTCAGACCTGTTTTACCCTTTGTAGTGTTACATCCTGAAGCTGAAAGCAAGGAGATAGGCTGCAGAGCATTCCTTAGGGCAGGCTATTTCAGCCTAGGTCATGCACCTTGATCACACAAATGGACATGTGCACCTTCCGGAGTCAAAAGGGAGTCAAAGAGCCAATGCACAGCAGAAGAACCATCAGTCTGTGCAGATCAGGTTACAGGGTAAAGACATTTTAGAGCACAATGCAAGATCACTTTCTTTGTGCTCCCTAGCAGAAACAGTCTTTAGAATTCACTGACATTTAATCATGTGCCTCATATCACTCCTTTTCAGAGAAGCTATTTTGGTGCCATGTGGGGGTTGTCACAGAAATGGTTGCCTAATTCTGAGCTAAATTTTGTAGTGTGTACCCAGATCTTCTACAGATAAGCATTTTACATCCAAATGCAATAATAAAGGAATTAAAAGTGATCTGTTTCATGAAAGAGCAGCAACATACTTACCTAGCTCTTGCAAAAAAAAGAAACCTAGCACAATTTCCACAAAGCCAATGGAAAAATGGTCATACATCAATACACAAGGTCCCACTGCCTGACCTATCTCTTTAGTTTCTGTAGTTACAGGTGAATGGATTTTTAGTCAAGTCCAAAAAATCAAGCCTTGTTCAATGTAAATGACAGGCATTGATATTTTCAAATCACTGCTGGCCTCGTAAAATGGCTGAGGTTCAGAACTGTTTTGAAGCTTAGCAGTCAGAATAAGTATCAGTGAACCTGCCAAGAAGCTTGCTGCTTCATGCAGTAAGGAGCACAGAGCTAAATGAGATTTTTCCTTTTTACTTACAGGAGAGCAGTAAGGAAGGCATGGGGAAAGGGGCTGCACATTTTATTTTCCCTGAAATACTTTTGTGATTTTTGTGGATTTAAATCATTCCAGTGAGTACCTTATGAGTGGTTTTATGATATAAAACTACTGTTTTATGATTATGATATAACTGTCATATTAAAGGCTTCTTGTGTTTCTCTGCCAAGATTAGTACAACTACATGTTTACAATATGTCAATAGTGGTTTTTTTTGCCCTGGATGATTCTTTCAAAGTTAGGTTAGTGTACATCTGCATCAGGCTCAGAAGTAAAAGTTTTGTTGGAATGAAAACTGAAACCTAAAAACTTAGCTTTTTACAACAGAGACAAGAGAAGACATAAAGAGAAATTAAATTTTCTACAGAGTTCCTACAAGTCCAGTATGTTTTGAAGGGTAGTTCGTGTTTGCAGCTAACTTAACAGCTTTCTGATCGGTGGCAATTTCTGCTCTGTCCATTCTAGTCCTCTAGAAATTCCTCCCTTCACCTCCAGAACCTGCTGGACTGCTCTGTCATCTTTGCTGTCATCTTTCAAACCAAACCATGCATGATGTCCAGCCCCCTTTCTGTTATTTACTTGCTCAGTTCGTCCTATAGTCTCCTGAGTCTTCTCTTTTTGAGGACGCTCGGTGCCCCTAAGGGAAGGAATAATCTCCCCTTCCTCCAAGAGGTTCCTCTTAAAAAGAGCACAACATACTCTTGGGGGAAATAAATCAGATGCCCATGAAAGTCCAAGCCAAGTCTGCCCCAGTCTTTGAGAATCCAGTGTCATAATTTAAGACTGCCTGAAGAAACACATCTAAGAGAGAGATGTACGACATCTGGTTTTACACTTCCTCAGGACTCATTAGCTTAGCATAGTTTGAAAACATGTCAAAAGATAAGAGGTTTTGAAACATATGAAATTAAAAATACATATTTAGTTGTATCAGATTATCCACTTGAATAATTATTCTGGTTATCCATCAGGCCAGCTCCATAATGCTGGCCATCTTCCAGGACCCATTTCTCTTATGTCTCTGCCAGCGGAATGGCCAAATTGTCAAAAAGCCATTGAAGTAGGAAGATGAATTAGAATCACACTGTATGGATCATGACTACCCATATCAACTTCCTGCTTAAGATGTTCGCACCTATTTGAGAGGAACAAACTCTGTTTACCTGAAAGTCACCTTACAACTGTAGTTCTCTCCAGGTCCCTATGAAGTCAGTAGAGACTGACTGCAGACATTTTCTGAGGACAAATCTGTCCATCTGAGGTCTGTCTGTTTGAATGTTTGAGTTGTGTTTTGGGTTTTTTGGGGGGGAGTGGGAGGGTATAGGGTGGGTCTTCATCTCTGCAACATTGCTTGTACTCCTAAATTGAGTGTTTCAGGTAGTGTCTGTGTTAAGGTAAGCTTGCACCATTCATCAGAATAAACAGAGGAACAGAGGACTGTGGTTTTGTAAGCTTGTGTTAAGAGAAGTTATACTGTTATACCACATACAAGGTCCTTGCATCGTTGAATCCCCGCTCTGCCATTTGTGCACACCATCATTTGCAATTTTATCCTCATTCCTCACCATGGTTTGAGACAGTTTATCCTGCCAAAAGAGATTCTAATCTTTTGACACTTGCTCAAGCTTGCACTCTTATCTGGCTCCTGGCTTGCTGTCACATCTTTGTAAGCATTGTATCCATTTGGGTCAAGTCCACTATGGACTGATAAATTTTTCTTCAGCTTTTTGTTCTTTCATTTTAGCATTAATATACTTGCAACGCTGTTTGGAAAGGAGATAAAATGCACGGTAGTAATAAGACTGCAGACATTTGAAGTCTAGACATATCTAGGCAAACCAGAATGATTTGTCACTGGATTCAAATCAAAGCCTCTTGCCTTTTTTAAATGGAGATACAGTTTTACATAGGAAGATGAAAGATGAAAGAGCTCCTAGGAAGCTTGGGGAAGTTTATTAAGGCTATTGCTTACATTGTAACTTTTAGAGCAGGGACTGAGTACTGGTCAAAAGACCGCGGAGATTGCTAAAATCTCTGACCCAAAGAGGTTAAGATCCCATGATCTGATTCAGACAAATTATCCAGCAAAATCAAGTAAGAAATGTGTGAATGAAGACTTACAGTAAAAGAAGTCTAGACAAACCATTAACACAGATTCTTGTGTCTATACACTGCAGCATGCAGATATGATCAGCTCAAAAATTCAGAAATGATGGATCAGAACCCAAAACATCATGAGGCTGACTTTAAAACAACATTTTAGAAAGTTATAATTTGTTTCCTTTCTGGTCTCCAGATTTTTAGAAAACTCTCAGTTAATACTTCAAAGGTTTCATCTGCAAACCTGAGGGGTGGAAACTTCCATTTAGTGATATCAGAGCTTTTAGGCAATCCCATTTATCAAGAAATGATGGCTAAAAGGAAAAAAAATCTAAAAGTGTTGTGAGATTGAAAAATAAAGAAGTGAATTGGCAACCTTGCATACAGTAATATGTGAATATATATATTTTAACTAACTTTACAAATATAGGATAATTCTAGGAAAGCTTTCAGGATAAAGAAGGATTGCTCTTATTCCCTTCAGTGCTTAGGGAATAGATGGTTAGTTTTCTAATATTTACCAGCCAAAACATATGCATGCATATTTTAAAGAAGTAAATAACATATTACCTAAATTTCCATTATGAACTCAACTAGATCCACCTTATGCATCTAGTACAAATTTCTGTGCACTCATCTATGTCTCCTTACTACAATAAATTGGCTTCTTGGACAACTGTCCTTTCATTACCTCGCAATGTTATTACTGTGTGTTGGTTAAAGCACTGTCTATTCATGAAACTAATATTTTTCCAGTGCTGCAAATGAGAAAGTTCATCCATAGAATCAGTAGGAGAAGCTTATCAGGGACTAATCACAAGCAGCTGCTAGAAATTTCATCACCACATTACATTGATCTTATTTGGGCAGGACAGAAGGGCAGTGTGTGTGTGTACATGTGAAGACTCATGTAATAGCACTGCTAATACCTCTTCTTTATAAGCAGAGGAATTGGGGGAGCCTGGGCAATTAGCAATTGCTGTGCTGGATTAGACTCCGTATCCAGTATCCTCTTTCTGGCAGTTCCAATGTTATATTTCAGAGGAACTCCATGATAGCTAAAATAGTCTGTGCACACACAAAAAAACTCACATGCTAATCTCACCCCTATACCCAAACAAACACGTATGTAAACCCTGAAGCACAAGGCTTAATGTCCAACACAAATTGTGTATTGCATTTCGTTGTAATTCTGTATAATCTTGATTCTTTTCTAATTAAGAGTCATGTCACCAGGGTTTGTTTATTAACTGATTTTTTTATGTCAAAAATAACACTTGAATTTAATCTGGGGACAGACATTTTACACAAGGGTACACAGTGCAAAGTTGAAGTCACACTCATACCAAGGACATCTACCAAAATAAGGGGGCAGCCATACCTCGCAGTGGAGGCTTCCAGGTACTAAACAAGAGTATTAGCTTTGAGGGATTTATATTGGTCCAAGACAAGGAAGAGATAACAAAGCCAGAGGTAATTTTAAAATTACATTCATACCATATTAATTCCATACATCCACATTCATCCCACTCTGCACTGTCCGCTGGGTACATCATCTGCAAAACTCTGCTGTCCTCTGCTACTGATTAATCCTCTGCAATTTTTGTTTGACTGCTTTATAATGAAATTCATAAGGTAGAGGAACAGATACAAATTCTATTATTAGAAGCCTGCCAGTATCTTTATCTTTTGCAATAAATATGGTACAGAAATTCTCACTGAAATCCCAATTTTGTCCTACTCAGTGGGAAAACTCAAAGACCTTAATACCATTTAGATGAGAAATTACCCAGTTAAGAGTTGTTGTGCCCAGTGATGCCAAGGCAGCTTAAAACAGTCATGACCTCATAGATGAAAAGTAGTAATGACCAAGCTGAAGTTCACAGTGTCCTGCACAAAAGAATTATTGGGACAGAGGAACAACTAATCATATTTTTGGTTTGGATCTACTCCCACAAAGTGGAAAAAGGAATGTCTGGTAATTGCTAACAAGTATTGCAGACAGAAGAAAGCTCTGAGGTTCATCCACAATATACGTAAATATAGTCAATAAAGACAGTATAGTCCAAAGTCACAAACCCATGATTTGTCTGTTTATGTGGCATTTTAGAGAAATTTAGAAAACAATGTGGGAAAATAACTATGTCATTTTTAGAGAATTAAACAAATTATACTATAGTGCTGCTCTCTATAGCATGGTTGCCTAGTTACAAAGCAGAGTCCTTGGAATGACAGGGAAAATATTATTCACACAAATTCAGAGCCCTTCAAAATATCAAAAATGTTTTGTCTCTCTATTGGGGCAATGCAAGCATATAGCCTTATCTCTTACAATTTTCCAGAACCAGACACAAACATTTTACACATTTCAACACCTATCTGAGATGCAATATCTGTTTCTAGTTCAAATCATAAGTGATCACGATGAAGGGTTTGGAATCTATCACTCAGAAATTTTAGACTGCTGAAGTGGACAGAAACTCAGCAGTTTGAAGAAGCAATGAGAAAGGTTTTCCAAATTTGTTTTATTAATTATAAAGGCACTAAGGATTTTGAGTATAAATTAACACAATGGAAAGGGTAAAGTAGGCCATAAGTTTTTTAAAAAGGGAAAACCAGCTATTATTCTTTAATTGATTTGGGGACTTCAGTAATTTAGTCTGCAGCTTTTATGATTTTGTATGCATTAATTGCACGTTTGGTGTTTACAAGGTTCACCAGCAGGAACGTATACCTTCTGATTTACAATTTAAGTTCAAAACACACTTGACTAAGAAGACCAGAATAACACACTGCAATAAGAACAGTAAAAGCTTTCAGGAAAATGAGATTTCACTCCTTTTATCACCCTGACTACTTTGAATTGTTCTGCAACTTGCAAGAATAAATATAAGACTTTTGAGGTGAAGGATCCAAGTCAGTCTGCCTCCTGAAATACCCAGCCTGAATTTCAAACATCACAGGTAATCTTCTGGAGCTTATTTGTTCCAAGAGCAGTGGACTGGTAATTGCATAACAATTTAAGGATAGAAATAGCCTTTATTAAAGCTATATGCTGCTACAACAAGAGAGAAAGAAATCTGTATTCTATATTAGTGGATTAAGAGTTCTCCATTCACTCCTACAGTTGTAATTTATATTTTGATGCTAGCATAATTTACATGAAAGATGTTTTCTTTTGACATTGTAGTATGATCTCTGTAGACTCTGACTGTTATTTTCCATGGCTGATATTTTTCACACCATCTTATTGTGAATAAAATACACATTTACTGAACAATGCACATTTTCAGGAGTTGTCATTGATAGTCAACTGCCTTAGTAAAAACACCAAAATTTTCAAAACCCCATTAAAACTAGCTTTATGTATACTTTCATTATTTTTTTCAAATTATAGGATAGTTTGTTAGAAAAGCAGTTGAAGACATTGGGATTATTTTTATTTTTCTCTCTGTAACTATAAGAACATGATTAGACAGATGTTTCATTGCAGATTTGCTTTAGACCAATGTGATTATAAACACTAAAAATATAACAGCCTTTAGAAAGAAGTTTAGTATTGTAACATTGTGATAATTTTTTACTATATTATAGTATAGCAAAGATCTTTCTATAAATAACTTAAAATAATATAAAAAGTGAAATTTTAAATTCACCAGATAAAAACAGACATCATAGGAGAGTAATATTGTGAGTAGTATTGCAAGAAAATACTTTATGAATACTATCAGCCCCTTATCCCTCTTCATATTTACAGTCAAATAATTCAAACAAATGCCACCTAAAGGAGAACTGTAATAAAACTGCTGTGACAGGGATAAGAACACAACCACTACACAATTGTTTTATGTTCTTCTAAGATTGTGTTGTTGAGCTAGGCTTTGGATTCATTTTAGTGTAAAGACGGCATAGCAGCTACTCCAATTTGTAGCAATTCCAATTAGTTCCTTCAGAGTTTTATCATTTGGTAAATTCTGGAATTAGTCTGTATCACATGTTAATTTCTGTCAGTCAGTCAGTCATGTCTATAGATTTAATAATCTAATAGTGGTGTGCAATAAATCACAATGTATGGAAGGTGTGAGGCTTTATGTGAATTTGTTGCTGAAAAAAATCATAAGAGTATTGAGGACATCAATTTATTAGTTTCACTATGTCTACCTATCTATGGCTATGAGAGGAATTTTTCTACTAGTTCTGGCCACAATAATTCAGAAAGTACAGAATAGAGATCAGGGAACTGTGATTCGCAGCATGGTGAATGTTTCTGCTGATAACAATTTTGAAGTCTGGAAACTCTTAAGCCTGTTTTGGAGAATATGTTTCTGTGGTTCCCTAACTTTTCCTGATTCTACTTGACCTTAAAAAATATACTGTGAATATAGATAACAAAGCTAGTTTACTCATTTGACATACATAAATATGGATAAGACTGATCCTTCTTGGTAATCCTCAAGAGTCTGCTGAGGCCTTGAGTGTCCCAGAACTGTTTCTAGAAGCTTTTTAATGTTCCTTTATCAAAGTTTTGACCCTTTATTAGTGTTATTTTGATTATATGTTTTGAATCATCTGGCTAATATTATCACTCCTGGTTTTTTTCCCAGCAACAACAAAAACCCATTAGCACACAACTTTATATCTTTGTGGTCCATTGATCCCTGCCACTTATTATAATACCACCAAACTATATCACCTTCATACATCATTGTGTGTGTGTATACACATATATTCGTATGAAACAAAAGTGGTTCTCCTTTCACCAAACACATAAAAATCCTCTTTTCAAAATTTTATAGTCCAAGAAGGTCTTCTACACCATCTTTAAAACTGAAGCCTGTAAATTTTCCTTGCAGATCAAGGAAGTCCTAAAGCATATGTATTTTTTATTGAATATATTTGCTATTTTTCACTGTTTCTAGTCAGAAACTTTGCAAAATGAAGATATGTTTTTATATTTTGAGTACCAGATTCTCTTCATAGTTTTATGGCCCTAGGCATCAATGCAGTAGGTGACATTAAGTTCTATATTAAAAAAAAAAATTTGGAAAAAAATGAGCGCTTTGAGAATTCAGACTTAGTAACGCAAATTTTTAAAACTCTTTTAGATGCTAATTATCAGTATTCCATCACCTCTGCACTCCCACCACTTTTGATTTGTGTTTGTGCACAGCCAACTTATTCACCACCTGGCTTATGGGCTCCTTCCAGTTGAATTTCAGGCCAGAATCTGGAATAGGCACACCATTGGCTGTAGTGATGGATGACCTACTCTTGCCTATTTAAAGGTTCCTATGTCTTTCATCAGCGTTCAATATATTCACTGTGCTGAGTAGCTATTTTACCTTGAGGAAGTTAATGGTTAAGCACTGAGCTGGAAAATATCCACTGTACAAAATGCAATCAGAGGACTGATGGCCTGCTTTGTCTTACTAGCCAAAGATATGAAGATCCTCCAGTTCTACATCAATCACTCTTCCTTTCAGTATCCATATAAAGGCGCCAGGGAAAATTATGAAACATCATTTAAAATACTAACATCATGAATCATTTTTTGTCCCAATGGGTGGTAAGTCTCTTATTCTGCTAAAGTTACTCTCTGTCAGGTATGTCCCAAGTTAGAATTAAACATGCTCAGATCCATAGGTAATGCCATATGAAGTGTGCAGACTGCACTGGGTTTTTTGCTTTCTTTAGCTAAAATTTCTTCCTCTGCCCCCTACCAGATTTTCTTTCAGAAACTCAGGCTGTTTATATTTGATGAGTTTTCTCTTAAATGTCATTGAAATCCCTTCTTCTCCCCCTGTATATTTTCTTTGTATTTCTGATTTGAGTCAGGAGCTCCTTGTTTATCCATGCAGGCCTCCTACTGCTTATGCTTGATTTCCTGCTCGTTAGTGTGGACCACCCTTGAGGATGGAGAAGGTGACCCTTGATAATGACTGAGCTCTTCTTGACCCCTCTTCTCTCCAGGGACCTATTGCATGGCATTCTTCCAAGCAGATCTCTGAAACAGGCCAACGCCTGTTCTGCTATAGTTCAGGTTTGTAATCTTGCTTTTTGCCTTTTTCTCTCCTTTCCAGCTTCTGAACTCTGGTCACCATAATCACTGCAGCCAAGGTTGCTCCCAGCCTCACATCCCTAAATGATCCTTCCTTTTTTGTGAGTATGTCATGAGCAAAGCTTCTCCCATCATTTTCTATTCAATCAACTGTTGGCAATGCACACTAGAAGATGTCACCATGATTCTAGTTCCCCATGAGGATCAGGGCCAGTGAATATGAGGCTTTTTCTACTTGTCTGAAGAAGACCTCATCCATTTCTTCCTGACTAGGTAATTTGTAGCAGACAGTCTCAACATCACCCATGTTTGTTTGCCCCCGAATCCTGACCCGCAGACTCTCAGCTGTTTCAGCGCTCATCCCACAGTAGAGCTCCAGGTGTCTGTGCTGCTCTCTCACATACAGCATAATTCACCCTTCTTACCACCCTTTCCAAAGAGCCTGTATCCATCCATCAGAACACTCCAGTTGTGTGAACAATACCATCATGTTTCTGTGATCCTGATGAGGCCATAGCCCTAATTCCTCCTGGGTTTTTCCCCCTGCTGTGGGCATCAGTGTACAGGCACTCTAGGAAGGCACTGAGCTATGCTTTTTTCCCAGAATGGATAGGAGAACTTCCCCCATAGCACTGTGGGGAACATAATGAGGATGGGAAAAGAGGAATATTAAGGACATGTCATATCACAGCTCTTCTTTGCTGGCAGGGAACTCCCCTTGCAGCACTAAGTAAATAATTTTGTGACCTGGGACTTTTCCTGTGTGCTTCACAAATTCTGCATACAAACAGATAAAAATTCTCATTTATTTCTGAATAGCAGAAAGCCTGAATTGCTACTTAGGGATAACAAACATGGTTAAAGTGGGCTGAGACTTCATATCTTTAGATTAGTTCATCATAAATCAGGTTTCCTGGGGATAAAGCACTAACTTAAAAAAGAGCTTACCACAAGTTAAAATGGCAGAAGCCATTTTGGAAAGACAACTGGAGGCATTTTTGTCCTGTTGAGTCCTGGCTGATTCCCCTCATATATTAGATTAATTCCAGAATAGTTCTTCTCTTGTCATACTTTATATACAGATCACTGTGATGAACCACAGTTTATTTCAGTAAAGGACAAAGAGTTCCCTCAGTATTTCCATACTGTGCTACAATTCAATTCTCAAATACAAGAGTTAAACTTCTGAAAACTCTATGTCCTAAAACTACTATAATTCCTTGCTTGCTGACCTGAAATTAAAGATATTCCTTTATTCAAACAGTCCAAAAATTCCACCCACTAATATTGCCATGAAGATATTTTCCTTCCCTTAGCTCTAATCTTGCATATATGTGTCAAAAGGCAGTGGGGATGGAGATCAGGAAATGCTTTGACAACGTCATAGGCAGGCACTGAATAAGTGGGATCCTGCTGTTTTGGGAGGCATTTAGGTTTGCAGCACCTGCTCGAGGTCTACAGCGAGGGGCAGAAGGAGGATGCAGTAAATGCATATAACAAATAATCACTCAACTCACGTCACATACTTCTCAGCTGTGCAAGTTTATATTATTCTGCAAAGGTAGACATAAGCTTATGTTTAGAATACGTTATGGAATACATTAGGAGTTTTAATCCTCAAATCTACTGATAGTTTCTTGTTCAACATAGCTATATAGATTCAGCAGGATGCTATTTGTAGGTGAATTGATATTTATCATTAGTTTTGATATGTCATGTGTGTCATGTGAAACATTGCTGTAGAATGCTTGTGGTTTCAAACTGTGAGAAAACTGACATTTTTAAATTTATTCAAGAAAGGATAAAATTTGTATACAGAAGTAGATTTAAGAGTGAGATCAAATAACTCTTCCTTTTCTTCTTTTCTCCCTCCTCAGCAAGACATGAAACTTGAGCAGCACTTAGCAACCATATTACCATAATAAATACATCTTTCCTAAGTATATAGACAAGGTATCATCGGGTGATGTACAATCAAAGCTGCCACTAGCTCATTGTTCCAGGGTCTGAACAATTATCTTTACAAAAGGACACAGAAATGAAAAAAAAGTCTGTAATCACTGGGAACTCATTCCTCTGTGATTACTTTAATTTCCATTTTAAGCCATGATAAATGATGCAGCACTACTCATTTCACTAAAGATGATTTGAGATTATACGAAAACAGCTGTTTTGTGGTTTTTTGTTACTGGAGGTTCTTAAAGGTATTCAGACACACTGGGCAAATCTCATCTCCTACAACTTGAGCCTGCCAAATCTTACATGTCAAGTTTAAGCCAGTTCATCAAAGTTCTGCATTTATTAATGATGAGGTAGGCAGCTTTGAGCACCCATTTTAGCAGGGGATAAATTACCCTCAGGATGTTCCTATCCATGTTGACTGTAGAGAATGTAAATGATCAGTTTGCAGAGACAAATTACTAGAAACTTAGATTATAGAGGCATAAAGTTAAGAGAGGTGAATTTTATTTGTAAATACCATCGATGTTAAAATCTTATTCTTTTTTAAGGAGAGAATATGAAGCATTTGTCTCATTTTATTACAGTGTAGCTTGAAGGGAAGAAGTCAAAACTGCCTGGGATAGTGGAAAAACAGGAAGATCAATGCCTTGTGCAGAGAATAAACATTCAGGGAAAAACCAGGGAAAAAAGCATCCTCATAGAAGGTATCAATTAGCTGGTTAATCAGAAAAGACAGCAGATGTAGGCCTTCACGGAAAAATGTAGTAATATGTTCCTTGAAAGAAGGTGAACATACCTTTGAGTAATGGTTGGCTGGAGAAACAGTGGATGGACTGAGAGTAAACTCTAAATATGTTTGTTTTAAGGAGACTAGCAAATAGTCATGCAGTATTCAGATTTTAATTTTTTTTTCTCTGAATGTATTTGTTTAAACTGGGGGGAGGGGAACCCAAATCCCTAATAAACCCAGATGAGTACTGTTCCTTAAACAGTAATAAGATACACACAAATCTTTTAGCCTCCTTAGAAATGGTTAAACACATAGTTAAAAAAGGGAATTATTATGTTGGCACTGCAGTAGGTTTAGGATTAAAGTAATCTGTTTTATTTCTGGAAACAATGTGGCCCCTCTTCTTATTGTGGTCATGTTAGAAAGGGAAGTGAGCTGTTATGCAAACAGGCTACAGGGAGCTGCGGCCATCCCGGGGCAGGGCTTGGTGCATCCTCCTGTCCAGCTCTGCTGGATGGAGATAAAGCGAGGGCAGGCTTGAAAGGGGAGCATTATGCAGTTAATCTCATGCTGGCTTTAAAACTAACATCTCTGACATAAAGGGTCACAACAGAGGAATGATACAGAGAAGAGGCTGAGGAGTATGAAATGAGTGAGGTATCACCATTCAATGGGCAATTTGAACTGACACATGCAATTGTTTGGGGTGGACAGTATCTGGCTCTCTGAGTACTGTATAGGAGGGGTATGTTTTCAGCAAGGAGCAGAGTACAGCTCCTAATATGAGTAATGGAATATGTCTCCCCATTCTTTGCTCATCTTCCTGGTAGCTCATAGCTTTGCTTCACTGTAAGTTCTGTTTTTACTGCTGTTATTCTCGGTATTTCATCGCTAGTGGGATAATTGGAGTTTTCTTCATGGCATCAGTATCATCAATGACAGATGAATCTCAAGCGTCTGGAATTTCATTTTAGTTTGGACAGACATCCTAATATTTAGATGATCCTTTGAATCATACATGAAATGGAAATCTCTGAACCTGAGCTGAAAATGTGACAAGTACAGTATTTTTCATGAATTTTCAGACACTTTTGCTTTGAGTTACACCTGGAAACGCAGAGAAAGCCATGCCCCTCTAGTATTATGGCATTCTGAGTGGGGGAAAAAGGAAAGGCTTGAGCTTGTCTAGGTTGCAGAAGAATAAAGGCCATCTTACTATATGTAGGATTTTAAAATTAGCAAGGGTATAGTGTATTTTTCTAACTTAAAAAGTTGAATGTTTATATCATAAGAGGAAAAAAGGAGTATATGTTGTCTAAAAGTAGCTTGGTGACTGAAAATCAGCTTGTCTAATTATGGACTTCTAAAAGTTGGATATCTAAGTCTACTCTCCCTTTATAATTAATAGAATCATCTTCAGAAGACATTTGCTGACCTGTCTTAGATGCCTATCTTAGGATGAGATTAATAGCTCTCTGGAGATCTCTGTTTCTGTCTATTGAAAGGAACTGAGGGTAACAACATTTTCAAAACACTAAAGCTGTGAAATAGAATTTAAAAAAATTTTTCATGAGACCCTGTGGAAGAGAAGTAGAGTGATTCCTGGCATTTGCAGGGATCAAGGGCAGGAGCTGCGAAAAGCAGTCCTCTACTTTACTTAGGTTTCATATTTTTTTATGGATTTGTTATTGGTATGACTGAAAAGAATCCAGGTAGCAATTTGTTCCCTATCAGTTTCAAAATAACTCAGAAAAAAGTCATTTGTGTTCCAATCCAAACTCTTTCTCCCTTTTTTATTTTATCACATTATTCCTGGACTTTCTAGCAACAATCTGTGAATTCAGTGATGATACAGAGATGAAGAAGTGCAGATAGATCATGGTGATAGATTTTATTTTTTTTACCTTTGACCATTTGAAAGCCATTTTGCTGACTACTTCATCCATATTTTTTACAACTTCTAAATCATAGAATTGTTGCCGGTATATTTTGGTTCTGAAAAAAATCTCCGGAGCAGTTAATTAGGGGTGAGATAAGAAAGGGTTTATTTGCCAAGGCAATAGGTGATATAGACGCGCGCGCCGGCCGTGCCCGAGAGGTTACATTTTATAGCATTATCCATCCAATCCCAGATGTGTCCACCCTTTGGCCCTTCCTCTGGACCGCCCCGGGTCCTCCCCCTGAGAATTGGGTCTGGGGTCTTTTTGGGACCACCTACTTCATCATCTTCAGCTTCATCAGAGTACAAAGGGTATATTGTCACCTAGTTTTTCACCGTACTCTGTGGTTTAGGCCCTGATACGCTGTTCTCCAAACAGTCTAGGCCTTTACCTTGACAAAAGACTAAACACTGCTACTGGATTCAGGGGTAGGTTGATATAGAAGGCATAGAATGGGGTAAAAGGGTTAGGGAATGTATAAACAAGGGAAAGGAACAAGGGACAGAGGGGTTTCTGCTTTTAAAACCTACCTATAAAATTTACAAGTCTTATAACTATTAGAAAAAAAAAAAAAATAAAAAACCATTAGGGGCTTAAGGCATCAAATCATAGAATATCATGAGTTGGAAATGACTCACAAGGATCATTGAAGTCCAGCTCCTAACCCTGCACAGGACAACTCCAAGAATCACACCATGTGCCTTAAATAGCTCTATGGTTTTGAAGAGCTGCTCCTTTAAATACTTTTTTCACAACAGTGCAGCCAGTCCATAAAGCTTTCCTCTCTTCTCTCTGACATATACTGACCTGAAGCTCTGATTGGGCACTATACATATATTCAGAAACCAATGACAGCTTTATTGTGTTATCCAACGTCCACTAGGAGCACAAAATTGGAGCTATATTGCACTGGGAACTGCAAAACTCCAATTTTTCAATTGGATACACAGTGTTGGTTGTGATGCAGTTGATGAGACCGTAACTGTCTTGCTTCGGGTAGTTTAGAGACCTCAGAGCATTTACCATTCACACCTTTCACTTTGCATGCTGTTAACTACAGAGCTGGACATAGACTATTCAGTTATCCACTTTGGCAGTCAGGAGATAAAAAGTACTTAATTTCTATGACCGTGGATGCTGAGGAGGCATTCAATGCAGACTGTGTATGCTGTTCAACCATCCCAGCTTGTGTCAGAAATCGTGTGGCTGTGGCCGGCAGGACCAGGCCAGTGATCATCCACCTGTGCTCAGCACTGGTGAGGCTGCACCTCGAATCCTGTGTTCAGTTTTGGTCCTCTCACTACAAGAAAGATGTTGAGGTGCTGGAGTGAGTCCAGAGAAGGGTAATGGAGCTGGTGAAGGGTCTAGAGCACAAGTCCTATAAGGAGTGGCTGAAGCAGCTGGGTTTGTTTAGCCTGAAGAAGAGAAGGCTCACGGGGAACCTTCTCACTCTCAACAACTACCTGAAAGGAGGTTGCAGCCAGGTGGGGTCCAGGCAACCAGCGATAGGATGAGAGGAAATAGCTTCAAGTTGAAATAGGGGATGTTCAGATTGGATGTTAGGGAAATTTTCTTCACTGAAATGGTGGTCAGGCATTGATACAGGCTGCCCAGGGAAGCACTTGAGTCACCATCCCTGGAGTTATTTAAAAGGCATGTAGATGTGATACTTAGGGACATGGATGTGTTGGAGTTGGCAGTGCTGGGTTAATGGTTGGACTCGTTGTCACTATAGGTCTTTTCCAACCTAGGTAATTCTACGATTCTATTTGATTTTCAGTCCAGTCTGCAGGGAGTAGAAACTCAAAGGATAGTTAACTCCACATATTCTAAAAGATCTTTGGAACAAACTCAAGGTCTTAACTGTAAGAAGTAATCAGTCCTGAAGTGGCTGAATGGACTAATAAACAGGTTTTACATGTAAAAGTTTAGAATATTCCGCACAACTCCCATGCAACAATGCTTCTCAAGTAAAGAGTTTACCTATTTTCCTCATATTAACTTTAGCCACATGGTCTCATTACTGGGATTCTTGGGCAAGCCTGAAAGCTGAAGAGCACATTGTTACACTGGGCACACAGAGGATGAAAGCCACGCAAGAGGCAGAGCTTGTACTCACCAGCCTGTCCACTAAACCAGACCACCACACCCACTGGAGGCTACAGAGGGAACATCAACTGTCAGATGAGGCAGTAAACCTGAGTGGCATCTGTCCAGGATAAAAGAGTTACTGTACTGTGTCTTCCAAGGGCTTGAAGGGATTTTTAATGACCACATGTAGCCAGGACTTCAGTTTTATGTTGTATCCAAAAACTGACATTATATTCCTAGCTTTGTTCTGGGTCTTAGCAAGCCAGTATGGTCTTGGCTGGGAAGCAAAGAGTGGCACATCTTTAATCACTGCTGAACTCTGTGGCACCTGGGAGCTGCTGGAAGTTTGCCATTTCCCTGCCAATAAGGCCTGGCTCAGCTACTTTTGTGAGCTCTGAGAAGATTCAAGCTGCGCGATGTTACTGCAAATGTCGATAATGTGGATAATGTAACACCCTTATCAAAAGCACAAGGAAAATTTATCTTTTTTTTTTTAATTGGTCTTTATTGAGCAAGCTGCTCAGCTGATGGGACTGACAAAAATGTGCAAAGAATACATACCACAGAATGCATGGATGTCTGATCGTTTGCATGGATGTCTGATCATATGAATTTCATTTTGAAGAGCAGACAGAATGTTTGGACAAATCATTCTTTATTGCTTCAACTATGTGAAAGCGTCCCTCTGCTATCTTCCTGTATTTTTTCTAAGGTCAGTTACTCTTCTGTTGCAATTCATTTAATATACTTTTTCTTTTTTTTTTTTTTAATAAAGAAAGCCACTTACATCAATCTGTAAGTGTATCCATCAAATACAAATACTTAATGTTTGAAGAGGGAAGTTCATCCTTTGCACTTTCTGCTAGCATAAGATATATTAGTGGTGAGAAATTAAAATCACTTCTCTTCTAAATTACTGTTCTAATCGTTATTTGAATTAACTGCCGTGATTGGCTTATGATCAGAAACCTAAGCCACAAGCAATAGTTTGAGAAAATAAGCTGAAGGCTCCCTCCAGTATTTTTGTGTAGGTTAATGGGAACTGAAGTTCTGGATGACATGCTTCTGGTTTTACATAACATTTACCTTCTTCTCTAAATAACTATTTCAGTTATGTCTGGATCAATGGGCTAGGACTGTAAAAATGTTTTAGATGACCCCTCAATAGACATAACATAGCAGGAGTAATACATTTTTATACTTCAAAATCAAATATTATGAGTGTTTAGGGAAAGAGGTTTTATTGCACATTAAATGAAGGACTTGGAACCAGCAATTGTGGAGTCTTCTTCCATTTTGGCCACTGACTTAAATAAGAAAGCTGGTGTTTCTTGTGTATGTGCTTACAGTGGCAATCTACATTTATAAAACTCCGTAAAGACATAAGCCTTCATAATTCAAGCTACGACCAATCCTGATCGGCTGGGGGAAGGTGTCCGAACAGTAAGTACTGCCTGCATCAATGGAATCTGCAGCTGGGCTTAGAAAGGCTTTGGTGGAAGGCATCTCTCAGCCGTGCTTCAACTGCCCAGAAAAAAAATCTTCACAACCTGCAGTGAATGAATGAGTTTCTGTATGTCCTCTTCTCCTCCTCCCTGTGGAAATTGGTGCTGGACTTTGCAATTCTCAAGATTTTTGGATTAAGTCTGTTTGGGTTAGCTCAGTTGGTCAGAGCATGGTGCTAATAACGCCAGTGTTGTGAGTTTGTTCCTTGTATGGGCCATTCGCTTGAGAGTTGGACTCGATGATCCTTGTGGGTCACTTCCAACTCAGAATATTCTGTGAAATATTTCTGTGGGTGTTTCTTGAGAAAGCATTGGTTTACTTTTCTTTCCTAAGTGAATAAATTCAAATCCATTTAAAGTGCAAGGATATGGAGACATAGGAAAAAAAAAAAAGAAAAATCCTATCTTAGCTATGCGGGATGACTTATCTCACTTTACAGGCAAGAAATCTAATAGAATGACTTGCCTGAGGATCAACAGTGACTTTGTGGCAATATCCTATCTCTTGAATGCCCGAGTTGCAAAATTATCTTTCACCAGTGCGGGCTGTCATTTGACATAAAGTGCTATCTTAGTTTTAAAGATGCATAAGTGATTCATGCTAATATGAAAGGGAATTAATTTCAACAGAGAAAAACACTGTCCTTCCAAATGGTTGAAAGCATGTTTGCAATATATAAACTGTCTTTGGGAAAGACTGTTTTCCTGTCATTAACTTCTTTGTGAAAATAAAATCACCCCCTGCTCAGGCAATGTTTTTGGTATCTTATCTCTATTACAGCAAGTCAATAAAAATATATTCTAGTAATTGTTTCCACTTGCAAACTAAAATTCTGTTGAGTTTTATCCAATACAGGAGGGGTCAAATCTTTGGAGAGGATGAGCAGCTGGGACTCCTATGGCTCCACTGATTAGCACCATCTTACTTTGGAGGCCTGAATTTTACACAGTAAATGAGCTAATCACCTACTAGGGTTTAGAACTATCACCAGTTAATAACAGCACTGCAGCCATAGCTGCAAAATATTACACTGTAAAACAAAATAAATGGAAATAATCTCTCATGAGTACCAATAATTTAGATTTACAGGGTAATCCATGGGTATTCCAACTCCTAACAGATAGCCAAAATACTGTTTGGAGACTTCTATTTCAAATCTGGTACATTTTATTGTCATTTTGGAGGCTAGAAAATTGAGGAATAAATTAAAAAGCTAAAATGGGGAAAACAAACATTTACAGATTGCATTTAAGCGTATGGAAGCGCGAAGCAAAGCTCCCTCGTTTGAAAGGACTTCATTAATGTTTAATTAGCTGAGTTGCAAACCGGAGCTCTCTCCCCAGTGTCCCCTTACCCAGGCACAGCACGGATGGCTCTCCCGCGCAAGAGGAAGGCAGCTTTGGGGGGGTTATTTAGCAGCACCTCAGGGGTGGCATTTCTCTCCAACTGGTCTCAAAACACTTCACAACATCATCATAATTGTCACTCCTGAAGACAGGGGATGGATAGGGCTACCAAGCAAATCAAAGCAGGGATCTGTATGGTGAACAAGATACAGGGCTTTGTTCCACTAATTTTTAGAGGTGAGAGGAGGCTGGGTGTTTTGAACATCAGTTCATTTTGGTCACTGGCTGCTTGGTGCCAGAAATGAGAGCCCACTGTCATGGACACAATGCTCACACAGTACCATACCAATATCATATTTTTTTAGATATAGAAAATTACTGTTGTATCTCAGGTGTTCAGGTTTTTCAGAGATAGGTAATTTTTCACTGATTCTCTGCAGCATAGTAATTTCAACAAACACTTCACAAACACTAATTTGAAAAGCATCAAGAAGTAAGTTTCATATCATTTTAGAAATATTGTCCAAACTTAGCTGAATGCTATACTACATAAAGTCTATTGCTTCAAGATACAGTTCATAAACATTTATAATCTTTTCTGTGATGCTTGAGTCAAACACAGAGATTCCACACTGGGCAGGACAGAGTATCTCTGAGTTTCATCAAAAGAAGACCAGAATATATTAACAAACATTAACCTTCCAGCATCTTTCCAGCTAAAAGCACCATGTTAATGGAAATACCAGAGGCTGCTGGCCATTGAAATCAGTGGACTTATGCTACTTTCCATTTGCAAAGTGTCCGGCTCAGTGCGCTTGGACTGGCCTCTTTTTTCTCGTGGATTATGGTGTATGTTATGCTTTACATGAAATAGGCTTAACTAGAAGACAAAACAAAATATGACAATGGAAGTCAGTTTGGTTATTGAGTCGAACTTGCCCCATGTCTGCTGTGCTTGGCTGCACAACCAATGTGTTTCCAAGCCTCGGTCATGGGGAGCAAAGCCATCACTCCAAGGCTCCAGCAGGTCAGAGCAGTAGCACCCATGCTGGACTCGAGCTCTGGGCTTCATCACTGAAAGCTGCCAAGGTAAACATGGCCTTCAGCACCTTACTGACAAACTATGATTTTTAAGGTAATTATTAGATGATAACACACTGTAAACTGGAGGTTCTCTTTCGTGTTCATATGTGCCTAAATAAATCAGAATGTTTCTCCCTAAGCAGAAGTGTATAAATATTTACTCTAATAAATGTAACTATTCAAAAAATGGCTTAGAAAGCAAAGTTCTTTTTATGAACATTATGAATATGATACATTCTAGTAAATTGATTTCTGTTCATGCCAACATTTGAATTTACAGTGACTTACAAAATAAACCCCAAGTAATATGAAAACTAAAATTTTGTTAATAACCTCTTCCCAAAGAAAGGCTACAGTCTCAATCAAGCAGTGTATTTTTGTCAGAGAAAGTAAATTTTGGACACCTTTAAAACCCCTAGGTTAAAATACTCATATTGCAGCAGACCTTAAGCAAACAACCATGAACAAATTCTGAACCAAACTCTGAAAATAAGATGCAGTGAACAGTACAAAGTTATAGCAGCTTCAGCAAAGCTAGGAGAGGGAAAGGAAAACATTAGAAGACAGTGTAAATATGATGGAGCTTTCAGAACAAAATCTTGCTTTCCCTTTGGTTACAATAACTGTCAGGAACAGTCTGGGGAAAAAAAAAATCTCTTCATTCTAGTATGGCACATTGTATTAATATCAAAGCACACAGTTTTAGATCCAACAGGAAAGGTTAAAAAAATAAATGATTAAAGAGAATCGTCAAAGGAAGGAAGCCACAAAGGTCAGATATTTCCAGTTACTGACTGATTGGCTGGGTCAATGACAGTGATCATTAACTGCCAAGAAGTGCCCTTCCTGTCAGCCTCTGTTACATAAACAATGAAGTACACAGCAATGTAGATCAGAAGCTATTAGATTGTCACATGTGGAAGCCAGTCTTTCCAAAATGCCATGGCATTTACCATGCTAAATGTGATATTGGTGTTCTTGTTCTTGCTGTCTCTCTAGTTCACTCTCTTTTTCCCCCCATGCAGTCTCATATATCTACTGACCACACAAAAAACCTAAGAACATGCCACCAAATGGCTGGTTGGTGGCTGTCACTGTACCAGATGAGAAAAAAACCTGATATTAATAAGGTGATTAATCTTGTGTTAATAGATAACTGAGGAGATGTGAAGATTTTAAAAGGAAGGACAAAAAGTTATAATTGGATATGGTAACTTTTGTGCTCAACAGAAGAACTGCTGGGAAGAGGAAAAACAAGTAATTATGAAAACAAAAAAGGATTAATGAGATTTTTTTTTTCCTGCTGGGTACAAGCACCTGGATGGCAGAGAGCCTAGAATTGGATTACCTTTGAATTTTCTAAATTGTTTTCATGAGAGGAACTTTTTTGACCCATACAAATCAGACAGAAAGCTTCTTAGAGATGAGGAATATTAATTTATAAGAAACATTTCCTCCTATTTAGGCACTCAGGGGTATACTGACTGCTCAGAACTGCTTATTTTTTTTTAAATTCTCTTCCTGACTAGGTCAATGAGTTGCAAAGCCAAAATTTTTGAGAAGAATGCATTCCTGCTTTACTTTTAAGGTAGCCTTTCAAAGCAAGCTTAACTGTCTAGAAATAAGTAAATAGCAACTTTCAAAATAAAAAGAAATGCATGACACATTTTTTTCTACTGCTGATGATGTTTTTACACAGAAAAGGATATGATACAATTTTCCTAGTACCATATGTATTTTTTCAATTCAGTATTACATTTGACTGTTGAAATTTGTTTTCTATGTGTGTAAAATATTTGGTTATACAACCCAGTTAAACTGGTACGTAGTCACAACAAACCAGAGCAATTTTTTTCCTCTTGTAGGATGCTGAAGGATTGACAGCTGGAGAGATATTTTCCTGTGTCAGTATGTGCAGGGATGTCAAGCACTCTCTCTGGAGAGGGCTGATGATACCTGTTCATATCCCACAAGCAAACCTCCCCTGCTACCAGGTGCAGCTGGACAAGGTCGGAACCATGTGAGCACTCATATGTCTTTTCCACTTATGCAAAGTTCATTAGCATCAATTGACCTGTGCTATTCCAGCTTCAATATATCAATGTTAACAAAACATTAATGCTGTACTTTTGCTGTAAAAGAAAACCAAGTCTCATTTGAAATACAAACATGTAATGAAATGCAGCCCATTGCCCCCACTTCAGATCCTAGGGACTGATGGCAAGATCTTAGTCAGACCCCAGGCAAGCTGTGCAAATCTGGCATCTTTGCTAAGATGTACATGTGGAACCACAAGTATTTAGAAGCGGCTGTACCTCCTGCAAAAGGCTGTTGCTGTAGCACCATAAAAGAACTGTGGAAGCTTTTCATCTGGCGATTCCTACCCTGGGAAGTTGAGCTTGTGAGGCACATCTGCTGTACAGGTCCTCTCCAGCAGTGCTGAAAGATGTGACCAAGAGTGGGGTAAGAACAGGCAAACCCACCCAGGCTGGGATGCCTTTGCTTGGGCAGCCACATCTTCAGCAGCAGCCCCGCACCGGGAGTGCAAAGCCTCCTTAACCCTGTTCTCCCCAGACTGAGGATGGTGGTACTTCAGCTGGTACTGAAATGAGGTGTTTGCTCTAGACCAGCTCCAGAAAGGCTCTAGACCAGCACCAGGGCCTTTGACTTCCCCTTGGGAGGAAAGACTAGATGGTAAGGCCTTAAGTTCACTACCTGATGCTGCTGTGGGCTGTCAACTCACAGAGTAGAGAATTTGTCAGTAAAGCCACAGTGGGAGCAAGCAAAAGTGTTTGGAAGGAAAATATTGCTGAATAGCCTGTGCTACCCTAGCTGGGCTGCAAATGAGGCTTGAAACCATGCAGGAATAACTCGCCCTCACATTGCACAGCTCTAACCCTGAAGCCCTGAGGTAAACAAGATGATATTTAAATGAAGGAGAAATATATAACCTGCATTGATTTTGGAGGGAAGTTATTTATTCAGCATTTCAGCATGCTGGGAATGTTGGTTCAGCAGGGAGAGGCTTGTGCTGTGCTTCCAAAACGCTCGCCAGACTTTACCTGAAGGATCATCGCAAGAATAAGTAGCTCCTGTGTCTGTTCATCTGCAAAGGCAGGGGGTCCATACGGACACTACAGGTGTAGGTAGAGGGCAACTGCTGTGTTAGAGAAAGCATAAGTAGACTGACTGAAGAGAAAGATACAACTAACCTTTGTGTTGATAAAGGCAAAGTCTCTCTGATTGTAAGAGTTTTGTGGGTTTGGTGCTGGGTTGTTTTGTTTGGGTTTTTTCACAGATAAAGCGTATATAGGAAAGGTTTAAATATTTAAATATTAAAATGAAATTGTTTCTCCATATTTGCTCTTTGTAACAGCAATTAAATTTCCTGGCAGGAATACAACTGATAAATATGAATTGCTTTTTGCATAGTGTTTATAGAAAAATAATTTTAAAGTTTGTATTCACAGAATTAAAGGTCCTTTTAATAGTCATTTGTATCCTCTCAGAAAGAAGAAACTACACCTCATGACTCTTGTAATTTGAGTTTTGGAAAGTGTGAAGCATAAGCAGCAAGTGAATAGCAGATAAAAAATTACTGCTGAGATTCTACTAATGATTATATTAAATATTATTATCTGTCTTCATAAAGAGTAGGGAAAATAATTGAGAACATTTGTTATTAAATGTTTAAGAGCACTTCTTTGATTTTGATGCAAAGCTCATTCTAAGATATGTGCACATATGCATTAGTTAACAACATGTACTGCTTATGGTACAATTCACAGGACACAACTTGAATGTTTGTCATGCAAATATTTAACAATTTCAACCTGACATGAACAGGGATATACGTGACATACAGCATACCAGTAGCAAGAAATATTGCAGAAGATTTACTGCAAGGGGAAAAAAGGTCTGTAACATGAACCAATAATTTCTTCACTTAATCCAGGAATAAAGATAAAAGGAGAAGAGAAAAATACAGTTAACTCTTCCCCAGGGTGTTTGAGTGAGGAAAGTGCTGAACTGTGAATCAGAATTGAATAGACAGAAACATTAGCTCCTTTCAAAAGGATGTTTGCCTTACAGAGATCAGATATTGTAATAGCACAGATCTGGCTTCTTGCCTATGCTTTGCAGCATGCAGATGAGTATTTTCCTTTCACAGCAACTCTGCAGTAAAAACCACCATGAAATCACAGAAATATACTCCAGAACCCTCTAAAATGACCACCTATTCTGCTGTCAAACACTAGAAATGTCTGATGCTTGATTTGCGGAGCTGCAGGTAAGATCTCTCCATTCCAGACTCATTGGAAGCACAAGCAATGAATACCTCTGAAAATAGGGCTCAAAGAGGCACATTTTCAAAGGTGATTCATGATGCAGGCAGGTGCCAGACAACTCCTAAAAAAAAAAATACCTACATGCTATTGAATTGAAGGGGTGAAAGAACACCTTTGAATGGTGAATTATCCCCACTTGCTCTGAGGGAGCTCTAGTTTGTTGTGCTGAAGACCAGGATGTATCAGCCCACACTAAGTTCTGCTCTGCCATGTCCAGACCCTTGCAAGCCTGAGCTAGCTTCATACTGACATTTTATTGCAAACTGAAACTGAACAACCTGAGAATGTTCTTCTGCAGTTGCACCACCTAAGCATGTTTAAACCATCAGGACCACTGAAAACTGTGTTTCAGTCAGGCCTCCTAATCTGAAAAACCAACAAATAGTTGGCCAATCTCAGTGCAGAACAAAAAATGCCTTTTCAGTTTATCAACTTTGTCAAGACTGAAGTCGCCACTACATAGTCTGCCATTGTGAAGTTTGGGTATTAAGGTGGAAGGAAGGACATCACAGAGGAAGAAGTCAAAATATGTTATTGCCAATTTAAGCATGTATCTGATTCACTAATACAGTCTTTCATGTTTGTACTGTAATTGCCCACAGCTGTCTTGATTTTGTCAACATCAGTATTTTTCTTACATTTAAATGACACATCTGTGACTTCTGAGAGGTACATAAACTTAATTTCCTTAAGCTACTTATTTCCTCTCCACTGTCCTGTTAACATCATCACAGAGTCATTTGGAGTGGAAAGGATTTCTGGAGGTCTCTCATCCAACTTTCTACTCAAAGCAGAGCCAACACTGTCAGGTGACCTTCTTCAGAGGCTATCAGTCCCTGGCCTTTTTCAAGAGAAGCACCACTTGTCACAATGACTTTCTTGGCTTTCAGCCGTGGGTCACCATCTCAAAGACTACCGTTGTGTACCTGTCCAACAAGAGCTCAGTGGCCCATGTCTGAGGTCAACTGATGCTTCAACAAACCCAGACCAATGGTCAAATGTGAGAAGATAGCCATGATCATTTGTTGTATTCTTAGTTAAACAAACTGCTGCCTGAAGCAAAGGATTCCATAATCTCAATATTCCACTCTTTAAAATGAATGTAAGCTTTCCAGTAGATACAAACATAGCATAACTCAAATTAACAGTGAGCTGGTTTTCATTCTCACCTTCTCAGTAAAGTGTCTCTTACAGACTTGATCACAGAACAGCCTTTTTAGAGACTTTACCACAGTCTGCAAATATTTCAGGGACAGGAATGGTTTCAACAAGAACATGCAGGAAAAGAGAAAATAGCAGGCATGAGATATTTAGGGCAGCCACTGTGAATTCACTGTAGGTCTGGGAAGACTGTCAATACCAAGGGCTTGTGGCAAAATGCTGTGAAAATACAGGAACAAAATCAATTGCAGCCAGAATTTTTCCCTCCCAGTACACATGACAAAATTATTTACAAGTGGCTTATTTAAATCTAGCCAGAAGTCAGCTATTTCAGTGGCCTATTGAGCAGAAAAGATCCCCTGTGAGTTAAGGAAGGTCACAGATCCAGTTACATCACCCAGATGATCTCTTTGACAAACTGTTTGTAACACTTGCTCTACCTTGCCTTTGTTTCAATGTGGATGGCTTGTGACAGTGGGCTTTACTGCCATTTTGTGCTGGCATTGACTAGAACTTCCTGACATAACATTCCACATAACGATGATGAGCACAGTGTGGAAAATAAAAAACAAACTAGAGAGAACAACACATCTTATCTAGCAGCAAAAAAAGTCACTAAGACCACTCTTTCAGAAACCCTCATCTAACCTAAAGCTAAAAACTGCTTTAAACACCACCCACACTGCAGTCATAGATTTCCTGCTAGGCACCTCTCCATAATCTCAATGCAAACTGCTGCAAAGGCTGGCAAGCTAATAGCTGATCTGGCTCAATGCCAGCTTGATTTTGACTGTCCCCTTTAGAAGTCTAGGGCATCTCTGCATTAGCAAGTAGCACAGCATAATTGGAGTGGGTCTGTAGAGTGAAACCATAGGTATGGAGGAGCTGAGGGCCAACCTGTGCACATCTTAGGGATACTACTTTAGACTAGCTCTTGTTTGGGCCCTACACAGGATTTGAGTGGTTGGTGTAGCAGGTGCCTTGCTGGACCCCGTCTACTGGTTTCAGCAAAGGGGCATCCAGTTTGTGTACTCCAAGAGCACTTCACACTGAGAATGTGAGTACAGTAAATGGGACAGAATATATGCTTCCCAACTACACACCTGATCTGAACTAAACTGCTCATGGCAAACACATCTTGAGATCTCTTGGGAGGGGTCTTGGTTCAGGGAAATCTTTAGTGTAGGAGGAGATTCTGACTGTAGAGTTAATAAAAGCATCATTTGCTACTCACATTGTCTGTACAGGGTTAAACACAAAACTGTTAAATCTGATGAACCATTTTGACAACAGGTAATTTTTTTTCCTTTTTTAAGGGAAAAAGTAGGACTAAAACCTGCTTTTGTGTTATGGAGTTAAATCAAAGAGGTTCAAATTAGGGAATACCTGCCTTTTTTGTAATTTGAAAGTTTAACAGTGAGCAGCACAAATCACTGATGAAGTCCTTTACTTTATGAGCCTTTTCTGTCGTGCTTTGATACTAACTGCCTCCTAAAGTGTATTCGTTTCAGGCTGTCACTGCCAAACATTGTCATCTTCCAAGCATGTCCATGGAGGGACACCTGTTCTTATGATGCTTCATGAGTCAGGAGTGGTGCTCTGGGGACAGCATTGTGCAGCTGCACAGGGGAGATGTTTATTGATGCCAAATCACAGAAAGCACAAGCACTGTTTTCAAGTAAGCTGACTCCTCTGGTTAAACCCCTGCAAGTTCACTTCACAGTCAGTTTGATGGGCATTCAGAGAAGAGTGTCAGAAACACAACTGGAAAAACACCCCAACATACAGACCTGACCCTCACTACTCAACTGTTGAGAGGAACATGATGAGATATACTCCTTTCTTTGGTTTTTGGTTTTTTTGGTTTTGGTTTGGGTTGGGTTGGGTTGGGTTTTGAGGTTTTTTTGTTTGGTTGGTTTTTCTTGCCTATTTCCATTCTGAACCCAATAAAGAGCAGTCGTTTATAGAGATAAATAGCTTTCACAGAGATGAAGACTCAATCATTTATATCAAGGAGCATATACCTAATCAAGATCTGTGGCTAGGTTTTCCACAAGCAACTAGGGGCCTGTATTACTGACTTCCAGAAGGATAGCTCAATTCTCTGGAAAAAAGCTCACCCTACCTCTCTAATAACTGAATTCTGTTTCTGCAATAGATAATACAGGGGCTTGATGACTATACAAGAGACTTCATTTAATTCACTCTGTATCCCTGTCACTCCTCATCCAGATAATCAAAGAAATGAGACTGTAATGACTGTGTCTGAATATTTCCTTTCTTCTTAAGCTTTCAGATTCCTGATTGGTATTACTTATGCTTGTACAGGATTTGCCAGATTTCTTCATGTTTCAAGAGGAATGTGCATAACAGAGTATTCTGCCTCTTTCTCATGGCTCTATTGTAGAGCCTCCACAAGCTCTGCCCACTTATTCCAAACATCTTTTGTTCTGATGTAATATGTTCAAAGAATTCCACTTGGAAAAGAAATTAATGAGCAGTTCTAAGCCTGCTGAGCATAACTCCAGTGCATATGAGCTTTAATAACTGTACCAATTGTACACAGTCTTTGGGGTTAGGGTACCCTTAACCCTTGCTGAAAAAGGTAGGACTTTGCAAACACACTTCAGCCCCACAGAAATGTGAAGGAGGATATAGTAAGATGAACCTATCTTTCCATCAATTTATTCAGCAAATCTTCCTGCAGGGGTTCAGTTGCTATGCCCCATTACACTGGCAGTGGTTGCTTTGCTTTACATAGCTGCTCAACAGGCCTCAAAGGCAAAGCATCTAGAGGCTCTGGAAGACCAAGGGCAACAGCATTGCCCCAAGCAGATCCCCTGTGGGTGTGAAGATGAAGCAGCCATCTCTCTGATGGTCCCAACAACATGCCAGTTTGTATTCCATTTGCACTGCCCGTTCCCGGCTTGGGTTTTATTTTCTTGTCTTTGGGGAGGGAAAGAGAAATATTTATGAATATGGTTCTATATTTTTTATCCTTTTTGTGTCGCTGTTCTCTCTTTTTTCAGTCTGCAGCATCCAGAATGAGGGAGCAAGCTAACCCCACAGCAGTGGCCCACTTGCCTTTGAGTGCATGGAGAGGAGGAAGGACAGACTTTACACTGATAAATAAACTATCCAGAATTCTGGCATTTATTTTAATGCACTCCAGAATACACTAGCCTTTTTACTGGAGACCTGAAAAGACAAGGTCCCTAATAAAAAATATTTCTGGCATAGATTTAAAACTTGACAAAGAGTAATGAAAAGGAAACAATGCAGTTGGAAAAGATATACAGATTTTACAATCATATGATTAATGAAAATATTTTTCAGCTTATCTTTTTCTGTCTCACTTATGGAAGATTAAATAGAAGCAAAACAAGTTAAATAACTCAGGGCGGGGGGAGACACAGGGGAAACACAACAAAACCAAACACCAAAAACCACACATTACTGGAAGAAACAGAGAAAATTGTTTCAGCTGCAGTCCAGTTCCATGGGAAGAGGCAATTCTACTAAAGATGAAACTTTGGACTTTGGACTAGATGAGTCCAAAGCTTTACAATTCTTGAAGGTTTGGATTATGTAAAATTTAAGTCTTTTGACACACTGCTATTCATTAAGTTCTACTTTTACAACCATTTTAGAGATAAAAAAAAAAACAGACTCAAAAAACCCCAAATAACCTAACATGGCTTTGGCTGAAGAATTTTGTCTTTGCTGGAACTGGGAGCAGAATCCAGGCATACCAACTCGCAGCTCTCCTAAGTATTAGAGAGCCACTTTTAGCAAATAAATGTAGAGACACACTTTAAAAGAACATCATTTCTTATGCTATGACCCAACATACATACAATACAGTGAAATCTTGAATAATTTATCTACTATATGAGTTCATTCTTCAAAAACAAACATACCACACAGTGTAATGGGAAATTATCTTCATAACTTTCCGGATCTTTCAAACGCATTTGTGACATAAATACATGCTTACTAAAACAGCTATAGATCCTTAAAACTTCTGAGAGTCAGCATTTTTTGGAGAAAGAAAATGCCTGATTCCTTTCTTCACTTTCTGAAGTTCACTGCAGTTCTATGGCATTTTCAATAAATTACCTGGAATGCCTGCTGAAATGCTACTTAGATTAGTTTAACTCAAAGGTCAAACTATTTTCAATGTTTAACTAAGAAATTTCAAAACATGTCTTATCATTATAGGCACAGAGGTGTGAGTATTTAAAACCATATTGCTCTTGTGAAATATGCATATGTTTAAATATTTATAGTGCCATTAACTTAAAATATGAAGTACAGATGTATTAGCTTACTTACTGAATCACAGTAAAGATTCCCAATGGATTATCATAAACGTCCATTGTATTTAGAGTTGATGGAAGCAGTTGGCAAAGAGAACAGCTCCTGGGACTCAGCAGTCCTGATCAGTGAATCTGTGCCTCTTCTCTTGCTCTATGCTTTACATACGTGTGTACAACCCTCCTCTCTGTGCTTCTTGCTCAGCTTCACCCGGTTCAGCTGCCTTTGTCAGATTGGCTACTGAACCACGAATGTTGCTGTTGGTTAAAAGCTACCAGAGGCAATGGCCAGCAACCAGGGACATGGAGGGGGTTCTCTGGAAGTGACACTCCCATGTGCCAGTCCATGTCGATGCTGCTGACAGGGGAGGATCAATGTGAAAATTGCAGTCCCATAGTCTGGGCTGTAATGATTTAATGACAATTTTTAAAACTGTTGTGTTGCTTCACCTTGAACCAAGCCTTGAGATTACCCTTAAAAAATATAGAAAAGCATATTTATGCAGCCTGTTTTAAAATACCACAAGTGTGAGGTGTGATTCCAGCTTAATGTTAATGATGTGTCGGTTTCTTCCAGTGTAAGGACGGACAGTCAGAGTTGTGCTTTGTTTTCCTTGCCTTGGCTGGGATTAGTATTCATATAATAGAGTATGACTTTTGGGTTTGTAATGAAATAAAGCTTTCTTCTACTTATGCAAAAAATGAAGTGACAGTAAGAGAAAGTCTCTTTGTCAATTAAGTATCACAGGATGAACAGTACAAACCAGTCCACTGAACCCAATGAGTGTGTATCTAAGTTTTCGTTTGCTCAGCTGAAGGTCTCTGATTTTCAAAGGAACATGCCTTTAATTCTTGAAAAGTAGGTCTTTTTAAAGACCATAAGCATCTTGCAAACACCTGTGAGAAACGCAGTCTCTTCATGTAAAGAGACAACATTTCCTTTCCAATCTGCACTGCAATTTAAACACAACAGTGGTAAGACAGTTGCTGAAGGAACAATTTATTCCCCAGTGATCTGTATGAAGAAATTCTTCAGCTGAGTACATCTGATGACAGCTAAGCACTTTAAAGGAAGCACTCTGTCTCCTTCCTCCCTTCAGATCCACCAATTCCTGCACTCTAGGAGTGCAGCATTGAGCACAGCTTTGTTCAGGGAAGAAGGAAGAACAGATGGTTCAGTGATGTTGGGGCAACAGGCTCATGGGAAGCTGTTGGAGGGCACATCAGCCCTTACCATCAGACCACACTAGGCAACAGGAACTGCTGTGTCCAAGTGGATGAAAAAAAATGAGAGGGAAAAGTGATGTGTCTGGTCATTGAGCTGCATACCAGTGATGTGGGGCTTGGGCATAAAAGGCAGCCATGATGGCAATGGATGTGCTGAAAGTAGTTACTTAAGTGGTATCCCCATTTCTAACAAGTTAAACCCCCCTGCTCTCCCACAGCACTCACCTTGCCCAACCAAATTACAAAGAAGTGCAGTGTCTCCCAATGAGGGGAAAGACTCCTCCAGAACTGAAGTACAGGCAACTGTGTCATAAACTCTGATAGCATTGCTAAAGGTAATGATTACAGAATTACAGGGTGGGTAAGGTTGGAAGGGGCGACAGTTTAGCAAAGGTAATTTCAGCCAAAGGATAATGATCAAGGCCCAGAACATTTCATTGCATGGCCCAAAAAGACCAAGACAACAGAAGAGAGAAGGAAGCGCAGTGGCTGCAGTGGATGGAGGACACACCTGGAAAATCCACACCAGGGTTCCAGAGCTTCCCTGTAAAAGCAAAGCTGCCAACCTGCTGGATTTTTACTATGTTGCAGAACTCATGTTTTGACACAGTGGAGAAAAGAAATGGAGACCATTATGAATATTTCCATTAAAATGTGCCAATGGAGAGTCCACAGTCTTAATTTTCAGGACAGAGTCTGAACACAACCCAGCACCTGCCTTGTTGAAATACCAGTAGTGAAAATCTCCAGGTGCAGTATGGTACAAATATGGGTTTGGGCATAATTTCTGAATTCAGATCCTAGCGCTGAAACTAATTTCATTTCTGGCAATGGGTAAATTGCTAACAGGCAACCTGGAAAGACATTTCTTCAGAGCTACTGATATTCAGTATTTAGCCTGAGACATGCAGGGCTGTATTTTTAGAGTGTCATTCTGAAGGGTTGGTTAGAGATGATCGTTTTCTCTAAAGCTCAGGTACAAGCTATCACTAATTTGACTTCTGTAATCAGAAGCCATATTTTAAGAAAGCAAGTTTTCATCTCAAACTCAGCAAGTGCTTTTTGGAAATAGCCCACTAATTCAACAAGCTTCAGCACAGATACTCAGGCTGTGTTGTTAGTTTTCACATCTCCAAATAGGAGTAAAAGCTTACATATCTGAAAGATTAATCAGACAACATTCTTGGGATAGCCTGAGGGATGATGGAGGTAGTTACCCCGTATGGTTTCCTCACATGCACTTAAGCTAGATAATCTGATCACTTATTTACACTCTCATGTTTTCTCCCCATTGTATGTAATATAACTGAATCTTTTAATTACTCATTTTTCAGAGTCTCTCTCATTCTGCATAGCAATCTTGCTATTCCTCCACACCATGTAAGACATGGCAGAAGTTATTCATGTACCATTAGACACTGAGGTCAAGCTCATTACTCTGAAGAAATTCAGTAGATCGTTTTAGGGATAACATGATCCAAATGAGATAGGTCCCAGAAGCCAATCTTCAGCACCAGAAGTTTCCCCATTCTAGACTTCTCTGTTCTAAAATCCCAGCAAGGGGGGCACTGAAAGAGCCAGGGAGGGGAAAAAAAAGGACATATGTTAATTTATTTGTTTTTCTCTGTGCTTCTTTTGTGAACAAACCAATGATGAAATAAACCAGTATTTAACATAATCCTTCCATCTCACTACTCTCTTAATAGCATCTTGAGAAGCATGTACTGAACATTTGGGGCCAGATGCTCATCTGGCATGAATTGATGCACAAACCAGTAGAGCAACAATATTATATATACACTAGAAGCTACGACAACTGATCCTTAATAAAGGGTTTCATAAGTTATGTAACTGGTAATTCCAGTACAGGATTTGTTTTTAATACGATTGACTTTGTTGAGAGGAACATGACTATAACTTTAACCTTGCTATTTCAAAAAAAAAAAACGGGCAAAAATCAACTGAACCCACAATAACAGTGTTCCTAGAACTCACAACAAAATTAATTCCTCACAGACTGTCATGTCCAACATTTTTCCATTTAAACCAGAAAAATGGGACCCATCTTATCAAGTGCAGACTTTTTACCCTCTCACCCAAGACTCCAAAATCATCAAAGAATAAAGTGCCTATAGATGCAACGCATCAGCTTCACGGAGGTTCAACGAATCGCATCAGAAGAGTTGGGACAGCCATCTAAACTGAGGCAAGGTGAAACCTCATCCCAGTTCCTACTGCTGCTTAGGTTACAGCGGGGCCAGCCCATATTTTTGCTCTACATCAGTTTCAGTCCACTGGCTGCAACATGGTTTCTAAGGATAAGGTGTCAATATGATTTTACAAAGCCAAAGGCAGGCTTTAGTAAATAAATGAATGCTGTTAAGTTACCAATTTGACTGTGCTGCTAAAAATGAGATTAACTGCTGGTTTATAGGAATTATTAAAAAATTTAAAACTTTTCATGTTGTGTCAGTGACTCAGATCTGATAGCATTTCAATACATAGAAGCCTCTAAGTAATCAAGTAGGTCACGTATGGAGGCAATACCACAGGGTAATTACTAAGTAGCATGGTAGGCAAATTCAGTTCAGAAAAAAATAAAAACATTTAGAACACTATTTAAGGGTAGGAAAGGGGTGAACTTTTCTATGCAATAGCTAACCTATACATGTTCTTTATCTATAGTTTTATTTTGTCTTGGCAACAATCCTCATAAACAGGACTCATATGTTCTAACATCAGATGTCTATGGTGCTGTTGGCTGTCTGTGTTAGTCACCCACTGCTTGTCTCCACAGCTGCTTCTAGGATGTGATTCATCTGACCTAATTCAGCCAGCTGCTTTACGGTTAAGATGAATAATACCTAGAAGTGTCTGTTTCTCTCCATTGTCTATCTATCTGAGCTATTCAGTGTGTGGTACTGCAGATGGCAATACTTTGTGTACAACAAAGGAGAATTGGAGCTGGAGGAGAAACTCTGAACTTTATACATCAAGTGAAGGTCTGTGTCTCAGGGCCTCCCCTGAGGCTCTATATTATAGAGGGAAGAAAGCAAGAGGCAAACCAGACTTTGGTGTTACACTGGTCTACCATGCTGCCAGTATCAAAACTTGCTCTCCTGAGGCAACATTCCATAAAATTACATTTACCAGTGTGACTGAACCTGGCCTTCCAAAGGTTTGGAAAGAAGTTTTTTGAAGAAAATCTTTTACATGTCAGAAAGTATAGACTTACCAGTAATCATGTGAAAAACATGCTCTGGCAGTGCTCTGGCTCTTAACTTAAAAGCCCAACACTCCCCCCTCCTCCCAGACCTCAACACATTAAGTCCCACACACTGAGTTTGGGCATAATTCAGGTAGACTATGATGTTGACTGTGTTCAGCAAGAGTCCTCTTCCCATCACTTGTCATATTTACAGAATCATAGAATCACAGAATCACAGAACATGCCAAGTTAGAAGAGACCCACAATGATCATCAAGTCCAGCTTCTAGCCCTTTACAGGACCATCCCCAAGAGTCACATCCTGTGCCTGAGAGTATTGTCCAAATGTTTCTTGAACTCTGTCAGTCTTGGTGCTCTGACCACTTCCCTGGGAGCCTGTTCTAGTACCCAACCACCCTCTAAGTAAAGAACCTTTTTCTAATATCCAAACTAAACCTCCCCTGACACAACTTCAGGCCGTTCCCTGGGGTCCTGTCACTGGTCACCACAGAGAAGAGATCAGTGCCTGCCCCTCCTCTTCCCCTCACAAGGAAGTTGTGACTGCAATGAGGTCTCCCCTCAGTCTCCTCTTCTCCAGGCTGAACAGACCAAGTGACCTCAGATGCTCCTCATACGGCTTCCCCTCAAGACCCTTCACCTTCTTCATTGCCCTCCTTTGGAGGTTCTCTAACAGCTTAATACCTTTCTTATATTATGGTGCCCAAAACTGCCACAATATTCAAGGTGAGGTCGCACCAGTGCAGAGCAGAGTGGGACAATCTCCTCCCTCGACCGGCTGGCGATACTTTGCCTGATGCCCCCCTGGACACACTTGGCCCTCCTGGCTGCCAGGGCACTGCTGACTCATAGTCAACTTGACGTCAATCAGGACCCCCAGATCCCTTTCCATGGCACTGCTTTCCAGCATCTCATTCCCAGTCTGTCTGTACATCCAGGGTTGCCCCATCCCAGGTGCAGAATCCAGCACTTTCCCTTGTTGAACTTCATCTGGTTGGTGCTTGCCCAGTCCTCTAATTTTTCGAGGTCTCTCTGCAGGGCCTCCCTGCCTTAGAGGGAGTCAACAGCTCCTCCCAGTTTTGTATCATCTGCAAACTTGCTTAGTATCCCTTCCAATCCGGCATCCAAGTCATTTATGAAGATGTTGAAGAGCACAGGGCCCAAGATGAAGCCCTGTGGAATCCCACTAGTGAGAGATCACCAGTCCAATGTTCCCCCATTCACTATTACCCTCTGTGCTCGACCTGTGAGCCAATTGCTCACCCATGGCATTATGTGTTTATCCAGCTGTGTGCTGGACATTTTGTCCAGTAGGATACTGTGAGAGACCATATAAAAAGCTTTATTGAAAACCAAAAAGACTACATCAACTGGCTTCCCTTGGTAAACTAGGTGGGTTAGCAACACTTTCCTCTCATGAAGCCGTGCTGGCTGTACCAATGAGAGTGTTGCCTTCCAGGTTTTTTCAATACCTCCCAGAACAATCTTCTTCATAAATTTACAAGGCATTGAAGCGAGACTGATAGGCCTGTATTTCCATGGTCCTCCTACATGCCCTTGTTGAAAATCAGGACAACATTTGCCAGCTTCCAGTCAACTGCGACCTCTCAGGATTCCCAAGACCGCTCAAAAATCATTGAGAGAGGTCAGCCAGCTCTTTGAGGATTCTGGTATTAATCCCATCAGACCCCATAGATTTGTAGCAATCCACCTGGAGCAGCAGATCCTGTACAATTTCAGGGCCGACTTTCAGGGTCATTATTCTCACAGTCATGGTCTTCCAGCCCTGCTTTCAAAACTTTTGATACAGTGTTTTTCACTTGCAAAGTGGGCTCATCTTTTCCTTCCAAGCTCATTTCCAGTTCTGACCTATAGTGAAAGGAACTGAGGTGTGGAAAAGACAGGGATGTGTAACAGGGCAGGCTGGCAGTGCTGGAGTTATGAGCATGTCCCAGGCTCACTGAAAAGAGTGGGCAGAGCTGGATAAGGGCAGTGATGGTGCTAGTCTTGTATCTATGATTCCTTTGGAATTGCAATGTATTTGTTTAACATTCAGCGTATGTTTGACTTGTATTTATTGATGTTTGCATTAAATCATGTAATTTTTCAGCATTTATGTTATATCAACAAAGCTATATAAAGCAGTTGACATCCTTATGAAGATTCTTCATATGCTATTATTTATCACCTTAAAACCAGTAAACAGACCGGTAAAAGGAGCAAACATTTTCAGGTGCACTACAGAGATGCAATAAGTGCTATTGCTGTACATGTTCCTTAGATATTGGGAAATGTAAAATCAGGAGAAATATTTAAATTGTATTTTTCCAACCTTGCGCCTGCCAGATCTTAATCCTATGGCAAAATCCCATGTGCAGAATTAGATACAACTCATTGTGAATATGCATGGTGGAATCAATCTGGGATACGTAAAAGAAAATGAGAGAGGCCTTGGTGCTGCCAGAAGGGTTTAACAATTTTTTCCTGTTCTAGAGACTTAGATATACTGAAGTCCTAAGTAATAATTAACTTAGACACATTCTTTACTGCCTTGAGCAAACAGAAACTGACACCCTACTGTAAGTGAGCTGGGACTGTGATCTAAGAAGTCAAACCCCACCAGAAGATTTATATCCACCCAACATATTTTGGCACAGAGTTGCCTCAGACAGGGAGAAGCAAATAATGAAAAAGGTTAAGCACCTCACAGATGGTTTTCCAATGACTGACGAGTCAGGTCTGTTCAAAACAAAGCTGGGACCAGTTGCAGTCTGTCTTTTCCATGTTTACTGGCTGCTTCCATGGACTGAGCTGCTGGGGCATCTGAAATGGGGATCCAGGTCTGTGTCGCATCGGCTCACACCTTGTTGGTTGTTGTACATGGAACCTGATCATGGTCATGTTACATCAGCAGTGACAAACAACATTCCACTTTTGAAAATGGCTAATGAACAGCCCAGACAAACTGCAAACAACACTTCATGCAAATGCATGATTGCAAATGGCAATCGGGTTAAAGGTGATGCACACAGAAATTTTACTTTGGAGTTCCAGTAAGCCATAATTAAAGATCACCTGATCCAGACAAAGCAATACCCCGTGCTTATTTATTTATGATTGTACCTAATTTCTATCAAGGATTTCTGACAAGCCATACTCATCATTCTCATTCATATGTCAGAATAATGACTACTGTGGAAGTTATATAGAATTAAAAATTATGTTCTTAAACTTATGCGTATTTAGAGTGATTTAACTCAGCGCTGCCCTCCTGTCTGCCAGGAAAAGGCATTTTTCTGTTTTGTGAAAATGGTTGTGTTTGTAGCAACTAAGTTATCCAGACAAGTGGTATCCTCCCAGCTGGATGGCAGATTCCAAAAACATCACTAAGGAACAAAAGGGAAACCATGTCTGACAGAGATGAACCAGAGGAAAGGCAGTGATGAGTTGAACAGTTGTGTTAATTAAAAGACTTACAAGGGTTTGTGAAAAGTCCTATAAGCCAATTCACTTGCATGCGAAACAATGAGTAGGGGGAAGGGGAAGCTTCATTTCCAAGTCAGTCTCCACTCCAAGTAAGGGAAAATTCAGGAACAGATTTGTTAATGGAGATGCTTCCCATGTTGGAAGGCTGTGTATGATACTTTGACAGTCAATATGAACCAGAAAATTCTTCAAAGTCAGTCAGAAATCATCATCAGCAAAATACATCTTAGGCAAGTATTTAACTTCTCTCTATACACCTTTTAATGGAGTAGCTAATTTCTCAAGTCTTCCATTTTAATACCACTTTTGCTTCTTACGTATTTTTTTTAGTATAAAGGCAATGTTGGAATATGCCACCCCATTTTCATGATGGTGGTTGTTCCTAAGTATGGATGTTGGGCTCACTGACCATTCCCAGAGCAATCTGCAAGGTGACTGAGGGAGCAACAAGCACTCCATCAGACCACATGGCTGCCCAGTGACCTGGTGTAGCAGGGGACACATACTGGCCCCAAGCTGGTCTTCAGTGGTCAGTGCTTCTTCTTCCACACGGTTTTTTGTTCAGTGTCTCAATCACAAATGGCCCTCCAAATGTGAAGGTGCTCCATGATAATAAAACATGGTGGAAGAAAAGAGATGTGTTTCTGACTTTGTCTCCTTCGTCTCATTCACATCCCACAGCAACCGAGAGACGGCGTGAACAGTCTGTCACACATCTGTATGTGGTAGCAGCTTCTGTGGAGGAAGAAGGGAACCTTATTTTGCACATTTGTCCTCCCTAATGCTCTAACCCTGCAGTAGAGCATTTTCATATTAGCTCAGTTGAATTGGCTACTATTTTTGGTAACCACACAAGTGTACACACAGTAGCTAGGCCCTCTCCCACCAGCGCTAAAAGCCTACTGATGCACATCTCCTTCTCCCACTCATTCCTGCACTTGCCTTGGAAGTTATTCAGGCAAAGCTGCAGCTGAAACTGGCTCTTTTTTAATTACTAAAAACTGCATGTACCAGTAGAGATGTACTATTGCAAATCTACGTGAGCACTGACCTTAATGCTCTTTAGCCTAAGTAGAGCTCACTTGCCAGACCTCATCTAATATATACTGCTTTTTACTTCTGCTAAGCATGGCAATGCTTTAGCTCTTTTTGACTGGAGATTCATGACTGTACAAGGGCTTACTTATCTGAATCACTGCCTATCACTCTGTTAAACCCCGAAGTATCTCGGTCTGCTTTTGGTTGGTAGCGCTGATTTTTCAAAAGCAGTTAGCAATTTGAGGAGCTTTGATGTGGGATGCAGAAAAGAAGTCTCCTTTACAAAACTTTTGCAGTGGTTCCTTCCAAAAATCATTCCCATTGAAATGGCTGGCTGTGGGCACCTTTGATGTGAGAAGCTCAGAATTACAGACTTTTCAGAGTTTGTAAATTTTCTCTCTTTATTATTGTGAGAAAATATTATGAATTATTGTGGGGGAAAACTAATCTGAGGCTATAGGTCTCCACTCAGAATTGTATCCATGCTTGATCTCAGAATATTCTTTTTTTTCCCCTATATATTCAGTTTATGTGCAACCTAGTTTTCTCCACTGAAGGTTGTGAATAACAGATGTAACCTTATTGTCCTTACTGACTTCACTGAGCTATAATTGAACACTGCTTTTGGTATGCTCTCAGCAGCGTTGCTTGTGTACTGCAAGTCATCTAAGTACTAATATTGAATTTATTCCATCAAAAACTAGCCCCTAGGGGCAAAAACAAACCAGAAATAATTAAATTCATCTAGTAAACCACAGGCTCATTTGAATAACATTGCCTTCTCTTAATGCTGTGTGTACATACAGTAAGCATAGATCATTACAGCCTGGCATACATTCGAATGCCTGTGAAGCCAAGATTCTGTTTTGGCTTCACAAATAACTAGTGCTTTGAATGGAAGAGAGAAGAAATCCAAGTTTCTATTTTTTTTCCCCAAGTAGAAGTTCTATGTACTCTATTGTCAGTTTTTTCACACAGCACTTTGCTTCTGTTTGAACTGCTTTTGTATTGCACTGGTACTTTTTTATTGCTTCCAACCTGTCAGAGTGAAATGACAATAGTCTTCTGTCAAACCAGTTATACGTCTGATTGAAATCCCTTCACATTTCACCTGAAGTTCATTATTTTCTCATTTCTATGTTGTTCACAGGATGAATTGCTTCACAGTTCACACTTTCCCTTGGAACACTCGTATCTATTGCATGCTTCAGAGGTTCAAGGTTTGACCAACAATCAATGGGATTCCGCTTAATATTTCTATTCAGTATGACACAGCTACTTGTGTGGATCCTTCCCATACAGTAAGGTAAGCAGAAACCTGCAATCAAGTGGCATTTATCAAAGGCCTTGTGAAAGTTTAGGTCTGTATATAAAGCTCAGTGATGAATACCTCCTCTTCTATCTTCCTTCAGCTCTTGATATAGAAGAGTTTTTGCAGTCAAAGATGGAAGGGAAAATCAGTATGTACTTGAATATTGTGAAGTGGGATGTTTTTATTTTTAAAATTTCTCTTTTTCAGCTGTGCTACTTTGTATTTTGCATACGACTAAAAATCACGAAGCGTTACATATCACATCTTAAATATCAAAGATGACTGTCAAATAATCCAAACAGAAGGCTCTGTAAGTCACGTTACTGAACAATTTCATATTGGAAACCAAACAAGATGAAAGAGAATAGCACTTACTGAATCAGAGCAAAGAGAGTCTTGCTTCAAGTGCACAAGTGCTTCAGTACATAGCTAGGTAACTAACTCCCTACTTTGGTGTGTTTGAGTTTGTTTCTCCACATAATGGAAACATGTACTTGTGCCATATCTCACAAAGGTAAAACATATAAAGATTTCTTTCAAGGAACTTTATCAAAGGACACTAAGTGGTCAGCACCATTATTGTTATCTTGCTTAAAATTCTCCATATCAAGACAAGACAATGCAGCTTTTCACTTACATGTCATTCAGCTTTGTGTGTTTTGGATGGAGTGTGAATGCTGCCTCAGTGATAAACTTTGTTTCCCTGGGAGGCGATGGGAGTGTTGCATGCTGATGCTTCTTCTAGTTGCAAGAAGTGTAACAGGAAAAGGAATTACAGTTACCCTTTACTGAAAACCTGAAAGCATTGTGAGTGGCACTAGTGTTGCATAAAAGCACAATTAATGAATGCCATCAACAATGATAAAGCTTTGCCAAGGACATGCACATTCACCACCTTATCACAAAACAAAGAACAATCATCAAAGAAAGAGACACATTCTTATGCATAACAGTAGTCTTAGTTTATGGCACATCATTTGTATAGCTATTTATTTTTAACAGCTGGTGAGCAAATGACTTCACTATAATGTTGAATTTCTTTCACGAGCTGTATATATTTTTCCACAGAGGGCTGACTCAAAGTCAGATCAAAGTCAGTCCACATCAGTACACAAATGAGCATTCTGTTCTATGATAATCCAAGCTCTGACTGACCATGCTCCTACTGATGCCAATGGCAAATCTGTGGTCCCATTTGGTTGAAAAGACAATGAACGAAAACCACTAGATGGCTAGAAATTTGACAGAAACTGGAATCCCAGAGCTGAGAATACCTCAGAAGTCAGAGCTACATTTATATTTTTAAGAAAGTATTCACATGCAGTAGGATGTCTCTAATATACAAAACACATCAGAGGAACATGAGCTACTTTTATGGTGTGAAATGAATGTTAGATGGAAGAATGGAAATGTCCTCAAGTTTCCTAATAACAATTTTACAACTCATACTGTGGAATCTTTTCTTGAGTTTTACTTGCTAGAACAAACTATATAAATTACTAGGATATTATTCCAATGACATGGAATTGCTTAAAAACTGACAGAAAATTGTTTATAAAACTTTATGTCCACACCATCACTTATCTTAGAACTTCAAATTGTTAAATTGTATTAGAAACGTTTTTCAGATAATCCAGCCTACCTCTTCTTAGCTTTCCAAAGACGATTCAGAAATTAAGTGCACACAGATCCAGTTGTGTATCTCCCCTGCACTGTCATGATCCAGGTTTCTCCCTGTGTAAGGGTGTTAATGTCATGAGTCCTCATCATGGCAGCAGCTGAAAACATGTTACCCTTTTGCATACCCTACCTGTCTTCTTTGCCTAACCATACTTCTATCTCTGCTGCAAGCCAGCACACTGTTCTGTATTCCTTATTTCTTATTAACATGTATTTTCTTTTGCTGATACCCCCTCTGTATTTTGGGGTCATTGTATTTACTTCTCTGCCTTCCGTAAGTAGCAGATTTATCTGCTAACCCTCCTAAGATTCAGTGCAAGAATGCAGGCTCTCCTGATTTGGAATAACAGATGCATTTACACTGTGTATATACAGCAGCTGTAGAACTGTTCATCTTACCTGCAGTTCAGCCAGCAAGCCTCTAAGCCTGACTTCCAGCATGGTCAGAGGCACATACTTCAGGATGCTGCATCCTTGAATGCAATAAGACTATTACCGTGTTTCCTAGTGCGTCCAGATGGGATGTCTGTGGGCAATCTGCAATCTGCCTAGCAGAAAAGATACAGGCTGGAAGCAGAACATGCTATGTTGGCTGTTGTTCATGAGATCATTCTTTCACACAGGATGATATTTCTTTCTCTACAAAAGATGCTGTCATCTTCTCTGTTCCTCTTCTTCAAATTTGTAGGTTCTTAAGAGGTTTTGGTAAGATGTATAAATCTTCCTCTAAGCATCAGTGCCAAGATATCTTGTCATGTGAAAAACTCTTCTGCTTGCTTCATGCTTGTGTAGTGTGGTGATTAAGTGGAGATGTGTCCATGGGAAATGCTTACACTACAATTTATGCTCATCAGAATTGATGACAAAAATCTTCTTAGGCATATTGAAATGCCAAGGGAGAAATTGTGAATTTTATGAGAAACATTCGATGTTTCTTATTCCTACAGGAATACCTTTTTACCCAAGACAGAATGAATATGCAGAGACAACTGATTATTAGCAGTAATACCCTAAAAGTCAGGCAGCCAGACAGATAGGCAATAAAGAAGCACTAGCTGTTGGACATCACTTTTCCCATTCCTTCTAGGCCCTAATTTCTGCTAGATAAGCAGTGAGCCTTGCAACAGCTTCTGCAGTACAAATGCTACCTCCTCACAAGATCATCCTGGTGCCCAAGATGGCAATCCTCTGTGACATGTGCCATCTCTGCCTCTCACATTTCTTCCCATCCCTCATGCTACTCAGCTAGCAACTATTAGTAACTAATGCCAAAATTCACAACAGCCAAAAAAATTTCCTTTTAATAGCTTTAATAGCTTGCTCTGCTTTGCTGGCTGAAAGAGGAGCTGATACGTGATAAACTTGGTAAAATTTTCTACAAAAAACACCTTCTAGCAAAAAATTGTAATTGTTACTGAACAGAAATGGGGGGACAAAAACACTTGCTTTCATTGCCAAAATAATAATAAAAAAGTGGGGAGGTGCCCTCTTTTTATTAAAAAACTACAAACTAGAACTGAGCATTATTGTTTTTAGGCTGAAAACCAAAATACTTTGGATGAAAGCCAGAACATTTCAGCTGAGAACTAGCTAATGCTTCATCACTGTAGTTAGCAGATGTGACTGGATCCACACAGGGAGTGAATTTGTTCTGCAAAACTTGACATTTTTTCGCAGTCACGTTTCAAGCGGAAAAGAAACCCTTTGAAAATGCAGTGGTAGATTAAAAGGAAATAATCCCTTTTTTGCAGAGGAAATTCAGGTATGTACACATAGAATGGAAATGGCAATAAAGCTCTCATGGGCTTTCTCTGCTCATTTTCCTCCCTACCGCATGCAGTCTGTCAGTCTCACAGCAGGAGAGAGCTCTCAGACCTCTCGGATAATGGGCATGCAAAAAGCTGTCGCGTCAAATATTTTTTAAAACTGTGTTAGCCTTTATAAACTGCCCTCCAATCTGACCAAGGAATACATTTGGTAAAGGTCCAAGACTCTGCAAAATAGAGTGATTCCATGTGCTCAAGACACTTAGTTATTTAAAGGTTTACTGTATGTGGCAATCTATAAAGAGACTAGAAAAGCTTTCCACTTAGCATGTCCTTCAAGATAAGAGACAGAGGAGTTCTAAAAATTCAGGAGGTGCTTAAAATTACAATAATTCAGTATTCATTATATTGCTCTCCTTGCACAGATTGAAATAAAAATTGGTGTGTTTGTTGTTACCCCAGTTCCAGATTTTTTGAAGCTGTGTGCATGCAGTTCATTGGGGTTAACTTGCTATTAACCTACCAGTCAGGAAGACTTTCCCACAAAATACCCTGGACCTCTCCTGACTCCACACTGTAGAAAGTTCCAAGCCTGCCCAAGCCCTATCCCCTCCCTGTACACGGCAAATCTGGCCACGTGGCCCAGAAACACATGCTGCATTCACCTCAGTGTTTGGCTGATGGAGGAATAGCATGGCATGGCATGGCATGGCATGGTTGTGGCATGGCAGAGCAGGGAAGTCTTGTTGCAATCCCACCTGAGCAGTGCCACTCTAGGAAGACACATCTGCTGTCATTTATTTTACCTTACTACTTGGAAATAAAGTAATTTTTTTTCCTCTCTTCATCCTTTATTCCTCACCTCTTCATGTGGCAAACAGTAGTCTTTGTTTTAACTGTAGTTTCACTTAGCAACAGTATGGAATTCCTGTTCCCATGTGGCTTGGGTTGTGGGTGCGTTTTGAGCTCTGTATGTTGCCAGGCTGCGAGAGCCCTGTCACTGAGGGGGCAAAGCTCTGGCCATAGCTGGGGTGCCATTTGGCATTGCCAGTGACCAAAGTGCACAGGATAGAAGTGAAACCATTTTGCTCACAAGAGACTGATGTCCTTGCATGGCCCTGCACCCGGCAGCTGCCTGGCAACAACGTGTAGCTGCTGCAAGTGCTCCAGTTTAAGAGACTATCAATCTGACTGTTTTACATGTGCCTATTTAGCAATTAGCAACACTGCTGTTACCAACAACTCTACATAAGAGTAAAAATTTGGTAAAACAACTTAAATTTTAGCCTTTCTCTAAAGTAAAGTGATTTGCCTGTGGGCAAAGGGAGCTATAGAAGTATGTATGGGTATGTTACAGTCAATTCCTAAATCCCTCCTCTGCTATAAACTGCAGCATCAGTGGGATGTCAGGGGAGCTCCTGAGTTTGTTCTGGGGTGTGTGGTCCCTCAGGGACACTGCCAGCTCCGTGTGCTGGAGTGCTGAATAGATCCTGTCGCGGTTGTTTTTAGAGCTTGTTTGGGGTTTGACATGTTCCTCTGTCTTCAAGAACCATATCTGATGCTGCCCGACAGACCTTTATACTTTTTCTCTTTCAAGAGGAGGTCAAAGCTGATTCTCACAACTACGAAGTACACGCTAGTGAATCCCTCAGGTGTCTCAGCCCTAACAACTTCCCCATGGGATAAACTGCTGCTGCACCATGGAGGTGACAGAGGTTGTGAGTACAGCACAGTTGAGGCAGGGGAGCCAACCTTGATATTTTGAGAGACTGTAATCCCAATCTCAACAGTTTAGAAAGGCTGTTGAAAGATCCAGTTTATCACTTGGCAAAACATCCAGCATTTGCCAAGCAACAAAATTCACACAGTCCAGACTGATGCTTGCCAAGGTTTGACAGAGTTAAAGCACAACCATCTTTGAAACACACTGTTAAATCTTCTCATTTCTTTTTATTTTACTCTCGAAATGGATTAAGAATAAACCAGATCACTCTCAAATACTCCAAGTGCTGCGTGACCACTCAATGGCAGGCGAGGGAGCCCCCTCCATCCCACTGCCTACTCCTTTGCGTGGTGTTATGAGGACACCTGCATTCCAGCTCACCTCCTCAGCTCTGTCATCCATGTTTTCTGGCTTTCTTTAGCCACCAGAATCAAATAGCTGCTTTGTTTGCCCTTCTCATTACTGTTAGACATTAAGAACTCATGAGGTTTTTTAATTATATTACTTGAGTTTTAAACTTTCCACTACTATTTTAAAACTGCGCAGTCACTTCTAGCATGTAAAATTACATTGAAAATATATTTGCTGCTTCTTTTAACAGTTTTTAAATATTGATAATTTTTAATGAGCTTCATTGTAAAGCAGCCCTGTCACTCTTGTCAAGGACATTGGATAAATGCATGGCTGTGATGATGTTGACCCAGCAAAAATATTTTCAGCACTTTGAAACATGTAGTTCAGGCATGCTTTAGAATTATAGACAGGGTTTTATTACAAACTCTTTCTTATATATAACTTGCTGTAGTAGTAGTCTTAACCTGTTTTGGTTTTGGGCGGGTTTGGGGGGGTTTTTTGTGGTTTGGGTTTTTTTGTTGATTTTTTTTTATTATTATTATTTTTTAATATTTTTTTTTTCCAGCTAGATCTGGAAGAAAAGTATTTGGGATGGCTGAATTTTTTCATATTGAAGGTCTGGCGTTTGTGTTTTGGGGTTTCTTTTGTGTGCGTAAGACTTAAATTTTTTGGTAATGGGCCAAAGTAGCACAATGTGCAATAATGGTTCTGGCATGTTTTCAGTGATCATGGCAGAATTTATTTTACCTCTCAGTATGCAGGAATATATTCCAGTGGGTAAGGAGTGTTCATTATTTTAGGCTTGACTCAGTACAAATATATATACTTAAAAAAGGAACATAACTAACTTCAGCCCACACAAAACCATGAAGCCAGATGTCTTTTTTTGCCTCAAATTCAAGTAGATCCTTTATAAATTGATGTGGAAAAAAAGCTGAAAGGGAAGTTTTAATTATATGCTACAATCAAGAAGGCATTTTACATCCCAATTGGCAGAGCTCTTACTGTGTATTTTAAGCAAGATGAAGATGACAGAAGAAAGCAGAGAGAAAAAAAAACAATTTCTATACTAGTTCTCTGTGCAAGAAGCAGCTTGATCTTATTTATTGTATAGTTTTTGCAAGTTCTGATATTTAGAGCCTGTCCTGTAACATCGAGGAAGAAACACTAAGGAATCTTAACCATATTAGCATGAATTTTAAATTAATTTCCTGGGGTCATAGCCATGGCTCCTAGAGGGATGTTAACATATATGCCATTTGTTTTGGCACCTAATGAGTCTCATTAATCTTCACAAAAATGGGTGAGGATTGGGAGAGAAGAGAAATTCTTTCAGCATTCCCTTTATAACTGCATGCAACTTTACCAGAAACAAGTAAAATACTATAGTTTCTTTTCTTAATTAATTTGATTTGGTAACAGTTTTTTTAATATATCAAAACTGAAAAGTGTTAGGATCCGGAATTAATGCTCAACCCTCATAAAAATTGCATTTTGTAAATACAGACCTTTTGACTTCCCTCCCCCTCTAAATAAAAGACTGATCTAAATAATCAGTTCTTTATGCCCCAGTACCTTTACTGTGCAAAATTAACATCCTGTTCTTGATTAGAAAATAGGATTTGGTAACAAGCTTTTTTAATTAGAGCTGCCCATAGGCAATAGGTTTCACAGACTGGCCAGTAGGCTTCTCACAAAGCAATTCTCTCCCCATTTCATTAGTTTTTTTTGAATACAGAATGAGCAATAAACATAATCATAACTACTAGCTTTATGTGTAAACAGTTTGCAATATTGGATACTAAAAAATACTGGAGCATTTGCTTGAAACATCTAGTAATTGGTAATGACTGCAAGACATTAAACCTGAGGTTTCCTGCTTTGGTAAGAGCCTGGAGTAAAAAGGGTAACAGTGCTTCTGGGGATACGAATAATCTCTGAAGAGTGGAGCTGTAAAGTTTCCCAGCCAGTACTAGTAAATAGCACTACCTCTTCATTGAATGTGATCAATGAAGTGTAATGATTGCATGGTTACACACCGGAATAGCAATCAAAATTACCATTGTTAACTACACCAAAGATTCACTCCTGTAGTACTGGGTACCAGGTATTTGTTAACTGCTGGCAAGTATTTTAACTGATTTAAAATGGCTGAGACAAACTGAGTCACTAGAATTCAGGTTTCAAATTTTCAGCCAGTATTTTAATTCTCTATAACTGCTGAATACCTAAGACTTTGCATATTATGATTTACACTGCAATAATTAGTATTTCTTTAAACATAATTGTTACAATGCTAGGTGACATCTTACTTGTTCTCCTGTCAAAGTTAAAGCAGGTGCACCTTCAGGAACAGGAACTCCTTCCTTGGACTTTCCTCTTACTGGTCCAGCCTTATCCTGCCATTGGGATACCAGGCCTTGTAGTACAGCTACCTGAAGTCCCACTGCCAACCATAACTGATAATTACTGCTAGGAGCTTATGTCCTCCCCAGAAATCTAGCCTCATGGATACTGTCATCCATTGCTTTACAGTACAAGAAGCACTTTTACATATAAGGAAAACAGATTTATTTGTTTTTATAAGAGAAATATCTAAACAAGGCACATTAGTGCCACATCCAAAAAGAAGATTTAGAAAATTAGACAAAAGTAAAACAATGCACATGAAAAAATCCCTTCATTAATACTTGCTAAAATCAGAAAGGTTCTTGAACAAATGACTCCTAAGACTATCACAGCCATCTCGTTGTTCCTTTTGGAATCCATTGGTGGCCTGATGGAATCTTCTTTTCACATGAGGTGGTATGCTTTCTACAACAAACCTGAATTACTTACTAATAAAACTGGGCTTTGTCCCAGAGAGCAATATCGTTTCATTACTATATATTTTTGCGAATGAATTACTAAATCTGAAGAACTCTGTAATGTTCAACTGGCAAAAAAAATGAGGGCTAACCATATATCTAGAAAACGTTACCCAAATAGTTGAGGGATTCTCCAAGTGCTGGAAAACATTTTCTCAGTTCTCCATTAAAGAATATCATGCAACTGTGGTGTGTAAGTAGATTTGCATACCTGTGTGCAAAAGAGCTGACTTAATTTTATCTGTCTGCAACACAGATGTCCTCAGGTACATGTTGCTTGTCTAAGGTCCAAATAAATGCAATGCAGTTCCTATGGTCAGTGGTGTCTGACTAATTGTTTGTCTTACCCAAAATTCACTGAATCACTCTCTTAAACTCCACTGACGCTAATAGGAGCTGAGACATCTGTATAAGTCATAGCGCATCTAGATGCTGGAAGTACGAAATGCAGTGTGAGATACTGACAAACTTAAGGCTCAGACAGCAAAACTTCAGCCCAAATGTTCTTCAGCTTTGATAGTTTGCAACCCTCCTCACCAAATATCAGCAGGCAGTTCCCTTCAAAACAGTAAGGCTTGGAACACTTACTAAGGAGCTGCAACACTGCGCTTCAAAGGCCAAATATCTAGTTAGCTGTGAGTCACATCCCATGTATTGATCCCATGCCATCTGGAAGCACAGGCTCAAATAGCTACCATCACCCATTGTGTAACTTCAATAAAGTCAAACTGTCAAGATATTTCGAGTCTCTGAAAGTGTTACCAGGCAGAATACTTGCTGGGCACAGGTAAGAGGGATACAAAAAAAATAAGAATTTTTTATGCCACTGGACAAAATTGAACTAGGGCAGAATAAGCCCCCTTAAGATAATATATGATAAAAGTTAAGGAAAAAGGGGTCAAGAGCAGTCAATAGCTGCAACAGAGGATTGGGCATCAAGCCATTCTGGTGGATTTGGGCCAGCTTTAGCCTGAGGCTGTACTTAAGCCGCTCTGAGTTGGAATGTTTAGACGTTAGTTTGAATGGCTATAAAAGTTTAATTAATGTCTGAGGGGCTTTGGAAGACAGATGAGTAGAGAATTAATATCCAAAAACTGCTTCCCATAATGAAACCTATCTGTTTCTCATAAAACATACAAAAGCAAAGAGAAATATATGAAAAGGTTTGGGTTTTTTCTTTTGTTAATATAGAATCTTTGAAGAATTCCTTCATAAGGCTCAGAATTTTTACTATAACTGTAATAATTTCCTTTCCAAACTAAGAAGTTTCTTTATAAATATCTTCAGCTTCAAAATACTGTGACCAGAAAGAAAAAGCAAATCTATACATTTGTGGGTTTGTTGCACAGAAGACCAAAGGTGCATTTCCCTGTCATTACATACCTCAGTATGGCAAACTTAGTAGAAAAAAACCTAAAGAATATGAGGATGTATTTTGTAGCTGCACAAAACATTATCAGTCTTGATGCTTCGGACATGTATTGATCATCCTCTGTGATAAATCGGAGTTCTCCCCTGCAGTGTGGAGTTGCATACTTGACTGCGCGTGGCATTTGTGCCTTCCTGCGACAGCATTCAGCACTAATTATTTCTAGATGCTTGGTATTGTAGCCTTAGGTCATTAGCATGTTTTGGTGAGCCAAACATTTCATTTGCACTATTATGTATGGTATTATGAATACATTCAGGACATGATATAATACCTGAAAAATCTACCCGCATGTACAAAAAGTGAGTAAAAAATGCAACCCACTGCTTGTGCACATACTCTTCTTGGGTCCTGAAGCAGACGTCTACTAAGCACCCTTGCTTCTGCATGCTGGCTTTTTTCCACAGCTAAGTTAGTCCACACTTCCCCCACCTTTTATCAGACTCTGTTAGCACTGTTAGCCATGGTCTCTTTTTCCTTCCAAATCAGAAAGTTCTGTTTGCCACCCAAAATAACACTGTCCACTTAACACTGTAACAAAATAACACCTGGAAAAGCAATCAGGCAGGGAATATTCCATCTTATATCATAATGAGTTTATAAGATTGACTGTTTTGCCCTTCATGTTGGCTAGAAGAGGGAGTGCTATGCTACTGGAAAGTGGAGATTTACTGTTTTCTGGAGTATTCACAGGTACTTATTTTTCCTTCATCTGTCCCCCAGGACTCCCTGTAAGTAGCTGGCTGGCTGGTTTAGTTCCTGTTGAAGTGATTATTTAATGTGGTGAGAATGTGTTTATTGTGTGGTTAATGATAGCAGAAATGTAGAGCCTTGGATGGATGTCTCTTTTTTTCTTCTCTAGATCTACATAAATACATGAAAATCAACCTATTTTTCTTCTCTATTCTTCTCAGTTGCTAAATGTAACTGGAACCCAGGGAATTTAATTGGATTTCCATATTTGAAGGCATATTTTTTCACCTTTGCTAAATCTTTGAATGTTTTCTTTCTGGGGCAGAACTGCGGGCTCAGATAGATTCAATTGGAAGCCATGTTTGAAAAATCAAACCCACTTTTTTTTCTGTAAAATGCCTACAAAGAGACACATTTTAATGACCAGCATTTTGGAACAGACCTGCTTAGATATTAAGTATTCCAGTTATTTTTCAAACATCTGAATGAGAAGTTCTGATTTTCATGAATGTTAGTCACTTGCTGTACGCAGTGGAATTCAGTGGGTTTGTGGATTTTTCTGCAGTTCAGAGAATTAGTCCTTTCCACATAACAGACAAGTATTTGGGCTTGAAAATGTGGATTTTGCTATCAGAAATATGGATATGCAATTCTAAGGCATTTATTTTGAGTCTTGTAATGAAGGAGGAATTCAACAGAGCATTACTGGACTATTGTGGCAAGGGGTGTGTTACGTTGTGATAGCAGAGCACTAGATGTTGATTCCTGTAAAATAAGCTTATATGCAAACACTTCTATGTCAGCACATATGTAAAGTATCTTAAGTTTGCAACTAATCTGGAAAACAAAGTTCATAAGATTGACTTGCAATAACCCTTCCTCATCTGTAACTGGAGCATTCCTTAAGCTACGCAAACATAAAACAAAGATTCTGTCATCTCTGTGTTAGGAATAGGAAGCTCCAGCCCTCTGAACTTCTTGAACTTTTCAAACATAGCTTATATGCAAGAGAATACATTATGAATAAGGTTTGGTTGCTGGTCACAGAATATGTATGAGAATCAAAATGGTAATTTTGACTTTTTCCCATCCAGTTGTTTTGGGGTCTTTTCTATTCCTATTTAGAAGTCTGAACATAAATGAAAACATCTACAGACTTTTGAATGTGATTAGAAAGAACATAGTCTATAAAGAAAACTAAGGAATGAAAAATCACAATCTTTAAAGAACAAGCACTGCATTATGGATGTTCAGTTTCCAAAAGGGAATGCCACCAGTGGCAGTGTAGCATTTTAGGAATCCGTTTTCCAGTGTGGAGAAGTGGAGTATACAGGGTAATGAGGATGTTGAAATTTTCTGCTTTGTGGCAACTCCAGCCTCCTCATCAAATAAATATTTCAATCAACAGACTTTTTTAATATTGCTGCTGCTATTGATGACCTCCTCATCACTTACCTACTCCTTACCTATGCAGTGATGATTTTCGGGAATATTAAAGAGGCAGTACCTGCAAGAATATTTTAGGATTTTTCAGTTGTTTCTTCTGTGAGACAAGTGCCCAGGCACTCAGTTTTCAGGACCTTTGCTTTAACTGGACCTGAAGGCATCTCAGTGATAATATCTGTCCAAGACAGTGCTACATTGCTCATTACAAATTCTACCAACATCATTAAAGAACTTACTGGGGAAACAACTCTTCATACTTGCCTCTGAGGCAGAAAAGTAACATCTGTTCATTTCTAGTGTCTACTGGTATCCTTACAATGAACCAATTAATTATTAATGATATTATATTTATAGCCAATTCAATGGAAATCAATTCATTTGGCTGAGAAATTTTGCTGCATGACCATCCCTAAGTCTTATCCTACTCATTAACTAAAATCAGATTTTATCACTAATTACAGCGGGAGCATGCCCTAATGAGAATTATGTATAAACCCTGGCCATTACGGGCTACACAGTAAACCAATGAAGAATAAAAAACTACTGAAGTTCTATTTCAAATCAAAGTTCATCTGTACCAGCTCAAGGAAACTTTTCGTCTGTTCCCTCTACACCAGAAGCTGCAGAAGTGGTAAGAATGCCTTTTAGTCTGAAGGACCCAAAATGCTTTACAATCAGAAATCACTTGAACGTGTCCTGAAGTGCAGCCTCCTTTGTCTTGAGAGGGAGCAGCTGCTCAGCTGTGCACATCAACAGCAGCACACAGCAATTTCAAAGTACACAATATCAATTCTGACTGAAACCACAAGGACAAATTCAGGCCAAAATAATGTGGTTGCCCAAATGCACTTGTGCCCAGAATACTGTACCGCACCAAACTCTCACAAAGACCTGCCAGTAGATAATTGATCACTACTTTTCTCTTTTTTTTATGCTTTCCTGCAAAGTAGAAGTGGGCTACAGCTGCTGTGTGCTGCCGCATAGATCCTCTCACTGCTTCACGTCTTGCTTAAAAGGGAGATGTGCAAAGTTCATCCCAAACACCAAAAACTCCATATGGCCACTATTTAAAGTTGTTAAGAGAGCTCTACAAAAAACTCAAACATTACCAATATACATTTATTCCATGCTTATATTTTTAGGCTTTCTCCCAATCAAAGCACATTTTCCAGTAACCCTGTCTCTCCTTAGACTGAGGAAGTAATAACAGCTTGCAACTTGTTCATTTTACAGCAAGATTGCAGACCAACATAATCCTCTCTCCTTGCCTTAGATCAAACTATCCTAAATATCCTCAAGGATGGAAAAGATCTTTGTAGCGCAAAGAATCATACGTACTTGACTAAAACCCAAGAAGTATCCATTGTAAGGATACCTTGAGCTGAAGCAATTATTTTTTGTGTACAGTTTTTGTAGACACAATCTACATTAGTTTTAGAACTCCAGTTCAAACATAACCTTTATTCATATGTTATTTATTCACTCTCTCAGTGATTTACTCTTACGTGAGTAAGAGTAAATCACTCTTAGTGATTTACATTTATGAATGTCCAGAGGCACTTCTAGCACAATTGCTTAAGAATCTCCCAGTGCTGTGCAAATGGGCATGTGGTGCACTTTTGTGATCAAGGATTGAACTGTCAACGTCAAAACACAGGGATTGTGTATGAATCTTGTAAGTTGCATATGAGCTTGTGTAACAGGTTGGCATTCTCTTATGCAATAGCATGAATCATTCAAAGTTCATTCAAACTAAAAGTGTTTGAATCTGTCTATACAGTAAAAGAAACTTATTCCACCTCATTACATCTGGAAGAATAAATCTTAATCATGTTGTTAGCATGAAGTCACAGAGGAAAGCATAGCTGAGAAAGACTTTCCAAGTTTTGAAAAAATATTGTCTTCTTTTAGCATAATCAATTTTTTTTTTAATATCAGTAATAAAGCATTTCTTTATAATGATGGCATGATTATCTTATGCATCTTTTAACCTTTTAAGTCTTTAGCTCTGTTCCTGACTACATTAACATTAAATATTCATGGAAATAAAAGGAGGTTATATCTTTCAGATCATTTTTGTTGCTGTGGAGCAGTTCAAGAATGCTTTTGATTCAGCTACCTTGATAACAAAATGATACATTCTCCTTAGTGATAGGTACAAATATATGCAGAGAGTATAGAATCATGGAAACATAGAATACTTTGGGTTGGAAAGGACCTTTAGAGATCATTTAGTCCAGCCTCCTTCCATGGGCACAGACATCTTTCACTTGTTTGCTCTAAGCCCCATCCTCCCTGGCCTGGAGCACTTCCAGTGATGGGACATCCACAGTTTTTTCATGCACAGTTCTTCTAAGCCTACCCACTTTCAGTTTAAAACCATTACCCCTTGTCCTGTCACTACAGGCTCCAGTAAAAAGTCTCTGTCTTTCTTATGATCCCTCTTTATACATTTGAACACTGCAACAAGGCCTCTCTGGATCCTTTTCTTCTCTGAGCTGAACAAACCCAGCCTTTCTTTGCAGAGGATCATCTTCATGGTCTTGCTCTGGAACTGCTCCAACAGATTGATGTGTTTCCCATGTTGAGGACCCCAGAGCTGGACACAGTACTCCAGGTCTCACAAGAATGGAGGACAGGAACGGAACCACCTCCCTTGACCTGTTGGCCACGCAGCTTTTGATGCAGTCCAGGGTGTGGTTGGCTTTCTGGGCTGCAAGTGCACATTGCCGGCTCATGTACAATTTTTCATTTGTCAGTCCCTTTAAGTCCTTCTCAATGGGGCTTTTATCAATTCTTTCATCCTCTACTCTGTATGGATACTGGGGATTCCCCAATCCACTTGTAGGATCTTGCACTTGGCCTTGTTGAACTTCATGAGATTCCCATAGGCCCACTCCTCAAGCCTGTCAAGGTTCCACAGGATGTCCTACATCCTGTCCTTCAGGCATGTCAACTGCACCATTCGGGGTAGTGTCATCTGCAAACCCACTGAGGGTGCACCAGTCCTAAGTACAAAGTCCTAACGACAAAGTAGATGATTACTCTGTTGCAAAGCAAGCAAATACTCTGAACTGAAATGTCATGAGTCAGAGAGGTCTTCCAGATTCCAAACAACATTGAACACCTTGTTAAAAACATAATTAAACTTGTAGCAGAAACTGCTCTGCAAAATGTCAGGCAGTTTATGGAATATTCTAGTGGCCTATTTGGTGTGAAAAAGGGAAAAATCAATCTGGAATATTGCACAGATATGTTGGGCTCATTGCAGTGGGTCTGCAAACTGCAAATGGGAACTTTTCCTGATTGATTACAGTTTTAATTGTCATACTCTGTATGTCAACTGACCTTTATTGGCTTTATGTTGTAGCTTTTATTTCCACTAGAAACCACTAATATAACATAATATGATCTTTTCATAATTTGTAATTTGATTAGTGTCTATTTAATAATAGACTTGTCATGCACATTAGGAATTTGATTATAAAATTTCCTGCAGTAGAGGTAGGTCAAAAGGTCTAAAGAAGAGATGAAAAAAAAAGTGCAGTATGTGGGAATAATTGGGTATGATAGACTCCTTGTAACCATTTTTAGAAATGTGAGAATTAAGAATTGCCACAAGATTGCCTGTTCCTTGCAGGGCTCTAGTATTGGTGTAACCGGGAGGAAGTAGTGCCAGTAGATGGCACCCCTCAATCCCCAGCATTGTACATGGCTTACCAGGAACACCTGTGAATTCTCTGGGCATAGCTGACAGCTGCCAAAAGGAAGTCTGGATTGTTTTATTCCATAAAAGCTCAGTAAAGCAGTACTGGCTCTAACCAAGCAAAGAGAATAAAGCCTGTCTGACAGGTTGGGTGAAGCTCAATCTTTGCATTAAGATGGCAAAAAGAGATGACAGCATTTGCTGAAAACCAGTATGGCATGCTCTGCCTTCAGGACTATTTTGAGATTATTCTGACTCAACTGAAACAAGTGTAAACAATGTGTAAACATTGTATAAACAATGAAGTAAAGTACAATTAATTTAGGGCTTTGCATATTCTAAAACAGGGTAGAAACAAACAGAGGTAAACATAAGCAGGAGGTGATTCCACTGCTTTTATAAACTGTTCTAATCTTATTTCGGAGGCAGAATTTCTTCCTGCTAGATTCATCATTTCATTATTAACATTACTTTGTGTACGTGTAGATGGAAAGTCCCCATTTTGGTCTGCTCTTGCCAAAAATTATCATGGCAGCTTCAATTTTCCTTCATTCTCCACAAACATTGACTAATTTTCATCCTTAGCCAAGCTTAATTGCTATGTATGCAAGGACTTGCTACAAGAGAACCTGTTGCAGCTGCCCTGTCTTAAATCTAAATTGATGCTGAATTTACAGGGTGTGCACCTTAGAGTCTGATGTTCCCTTGGCATTCAGTAACAGCTTGTGATGGGTGTCTGTGTCACTAGTCATCATAGCCTCAGATTTTGCAACCATTACCTCTACTGCAAAAAAACACCTCTGGGACAGCCACTGTTCCAGGATTGAGGAGCCTGTAGCTTATATGATGAAGACAGCCCGTGGCTTACTGACGTTGGCAGCCACATCCTATTGGGTTTTTGCATGTTTTCACTCGACAACACAGAGCTCATAGAATCATGGAATAGTTTGGGTTGGAAGGGTCCTTTCAAGGTCATCTAGTCCAACTCCCCTGCAATGAGCAGGCACATCTTCAGGTTGCTCAGAGGGCCATCCAACATGACCTGAATGCAACCTGTTCCAGTGTTTCTTTCTTTTTTCTTCCATATATCTAAACTAAATTTACTCTCCTTTAGCTTAAAACCATTACTTTTTTTTCCTATTGCAATAGGCCACATTAAAACATCTGTCCCTAACTTTCTTGTAGTCTCCCTTTAAATGCTGAAAGGCTGTGATGCATGTTAAACATGTTGATCAATAAGGGTGCTAAAAGGGCCAGCTTGACATTTATAAAATGACAGATCAATGACTCTCTTCAGTCCAAAGGGTCCATGTTGTACCCAGCTGAGATCTTCAGTTTTCACTGTCCACCAGAAAAGGAACAAATTAAACTAAATATCAATGCTTTGGTTTTATTCTTGGGATAACTACTTTGGATTTGCTCTGCTTTTTCAGGGGAAAGGTAGGGTTATGCCTGCTTTCTTTGAATAATTTCTGTTAACTCCTTTTGTGGGCTTGCTGGAAATACAGCAGTAGTTTTAAAAGATTTAAAAAAAAAAAAAAAGGGAAGGCATGCAAGTAAAAAGGCTATTTCCTCCAACGCTTTTTCATGCACATGTTTACTGCTGTGCTGTAACTTCCATTGCTGAGACTAGACTGATAATCCAGGGGAATGTCTTCTACTTTATTAATGCAATACACAAATATTTGCCTATTTAAAGCTAAATACATGCAAACGCCTAATAACACATGGGCCTTAGCTATGTCTCTCTTTCTTCATCATAAAAATGCATTGTGTATATATAATTTCTTTCTAAAAAGAAGGACCCTTATTTCCATCAGGTTAAAGGAAAAATCTATTTCCCTTTTTCCAGCATTATGTCCAGTCAAAGACAGAAAGCTGTTACTAGAATTGGTGCTATAATTGAAGTCTCAAAACCTGCCATACTGCGCAAATTATAAGGAGAAGAACTAGAAAAGCCAAGGATGCAAATTAACAGACAAGCTAAACCCTGTATTATTTTCCTTCAGCACTTCTGAAACATCACTTTAGCTTTCTACACACTGCTAAAAAAATGCAATCATCTCAGCCAGTTGTGGTTCATTGTGAAAGATTTTTAAAAAACATGAAGAAGACTATAGCAGTCATTTCATTATATGTTTACATTGTAGTCCAGCAGAATTTAACAAGCACAACATAACACCACCTTCACTTTTACTTTGCATATTTTTTTAATCTGTAAGAACAAATAGAAGGTCTAACAGGGCAGGTGTGAGAGAGAGGTATTAAATTTTAAAAAACCTGAAATGGTCATTTAAAAAAAAAAACAAATATTGAAGAAAACCTTTGCTCAGTGAGGGAACTCTTCTTAAATGTTTGACTTTTAACCACCTGGAATCACACAAATATGTGAACTGCATGTAAACTAGCAAGAAATAATAGGAAATGAATTTTTGCTTCTTATGACACCTACCTTGAACCATCTTAGTTCCTATTATATGGCAACAGTATTTAAATTAACTTGTCAGCTATTAAAGATTATTTATTAAGAGAGAGTGTCATGTCATTTCATTGAGCTTACCTACTGTGTCACTTGGCTTCATTATAAGGAATTCCTCCAAATCCAACCAATACACACCTGTTTCCCCTCTCACTCACTCTAGCAGGGTATTGGGAAATAACAACTATTCTAACAGTGGAGTCCTAGAGTTTAATCCTTGGCCACTTTGTTTACTTACAGAGTAATGTGATCCACTAATCTGTTTTGAAGAAAATTATTTATGATAATAAACACACACACAAAAATTCTTAGTCCACCCTACCCTTCTCCTCAAAATCAGAGTTGTTCCACATGCTTTTTTAAAAGAAAAGGCGAATTTATTTTTAAATTCCAAGTGAAATTATAAAAATCTCAGGACAAACTCTTTTCATGTTTACCCATCTACAACAGGTTTTCTGAGCCTGGTGTAATACAGATTCAGCATGGAAGGGAAAGGAGAGACACGTCATTGGACTTGATGGCTTAATGACGGTCTTCCAAGGACTGATCCGTTTTTCCAGCATGTACTACGTCATTAGCCATGACCGACAAGTTGTGGGAGATAACAAACTAAAGAAGTTAACAGGAATACTGGGAATGCATTGCAGCGATTTAAAACTTTCCAAGGGAGACACAGCAGGTCCATGATGGGAGATGATACCAAGGTCCAGACTCCTCTTTTGCAAAGCAGGCATTAAGAGTTGGTCCTGGTGGGATTCCACATCTCAATGAGGCCGTAAAGCAATGGATTTAAGCACATGCAGTGAACAGCCCACTGCTTCCTACTTGGAAAAGTAGTGATGGTTTCCTCGCCCTTAATGGGCATCCTTAATTTACTCTCATTTAGACAAGAGACAATTTAATCAATATTCGAATAAACACATTGATGCTGGAAGGGCAGAAGAAAACAAAGGCTTTTTTCAGCTGGATGTAAGTCCCATTGTTTTAAAATTAATGCATAATCCTTACTGACCAGACCAGTATACAATCTGTAGATGTTGACTTGCCAAATATGCAGGCAGCCAGCATCCTCTATCCCCTAGAATAGGGGACACCATTCCCCAGTGATGGGGAAAATGGCCATCATTCCCTACTGGTGGCTATTTTTACCCTTGTCTTAGGAGTTCCCTTGGTACGACTCTTTGTCCTATGATATTCTGAGTCTGTACCCCTTTGTAACAGGTGTAACTCTGTGTAACATGCAGTGTTGCATGAAAATGAATTCAAGAATTAACTTGGTCACCATGGGAACATCATACCTATGCTGGCCTATGCTGACTTTCCAGGAAAAAAGGCTTGGATGCAAGATATTTGTTCTCTTCTACGAAGTTTGAACCTAAAATATCTCTAACATTTCTAATGTTCTATGATGATGAATATGCCTATATGTCTGCCCCTCAAATGCAGTGAAATTATGCATTGCAAAGACAAAGATACTAGAATTTTCTTGGGAGACAAATAAAGCACAAATCCAGAGTGTCAAACATACACCTACAGATAACCACAAACTGCTTTTATTACTAAATCATGATTGCTTGACTTTGCCTTCATTGACAGATCTGTATCAAATACATAGTTTTATATTAAAACTCCACTAAATATGTAGCTGGTAAGCAAGAGAAGAGGGAAAAAAACCCCTCAACTCAAATTAGAAGTTACATTAAACATATTAAGTATTGAATTAGTGACCCACACTATTGAGGACACTGTTTACAAGTAGAGAGGTAATTACATAATACTTAATCTATCTTTATAAATCTAGATAATATTTCATCATTATAAATAAATATAATCATTTCTTACATATAATTTGTATAAAATGATACATAATTCTAAAATAATAACCTAGATTGTATTTAATCTATCAATTTTTATATTACATAAAACATACTGCTAATATACCACAAACAAACTGTGAAATAAGCAGTTAACACTGTAAGTTTGATTAAAACAAAATTTAGTTTTGTTTAAAGGCTGATCAAAGTCGTCTGATAAGGATCATATATTTAAATATCAAGAGTTATGGTAACACTTAAGTAGGATGTTACTGCCTTCTGTAAGATACATTTTAATTCAATTAATTCACATCAACTCCTTTCTGGTTTCTGCTTGTCACATTTCAAAAAAAAATCAAAAATTGTTAGATCTCTCAATTGTTCTACTTAATTACTTTTTACAGTGTTACAATGTTGAACAATAAATATGGCTCTTTTTTCCCTCGCAGCTTTTCAAGTGCCTTCTTCTGTGGTAGAGACCAAGTGAACTCAATAATTTGTGTCTGATTTGCATCCTTACACAAGCGTATTCACACACGAATCGCATTAAATCAGATCATGAATTAAATAAAATCAGCCCTACTGAAGGGACTACTGAAAGTCTCAGAGCCAGGGTAGATTTGCTTGTCTAGTCGACAGAGCTGGTTTGCAGTACACAGCTGGTCAGATCCGGAGCATCTCTCTGATGGTAAGTAGTAGGTGACATTATAAGGAAGTATAGAACACCTATCATGGACAGTTATGCATCTGCCAGATCACTTGGGCTTCCTGCTTTTCCTTTAGATGACTGTTTTCCTTCACATTCCACCAAGGATCCCAATTACCCTACATTCCTCAATACTTCCTAAATTTTACTTCAAACAGGAAATCCCAGTCTTAGGTTTCTACCTTTCATTGTTGTGTAGTTGCCTTCACAGGTCTTTTAGGTCAAGTCCTTCCCCCAAAACAGGTAATTTTCACCTAGACCTAAGGACTCTGAATCTGGGAATTAAAACACCCACCATGGAATGCTGAAGCACCCCTCTTTAGACTGCAATTTTTTACAAGGGATATAAATCTATATGTAACAAATGTGGGTAGAGCCCTTCCCAAATATTTCTTCGCGAAGCCTAGCCATGATGATGATGATATCTATATGTATAACTTGTAGATGAGCTGGCTACAAGAAATAATCCGATATGAAAATCTTGCTGAAGTGTTCTCCTTTTCTCTCTTGTAGCTTGACAAAAAAAATACAGTAACTACCTCTTTGATTTTACTTTCTACCAGAGTCCCTTTAACAACAAAGATCAGGATGCACCCAAGAGGTCACTGAAGCTGAAATCTTACATTCACTGAGGTTCATGCTCTCATAAGTGTGACACGACCTCAGGAATTACTGTTACACTGCCCTGACCCAGCTGTGCTGTCGTGGTCAGAAGTGAATAATTTCCCTTGGAAAGCTGGTAGGAATATGAAGCTGGCAAAGAGTCACAGGTGTAATGATTACATCCCCTTTTCTCTCCTTCATGTTCATGTGTTTGAATGCTCAGCACTGGCCAACCCTAGCACATGAGATTAAGGGTTCGTGATGTTCTTCCTTTCCCCTTCTCCTGCCAGCAAAGTCTAGTCAAATGGGTACTCATGAACAACCTGTTCGGAAGAGCACCCTATTGGCACACTGAGGAGCTGTCCTTAAGATACATCTCATATCTGCCTCCACTCTCAGCACACTGTGAACCAGTTTGAAACATGCATGGGTTCAAAATGCAAATTCATGTACAAACACTTGACTGTAAGCTCAAAAGATGGGAATGCCTGATTTGTAGCTTTCACAGCTTTATAGCAATTTCAGATGAAGCAGAGCTAAATGTCCTTAACAGAGATGCAAAAGCTTTACATGATTAACACTGCTGTGTCCATAATACGGATAAGAAAACAACAAAAAGGGAATTTCTAAAAATACTTTCTTTCACCGAGAGCCTGGACTAAGATGTGTTGGGTTTGTTTCAAAAGAATCATTTTGTGTTTCCACCTAAAAAAAGGAGGCAGTGTTTTTAAATGTTCCACCTAAATAAATAAAAATAAATTAAATAAAAATCAGAAGTGGGACTCTAAACTGGGACACCCCAAATTCCAAGCCCTTTCTAAAAGTCCTGACACGTGACTGTTAAGAGATCAGCCAAAAGATCAGTGGCTAAACTGTGACTAGATTCCTCATTCTTGCTGTAACCCCACCCATCTATTAAAACCAACCTTTTTAATAAATCCAAGGAATTATACGTAAGCCACTTGCAATGACATTAAAATCTCCATCCAAAGGAAAACATGCATGTCCTCATTTTGCCCCAGGCAACGTCAGCTTACTGGTCTCCTTGCGGTTTTCAGTGCCCAGCCTCTGTAGTTCTCTCTGAGTGGAAGTTGTGATTCAGAGTAAGCAGGGCACATGTGGGAGAGAGGAGACCTCTGCTGAGAGTTTCACAGATCAACCCCAATTGCATTTTGCAAAAGAGGGTAACTTCTGCAAAGTCTCCATAACACTCTTTTCTGGAAGTGAGAGTGTCCCACGTATTTCATATCAGATGAGAAAAATATAATAGATAAATATCTCTAACAGAATGACAGCACGGACAAGAGAAATCTAAGAATTCCAGATATACTCAAGTGGCAGCTCACGTTCATGTTTTTAGAAGGCAGAATAGGGCTTGCTAGCATTTCCAGGTATCAGTGACATATGGAGAACACATCTGCTGGGGGTTATTATAAAATAGGCTTTATAGAAACTTAATTTTTTTTATGATTTTACATCCATCCCTAGTTGTTCTCAAACTTTTAAGAAAAAGATAAGGAGTGCTTGAGATGTTGGACAATAATCGAGAAAGAACCAGGTCTTCAACAGAATCTGTATTTGATGCATCAAGCCGTAAAATATTTCTAATGACAGTCTTACTCTCCCAACAGCTCTAATAAAATAATTTAGGCAAAAATAAATCGACATTTAAACAGTTTAAACTCTGTAAACCTTAAGATGCACCATAACTAAAGAGACTATTGTGATTTATATTAAGGCATATTAATCCTCTTTAAAATATAACAGTAAAAATACATTTTAGAGAGGCTAATGAAAGAAGATAATACAGGGGAATTTTAGAGGATTAGCTAAATATACCTGATTTGTGTTCTGAAACAAATGAAATCAAAGCACCCAAGAGGTACTTCGCAGCTAATCACTGCAACTGATTTAAATGGAATATTCATAGAAACAATCTTAGCCTGTCTCTTGGAGATGTCTGAATCTGCAGAAGAGTATTTGCAGTTTCCATTTGCCTAAATTTTTAGCTCTCCAAAATAACAGCTTCTCTGTCTCCCTGAATTGGAAGTGTAGTTCCATTCATTGAAAATTACATTGAGATAAACGCTGCTCTGTGTATCCTGTCAGGCTGTATTCCCTTTGGTTTACACAGTTTTCACTCGGCTGTGTTCAGAAAAGATTGTAAGTGTATATTAAGAAAACATCCCTGGTATTCTCAGGCTCGACTCGACTCAACTCAATGATCTTAAAGGTCCTTTCCAACCTAAATGATTCTATGATTCTATGACTTAGGGGTTCTCCCAAGAAGTTCAAAGTGCATAAGGAGAAGTCAAAACACGCAGTTACTGAGATGCTGAGGGAATTAAAACTGTACAAAAATAATAATATTGGCTACCATTATCAAAAGGGTGTTAATTTCTAATCATATATGTGGCACCTTTCTCCAGCTCAGTTGCTTGCTCAGCTCTTCTCTCACACTCCGTGGCAGTGAGCTGTGTCCTGCTGGGTGAGAGTGCCACTATGTACCGGGAGCACAACATGGAGCAAAGGTCTTTGGGGTGGTTGTAAGGGAGGGCAAGATCCAAGATCAATATATGACCCTTAAAGGTCCCTCGCAACACAAACTATTCTGTGAGTCTACGATTCTATGAGTCTATGGTGTCCTGGGCTGTGCAAATGACAGCGTTTTTAAGGTAATACCTTCTTTCTCTCATACTGTGGAGACTGCACTCTGAGGTCTAAAAGACAAAATGTTTTGGTACAAGAAAAGAAACAAAATAACCACCATTTTTCTAGCTAGCCTTGAGCTGGGTTTTCATCAGTGATGGATCAGCGTGCTCTGGATTCTTCTAATGAAGCCCATTAATTCTGTTTCTTGAACTTTGCATAGTGCAGCATTCAGTGTCACGTTGCTGAAAGCTTCTCAGGATAGTATTTCCCTTGACTGCACATTATGTGTCAATCGTGTGCTTTTATATCTCTGAAATTCTTCCTTTGGTTAACAAGGCATGTCTACTATGGGCAAATATGCTTGTATTAATTAACTTACGCTTACCATTTAGACCTGAAACAGCGAAGATTTTGTATCAGGAAATAGGGACGGTATTATGAAAACATCTTCATTAATTAACCTTCAAGAAAAAAACTATGCAAAGAGATCTCAGCCTGAAAGCAGGTAACGTTAAATACAGCTTATTTCAGCATTTGGAGTGCTGGCCTGAAAGGCACTCAAACCACCACCACCTTCCTTCTTTGCACTGCTTGTAATTGCAGCTCTCAGACACCAAAACCAACATCTGCATTTTAGACCAGTGGATTAAGCAGAAACACTTCCACCCCTTTTCATTTCATTTTTACATTTCTGTAATTTACAATTCAGTAATTTCAGGTCACATTTCAGATTCAACTTCATGACATGGAATCAGGTAAGAAAAACATGCAGTCATTCCTTCCAAAATTCAGATTTGTTTGTTTTTCTCATTAAGGAGTTCATTGGGAGAGTCCTTTTCAGCTCAGTTAACATCAAAATATTACAGTCTAAATACAATTTACTAAGATGGAGCTCCCCAAGTGACCCCAGATCCAGGAATAAAAGGACACTAAATGTCAGTAAGAGCATGATCCATGTCCTGATACAAGTGCACCAGCCTTTCATGAATGCTTTCAGCTCTTACATAACATTAATGATTTCACACTGCATGAAAGTGCCTCTGCTAGTCATTTACATCATTCTCTAGATCAGATTATTTACTCAGAAATCGCTCTGTTTTCTCTTATCCTTTTACAAGCTGTCCCTGTTTATTAGAAGGATCACACTGAGTGCCTCTATACCCCTAAATAAAACAAGGCCAAGCTTGATTACTGATTGTCCACACAGCTTAATTGTTCTTTAAGCCCTTGGTTCTAGTACAGATTTCTTCAAACAGCTGTCTGCAAGAAGGCCCTGATCTGCAAGAGGCTGCTGTTTCACAGCACACACATAAACCCTGTCCCTGTTGCTTGGACCTGGTTTGAAACCAGGTCATCTTTTATTTTTCAGGGTATACACAGCTCTGGAAAACAGTGCAAGAATTCTAAGCACGGTGTGTGTGTAACAATCAAACCTGAGGTCATTCTTAAGGGCTGCTTTTTATGAATGCTGCTGTATCACAGAGCCTTGATGCATGCTACTACGAGTGGTTCACTTTTCTGTATGCTTATCGTTCTTTGTTAAAAGTTGATCTACATATTCATCTTCTTCCTATAATGGGCAGGACATGACAGTCTGACACTTCTCCTTTTCTCATACAGTGAAGATTACATTCTGGGAAATGGCTATTCTGTTCCAGTCCAGCATAATTCCTTGATGACCCTCTGGACTGGAGGGTTGCAAAGCTATCTTCTATTTAAAAAAAAAATAAAAATAAACCAAACCAAACCAAAACAATTCTGTAGGAGATCAAGGCACCCAGAGAGAAAAAGAAAAACCCACCTCTAAACCGCTTTTCTGGTGAAACTGCCTACCTACTTATAACAAAGAAAAGAACAGGAGACATGGATAAGTTTGGGACATCAAGGAGGAGATAGCAAGGAATTTGTGAAGGAAATCCTGCCTCATAAACTCATGAAAGAGTCAGAAAAAAACCCAGTAGATCCCAGTAGGTTTTCAATTGCCTCCTGGCCACCTTCGGGCATCAACAGTTCCAATGGATAAGGAACGTCTCCACGTGGACTGGGGAAAAAAAAAAACAACCCACACCACCTCACACCAAACAGGTCAAAAATATAGAAGTAAAAGGAGAGTTTTCACAGTAAACTGTGGAGGTCATTCTGACAGGGGGTGGCAGTGATTCCTGGTACAGATGGGTAAGTTATGGAAGAGACATCCATTGAGAGCAACTGAATACAGGGTCATCACTTCCGAGCTCAGTCTCTGGGCTATAAGTTGGTGAATGCTAGGAGACCAACTTAGGGAAGGAGCACGATTTCCTTGAAATACTTTTTCTACTCTTACTTTTCTGCTTCTGGTGATTGCTGGGGATCATTTGGCAACAGTCACTACCCCTATTCTTGTAGTCTTATGTTCAGCTGGCAAAGGTGAAAAGGAAATCTATGCAGGTAGAAATAGTAACTCTACCAAAACTACAATCAAACAAGAGAGAATAATGTGTTGATTTAAGTATCAGGGAATACTGGGATCATCAATATTATGAAATTACATGCTTAAGATAGGGAGTGTGAAAATATTCTGTCGTGATCATCCACGGAAATCCCTGGGACCCTTTCTATGAGACCTCAGTTGTTTTTGCATATGTCTATTTCCCAATCTGTGGAAACCTATCTCTGTTATACATACAGACAGCAAAGAAATAATGTTTGTTTTGCAATTACAAACATGTCATTTTAGTAGAGCTTCCTTCCCAGGCCCCAGCTTTCAAAGATTTTATATTTCAAAGATTTCAAATGTGATACCACTCTTTTTTAAGCTTGCCTTCATAGTTTGCTGTCTAATTTAGTGAAACTCACAGGAAAAGTTCAATTTCTAAATAGTACTTTACATTTAAAGAAGGTGCTAGTAAAGGAACCTCTGAACTACCTCTCAACCACAGGGTTTTTTTTACCTTACTGCATTATTCATGACTGTCAGCTGTTTTAGAATTCACTGCTGTCAGTTACTGCATGTGCTTTTTTGGATTTTCTGTACATCTGGGTGAATTGACAGGCAGAAGTATTTAGCATCTCTTCCTACACCGAGTACCAATTAATGCAACTAGTTATCGATCAGAGCTCCTGGGAAAAAGCTATACTGGATCAAAAGCTACTTTTTAAAATTACTCCTTTTGACTTATTTTGCATATGATGGTAAAAACCTCTTACCTGCTGAATTTTCCTAGAAGAAAAATATTCCTTTACCCAGAAAAGACTGTACCTCAGCTCATGGCAACAATAAAATCATCTGCATGTGGCCATAGAAAAATAGGATTATATTAAAAAAGCAAACATAAGTGATGACCTTGTAAAGGAGCTGAGCAGGTCGCTGTTCCCAAGGACTCCAGCCTCCTCTGAAATAAAGAAAGGTGACACTTCCACTTGGTTCAGTTTGCCATTGCCACAGAGGTCTCTCTCTACTATAGTGATTCATGCAGTTATTTCTCTCAGTATCTTCTCAGTGGTAATTCTGACAGGAAAGGAATTGCCCACAGGTATCAGCATTTAAATCAGTTTTATATTAATACAGTTTCCATTATTAGAAAGAAATAATTTATTTATTTTCATTTAGGCTGATCTCCTTCTGACAAGTGATAAACCCAGATCCAAAGAGAAGGATAAGTCACAGCAATAATTTGTATACTGCAGAAGTCTTTACGATGTCCACACAGGGTTAATTTATACATGTTAATAAGCATTCAAATTTGTCCCCATAATTTATCAGCCACGGGAGTGGCTACATTCATTAGGTATGCTCATTGGTGCATAACAACCACTTAATGTAACACAAAATACTCCCAGGAAACTTAGATGACCACAAAAGCATCATTGACTTTAGTCCCAGACAATTTCAGGATCACTGACTTGCCTTCCAGCTGTTCCCAACCCTCTATGAATTACAAATCACCCTGAGAAAAGAAGAGTAAATAATATTTACTGCAGCATACATTAGTAATTAGCACGCACATTGAGAAAGATTGGGGAAAGTTGCAAGAAGGGAACAAATTGTCCAGTGTCACTCATAGACCCAAATGAGTTGAGTGTTTTCACCTTTTGGTGTGTGGCTCCAAAACTCCTGCTTCCAGTAGTTACACCAGAGCGGCAGCAACCCCGTATATCAACCCCAGCAGAGCTGACAACCACTGAAGAAGAAATCAATGTCACCAGATCTGCAAATATTACAGGTGACCCCTGTTTTATTTGCCTGTGAGCACACTTCTGAGAGAAAGAAGGTCAAACGCTCTAGACAGCTCTCCATGGACACATAGGCCGGGCTGCTAGAAAGCCACTGTCTCTTTGGAATGTATTCTGATCCAAGAGTAAGGAGGAGAGCAATCTCTCCTGCTCCCTACCCAGCTTGCTCAGCTCAGAGGCTGCTAAAGCCTCTCTGAGGGTAGCACACCTGATATTAACAATTCGGAGCATTTTCCTGAAACTGAGTATTTACTCGTAAGAGGGAGAAAATCTAAACGCCTACATGAAATAGAACCACCAGGCTCACTTTTGAAATAATATTTTAAATGATACCCTGTGATGAATAACTCCAGTGTAAGCAGTGTGTTATTTTGATGGTGAACAACAAGAGCCATTTTCAAGAGCTTACTGCTGCTGGGAGGAAAAAAAAAAAAGGTAAAACTAAATTTTACAGTAGCAGAACGAGTTATAATTCACTTTCAGTCTGTAAATATAGATATCTACTGCTGATTCTCAATCAAAATAGCAACCAAAAAGGCAAATAGCATACCAATTAGCACTTTCAGAATTAGGAACAAAATTATAAGGCAGTAGTAGGATATATATTCAAATGCAGAAAGCTGAAATAACACAATATTAAGGATCCTGTAGTGAATATAAAGTAGTCCTCATACAAATACAGAGCAAATTAACATGGTTCTCACTTCAGTGCCATCCTGTAGGTGTACAGAGCAGCCATGGAATGACTGGTTTAATTTTTCTGGCAACAGGTTTTACAGCATGATTTTTGAAATTCTTGGACCTTATTGCTATAACTCAGAATACCTAAGACAAAAAGAACAAAGAGAAATCAGCGTGTTGTTTTCTATGTACTGCACTGGCTGAGCTTACCAGGCCCCTCCTGTGGGGCAATCTCCACTCCCACGAGCAGTGAGCAAGTGCAGCCTGTTTTCTTGGGGATCTGGGAAGGGTAGCTGTTTTACTTTGGTGTCTAAACTTAAGATCAGATTTTAGTTTTCCCTGAGAGGATTGCCTATTTCCTACTGAAATGAAAAACAAAACAAAACAAAATAAACCCCAGAACAGAAACACTGGGGGGTTTGGCAGATTAGGATACTTGCAAGCTCTTTCTCCTCTCCTAAGCCACTGATTTTCACCAGCTCTGGCTCTCATCCCTTTAGGCAGCTACAGACAAAAATTGCCCAGCAAGTTCAATGGTGGAAGGGAGAAGAAAAGCCAACAACCCCAGCACACAAAGGTTGGCCATTGAATCAAAGCCAGCCCTCTCCCAAGCATTTCCCTCACTACCAGTCCACAGTACCAGAACCAAAGCTGTCAGTGCCAGGCTTGCCTGCTCCTAAGAACTGCCCACATAGGAGAAAGCAGGCTCTGTCAGTCTTCACACTGACAAGGCAGAGGAGCATCTAGTCACTTAACGACACATGCTGAGCAGTGGAAATCATCCCTAAGTTAGCCAGCTAGGCTTACAGTGTAACACACAAAATCAGTAAAAAAAGGTAATTATTTACAAAGGCCTGTCTAGCTAGAGAACTTTCCTCTAGTTTTGCAGCTGCAGTTGCTGAGCATGTTAGACACTTCAAGAGATTTGATTTATTTCATACCCAAATGTTATAAATAAGTGGAGATCATCTGCTTGTGAATGCCCACTTTTAACATTTGCAAACTTACTTACAATCATGTTCAAAACCAGTATGACAAAAGACTATATGACACTATAGAGACATTAATTTTCTATTTATCTGGGGCAGGAAATTTCTAGGGAAAAATTCTCTTTTTAGTACAGTATTATCAGCAAATACAATACTTAAATGGCCTTTGCAGATTTGTGCATCAGTCTAACATTCTATACTTAATATTTCACTTCACTGTGATTTTATTTGAGTATTGAAATTGAGCTTAAACAGTACATGAGCTAACTAAAAAATTGCATTGAAAGAAATCATATAACTCAACACTTATTTCGGGAATCCAAAACGGTTATGCACTTCTCTCCAATCAGATTGAATGATTCTGAGTTTTAAGGCAATAGAAAGAGCATTTGGGATTCCTACTTACTCTGAATTGAGTCCATCATTTCTAACTGCCTTGCCAGATCACACTGTTACCCACCAATCCAATGATTACTTGTATTTTCAGGTGCCTCAAGTCACTTCAAAAACCCTGTAGAAAGCCCTGCTGCTACAGGAAATATCATTTTAAGCCTCATTGTCTCCACATGTGCCTATTAATTTCTTTTTTACTTGATGGTTCCAGTGGTTTTTGTCATTGATACAACTGTCTAACTGCTTGGAGAATCTTGGTGAACTCCTGGGCCCAGTGGTTGTCGAATGCCAGTAAGTTCTGGAAGTAAACTTACTCTTCCAGTGATAAATGTAAGAGTACCTCTGTTTTGGGGGTTTTGTATTTCAGGTGCATCAAATATCTCCTTAAACACACCACCTGATTGTCTTCCTCTGTACCCTGATTTCACGTATCCTTCATATACTTCTTCAGCTCCTCTGTGAAACAAGGTGTCTCTGTCTATTCAGCTTGTATTCCTATGGAATACTTTGATTGCTTATAATAATTTTGTAAGGAGTCCATAAACAGGCAAAATGTTATAAAAGGCAGTCAAACCAGGGGAAACATTTTTATATGTATAAGATAAATTTGCATGTACCTGTTTCTGTGAGCATATGTGCACACACACAGAATATCTGAAGCACTATCACTTCAGGGGTATAACATTCCAAACTGCACAGAACATCTGAATCATAGCACTATCATATTAAATATTATTGCTTCTAAAAATTCAGCTCTAGAGATACGGAACATTTTATGCCAGTGCATATATGTGCACAGATATACTTATGCACTCCCACCCATGCACCCACACATTGTACCTTAAGAAACCTTATACATGTGTAATAAAATACGTTGCACATACAATATAGTATTAATTTTATTATTACTTCTATTTTCACCTAGTCATCCAGTCACACTTTGACTATCACTGCCGATAAAAAGTACTTTTGTGATTTTTTTTCAAGGCTCTTTCCATCCCTAAGTGTTGGGGTTAAAAAAAAAAGCACACACATTTTTAAGCTAGCAATATTACCCATGATACTGTTTTGTTTTGACTTATGTCATCTATCATCCCACTGCCAGTTTACCTAGTTTTGTTACGTCCCTTTGTTAGGTGCTTTTTACACTCTATTGCACTTCAAGTGAGCTTTTCCACCATTTGAAATGTATTTGACAGCATTCATAGTGCAGCTCTGCAGTCATCTCTTGTCTGGCCTTTTGCCAGCATAGTACCTGGGTATTCATTTATAGTCCTTGCTTTTCTACGGCTTGCTGTTCCCTAATCATAATTCCCTCACCTCATGATTACTCAATTTCCTTAACAGGCTCCATTTCAGGAATTTTGGGAAAAGTAGTTTCTAAAAGTCCAAATAAATTTTTTCAGGTTATTTTGCTTTAGACATCGCTATGCTAGCATGTACAATAGTCCACTTTCTTTTACAGCATCAATGTTGATTTGTATTATATCTATTCATGTTCCTATTGATTTCTAATAACTTTCTTTAATTATTGTTTCCTCCTGTTACTCAATAATGACAGTAGACAAACTTTTTTATAATTTTCCACAGTAACTACAGAGCCTCTGTTAGAGATAAGCCTGAAATTTGCTACCCTAAGATCTGCTGCAAAAATAACGCTGTGTATTTTGTTAACAATACAACCATTTTGTTCTTCTGTTTCCACAGAATACTTGGTGCAGCAGAAGCCAAGTTTCCTTTTAAATTCGCTACTGCTTAATTATAGCAGCTTGTTCCAACAACTCTGACACCTTTCTCTCACGAGGTTTCAGCTTTATTAGCTGGAAAACATCTATTACCAATGTTTTCTGTAGTCAAAATGTACACAAGAAAATTATTTCATTTGAGGACTTCATCTATCTCCTTTACAACTTTAAAGGGACATAGGCATGTCTGGAAGAGAGGGAAGGGAGAAGTCTAGGTTCAAATCCCTGATCTGTGCCCTTGATTCAAGGACTAGATGGTCAAAAAGTACAGAAATTGAAATGTCTTTGGATTTTGACTATACCAAGCAATAAAATTACTGTATTTTAATTATCCTTATTGAAGAACACCATAGGCAAACCCTTATTAATTTTCTCAATTTCTATATAGTGTACATATTTCTACATACTGACCCAAAGATAGAATCTGATCAAATTTTATCAAATTTTCTACTAATAATGTGTAACAGATAAACCAGAGGTTTTCAGGACAACAACTATGAATTTAAGAGCCTAAATTTCATCAGAATTTCCACCGAAACCTCTTTATCTGCAATTGTCCTGTATTTCACTGGAAGCTGGAGTACCTGACGAAACAAACAAAGCCACAAGGGAGAACTGGTGCCACCACTGCTTCTGAGTGACCAATTTTTGTTCTTGGACACTTCCACAAAAGGAGAACAACACCTGCTTGTTCTTTTGAGAACAAGCTGTCCTGGCTTCTCTGGAAGATTACTCCAGGAGGGGGTTCACAGGTGTGAAGGCATCTCTAGTCAGCCTAAAATAACACTGCCTGGAGGGAAGCAGATATAAAGCTCTGTATGTCTCTATTGCTGCCTAGACAGCTCTTGTTTTCGCCTTTACAGGTTCTGTTCTATGATGCTAACTTTCTTTACACGTTGTAGAAAGAGCAGACACACCTCCTTAAAGAAACTTACTGGGCGGAAGAACACCTTGTTAATCCTCCTTATGAGTGTATACTGAACTATTTGATACTGTTTAAGCATATATACTACATCCAACTATGTATCTTTAGCTCTCTCCCCTTGCTTCTGCAAAGTCTTGGCAGGATCCCACACTAAATCTGCCAATGATTTTCTTAAGGCCACAGCACCTTTGCTAACTTGAAATTTGATTTTCTATTTTTTCCCCCTCTTCCTTCACCAGCAGTAGCACTGTTGCTAACTTGGGAGAGCATGTGCATAATAAAGCAGTTTCATAAACTTCCAGTGCAGCTGCTAACTAGAGCTACTTCATGTCTGCAGGTGAGTGGTTGCAGCTGATGAAGGATATAAGCATAAGAAGGGAGAGTCAGCCCAAAGCATTTCCCCAAAGGATTTCCCCAATCAGAGGAGGTGAAGAAGCTAATGGTCTGGATGGAGAAGGTCAAGCAGGAGCTTCTCTAGAGCCAGTGGAGCAAGGAAGGAAACCCTTTTGCCCAGAATGGCACCACTTGTTAAAAGATCAAAAATAGCAAGAATCTTGAAATCTCTTACTTAGTCAGCCCTTCTTCCTGTGGTCCTGAGGGAAGCAAGACTCAGAAAAAGACTAGGAAACATAAGGCTCAATCCTGCCTTTCTGTTGAACTCTTAGCTCCTATTGACAGCTATCTTGGTCTTCAGGGAATGACAGTTTGGTCGGTTGTTCTTCTGTGCCCTCTATCTTCGAAATTTAAAAAAAAAAATGAGCAAAAACTCATTAATAAAGTCAATTAATCAAAGAAAGGCAGAGGAATAACTCCATTAAACTGTAGAAGACTTAGGACGGGCATGTTTGCATGAATATTCACAGCAAAATCTTCTGCTACCTCAGCCTGACAACCCCTATTTATTAAAAAATAAGTTACAAACCACTAGATAAACTAATCAAAGGACTTGCTCTACGGCTTTGTCATATATAGTTCATGAAGTTGGACATTTAGTCTATTCCCTTGAGTCATTTCATACTGAAATGGAGTTCTTGCCTAGCATTTCATTAGATTCATAAGCAGTATAGGCTGAAATAAACTAATAAAGGCAGAAAAGTATTGAATTTTTTGCAGGCAACATTCCAATCGGAATGTTTTTCATTTCTGTTGAGAATTCAAATGTTACTTGTGTTTTACCAATGTGAAATGTGAATCTACACACACTTCTCTCCATTTCATGGAGCAGTGACTACAAAGTTGCCTAGATACATAAGATGACATAAGGTAATAGAAGGGAAGTGTCATAGTCACTCTTAATTTCAGAGAGCAACCACAGCAGCAGGAATTGCAGTTACCAGCAAATAACATAGTGGCCTGAAGGTGAACATATGGTATTTGTCATACTGCTCAGCTGTGAAATTTGCCAATATGGCCATAGGAAAAAAAAAAAAAAAAACAGAAAGAAAAGAAAACAAAAGACACCATTTCAGCAGAGTGTATTACTGGTTTGATGTAAGTAAACTCTCTTATCAAAGACTGGAAGTTAAAATAAAATAAGAGTGTAGAAAATTCTGAAACATTTAAAATGAAAATATTATCTCCCTGTACTGCAGATAACCATGTGATCTCTCATGGTAAGAAATTGAAATAATTGAAATTCAGAATGTTTAATTATACATCAGTGCAGCAAATAAGAATCTTCATCTCATTGTGCTCATATGAAGGATGGTGTGGGCGAACATATGGATCTTAAAGATGATTAAATTAGTGACCAATTTACTGCAAAAAGAGAAGAAAACAGATGTATAAATAAAAGTTAGAAAAGAAAAATGTCTCTTTTTTTACAGATAGCATATGACTAAAAATAAAGTATGCACAAAATTCAATATTTTAGAAAAACATAATAAAGATCATATTTAATATATGCTCCCTTATATCATAGTAAAACTTTTAACTGATTGGATAAGGATGGTGGATCTTGGCTCCTCTGCTAATGAAGTCTACGGCTAACAGATGGGTGGTTGTGCTTAGAAGTATCTCTTTTCACTTACTGTGAGACTTTCGGTGGGCCAGGTACTGGTTTTGATCATGGGAGGATGATAACAAAGATATAATGATTGGGCAATGTGTCACAACGCCAAGCCTGACAGAGTTCAAAAAGCAGGCACATGATGTAATTCTTGGGATTGTCCTGTGCAGGGCCAGGATTTGGACTCGATCCTTGTGGGTCCCTTCCAACTCAGGAGATTCTATGATTCTATGATACTAAGGCATCTTGCTTCCAAGGAAAGAATTTGCCTTTTCAGAACACTTAGGAGCTGCTGTGGCAGAGACATTGAAGAAGATGTGCCAAAAATTAAGGTCCAAAAATCTTATGTAGGTGAGTAAACAAAGGATGAAGTTTCCCCAAGCACTCAGTTGGCAATAATTTCCCTTTAAGAGACAAATGATGAGAGCTCAGCACACTCAGAAAGAGGTTACTTACTTAAGCATATATGTTGGAAAGTTTACCTCAGGTGCATGGGATTGCAAGAATTAAACTGTCTTGTTTCATTACGTCACAGTCCAAGTGAAAATAAAGCTGACTGAAATGATGGTTAGCTGATTAATCTATATAATTGGCTGCCACAAGAACTTATTGAAGCTAAAGGCTGAGTGTAATGTGCTGTATGTGCGAAGTTGTCTTGGTTTAAAAACACTTGATTATCATAGGATGATGATGGAATTCAGGCTGGGAGGTATCTCAGGAGGTCTCCAGTCCACCTCCTGGCCCAAAGCGGGGCCAGTACTAGGGGCAGACCAAGCTGCTCATGGCTTGAACCAGTTAGGGGTTGAAACACTCTGAGGATGGAGATGGCACAGTCACTTTGGGTGACCCACTCCACTGCCTCTCTCATTTAAACTTGTACCTGTTGCCTCTTGCCTTCCCACCCCACACTGCTGTGAGAAGCCTGACTCCATCTCCTTGTAGGTACAAGGAGATGTCTGTCAGATGTCCCCAAAGCCATCCTCAATTCTTGAAGTGTGGCCTGTGGTTGTGAAAGCCAAATCTGTTGCTGACAACAGCTATGCAGCCAGCTAAAGCCCTTTCTCCTCAGCAGCAGGATCCAAGAGAAAAGCACCAGGATCTCTTCTGGCTGTGGCAGAGGTGCCTGTGTGGAGCAGTGGTCTGAGGGTCTGCCCAGGCTCCCACCAGCAAGCCAGCCTGGGAGACAAGGGCTTGTGTTACTGCGGGAAGGGGGTCTCCCTCACTGCTTCCTCCTGGTGCTGCAGTGAATCTGGGATGCCTCCCCAGGCACAGCTTTCCACCACGGAGCACACACATTCCTTGCAGGCCTGTGGATGGAGGGACAGTCCCCTGCCATTGACAGGAGTTGGAAACCTCCAGCCTTCCCTGCCACGGAATCCCCTGTGTACCCCATCTGGGTACTCCATCTGGGCCCTCCCCTCTGCCCAGGGCTTGGGAGGTGCCCTCAATAGGTCCTTATGAGATCTTATGCGAAGCCTCCAGTTCAGCATTGAAAGAACATATTTTAAACAAACAGACCTCATTCTGCATGGCATAACTTTATATGATCTTATATTCTGGAAATGGGAAAATTTACATGGTTAGATAATCTCTCTCCCTTCTCCAACTTGGGCTGGATCCTGAAAGTAGAGTCACTAAGGTTTGGTCGAAAAACTGTCTGAAACAGCCCAAGATATCCAGCTTTTAAATCATGATCCTATGTTGGTCTTTGGGCAAGGGGGATAACATCTGAACTCTACATTGGATAAAGTTCCCAGCCAATGCTGATTGGTGGCATTGCAGTAAGAGTCACCATTCCTGAAGATATTTAAAAGACTTGCAGATGTGATACTTAGAGACACGGTTCATTGGTGAACTTGGCAGTACCGGATTAATGGTTGAACTCAATGACCTTAGAGGTCTTCTCCAACCTAAATGTTCCTATGATTCTATTCCTTCAGCTCCTCCTGGGATCAGATCTCCTGTTCTCCTCCTCCCATGGTCCCTACTCAGGGGCAGGCACAGCCCTCTCTACCCCTGGAGATATGTAAGAGGCAATGGGCAGCCAGGTTGTGGCCAGAGGTATCCCCTCTCCCCCAGCACAGCCCTCGTCCCTGGTAGCCTTGCATCATGACTTTCTTAGCCAGCACTACCCCCACAGATAAGTTTTAAACTGGTTCAACTAAATCCTGCTAATTTTAGATATGAACTCCAGTAAACTGGTTTAAATTCAGCTTGCAGTGACTCAGCTGGCATTCATAAACAGTAGCGTAACAGAAAACTAATTTTAAATCCATCATCCTGTGTACAGTTTCATCAGTTTAAGCAGAGTGGCAGGCAGGCAGAGTTAAGCTAAGCTGATGCTGCTTGGCTGCAGCAGAGACTAGGTCTGGAAAAGCTGACATACTGATACAAGTAAGACCATCAGTTGTAATTATAAAATACTTCATCTCCTGCTGCAGGGTATAAATTAATAACCCGCTGCCATACCAAAAAAGCCTTTCTTCAGATGTTCTTGATGGAGCTAACGAATGCTTCCCTCCAAAACATCTGCTGCTGGCCAGGCTTGGGACCTGCTGTCGTCTTGGGAAGGCCTTTGAGCTGGACAGAATGCTACCCACTTCCATAAAATAATTACAATTCTCAAGAAAAACACGGTGACGTTATCATTAAATTGGGACCAAATCCAAGGCAATAGAGAGCACGGAACAAGCGGTCCCCTTCCACCGGATCAGATGCCTTTCTTGGCATTAATTGGGAGTGCGTCAGCAGGGGAGGTAACTCTGTTAGCTAAATGAATAACATTATTGAAGTTTCTCAGGTTGTCTGTGCCAAATCTGTGTTTAATCGGCCTGACTTGGAAAGGCTATAAAGGATCATTTTATTAATCTCTAAGGTCAGGATTTTAGCAAGGATTTTGAATTATTAAAGAAACTGGCTGATAATTGGGGCAGGAGGTAGAGTCACACTCACCTTTGAAATTACAGCATCAGCAAAACTTTCTTGAGACCTATTACTGGATTCAAAGGGCTGAGACATGCATTTAGACAGGAGAACTGCATTTTCTGTTGAATGATTTAAAATATAGCAGTAAAATACATCTGGATGCAGCACGTTTTAGTATTTGCTGAACTAAATTGTCCATACTACTTTCATTGCTTAAGAGACATGGGTACAGCACTGTAACCAGACATTTAACGTTTCCTGATTTCCATTAAATGGAAATTGTTAAACATGAAGCCATACCTACCTGAACAGTTGTACTGAGCTATAAAACATGACTTTGAAAGTTTGGCCTGAGAACACCTCAGGGATGTAGGCAGAGAAGAGAGTGGATGAGCTCTCCTGTTGAGACTACCTCTTGGCAGAGTGAGCGACCTCCTTTCTGCATTGCCACGAGCTTCCTTCTCCTCATGAGGATGAGCTGTCTATCCTGTATTTGGTTCTCCTGGACGGGAGGCAAGCTTCAAGATTTCTTGACCTTTTTTCTCTAGCTGCAAGCCTCATTTCTTAGTGTCCCTTTTGTAGGCTGCATGACAAACAAGCAATTTACTCTAGGCAATCTCCATCCTGAACAGCATAAACACTACAGCTTTTTGTTCTCTTTCCATTTCTCTAAGGAGCAGAACTTGACTCCTCCATCCAACTCCAAACGGATGGGAAGATGTGGATCATACACCACAGATGCAACAGAGCGATAAAAGGAGTAACATCTAAAGATCTGATCTAGCCCTCAGGCTAGTTTGGGTAAAATTCTTATGGGTTAAAGCAGATTTTAGTGCCACGTTATTGTTGTGACCTCACTTCTACTGCATGTAATTATAGGTTGATCTAGCTCAGCTTGTTAATGGTGAAAGAAATTCACTGAGGCTCTGCTCACAGCAACAATGCAGCTATACCTGACTGAAATTCTTGCAGCATAATAACCCAGGCATTCAACTAAAACATTGTTAATGTCAATCACCTATTGTCTCTAAAATCCAGGATCATTTGAAGACATCAAAGTGTTAGTGCCTGAAGTGCTGTAAGATTTCTTTCCTTCCCTTGTCTCCACACTCCCGTAGCTGAAATTACAATTCACCCGTATGGAAGGGAAAAATATATATATATATTTTTTGTAGGCTTGCTGACCTAATACCAGTGTTCTCTTATTGGATGTGAAAGTATGTATCCAGTCTTCATTTTCTTTTAATAGAAGTGAAATATTTCCTATGTACTTTCTTCTACTCAAGAATTATATTATACAGAAGGGGGAAATATACGGAATATATATCCCCTAATAAACTCTTTTTTCATTTTTCCATTGCCTCTACCTTCTCAGTATCAGCCTTTGAAAAACACTTCAATAGTTCTTCAAATGAGAATGGTGGGTTTTTTTCCCATCACTGGAGCTCTTTAATGTGTATAAATTGAGATATTTGGAAAGGCAATATGCTTTCAGATTATTAGAAAATAGTTACATTATTGTTTTTGAAAAGGCCAGCAGCCACAAGATATTATTAAATGAATTTCTGAATATACTTAATATTCAATTACAAGGCAGAAGAGATGGTTCAAAACAAGTCTAAGGATGGGCAGACTCCTCTGGGAAATGCCATCTCCAAATTGAAGATTTTTAGCTATGAGGGCAATAACTCATTGGAATATGATCCCAAAGGACATAATTCTATAATGATTCTATAACCAGTGTTTTATTGTCTGGAGACTCTAAATCTAAATTGGAAACAAAACCCTAGCCACTCATTTTGGTAAGGATATAGTTTGACTCTGAATATTTTCTGAACAGAGTATTGAATGAAAGTGCTTGAACTCATCATGGTTTTCATGAAAAGACTGAGGAATGTTTTAAGGGCTGTTTTGTGTAGGTTGGAGTTGGTGTTCCGAATGGATGGAGTAGAGGTTTTAAAGACGCTAAAGGATTCCATAAGTATTAAATTTAATCTTCTAAAATACGTGTATTTTTGATCTGGGAAGCTCAGAGTGCTTTACAGCTATTGATGAACTAAGTTTTAGCAGTCCCGTGAGATGAGTAACCGTGTGCTTGCTACAGATGCAAAACCTGAGGCACAAGGCATTGAAGTAACTTTCCAAGAGATACAGAAAGGAATAAAAATATTGTCCTGTGATCTCTGTACCACTTCAAGTCTGACCAGACACCTGACTCTCAGAAGTGATACCTACCTTTCAGGCCACTGGTGAGATATAACCCACTGAGCTACACACAAAGAAAATGAAATTATGGCAGGATGTAAGGAAAGGGATGCTGTGCTTCGCCAAAGGTGCAGTCTTCTGCTCACTGTTCTTCAGGTTACCAAACCATTATTAGGCCAGATGGCGGAAAAATTGATAAAATCACATTACAAGAAATAGGTACTTTAAAAAGTAGAGGCTAAGTGAGAAGAAGCTGGAAAGGACAATATTTGACAATAGTCTTTGAACAAGATTTCCCACTTCTAGCAAGGCAATAATACGGTAATGTAATTATGTGAGAAAGACTGACATGGTGTCATTTTGCATCCCACAGAGATGAGAGAAAAAGAAATATAGAAGGCAATTTGACAAGAAATCAGTAGAAATTATTTTGTTGATTTGTCTCTGATGATTTCTGGTCACTAATATTTTAAAAGAGAAAGAACAAAAAGACATGCTTAGCTTTATACAGGTATAATTGGTCATAATTTCTTTTGATTTTTGTCCATCAGCACCTAAAATTCCAGTGAAAATTAATTCCCCAGCAACACACTTGACCTGAAGTTCAATGACCATAAACAGAGTTTGCTCGGCAGTTGACCTATATAATCTCCTTGGTAAGAAATTACAGGTTGTAATAATATCCTGAGCTGTTCGTTTTTATGATGTCCCTGACCATGGCTCTGAAAGGTTTTAAAAATTCATTTACAACTCAGGAATGAGTCACTGCAGTCCTTCATTATATATGGAGAAAAAATGTCTAATGACTTCCACTGGGATGATACTACGTTCCAGTAGAAGGACTGTAAAATCTATTTCTGCTTATGGCACTGCTGTTTTTTAACTCCTTCCTCTTACTTTCTTGTCTTGAAGAACACAAAAAATTCCTAAGAGGCACTTAAGCATTTTTTGTATCCATAGCAGCCAAAGGAAACCCATTTTAAACTCTTCCCTAAAACACTTTATGGGAAAAAATATTTCAGGCTGTAGAGGAAAAAAGCCACCTACAATACCTTTCAAAAGAAATGCACTTTATCTATGAAAACAAAAGAGCATCAAACAAACATTTCTGCTGAATTCATGTGATAAACACCCACAAATCTTAAGCTAGTTATTTGCAGGTATACATGGGTAGGCAATATTAAACTGATCACCACGTATGTTTACACATTCAGCATTATTAGAGAAGACTCACTGAAGGTAGCTACTGCTTATATAGCAATATTTACTTTAACCTGTTATTTTAAAAGTGATGTAACTTATGCTAGATATATGCTAGTTAAATATATCAAAAGATACCCATGGTAACTGTCAGTAACTGTTAACTGAGTTATCTATATATGATTCAGAATCCTGGTACTTTTACTTACATGGTTCCATAAATGTCAAAATGTATTTTCAAAGGTTCCACCTTTTTTTTTTAGTTACTTTACCTGCAAACTTGGGTAACACGAATGAATGGCTGCTTTGAAAAAAGAAACAAAAAAGGAAGAAAAGGAATAAGGTAAATATTTCTCATTCAGGTTAACTGCATTCATTTCAGCACATATTCAGTTATTATTTGGTATGTATTTAGTCATGCAATAAATCTGGCTTCACCTCTCAGATTTCCTCCATCACTATTTCTGTGCCACGGTTCTCTGTCCTGGTCTCAGGTATGTAAATGGTAAGCACTTCAGGGAGTGAAGTTTTTATCACTAATGAAGTGATTGCTGACCTGTAAGGTATAAAGGCTCGTTGGTAAAGAAACTAAAAATCTGACATAACACTCTTGTAAATTTGCCAATCACTGCAGTGAAGGAGGTTGGTCACTCAAAGAAACTTGGACATGAAAAAGAACTATTAAAACTTGTCCATGTACATATTTCAGGTTAAATTTTATGCAGGTATTTCCAGTTACTCTCCATGTGGTAGGAATGAAGGAAGTTCCAATTAATTTTTAGGTGAGGAAGAACAATGCATTATTTGGAAAGCAGTTTTTATTAATGAATAATTGCATAGGTGGCTATGTGCACAAAAGATTAAGAAAAAAAGACAGGAGACAATTCTGTTATTTCAAATTTTGGCATTGGAAGAAAAGTACTGTATTTGAAAGAATGGATGAACAGATTGCTCACAAACTGGGAGCATGCTTCCAGGGACTGGATTCACACATGCACTTAAAACAACAGGGAATAAGGCCATTATCTCTACATGTAGCTTTTTGTCCTTTGTGTAGGGCAGAGCAATGAAGACTCAGGCCAAGTGCATGTAACCTATTACTAATTCCCAAGGAAAAAAGACTGATGTTCAGGCAATCACAATCAGAGGGAACAGTCTGAGCTACTTAATAATAGTGGTTGCAGAATACATGTATGTTTCCTACATTTAGCAAGGGGAGGAATACATTAAATCAATTCAAAAAGTAATTAGACAGTATTTTGTATGAATAATTCAAGCAAATTGCCTAAGCCTTGTTATGTGTTAAAATAGCCTTAAGTTTCTGGACATCTAGAAGTAGGCAGGCAATGCAGGAAAGCTAATCAGAGAGATAAAACCTTGCTTGAACTGTATGCTTCCTTGGTGACACTTCTAGAAAGAAGGGAGAAGGATGAAGTATGAGCATGCTGGTGCAGGTGGAAATGGAATAATAAATGTGCCTAAGAGCCATGATGGGATAATGGGATTATTGTTACTCACTGTGTGTCCTCCATGCTGCTGTCGTTCCTTCTAAAGCAAGGGGAAATCTATTAAACAATTGTGTTCATTTCACTGGGAGGATGTGTCTTATACTGAACCTCTGACAACTATCTCAGAAGACCCCTTGATTTATTCTGGGACAAACTAAGGAACTTCACTTGGCTTCTATCCAGATTAGCTTCTGCTTATCCTTCAGTATTTGTTATTAGTGAGTGCATCAAGCTCCATCTGTGTCAAATAAGAAACTTCAACTACCTACTACCTCAATGGCTACATTTATGTGTACAGTGGTACAGACAAGAGTGAGGACAGAGCAATTTCAGCTGAAGGATTTGGTTATTTAACAATCTATAGAACAGGCAAATTACTAAAATGCTGTAACATCTTGTCCTTTGAGGGAGCCTTTCTGCCACAGGCAACCCTCAAAACTGCACATTTCTTTCTCTTCTACATGATCTCACTAACATTTGATCCCTTTCTTCTCCCCCCCCCCCAAAACAAAGAAAAACAAACTAGGAAAAAACCTTTAAGCCTTGAAAAGGATGCAAAACTAAGGTTGCTGACGGTTGCTGTGCATATTACTGCTAATGGCGTATGGACGGTTCAAAGAGAGAACTGCTGACCCTAAAACAGACTACTTTCAATTATATCATACCTTGATCTTTACCTGTGATACAGAAAAAAGCTGCAATCTAATTCAGGTAGGTTTCTTTATTTTCTTCTGTATCAGTCCAGCAAATTAATCATCTGCTCTCACTTCTTAGTCCAGGAGTCTAACCCCAATACTCTGAGCTGGCAGTCTGGTGGTACTAAAAGTAACACATGGCCACAACATGTACTGAGTTGTTTATATTGAATGGTATGGACTGATCTACTAAGGCTTCAAATTCTCCCTCTTGGGCTTCTCTCCTACCATGGCCTTCTGTACACTCTTACCACGACTAGTTGCTATGATTTTTATTTTTTAAAAAAAATTAATCAAAGTCCAGTTGGCCAGGGTTTCCTTGCCAGCTCCTCTCTTTCTCCTACACCATCCCAGGTGTCTCTCACATGGCAAAATTGCAGAACTGAAGTACTGAGAGCTGCTTGTGGTAGAGAGTGGGACTTGTGAAGAAAGGCAGTTTGACAGTGAGAGACAACTGAATGAGCTAGAGTGGAGAAGGGGAAGGCTGTGCTAGGGAGGGCTATTTAGCAGGGAAACAATAAAAGTGACATATGCATCCCCTTGAAAGCTCCCATTTGCCCTCCCCCAGCTCCGGCCAGTGATCCCTCCTGCAGAGCAAAGCACAACCCCCTCCTCAGGTTACTCTTCTCTTTCCTTCCTCTCTCAATACAAATGGCTCTGTCACTGTGCAAAGCTGCCTCCCTGCACCATGGAGAAAGACAGGGATGGAATTTTTCTTCCCTTCTTCAAGCACTGAAATTTGTTTTGGCTCTGTTGTGGCTGTGTTTTGAGCTAGCTCAGAGTTAAGTCATGGTTTGATAGCATTCACTGCATTAATGTCGGGGGTGGAGGAGTAATCAGCAAAGGGAGAAAGGGCTCCCCACTCATTCTCAATGATATTTTCCATAATCAGCTGAGATTATGTCAGCTTAGCGATCAGAGCAAAGAAATATTAGAGCTGGAGCTCCTTAGTTCTGTGCCTTGCTTTTTGCTAGTTTGTTGCTTGGGTTCCCATGTTGCAGGCAGGTCTGATAATACTCCCCCAAATAGGCAGCCTTGCATCATCCTTTACAAGGATGTGCTTTCTCTTGTTAGAGTCCCAGTATATGTGTGAAGGACACCTTCAAGCGGCTCTGTGGCATAGTGTTGCCCAATGTCATGGATATAGGCACTGTATCCAAGAAGCAGGGAACTTTGCATATATTTGCCATATTTTGGCAACTACCATCTTGTCACAGGACACCACAAGCAAAGCAAGCGAGACACATTTAAGCCTGGAGCCCAGGGGTGGTTGCAAATATAATTAATAGTGAAGAGTGTAAAGAGTGGGAGAAAGAGGGGTAGAGGTACCAAGATGAGAAGAGGGGTGGCTGGTACTAGGTTAGGAGCTGGGAGAGCAGAATGGGAGAAAGCAGGGCAGAAGGATGGCACCAGAGTGGTGAGGGAGACAACAGTATTACAGCTAACTGGGAGTTAGCTAAACTCTAAAGGTGTGAATGAACTGGGACAGGGGAACTGGGGATGGGGTGTGATGCATCCTAGCTGGGTGCAGAGACTGGGACCAGATCACAGAGCCAGGAGCTAGTGGTGATGGTTGGGAATAAGGAAAAGGAAACAGGAGGGACACAAAGGCAGAAGGGGCAATTATTTCCACACTGAAAAATTTTCAAAATAAAAAAAAAAAAATTGAGTGCCTCATGGGGGTTTCTATGTTTTTACCAGATTCCTAGATTCTACTCAACTGAAAGTCAAGGCCTGAGAATGCAACTTCCATTGCCTGTTACTATTTTCAATTGCCTGTTACTATTTTCCATTGCTCAAAGGTGACACCTCTGTCTGCAGGGTAGAGTGAGGGCTCACTCTACCCACCTGCCTGCCTGACACAACTCTGTGCTGGAAGGAGTCACCTCCTTTTCTTTGTCCTCAGACTGCCCGTGTGCTTATCCTGGCTTGTATGAAGGAGATGCCAGGACAGATAACAGTCACAGGTCTTTGAGACTCTTGGGACAGACGGTGCTCAATATATTAGTATTAAGGTGTGTGCAATAGGTACAGTTTTCTTCAGGGAAAGAGTGCCTTCTGAATACAGGTTAAATACAGGTGTGGGGAGAAAAATCAAGTAAAACAGGATGTTTAAAAGACTGAAATAGGCAGGAGGTGGAACAGTAGAAAAACACGTGGGTTTTTTTGACTAGTGCTCTTTTTAGTGACAGAAATCCAAGCCAGATTCCCTTACAATGCCACACACATCTACTGAAGTCCGAGCAACACACTTAATTGCAGCAGAAAATTGCTGTTTTGAAAAGCATATCTGTAAAGAATGGGAGAATGCATATGGCACATATGTGCCTCAACAGTTTTGCTAAATAAACCATGAATTTTGACAAGTGTGTATCTGTAAGTTTGCCATGGAAATAGGATTGTATAACATCAGAACTGAAACAAAAGTTCAGCCTCCGAAAACTGTGGGGGCGTGCTGCTAAAATGTTTGCTTTGAATGTTAGTTGACTAGTTTCATAATTCTCGTGCGTGTAGTTAATGCTCTTTTAGACAATACATGGAAAGGATGGATGCCAGAACAGTTTAATAAAAGCATTAAAATTATTATATATAATAGATTTCAATTTCAGTGTTTCAGAAAATGATAGAAGTGTCTTGCATTAGAAAATTTAAGAGACGAGCCTTCTCAGCTTGTTTATACAGGATTCTACCAAGTGGAGGTATGGAAAAATATTTGGTTCTCTGTTTAATGAAGAAATTACACTGTAGGGGCATTAATATCATTTGGGAAGACTGGTTAGTTCAGCAAACCAATAAGGGACACACTGTAAAGCCTTTGTCTTTCAGGTTGATGATATAGAGCCATTACCTGATGCCAAGAGCAAGAATTACAGTGGAGTCGTTACTATCAGTGAACACATGATTCAGCTCAGGAGTCTCATCCAGAACCCAGTCAACATGTTCTCACTCCATAAACAACTGATGTGTTTGGCAAAGCATCAGCTGTCCCATCAACCAACACCAAGAACCAAGTAGGTGAAAAAGCACATCTCCACAAGGCTCCTAGAACTGGTAGTTCTGGCACAGTTTTGATATGTAATTGTTTCTCAGAGGCAACAAATTGCCACCAGCCATAAGATAAGCATGGACATCTTTATCTGAAAGATAAACATCAGGATGAGGGTTCAGAGCAACTTTTTTACACTGAGCACTAAAAGCCACACTGTGCTGTCTTCGCTGATCAGTCATTTCCAGTCAGCCCATCTTCACCTGTGTTCAGGGGATGCAAAACCTAAATTAACGAAATCAAGTTTTCCAAGTTTGACCTAAACTTCAAATTCGTTTGGATCATTCTCAGTCTTCACTGAATGTCTGTTTTTAATTCACACAAATTGGCTCATCCTGATTCCTCACAGTATTAGCATGACCACAGCACCTTTTCCAGGTTGCTTTGGATGTGTCCCTGATTGTAGAGGGCATTCTTATCCTGTTCAAGTTCAGCACATGGCAGAAGCAAAGGCAGTCTGCCCCTGATGTGCACCAGGAATGACCACTCCACCACACCTCAGTTTTGCTCTGTCCCAAAAGCAGAACTGATTGGGGCGGGGGGAATGGTCAAGTGGTATGTGTGTACATATAAGCTGCAGCCCCGGATGAAACACATTGCTGAAGGAGCCAAAGTGTCCATTGCTCTTGTTCCGTAGCCACAAAATATCCCAGGCACTGTACAAGGCCTACCTTACCAAGTGTTTGTCATGTTGGCAGGATTTCCTCAGGGAAAATGGTCCAGCTATTGCTATGGCACTTTTCAGTGTTCGTAAGCAAATTGTTTATTAGGACTGTATCAATACTAGTATCCCCTATAAAAAAAGCAGAAAATATATAAGACACAGTCTACATCTCAATTCAGTCCCTCTAGACAGTGTTCATTCCAAAATGCTATGTTGGAATTGCTTAGTTTATACAGAGCTGGTGACCTGATTGTGTTTTATTTTGTGCCCAGCAGATTTTGCCTGGCATACACATATGTCATAAGACCAGACTAACACACTACACATGACTGAAGTCAGGTGCATAAATGACTAAGGTAGGCACAGAAGCATTTTTACAGAGACACAAATCACCATGTCTTGGCTTTCACAGGTGTCACATGAAACATCTGCTGGGCCACATGCATTATACAGCTGCCAGGAAAGGACATGCCATGGAGGGCTGAAGCATGGGATTAATTTACCACCTTTTGTTCTCTGTTCTCATAGATTGGTTAGAGATAAAACTAAACGGGAATCTCACTATCACAAAGCTTTGACAAACCCTTGAGGTTTGGCTCTGGCTACACCCCTTACATGGCTGCAATCTACAGCAGGGTAATGTCATTTGCAAGACTGGGGCAACAGAGTCATACAGCAAATACAGAGCCTCTTGGTAGGAAATTTGAAATCACCAAACAGCAAAGATCCTGTTACAACAGTTTGTCTCCTCCACGGCCAAGACACTTGATCTATTAAATCATGGAAATCACAAACCCTGCAGTTTCAGTGCCCTGGGAGGATTGTATTAAACTCACTCAGCAATTATCGGTAATATGGGATGAAAATCTTTACTTTGAAAGTAAGCTTTAAAAGGTCATAATGTAATCTCTGTCACTGATGGTCTCTGCAGTGGCTGTTAGTCTGATTGCAAAGCAACAAAGAAGAAATGCAGATGCATAAACTGAATGCAAACCCTAAACTCCTATTTCTGTCACAGTGTTATTGGCAAAATTATAGATGCAGTACACATCATCTTTCTCCCCATTTGCTAGACTTTGTAAATTTACCTTTATTCTTCACCAAATTTCCTCTTTATTGTTGTTAGTGAATGCTCATTACGAGTGAACACAGAAATGCCAAATGAGTCTGGGAAAGTGGGAAGTGTACCAAGGAGGCAGTGGGAGATTCAGACAAGTTTTCCATGTCCTTTACATTACCCACAGGAAGTGTAATACATGAGTTAAAGCTGCACTGCCAGATCAGTTCTGGAGCTGGACATGGTGGCACCTTCCTCTGCAATGAGATGTGGAATAAAGGCATCTGGAGCCTGATTTAGGTGGTGCTGTGGGTTTGCACTCTGACGGGTGTTATGAGCTGCCAGCTTGCACCAGCTGGTAGTACCCAGCTCCCTCACTCCCACAAGTTCAACAGTAGAGGCATTTCTTTGTGCCATTTCTTCATTCAGAGGGCATGCCCTGCTCAGTTACCTCTGCAATTCCCTTCCCAAGGGGGACCTGAATCCCTTGAATCTCACACATCCCTAGAGATGGTAGAAGATATTTCAGCTGTTCCATGACTGCTTTCAGGATCCAATTCATATATCATAGCCTGTTTATGCACAGCAGTCAGCAGAGTTAATCCCAATCCATTTTTAAGGTAGTGCAGGTAAACTTCATTAAATTCTCTTGCAGATGCCCTCATACAGAATTAAAAAGGTCTTAGAGTGATTTAGTGCTTGGATTACAAGTTTTGAAGTAACATGCCAGATCCTACACGAGCATCTCTGTGTGGTATCTCTCTGCCCCAGCACCTCTGTAGCTTGAATGACTTCACTTTTACTACATATTAAGAATCATTGGCAATTACTGCAGATCCCTCATACATAACAATTTGCAATCTAATAGCCTGCTGCCTCTACTGCACCACTTAGTTTATATCACTTTGAAAATAATTTCTGCTTAACTGAGTTAAGGTCAACTCTTATTGAGAGCGCTGGTGCAGTGACTAAATGCAGTTCAGCTTATTTACTCTTACCTCATATTTTAACTTTTTTGATTGTTAGTGTACAAGAAGCATATTTTTCATACAGGAAACAAATAATTACGAACATCCTGAGCAGTACAGCTGCTTAGCTTCACTGTACATTGTGATGTGATGCTGTGCCTCTGACTATGCCCAGTCCCACTGAAACTAAAATGGTTTCCTCTTCCTGGCAATTTGACTTCTTAGTGTAGAATCATCAGTAAGTTACAAATGTCTCATGTGCTGCTTGAATGGATCTAATTTGCTTAATAAAAGGACAATTTTTAGTTAATCAAAAGCTTCTCAGTGGATTCAGAATTAACAGTTGGCTAACTGACAGGTGAAATTAAGTAGAATTTTTTCTCCAGCTAAATGAGTAAAATGTTCTCTTGATCATACACATTTGTGATTGAAGCTACCAGGAGCATATGGGGCATTAAGTTTCCGAAAAGCTAATAATATCAAACTTGGTAAAAAATAAAAAGTCATGAATACCAGGACTTGTGTAGAGCTGTCTATGCTATTAAATTGATTTTAAACAACAAAAATTTGCAGCCTTAAAGTTGCCCCTCCTTCTCCATTTCATTTTAGTCCTAAACACCCTAACAACCTACTTGACCATAGAAAAGGCTGGCAGGTCCTGTTTCTGCCATCTTCCCACTGCATCCTGCCTGCCTCACACAAACTCACAATCTCTCTCTTCTTCTTCAAAAAAAAGGATACTATTACATGGGACTGAAGTGGGCATTAGCACAGTAACTGTGGTACCAGAACTCAAACGGCATAAGTTTCTGAATAATCATCATTCCTGCAGCTTCCAAACCAGGCTCAATATCTCTGCAGCACAAGCTGGGGCTTGCAGCAAAATGCAGCCTCTCAGACAAAACCTCAGCCGGTTAATGTAACCACCAATGCTCTATGGAAAGATGAGACAATTCCTGTATTGACCCAAATCTAAATTACGCCTGAATCTAAGGTGACCTTCAGCTTTAGATGAGCAGAAATTGCAGTGACATACTGCGCATCAAAACATAAAACACTCCTTGCTGCCTCTCGGCCTTCTTCCTTCCATTCCTGTGCACAGTCAACCCAAAATTTCTCACTTTCCTCCATGAGCCCCTGCCTGAGCCCCAGGCACCCTTTCTGCCACCACAGAAACAGGCCCACAGCCCCTTGAGAAAGCACACACCTCACCATAAGCCCCCTCTCTCCCACTGTCTTTCCTGACCTCCTGTTGCCCATCAGCCCTCTGGGCACCAGCCCTCAAACTCAAGGGCCTTACACAATTAAACAAGAAACACTGCTGCATACCAGCTGTGAAATAGCTAATTACTGCTGAGAGGTGACAGACAGTTACTGGAGGGGTTCAGGAATGCACATTCGACCTCCTCAAAAAAAGTGGTGCTTGCCCTGCTGTTGTGATCACAAGTCTGTCATATTATGACAGAATATCGCAAGGTGAAGCTCTTTTTGCTTTAGGCATTTTACAGCGTTTGCCCCAAAGTGAGCTGGGAAATGGTCGAACGAGCTCCAGAAGAGTCTTATTACCAAATGCAAGTCTGCACATCATTTGAAATACAGCTGGGGTCACTACAGTTATGAGGCCTTTACTCAAGTGGAGTTGTTGTTCTTTCTCTTCCAGACTAATTTATAATACCTATTAGAGTACCTGTCTCAATTCTGGAGAAAGTTGTAGCCAAATCCAAACCCCTGGCCTGAAAGGTGAAGAGTAATGCTAAATTTATGTGGAATTTAACAGGAATGGAAGGTGTAGAGCACTTCTGAGGGCTTGGCCAGGACACATCATACTCTTCCCCTTCAAAGTAAAATGCTCAAACTGAAAGTAATCTGCTTTATAGACATCTGGACATACCTACTATGTTTTACTATATTTACCAGGCATTTCTGTCTATGTGTCTACCTGTCATTCCTAATAGCTTGTGAAATTGCTGGCCAGTTTCTAGGAGATTTGACAGAGTAGCAGAAGAATCAAGGGAATTTGGTTTGAACATGATTCATGAAAAGAGGAAGTGAGGTAAAGAAATGACAGCCACCCGAGCTGAACCAGTGTCCACGTGGTGGCTCAACCTCAAGACATAAATCTTCAGGGAATCAAAGCACAAGGCTCATTCCATTGCTCACTGAACCACTTCTCCATTCACCCTGAAATCCATCAAAACCATCTGTTAGAAGCTTCGCTGCAAGTGGAGCAGGAGTCTCAGTGAGTCAAAGGTTTCACAGGCAGCTAACAAATCATATACCTCCTAATGTGAAGGTCAGCCAGCTGCTGTGTTTCTATTCACATATAAGATTAACAATACTTTCCCTAGAACTAAGAGAGAAAAAACAAGCCATGTCATTGCCAGAGTTCATCCTACCAACAGTGACACCAATGAGTGTCAAACTGATTAATATAAAAATACTTATCTTCAGCTTAAAAACAAACAAGTCCCAAAATGAATGAAGTGGAAGATTAAAGTCACTTCAGCATCTTGAGATGTTTTATCCTGAAAGGTGTAGGCACTGCAAAACAGGAGTCAAAAGCAACTCTATTTGATGGCATTTCAGTGCATGATATAAATGTTCATGAAAAGAGCTATGGAAAGAGTTTGCAAAGCTTATTGAATCCTCTGTACCTTCACTTTCTACCCCTGTTCCACACAGTGGAGTTGACCTCCTCTGGTAGGATATCCACATGATTGCAAGAAAGTGACATTTGTACCAGTGGTTTATTATGTATCTCATCAGGGCTAACTATTTTCAACCATTAGTAGCCATTTGACTGGACCCTGCATGTTGTGCTATATAGGTAGGATGGAAGCATGCCACATGTGCTAGTATAAATGATACTTCAAGATTTATTTTAGCTGAGACTAAACTGATAACAATAATAAAGAGATACTATTATGGTAAGAAATGTAAATAGTTCACTGCTATAAAGATTTCTATCCACACTTCTCTAATTTGTTGTCTTTCTTTATATAGTGGCCTTTGAAGGTTTTTATTTTGCTATTTATAATGGCAGGTAAATTGTAATTATTCTTGCAAGAAGCTGATGTGGTTTGTGCTGTCTCATTCCTTTTCCCATTGATTCCTAAGGTAAATGAAAGAACAGTCTGTATGGTAGCAATTTTTTTTTCCTCAAATGCAGCTTCTTTTTCTTTGTGTGAAATGGCCATCAGCAAAGCATTACCCTCAGTCTAGGGGAAAGATGGCTGCTGTGGCACCTCTCACCTGTGCCCACAGGAAAGCCTAAGCCCTGGCTCTAGTGGATGCTGCAAGGCAGCTCGCAAGCCTCCTGGTCCCACAAGCCTTGGCAGAGGGTAATTTATCCTGCAACTAAGTTGGAATATATTCTTTCATATATTTCTGCCCTACAGGATTCTGTGACAGGAAAGGAGGTCGTGACCAGTGCCCTTGCGATGTCTAAGATACCTGCTTATAGTAAGCCCCTAACAAACTGTTGGTGTAGTTTACGACTCTTGGGATGGTCTCTGTTACTCCTGGGGGACAAAGATACACTCCATGTTCCCCAAACCAGAAAAGCATAGGATGTCTTACAAGCAAATAAGCAGGGGCACATGTCCAAGTGCATCTGCCAAGCCTGACTACATGATCTTGACTCAAAGGAATATCTTGGATGAGAAAAAAAGGATTCAATTCTCCCCATTCCCTTGATTCCCAGTGAAAAGAAAAGAAACAGTAACATTGTTGTGCAGTTAATACAGTCACAGCTGAATGACCAAGACTGTGGTCGAATGTACAGCAGCACATCAATCAACACACAGCCTTCCAAAAGCATGCAGAGAAGTCCTCCCCCTCCCTCTTCCCTTTCCAGATCCAAAATTTTCTCCCCATAAAATCCATTTTAATCTACTAAGATCAAGGGAACAAAGAGCAGGTGGAGCCAACCCATCTTTGTCCCATACCCCAGCTCACACCAGGGATGACGAAAGCTTGGTCAGGCAGAAGGAAATTAAAGGTCAGTACGTGTTGTGAGACACAGGTTTTCACCTGACAGTTTCTGTATCAGAAAAACATCCTTTTAACTTAAAAAATCTGATTGTTTATATGCCCATATTATTGATTACAAAGGACATCTGAATATCTTTGTGTACCGTTAGGCAATTCTAAAGATTGTGCTGAAGTCTGGCATGTGTAAGATGATCAAAAGAGACACCCTCAATTAGTATTGAAATTCAGCCAGGATTGTTCATCTTATCAAGGATTAAAACTGAAGCAAAATTTGACATTGTCATTACATTAGCCTAAAATCCTGCCAACTCCTTTTTTTCGTGCCAACTCTTCTCTCACCTCTCCAAACCCATTCTCTTTGCTGCAGTTTTTGCAGCTGCATATTCAGGTCTCCAACAGCAAAAGACATGGTATATAGGTAGAAAGAAGTACTTTCTGCTCTCTTATTCTTGATGGAATTTTTGACCTCTTAAGACAATAAAGAAACAGACTTTCCTACAGCCATTTAAAAAATTAAATGTATAGCATATGAGTTAGCCTGGAGTTGTCTTCTCTAGCTTGAATTTTCTTCCTCTTTCAATTGCTCCTAAAACCTTCATAGCCCCCTGTGAAACTGCACATGCACAAGGGGGGGCCCCCAACCTGTGGTTGTCCTCTGCCCAGGTCACCTCCTGAGGGGCTGGAGGCCAGCTGCTGTTTGCTCACCCTGGCACACTGAGGGACACACGGAACTTAGTCTGTCCCTGCATAATTCAGGGACAGTTCTCAACACTGTGAATCCTCTCGACAACATGGAAAGCAGTTACCAAATTAAGTGTTACTACTCACGGGCAAAACTGCTCCTCTTCCCCTTCATCCATGACTTCGCTGATGTCCCAGGGAATGCAAAGGGTTTGCTTTTTCCCACTGCCAAAGTCCCTCTCCATGACAGAGACAGGAATATATCATCGACCCTGCCCTTTGCGGGAGCAATGAGCGCATGAAGCTGCTCTGCACCAGCTGCCCCTCAGCTGGAAAAGGCTGGTGCAAGCTGGGCTTACTCTGTCAGAGTAACTCGGAGGAAGGAAAACTGTATAGAGGAGAGAAGGGGGAGAGTGGTGGTGAGCATATGAAGCCCAATCACCTTACATCATTTTGCAAGTTGGAAACAAGATACGTTTAAGAGGTCATGTGCCCCGAGTGATTTACAAATACAATGGCTGCACAAGAAGCCGCATGAGATTTTCTTTTCAACAGAAGCAGAGGCTTTTATTGATAATTTGTCCAACATGCAGGCTCAGAAATTGCGGATCACAAATAAGGGAAAGTGTTAAAGCACTCAAAATTATATTAAACCAGTTTTAAAACCTACACAGTTGGGGGATGGTGTTTTCTCCAACCATTTAGCAGAAGTGTAGGATTTAGCACTTTCAGTAGCAGACTGAAAACCTCTCCAAGGCAGCAAGTAGAGCCTTGGATCCTAACACTCATATTCGATAAGGAAAAATAGCCTCTCTTTCTGAACCAGGCCAATTTACTACAGGGATAAGGAAGATGATACTGAGAACATGGCTCTGTGTGTATCCACATTCCCCTCTCAAGTGAAAAATGAGGAGCACAGCAGCAGTCCTCCACTCAGTATTGAATCAAGCCAGGATGCTAGCAGGGGAGTTTTATACAACACAGTGAATAAAGCACATACCTTTCCTTGTGTATCTCCGTCTGGAAGGGACTAACCATTTAATGCTTGTAGAAACAAGGAGAGGGTCTTTGATTAGAAGAATATATTGTGAACTCACATTTCAAGCGTTTAAAGTCCACCTAAAAGGAACTTTAAATGCAGCATGATCAGAGAGGAAGACAAAGCTGACAGATACTTAGCCAGCAAGAAAAGGAAAGAGAGAGAGATGCTGAGCACAGGGCAGCAGGCTAAATGTCTCTGAAAGTCTTTCCTCCAATTATGGAATACAGAGGATGATTTAAAGGGATATTGTAAATTCAAATTCAGTGTTGTAAATAATTTATAGTTAGAACTTTGGTCCCTTGAACATTCTCTCCCTACACTGGTTTCGCTTCTTTCATCTGCTTAATATTTTTCACACCTCTCTTCTAGCACAAACTGAATTTAAAGAGGCTAGAGATTTTTTTTGAGAAAATAAGTTCAAATTTGGTAGGAAATGCAGGAAACATTTGGCACCAAAAAAAAGGACTCTGTCAGAGGAAGTTCTTTTAAAAATCTGCAGTGGGCTCAGTACCTCCTGGGGCTGAAGACCACTCCATGGCATGAGGGACTCACAGGTCTCCATTACACTCTGGTCCAAAGGGGAAAATGTGGGGGATCTTTGCACACCAGCCTCCTCACACAGGCAAAAACACGGCTAGACAAATATGTGATGCTGCAACAAGATCTTGTGCCTGGACCATCACAACTGATTCATGTACACTACATGAATTAGCGAGGGAGGGCTACACAGTGTGCTAGTTAGAAAAGGCAGAGTGAGAGGGACAATGCAGATAGGAAAAAAGCATCCATCTCTTGGCCACAGCCTTAGGGTGTCTGGAGAACCAAAGCCTGAGGATAGGAGTTCATCAGTTCTCTGCTTCTGCAAGGTGGACCATATCTCTCACGTATGTTGTAAGAAAGCTGAGCTGGAAATCAACATCAGCCTTCTCAGAGTAAACCAGTTCCCTGGAGCACCTTCATGAGTAGATACCCAGGAGGAAGAGCTTCCCACTGCACTCAAACTCTGGCAGAAATTACAGTGTTAGTCCAGCTGGGCATTGCCCACTTGTGCCTCTTCACCTCCTCCTGGCTGTCTCTTGATGTATATATAAACTACAAGTCTGGAATTAGAACTCTCTATTTTAGTTTTACCACCATTTGGTACTGTGAGTCTATGACACGTGGCTAAGGCTCATAGGTGAAACCACCATGCAAACAGCAATGAAAAGAATGAGCGGGGTCTGGACTGGGGCACTGCTACCCTGCACCAGAGGTGTTGTAGAGGCTCAGGGATGATAGAATGCCTACACAGCAGCCCCTGGACTGCTACCAGCTACCTTGGAAGCAGTTCTTATTCGGAGCCACAAAACATAGATGTGAATTCATGATATAAAGTTGCTTCTTCCCTCTGACTAGTCCTCCTTTCCTAAGTTAATTTAGGGAGGTACTTAAGGTATTTCTGACAATGCAGAAGATCTGACAGCATCCTTTTAATCTGACAGCATTTCTGTTTCCCTATCTAGCTGGACTGTGCTTGGTGTTCTCTCTTCCTACCGCATCTAAAATAAGGACATTGCAACTGTTTCCACAATTCTCATATTAAAATTCCAAATGGCTGTGAGTGCAATGCAGAAAACACTTTAAGGGACTGTGGCTGTTCAATTATTTACAGCAATATTATACATCCAGATTTGCCTTAACATAAATAGTACCAAATGGGAGCAGAAAGAGAATAAAACATTCAAGCCTATTTTTGAGACACCTAACATGTCATGGAGCTCCACACCCGCCCTCTGAGATCTGTTCGCTCCACTCACTGCTGCAGCAGAGCGTGCACTGGTAATCCTGCCAGGGATGAGAGAAAATATTCCCTGGAGCAGATCGTACAGTCTGCAAGGTCCTTTGAAATTATTACTGAAAATATCCACTCCTCTGTTTCACTTAATGAAACCTCTAAATGCATTTTACTTCGTGCTTAATTTTAGCCTGAAAATCCTGGCATGGATGGCACCAATGTAAATGTCTTGTTTCCCAATAGGGCACAGATGAATCTGTAGGTGATCAGTGGGAAACCAGATGGCTTCTCTGAGCCCTGAGTGTGCAGGACCCCCACTCACAGTTAAGCTACTCTACCAGACTTGTTACTAGTGCTTCATTTTTCATGTACCCAAATCAGCAATCTGTGGAGATTTATGAGCGCTTCATTGCATAAAATGCACACTGTGTTAGTATTTGGAGTCTTTAGCAAATGACTGGTGAATCCCAGGGTCAGGACAATGTATCTGCTCGTGCATCTATTACACAGTTAGGAAATGCAAGAAGGCACTCCAGCCTCCTTGAGTGCTGCTGGGACAGTCACCACTCACTCCCAGAGGTGGCTTTGAGTAATTTACTGCAAGTAAGACAGCAACAGTGGTGAAGAAAACACAAAATGGTTTCTCTCCTTTGAGACTTATTTTATAAAAGTAAATGTCAATCTAGAACTATAATAGATGCCTTTATTCCAGAAAGCCAGCCACTGACATTTAGAGGAAATATCTTATCTGTACAGGTCCCCTTTTGGAGACCTTCAGTCCACTTCAGGCATGGCTACAGTCCCCCACTGACTCTAGCAGAGCTGGCTGTTCCCCTCACAATAACTGCCCAGGAATGTAGGTGATCTCTTTCAGACCTTTTAGGAGAAGATATCCAGAAGGGAAAGGAAGAAAATTTACCTTATTTCATCTCAGACATCTGAAAATATCCCCTTGCTTAGGTATTTGGCTGCGTTGGAGTAATTTTCATAACTTGGTTGTGACAATTAAGGAAAGTTAAACACAACTCAGGGAGATGCCTTCATATACGCAATTTGACTTCCAAGAGCAATTCCATGGAAACACATGGGACTGCTCACATAAACAGAATTACAAGATATGCAAGCTTTTGGCAAAGGATTGGTCTATACTCCAGTGACTTCTATAGACTTGCATCTTTGCTGATCAGTGCTCTTTCTCTGGAAACTTCTTCTGCAGCCAGGTTTGCAAGCAGGAGCGTGGTGTAAAACACAGTCACACAAGCAGGTTCCATGTGTTAATGATTCACATGCTGCAGAGCCACTCATCAGTGTTTGTACATAATCTCATCACCTTAAATCCAGCTGACAGTTAAAGAAAGAAAAGATAGTTAAAGAAAGGAAGGAGAAGGAAAAAGAGAGAGACCAGCTTGCCTGTTGTTGAAAGCCTGGAATATTGCCCTGAGATCACCCGATAATCACAGGTAGAACCTCAAAGACACCCTTAAATGAGAGATGTGGAGAGAGGAAGAGTGAGAGAGTGGTCTGGGAGAATAGTCAAACAAGGAGATAAATATTGGACACAAGGAACATTCAAACATTAAGATAAGGTTATAAAAATGACAAGTAGTAAGTAAACCTGTATGGCATGGAGATTTTCTTTTAATTTTAAAAAAATTATCCTTTATGCCTGCACATTCAGTCTTCAGAAAAACAAAGTAGAAATTACATGAGCTGCAATAACCGTTGTCTTCTTTCTCATCTATGTTTCCTATCTTTTGGGCAGAAACAAAGTTTCTGAATTAAAAAGGGAAACAGAAGTTGTCGTGTATCAGGTGTATCAGAATAACTTTGTTAATTTTCACTCTGTGTAACAAGGTAGATCAACAACATAGAAAGAAACCTTACCTCTTCTCACAGATAAAGAAGAAAATATCTTCGTAGTTAGTCAAATTGGTTTTGCACTTTTGCTTTCTCAAACATAAATCAAATAAGAAATATTTCTAAAGAAATTACCTTCATGCCCTGCAATGTTTTTCAGAGATTGTTCCGTATTGAGAAGGTCACCATGAACTTTATGAGCTTTTCATTCATAGGTAGCCTTCAAAAATACATTTTAATTGACATGAGGAACTTCAAGAACTTGTATTCTGTCTGGCTTTTTAAAAGAATCAAGACACCATAGCTTTTTGTTCTTATTACATTAGATGGAAAAAAAAATATGTTGAAGATGGCACATGCGAGTGCTCAACATCAGTCTGTGGTGTTCACTCAGGCACTATCAAAGGTGAAACCTCTAATTTGCAGGGTGCTGTGTGTGTAGGTAGGGATTCTTGGACACACAGTGCCTCCTGTAGGTACTGACAGACTCCTGTGGGTGTCACCTGTCAATGAGGACCCTATTGACTACAGACAAGTGTTTTCACTCAAGATGTGTCACCAATGCAATAGTAAATCCTACTGTCGATTCAGAGGTCTCCCTTGGAGATCCTACAGGCTTACAGTCCTAACCCTTTTAATCCAGTCAGTGTCAGAGGGGAGAAAATTGGTCACTGCTTACTCAATTTTCTCTCTTTTAGAGTTTGAAGCACAATGCTGGAATTGAGACTGCCCTAAGCTGGGCACTGTACAACAATAAGAGTTAGTCAATAACCACAAAAGACTGCAAACTAGAAAGATGGGAGGCGGAAAGAGAAACAAGGCTGCAAGAGACACAAATTGCCTGAAGTCACATGAGCAAAGAACAAGTCAATATGCTATAGACAGAATTGGATCTTACCTTTTAATCAGAAACATACCTCAATTTTTTATCATTTATAGCATTTTACTTCCAACATCAAATGATACCTCTATAAAAGCAAAGCAGTTCTCTCACTTGAAACACTTTCTGGGTTCCTCATTATCTCGGTAAAAGAAACCTAATACAGAAAAGCCAGGAATCAAGGAGTAAATCATTGGTATTATTGCTTTTATCATTATCATAGCTGCACTTCAGTTCCCCAGAATTTTTACATACAGCTGTAGTGAAACTGAGCTTTTATTTCTTTCATTGAACTATATGGGTAAAATTATGTCAAGTCTCATTTCTGCTTTTTAATGCTTCCCATAATTTGAGTCTTGTTAGCTGGGAAGGAAGAAAGAGAAAGTGCATGTAACTTTTATCATTAAGACCCAACAACTGTCAGTAAAAGAGCAGCACATCAGGCATGACTTGTCTGTGTCACATGTGAACTCAGACCCAGCACTGCCAGCACACACATGCATTGGTGCACCAAAGGTGACAGTGCAAATGGTGGCCTGTGGGATCAGCAGCTCCAGGGACAGCCATACATGTCATGTTGTATTTCTGGGCCGATTTGGCTCTCATTAGTCTGTGTGGGCTGCTCCTCTCACAGGTTACAGGCTGGGGGAAAGAGTAGCACCAAGAATGTCACTTTGCCCTTCCTTTTAAAGCACACCTGTCCTCCAAGTGGGCACTATCTGAAGCTGTAATGTGGCTGTGCTGGGGGAGAGGAGGTTCTGCTCGGAGAAATCCCATCTTTTCCAAGCCCAAAAGAGAGAAAAACCACACAGAAGCTGTGATGTGATTCTGACTGCCCTGTAAAGCTGATGGAAAGAGAATAAAGGAAACAGTAAAAGCAGGCCCTGCAGCAAGACAGCATATGTGCCCTCCCACCAGCCCAGTGCCTGGCCTGGGAGAGCTTATGGGGTGTGGTGGGATTGAGAATGGCAGTGAGCCTCAACTCACACCTCTCAGAAGTGCCAAACCCATTTTAGGCCTGAAGGATTGCTAGAAGACCTGATCCTGTGTATTGTATAGACCAGTGGTCTCTTGTAAAGTTATTGTCTCATTAGTTTGGCTTCTTTTATATCTCTGAAAAAGAGAGAGCCCTTTGAGCTTCCTGGATGGTGACAAGACAGCAACCTGTGAGATTACACTGTGATGCCCCTTAACACGCTGTTTTACGTACCTCTTTGCACACCAGTCATAAATATGACATTTTCCTTGTCACTAGTTGGTTGTTTCACTGTTTAGCAGGCACTCACTTTTCACATAATACTCTATTTTGCTCCTGAGACAATAATTCTGTCACATATACAAAGCTGATTTAAAATGAGAGAACAGGAGATGAATTCCTAAACAGTAACGTTATTGTTTTCATGGAAGTATCCACAGGGAGGACAGATTTGGCTACCTTTATTCATTTAGAGTAATCTTTTGTTCTTCTCAGTGGATGGGTAAGTCAAGTCAGGCAGGAATGGGGGCAGAATTTGGTACATGGAAAACAGTTCTCTCCTCTAAGCCTTCCCCTCTTCCAAGCCAAAAAGAAGTATCTGAAGTCCTAAAAAAGTTTTAGAAAAATGGTTTTATCACACATCACAGGTGCTTTCAAACACTTCATCAGTTCATGATGAAATGAGCTCAAAGATGAGATGAATGGATCAAGTCAACCTGATCAGTAGAAAATGAGAAGATATAAAATACATGGTAATAAACACATTTCAGCTTCTAATTAGTCTATCAAAAGCTCTGCTTTCCTTATAGTCTAATAGAAGAGAGAGATTAATAAGATTTTTTCAAAGACTAGTTGTATGATCACTGGACTTTTTATTCACATTGATTTTTAACCTTTCCTCATAAGAACAGATTTTTTTAAAAAAACCTTTACGTAAGGAACATTATTAAGCATCTTTTCTCTTTGTAACATCTACATGTGTGAACAGCAGACAAATTATTACTGAAGCCTTGAAAGACACTCAAAACATATTGCCTCTAACAGTACTAACAATCAATAGATAAGGGATACAACATTTTAACCCACAATTTCCAAAATTGTTTCTCTCATCCTCTAGGTACCTGTCTTTCCTATAGCACAGCAAGGAATATTAAAAGCATATAAACTCTGTATAAATTATACAAAGCATTTAATTTAAAAAGTAGACCCACCCAGTTCTCCCCTTCCACTGTTCATCACCTCAGGGCAAAAGGAGGCGACCTCTGGTACACACTGTTCACACTTCTGTTCCCTCTGCACATGTGATGTTTTGTTTCTGCGAGCAGGCAAGATTGCAGCACCAGCCTGGATAGGATTGCTAAATGTTTTGACAGTTTGAGAAAAAACCAATAACGCAGCTTGTTCTCATATTGTAAGTGTAACTGTTTGCATAAAAATTCAGAGAGATGCTGCTGGGGAACACTGTTTAATTGGACTGTAAGATCTCATTGCATCATAGAAACAGCACAATCAATAAGCCCTACCTAGAGTTGCTTAAAAATGGAAGTCATTTAGAAACAATAACAGTTGACAAAACCAATCTAAACCATCACTGTGCTAAAGGCCTTATTACTGCTTTATATCCTGCATCATGAACCTGCAATGTCAAAGCCAGTGAAAATGGGAACCACATGTTATGCATAGGGCTGCAAACCTGAGCATCATACATAAAATATAAGAATTTAAAATAGTTTAACTCTGTTTTCCAAACTTAACAATAGTTACTGTCAGCTGCATAAAGAGAACAAATCTAAAATCTGCTGCCAAATCAAACTTGAGCCTTAATGTGAAAGCCCAGATTTTATAAAAAGGGTAGATGTTATTAAGAAGACAGCTAATCAATCAATTACCAAGACACTCCACTTCTCACCAAATCTGGTGTCATTTGTACAATGTGTTGAGATCCTTGATTGGAACGAGATGCAACAGAAAGGCAAAGAATGATTGTGGGCACTCACAGCCCAGTGATGAAGTGCCAAGGAAACGTCAATAGCAGTCAAACAGTAATTTTCTTCATTATAACATGTAATCTAGGCTCCCCCTTCCTTGGGGCTGATGCAGAGTTTTAGATCAACTGTTTCAGACTGAGTTACAAGCCATGGCTGGGTGAAAAAAACACGTCTTGAATTCTAAGTGTACGGCTTGGGAACATTGTCTTCAGTGGAACATAAGCACACCCTTAGTTTCATAAATGTGTTTAAGTGTTCTCCTGATGGGAATATGTTGTTATTGAGGTTTATTACAGTAATTTGTATTGGAGTCATTTACAGGCCAGAGTCCCAGTGTGTTTGGCATAGCACAAGAATTGGAGCATCAGTTTCTCTGCTGTCTGAATTACACAATCAAAGTACAGGAGAGAGAAACAAGTGGTTGGCATAAAGAGATAGGAAGAGGAGAGCAAGCAGCAGGTATGTACACAGCAACAGGACACTAGAAAATTATGAGGTAAATAGGGGTTGCTGCACATGGAGAATTGCTTTCATCCCTTTCATCTAACTTTAGGTTTTACAATGTACATTTGTGAATCTGAGTTGCTTACCCAATACTCTCTGCATCTGATGCATTTCTCTGACTCACTAATTTATGCTGAAGATAAATCATACTTTAAAATACATCATCATCTACTGGTGCCCCAAGTGACTAACTCAGATGCAGCCATTGTATAGAGTCACTGCCCATAAAAAGTAATAAAAGAAAAAGGATTGCTGTTAATCCTAATCATCATCATCATCATTATCATAATGCCTCCCACAGTAACTTAAGCTGAAGGGTGGACATTCACAATGTGCGAAGCTTCTGTATTTATTTAATTCAATGGCAAGACAGGCAGGACTTCCTGGGAAGCCCTGGAGCTTGGTCAGAGAAGGCTTGTCCCTGCACAACCTATGACATTGGCCCAAGCAGCTCCCTGCTTGATGTTTGCAGAGAACCCTTTGCCCAAGTCCTCTGTCATATGTAGAACAGCCTTGCAGCAGTATCATGTGATCAGAAGCCTGGTCAGGCAGAAGGTCCCTCCATACAGATTTTGCTCTTTCCTGCAGCAAGTTGCTGTGTGAGATTGGTGGGGGCCTGCCAACAACATCCCGTGGATATGAAAGCCCATGGGCCTTGTAGTTGTACAGTGCTTCCTGACACGCTGACACTCATCCCTGAGCTTATGTGATCCCTCTACAGGCTAGTGGTTGGCTTTACTGCAGTCATCTTGTTATTCTAGGTGACAGATTTGATCTGGAGTATGTGGTACTGCTGAACACGTGCTTACCAGCTGACTCTCTACATGTCTATGGTGCCACTGAAGTTAGTGCTTAAGTGTGCATTTGTCACATGCAAAAGTGACATTTTATTTTATATTTAGCAGTCACGTGGCACACCTATCTCCTGATCCTGTCCTCTCTTCCCCTTTCAAAGAGATAAATCTTCTTGCTTCTTGACAGTCTTGGCTGCATGAGGGTCCCAGTTTGATTACGAGTATCTTTTGAAAACACCCAGTATTAAGATCTACAGAAGCAGAAGAGATGTCTGAAGTTTAACTAGAGCAAAGCTGACAGGCAACAGCAGTTCTACAGCAGATACAAGAACCAGGAGCACCCCTCCTTTTGCTTGTTCTCTGGGCTGTATTCCACCAAGCAGGTGTTCTGGACCAGAACCTGCTTCTGCGAAGTACTGCAAAAAGGAAAATTATGAAGATGGCCCTTGGATTTGAAAACTCACATGATAAAATTAAGCAAATGGACACATAGACCAGATGCCACCATTGAGACAGTCTCACAGTCTCATTATGCTTGTTTCATAATTTCCTTTCTACCCTTGTTCTACCAATGCCTATGAAGACATTTATGAAGAAGGCATTAGCTTTGCTATGAATAATTAATTCCTCCATAGATCACATTGCAAATTATGTCACACACATTTTTAAAAATTACAACATTTAGTGTACTATACTACAAATATTTCTAAATTATCAACAATTTCTAAACAATTTCTAAACAACTGCATCTGTGTAAATCAAATGCTAGTAGAAACAGCTATGTTGTACTGTTCTCTAGATGCATTTGCTGGTTTGTATAATCTTTTATAGTGCTGTAAAAGAGGTTTCGTATTCATTAGCTGGCTCTTGTCTGTTGGAAGCAGTTGATTTACTAAATATCTTGCTTATTAGTGCGGAGGCATAGAAGAGAAGGCAACATTTCGTGATTGCATTTTAATAAGCAACTCTGACTGCTTGATTTTTAGTAAGTTGCTGACAGGAGCTGGGATACCAGTTTTTCTTTGTGAAAAGATTCAACTGATGGAATCTGATATTTCCTTTAAGTTGACCATATCCTTTTCTGTCACCTTCTGTCACAGAGTTCTGCGAACTCTTCAGGCAAAGAACCATGACTGTGATAACTCAATAGATTAGTTGAGATCCCAACAGATAGCAGCACCCATTACTGACTCATTTTGCAACCTCGAGCTAATAACCTCATGTCATCTATTCTTGTAAAAACTGAGAAATTGATTCTGATGTGGTATAACACCAGCAGGCAGCTCAGCCCCACACAGCCACTCACTCAGTCCCCCACCAGTGACACGGGGAGGAGAATCAGAAGGGTAAATGTGCAAAACCTCATGGGTTGGGATAAAGACAGTTTAAAAGGTAAAGCAAAAAAAATAAGGAGTTCATTCACCACTTATGATGGGCAGATGGGTGTCCAGCACTTCCAGGAAAGCTGGGCTTCACCACACATAACAGTGACTTCAGAAAAAGAGGTATTATTTATGATGAAATTAGTATGAATTTAGTTGGAGGAAATCAAATATAACAAAGTGATAAGCAGAACACTCTGCTTAGCACACTGATAACTTTGGGGATAACTAATAAATGCTATTCTTCATTCATCAATATAAATTCATCAAATTACCAGCTCTGTTTTTACTTTGTCTCTCTTCCTGTAATAAATCCTACCAGTATTGGAGATTATATACATATATATATATGTATATGCTATTCCATCCCCACCTTAATGGCTCTGCTGGATTTAGCGTGCTCAGGATTTTGCCCCAGGATGTGTTTGTACATCTGTGTATGTGGCAGAAGGCATAGGGAAGGGATTATTTTTCACTCTTTGACAGCATAAGAGATTTGAGCACCCATGTTAGGCACACTGAATCTCCTTGCCAAAGTGAAATGAAATCTCTCGTCTCTCAAGAAGCAGTGGCACAGCAGAGACTGTCTCAAATGCATGCTTTGAGATTTCACTAAAGTCATGCAATAAAAGCTGTCAAACAAAGAGGACCTCTGCTTCCTCTGATTAGTCCAAACGGAGAACGGAATAACTTGGTTACATTCAACCTGAGACTTTAATCACTAACCTTTCAGTCACCCCTGTCTTTTCCACATATCAAAAATTAAAAACACAAAAAAAAACCAAACCTGCCCATTTGCAGTTCTTGTCATCATGATTTTTAAATAGGCAATGGGCTTTAGGGGAGAATGAGACATGAGAAAGGTAAAATGGGATTTGAACATGCAAGAATTTTTTCTGCATGCAACCAGGCTAATCCATACCTCCTGTGAGTCCCTAATTCACAGACTACTGCAACAACAGAAGGATTGCACTGACACCACAGGCTTTGTGGTTTACAATATAAATGCCCAAATTACATTCAGAATTTTCTGAAATCTGAATCTGTTCAGCCTAGAAAATGTTAACATCATGGTAAGCACTATCAACTCTTTTCTACCTACACTTACTCTTTGCTCCAATATGCTTCATTTAATTTTAAATTTATGCTATTTTTCTTCAGAGAAAAAATTGCTGAGGTTTCAACCCTGTTGTGATTTTGTAATGCAAAGCATTCCTGGATTATACCACTCTTGTTCTACTTTGTTAACCATTATCTTAGTAGATATGGAATAGGAAATTAAAAGAAGGGGTAGGTCTTCTTTGTTCAATCTGAACAAAGTATTAGTAAATATCCTTCCGAAAAAGAAAATGTAACAGGGGTTATTCATCATTTTTACAGTTTTTTTGGAAAACAAGTAATCATAGCTTTTCAATAAGGTCTTTAGTCTGGAAGTGACCATATGGTCTATTTGCAGGCATAAAAAAATGAAACACACACACAAAACCTGATCAAACAATGTAGTCAACCCACGTGGCACCCTGCGCTAACTGAAGATATCCCCAGATATGCCTGCATGGTTTTCCAGGGAGAACTCACAGTGTAAATGGTAACTGGGCCAAGAAACTGTCTTGGCAGCCCTAATCCTGTCTCTAGATAAAATCAATTGCTAGTTGAACTGTAGCAATCCAAAGGTATCCATTCTGCCCAGATTGCTGTACACCAGGCAAGCATCCCACCCAAAAATTTCTCTCCTCTGATAGCTGGAACAAGTTCCAAGGATCTTTCCAAAGGATGGAGCATGAAAGCTCTGTGAGTAATCTCAATAGCATCTACTGCTGGGGAAGCCATTGGTCCAGAATAATCCACAGTGAGCCTTGGCATGTGGGCAGGGTCATCGCGAGGTGCCAACCTCCACAGCATTTCTGCTTCGCAGCATCCCTCCAAATGGGGGCTTGCAAATTTTGAGGAACACACTGTTCTTTTCTCCGTAACTCTGCATGCTCCCAGCCTATTTGTATGCTCTTGTAGCGCATGTGTTGCATTCTGAAGGCTGTGATTATTAAATGCTAGTGTTTGCTGCTATTTTTCTGTGAGAAAAATGTGTGAGAAACAGAAATTAAATTTCTATATTAACACAGAATCAGGAGAAGGAAGTTACAATGGGTTCCCCAAAAGACAGATGATTCATATATTTCATAAAAATTGTACCATAAGTGTTAGCTATTGTTCTCAGATAATATTACTGTTGCAGGCATTGTTGCACATAAGTACTTCATTTATCTAAATTGAAGCTTTACACTTCTGCGCACTCTGCAGGTCCCAGCCCTGCTATGATGGAGCTACTGTAGCAATGTATTATAGTGTCAAACCAACTCACATTTTATATTTTTAACTAAAGAAGATCAAAATAAAAAATGCAGTAACAGAAGGAACAACTGCTCTCATCTGCAGCTACACTTACTTAAGAGTTATTAAATAATAGCAATAAAAATGAGAGAATATGTTATTACCAAAAATCTGGAATAAAAGTTTTGTCTTTTTTTGATGCAATTATTTATTTCTACTAGATGAAACATTATTAATTTTTCTCTACTACTTTTCAGGCCCTAAACATTGAATGTCTTCCCCAGTAGAGAGTATGTTTCCTCTTGGTCTTCAGGGATTTGTGGTCTGCCTTACCCTCTCATTGTGATGACTGCATCCTGTCCCTTCCCCACCTTCCTTGTGAATAAGGTTGGTTTCTCTACCACTCTGACAGGACCCTGCCCACATTAAGAGCGGTGGGAATGTTGTCAATGTTTGTGGGAACTTTACCTTTCCAAACCTCTTGTCCCCTCAGTCTGCTCATGTAAGACTTGTGAAGATGGTCCTTACTCTTTGATAGATGGAAGCTGTAGTGTCAACCTGCTTCAGCCCCAGGCTTGAATCTGTATCATTCTCAAACACAAACAAGGAGTAGGAACACAGAGGTCAGTCATCTCAGTTTTGACACCAGGTAGGCAATCTAAAACTAGATCCAGGAATGTGGAAACTAAACCTATTTTTAGTACACAACCCTGTGCCCCAAGCTACCTGGTAACTGTAAGAAATCACCTGTTCACTGAGGGAATCTACTGGGGGACCAACAAGATGCAAGTCATAAAATGATCATAGTCACAAACCTGAGCTGACTGCTGGCAGCCTTTCACATTTAATATTTCCAAATGTAATTAATTAGCTGTTTTCCATAATGCAAATAAAAGATTTTTAAAGCTTTTATTGAAAGCAAATTTAAAGCTTTTAATCTTCTGTTTTCCAGTTGTATGTTCTCTGAGATACAGGAAATGTAGAAATACAAGGTGGAATGACAACAAGATGCAAAAGGCATAGGAAGTTATGTAAATATGTCTAAAACAAAGAGCTTCACTTGCCTTGAGACATGTCAGAGTGCATATATTAAATTATTATTCACTTACAAATACAACTGTCTTTCTTGCAGCTAAGTTAAATTTGAGCCAATGCTTCATTTCACTTTGCATAACGGTGAGGATGCCAAGACAATATTCCAGGCATGCAAATGCACAAAGCTAGATATCTCAAGGCAGCAGTATTGCCTAGGCATCTCTGCAGCATCTCACAAAAAACCACCAAAACCCAAAAAACCCAAGAAACCCATATTTGTATAGCACCAAGCATTGCTGTAGTGGGAGAAAGGGCGCTCCCAAACCCTGCATTAAGAAAAGGTACAGTGGTCACAGAGCTGCTCTCTCTTTCTCTACGAGTTGTTGTTTTCATTTGGTCTGAGACTTTTTACTGAACAGACTAATCAATTCCCATTTCTCAAATCAACATTTTCTTGCCTTGAATATTTTGTGCTGATAAAGCCCTTCCAGGTATGACTCATGGAATTTCTCTTATTGTTCTGCATTTAATATCATTACTGGAAAGTAGAACTCTGTAACTGTCATTGTGGCAAAATTTTTCCCACAGTTTTCTTTGAAATAAAATTAAAAATTATTGGAGAGTTGTTACTTCAGCAATGATGACCCTTTCTGATGGCCCTCTAGACTCAGAAGTATTTTGCAAAGCAAGCATTTAAAGATCAAGCCTACCAGTCCCAGCCTGTTGGTTCCTCTGTACAGTTTTTCACAACTCACTCTAAAAAGATATTTAATATTTGTATGCAGCTGCAACATCCCAGCTGGAGTGCCATTGAATTCAAATTGCTATCAAAGTTGGACTGCTTATCCTTTGCAATTTTTGAACTTGTCTTATGTCAAACTAGCCAAACAACATTCTCCCCCCCAAAAGAAAAAAAATTCAGCACACAGAATTATATTTATATCATTATTTTCAGAACACTTCTGTGGTGGCTCTACCTTACTCAGCTGAGTTGCTCAACATATTTGTGACTCTGAGCAAGCATTATAAGCCACAAATCACAATCACAGAGTGGGTAAGGTGGAAGGGACCACAGAGGGTCATCTGGTGCCACCTCCCTGCTCAAGCTGGGTCATCCCAGAGCACATTGCACAGGATTGCATTCAGAAGGTTCTTTAATTTCTCCAGTGAGGGAGACTCCATAACCTCTCTGGGCAATCTGTTCCAGTGTGTGGTTACCTTCATAGTAAAGAAGTGTGATAGATATACAGATATATAAAATACAGCACTTGATACTGAAAATAAAGCTTGAAAATACTTGAGCTTTAAAAACAAACAAACAAACAAACAAACAAAAACAACTCTTCATTTCTAAAGATGAAATTACTTCTCTTTCACTTATCTGATACTTCTTGGAGACTTCATCTTTAGACCTCAGAACCAGAAATATCTTACTACCTGTTTCAGCAGGACTGGAGATCATCTGCCAGATGAAACAAAGAAATTGTCTGAGATTTCTAGATCAAAGAGAAATGCTTTTGTGAACCTGAGCTTTCAGACACTGACACAGCATGAAACCTTTGGAAAATTTTACCTCACTCCAAAGCATCACCCATAGAAAGGACAAAGACATCATCACTTGATGGAGGTTTGGCAGTAGGATGAATTACAATTCCTCAGCCCAGCTGACTCCATGATCACTCTTAGCTCTCAACAGGCTCGAGGTAAGAAATGGCAGGTTGTGTTTCAGTGAATGAGACTAAATAAGAGAAAGTGGAAGACCAATAATTTATAGAGTAGAAAATGGTGGTAATTAACAAGCATGATAATTATCACCATCCAGCTATTTTGACAGGACATCTGGGACTGCGCTTAATTCACAAGAGAAAAACTAAAAGTATGCTGTAAAGTCTTGCTGCTTCTGGAAGGCAACAATGAAGGTGAAGACACATACTCATATTCTCTTCTGCAAACTACTAACATTTCCATTCTGAAAACTCAGCACACTTTGCAAGAGGTTCTGGTAAAATATTCAGAAAAGGAGATATTTTCTTCTGAAACAATTGAAGCTTCTATGTCAGGGTGCTTACAGCTGGAACTCTAAAAATATAGACAGTTTTTATATGGAGATCAATTAAAATACTGATGCACTTAGACTGAGAGGCAGTGACTTCATAAAACCCAGAAAGCCCTATCACAACATGATCCAGTAGTTCTGGTGGAATTATAGTGTTGGCACGAATGCAACATTTAAAAACAATGCAGTACATCTCTGAAGATTATAGATCAAGTCAGACTTACTATGGGTTCGCTACTCACTACCCCCAGTGGTTATTTTATAAGAAGTAGCCAATATATTGAGAAAACATTTTAGAAAGCACGAAGTACATTTCAAGTCTCAGTGAAATAACTGGAACATTCTAGGGTTTTCTTAAATATGCAATACAGTTAACCCCTGAGTAATTAATTTAAAACTCAGGTTAAATATATGAGAAAAGCCTGTAATTTCAATTTAAATAAGTAAGTTTGGGGGTTTTTTCACAGTAAGCAGTTGAATTATTTTTTTCATATTTGAAAATTCCTGTATTTTGTGAAATTATGTTGCCCTGTCAAGTTAAGATACTTTAATTAAATTGAAAGCAGATAGACTTGCTGCAATCACCAGAGGGAAAAAAAAATATGAAAAATGAACCTGCAATAAAAAAAATCTTTTTTTGATAAAAAATCATTTTATCAAAATGATGATTTTGAAGTCTATTTAAGAGGTGTAGGCCAACAAAAACACATGAAATCATTCAGGCTGACAGATCCAGAGGTCCGTTATCACTAAAGGTGAAACTATAACTTCAACAATGGTTCAGTCGTTATGATGTATTTCCAACAGCTAACCAGTGGTGAAACTCCTTCTATAACATATTATGTTATAGAATATAGAATTATAGTTATTATAGAATTAAGTACATTTCAAAATGTACACCAAAGGGTTTATGAGAGGTGTGCAGAAATAAGGTTCATCGTGCAGGAGCTCATGCTATGCAGACAAGCCACACTGAGAACATACACAAAGCCTGTGCTTACGACCTTCTAGTGCTGTGATTAATTGGAAGTCTTACAGCAGCCATTTCCAGAAAACATACAAAAGGTTGACATTCATTGCCTCTGCCTCAAAAATGCAGGGTGCTGGCTGATGACAAGGTTTTTCAGGCCACATCCATCCTACCAGTCCCCCTCCTCTGTGGCTCCTCTGCAGCCTATGTTCCTTCCCAGCCATCAGGAGGGAGGAGCACATGGGCACACATCCCATATGCAAAGCTGCATGATCCACAGAGCACTCAGAAGACATGGAACAAGACAAGCATTTTGAGGAAGAAAATAAAAAAGTATTTGCATTGGAAAAAGTGGCATCTTGGAAATGGGGAAAGTTTCCATCCCACCCTACAGACGTCACATTGCTCTGAAGAAAGAAAAGTGAGCAAAATGCAAGTGTAGAGAGGTCTTCTATCCTCACTTGGCTTCTGCTACTGCATTACTTAAGCTACTGATGTTTAACAGCCCTTCTACACCACTATCTGCACTGTAAGGCAGAGACCCAAGGGGTAAATGTGTTATGGGATTCAGGTTTTGCAGCAGTGACCATTGCAGTGTCTGCCTTCTTCCTGCCTGCTGCTGAGTCCCATCTCCACCGGATTTGCAACAGGCAGAGCTGGGAGCAAGGAAGCACCCAAGTTTGCCAAGAGACACTGCAGAGAGACACCTCCTTGACAGCCTGCCACTCGTGTGACCACACCTGCCCAAGTCACAGTTATAACATCAGCTTTTATGCTTCGGATTTTCCTCTCCCCTCCTGTTGTAGTCATGTACCTGGACAAAAACTTATTAAGGATTCAGTGGAATGGAGAGAAGTTGCCTCTTTTAACCACTGACTAGGGAACTTGGTCAGAAGTGTAGAGGCTTCATTTCTAACTGCTGCTCCAACAGCTATTTGTAAGTGTGCACAGAAACAAAATTTTAAATACTTGGTGAATAGAAGTATGAAAATCTGTATATCTGAAGAATTAACTTAAGGAATGGGGAGTAAGAATCAAAATTTGGGATTCAAGGTGCAAAATAACTCAGTCCCATTTAGAGGTCCTCAATCCTTCATAAATTTGTGCTAATAATGGCGGACCTGAGCCACAGGCTCTTCAGACTGAGTTACCAGACTTGCCTTCTCCTCCACCAGCTGCTCCCACTGCCCTGCAGATAACCATGTTATATGCAAAGGTATATTCATTCTTGCAACAACATTGCTTTGACTATTTGTCACTTATAACAAAAATAAGCCCTTTTTAAATAACTATCCAACATCATATGGCCACAGCCTCAGATATTATCTTGCAGTAATGTGCACACCCTTACCTGGTGAGGCCTTGGTAGGATGTCAATAATCTTAGACCATGAGCAGCTTCATTTCGCAGCCTGATTTCCTCCGTATTCCCACTAAAATATTTTCTAAGTTTCTGATACATGCATCTTCCTTTGCAGATGCATGTTTATCATTCTATTTTTCAGGGATCCATGAAAAAGAAGTACAGAAAATGTTGCCAACTTTTGTCTAAAAAGAAAAAAAATCACATTATTCAGTCAGTGCAGGAAACAAAGATATATAGAAAAGCAAATAAAAAATAGTAACATTTGAAACACTGCCTCAGTTTTAGCACCACTTTTTTACATTGTTTGGTGTCTGTAGAAATTCCAGGGTTTTCCTGAAGCTTCATCTCTTCCTGTCCCTGCAGCCAAGTTACATCTGTCTTTTTCTGATAATCAAAGAAAGGCTGCTTGTAAAATAATCTTTTTCATTTTATAAGTACTAGTGCCCTACTAGTGACTTCAGGCAATGTCCTTTGCTAGCCAGAAATCACTTTGCTCATCTGTTTCTTGGCTACTTGCTTGTCTGGCAGAGTATGATTTTCTTGTCCTTTACCCAAGGATAACAGACTCAAACATTTTTGTAGCCTTGTGCTAAATACAACAGTTTTTCCAACCAGTCCTATGTGTGCCAAATCAAAACAAGGAGGTTGTGTTGTGGATATGGAAGCAAACATCAGACACATCAGGATGAAGATATATTTAGCCACATACTGACCCACCACATCAACCATGTATGCAATGTTAACAAGTTTCATTGGCACATTGATTTTGTTTAAGCTTTTGGTAAAGGGGGAGTCTTCCACCTCTGTCAAAATATAATGCCAGTCAAACCTTATCGTTTTAAAACATAGGCCCTGACAAAACTGGGAAAAACAGATTTAAAAAGTTTTGCTCTCTTTCCAGCAGCGTCTGAAAACAAAATCCCAAAGTCTCCCTGCAGACCTCAGGCATAGAGCTCACAAGACCAAAAACTGCTGTTAAAAAAGAATTTAAACTAATTGCCTCTGGTTACTGGATATGAGGTCCAGTTATATAAGATTGTCCATGTCTCCTGGTGAAATCGGTGTCCCTGTGCTTCCACAAACACATTGGCATTTTTAGCCTTCTCTTAATCCACAAAAGAACCTTACACGTATCAAAGTTGCATCTCGTCCTTGAATGCGCCTTTTTTCTCTCTAAACTCTTTAGTTATTTGGTGGTTTATCTGTTGTGTCTGCTTTCTTTGCAGCCTCTTGATACCATCTGTGAATTTGATTGATGTGTAAGTTTTCTTCTGTTATTATTTTAGGTCAATTATACAGAAGGGAGTGTTAGGCTCAGCACTAATCCTCAGTGAGCTCCACTTTGCTATTTCACCACTTGTAATTGCTTTGGTTTCTGATTTTTCAGCCAGTTGTTTTTATTAAAACTGTAATTATCACTGTGGGCTTTTTAAGAAATTGTTTAAATTGGCTTTCCTTCATGGAAAGCCTCAGATTTTTGCAGAAACTTCTTTCTTTATCAAGTAAAAGTACAAATGAAACAAAGAAAGGAACAAAGTTTGCTAAGCTTCTCTTCAGCTCATGTGGTCTGAAGCGTATCTGGTTAAATATGACTGCTTACATGAGTTTCATACTTGCCTTACTGTAAAGGCAGTATATATACTGTACACTTCTACACACAGCACACTTCTATATATCCTGCATGGAAGTTGAGATCTATAGGACTTGTCCACAGCGTAATAAATTTTACTTTAGACTTGTTATAATGACAGCTGTTCACTCTTGCATATTTGAAGATACGGGTTTTTACTACCAGAAGGACACTTGAAATTCCTGTTCCTTATCTCTTCTTCCTTGAGGTAAAATGGAAGGAGAACAAGCTCAATATTTATGTTTCCTTACAAATGCTTTCTTGATATAAAAGTTCAAAACCAAGAGGTAGCTTCCTATTCTTCTGGAAAAAAACCCAAACATATTATTTATTATTTCCAGGTAAACACTAAGCATTAATTAATTAAACACCTTAAAAAGAAGTCTAATGCTGGTCACACACATCTTTCTCCTCTAGAAAAACACTGTTAAAATAACAGTTTCCACCACAAGCAGAGAGCATAGAAAATGTTTGATATCCAAGTCAACCAGACCCTTGCTTGCTGGTCATGTTATCTCGTGCCTTGTTCAGTGTCCCCATGAGGTTACAGTACAGAAGCTGCTCCACTCTGACTAGCAGATGGCCACTAACCCCAGTTTTCAGGGATGGAAAGTACGTGCCCTGTCTTTCCAGGCAGAGGTACTTACAATTTTCAAGCTATTTATCAGAGGCAAAGGTGCTGATTTCACTTTGCTCTATCTCATTTCAGCTGAAGCACAATAAATGTTACAAGATGACTGGAAAAATACCTAACATAATCCTGCATTCAAGGAAATGGTGTTGTCAAACTATGGGAGAGAAATTTTTTTTAAAAATATTTTGACTGATTTGCCTCTTGTGCTTTCAGGTCAGCCACTCATAACTCCACAAGACTTGTCAAATTCATTTTTTCTAAGAGGAAGGTGTGAATTTTCTTCCTGTTTTTCTGTGAGATGAAATAAAAGAAAATGGAGGTGTCTTCTGTAATCTTTCAATACACTAAATATTTCTCCCTCTGCACTTGAACAGCATAATTAAGAAGTCTTCATTTAAAGTTTGAAACTTTAATCATGGTTTTCCTAATAAAATCCTCTCTGGTTTGATGGACTTTATATTAATTCTCCTCGAGTGAACCCCAAACCGATTACTTGACTTGGAGCATTATCTAATTAATTATTTAGAGGAACAACTACCAAATTACACACAGAGATTGAGCAGCATATGGCGATTCAGTTTTAATCTTCTAATCCAGAGTTTAAATCCCAGGTGGGGAACTACAATCTTCTGAATATTAATCTAATTGCATCTATACTGTCCCAGAAAATGAGCTTCTTGTCCTTATGAATTTTTCATCATTTCATCTGTAGTGAGAGAGAAGCCTACATTCATCACATGTCAGAAAGCATGCACTACGTGTCCACAAAATGCACTTGTTCACTCTATTTCTGAGCAGTTCCTCTGCATTTCTGTACCTTCTCAGCCCATAACACTCACTTCCTTCCTCAGCACTTGTTTGCCAAGGCATTCAGTGCTCTACTCTCCACAAGCAAGTCTCCATCAAACCTCTTCAGTGAAGGAAGCCCAATTTCTTACAATTTGCTTTCATCTCTTCTCTGTACACAGGTGCCCCAGATGGACTCCAGGAAACAGCAATGGCGTTCTGAGATTTGTTAGCTCTGATGACTACTCACAAGTCTATTTCTTAAAGTAACTCAGCATATCAAGAGCTAAGTTCACTCCAGACACTCAATAGCTTCAAATGATTCCAAATATAAGTGTTGCTGCATCCAGTTGAGTTTTTTTTTAAATATAGCCCTAGGATAAAATGGCTTCAGCATTGTTTAGACATTAAAAAACAGAGCATAACAGGGAAAATCTAAACACTACTTCAAAAGGTATTGTATGTTTTTCTGCCCAAATATCCAAGCAAATGACAAATGCAGTGTCAAACAGGCTAGAATTTGTGTGGCCTTAAACTTAAGTATGGAAATAAAATATTTAGAAAAATGTATATTTGGAAATATCTCCTTTCACAATGCCCTGCAGTCATCTTCATCAGAGCTTCATGCATGGCCTGAAAACCAACCTACTGCTAATCCTAAGCAACATCCACATAAAACCCGGTGCTGCATCCAGCCTCTTCAATCCATGTGGCAGCCCACAGCTTACCTGCCCTCAAACTCTTTCATAGCACCATATGGACCACACATACATCTCATACACCAGCTATTCTCCCAAATCCAAACACGGCCGTACAAGAAGTCTCTTCTAGCCATGAACCCATAGGAATTTTCTCTCCAGGCCAGGCAGATGGAGGCAAGGGTAGCCTCACAGTAAGCAGTGTGTACATTGCTTTGCAATCCCAAGGTGTCATTGACTACTTAAATCCCTCTTCACGGCTTCAGTCCATGATGTACACAAAGCATGGTTGCTTTCACACTGATGCAACAGGCAAGCAAGGGAAGTGGCAAAACTGAACCAAGGTTGCATCCTCTACTGGTTTTGCATCACGAGCTCCTGAACAGGAAAACAATGATTGATGTGAACAATTAAAAATTGTGATTGGTATGGGACCAGAGAAGAATGCAGTCCTACAACAAAAAATGATGTTTGAACTGGGGTTTATTTCTCCCTAAGCAGCACTAGATTTCACAGTGCTTTAGCAACAATTTCTGCAGGGTGTGCTGCATAGGACCTCTGCTCCAGGATCTGAGAAAGCACAGGGGTCACTGACTGACAGAACTTGCCTACGTGACACCAGCAACCATGGGCTAAATGTTGCAGCAGAGGCGGGCAAAACCATAATGTAGATCATACCTACTCTGTGTTTGCTATTTGCCTGCCTTCAACTGCACATTGTGTACACATTACCCAGTTATTTTCTAGCTCTCTCCCTCCACAGCTAAGTTACTCTTTACATGTTCTGTGCGCTTGTTTTTTCTGAGCTTCTATCTTTGCTCTTGTGCCACAAGTGTCTGAATGCTCCTGTAATAATAACTAGGTAGAATAACAGCTAACCTCTGCTGAGCTTGGAGAGAGAGTGATTTATATTTACAAAATTCCCTTAAGTAAAGGAGAGTAAAACCATGAAGTAAAAGCTCTTAGAACGCCCCAAATCAGTTTGAATTTATACAGATAGAGCAGTGAGGGACCCCTTCCCCTAAATGTATGCCAAGGCATCTGTGTCAAGCTCTTGACTCTAGATTCTTTCTCTAAGAGTAGGTATCAATATCCCATATTCTACTCTTGCTTCAGGGCAAGATCAATCACCCACACCACCCTGGAAGTATTTCTTCTATTCAAGGACTATAGAAGTTGTCCAGACAAGGGTATTTCAAATCCGTCATCCCTATTTGTTGGGCTGAATCCCACCCTACATGCTTGAGCAGCAACAAAAAGAACAAACTGGGGGGGGGGGGGGTTGGGGTTTTTTTTTTTGAGTCTTTACCAGAAGAACCCAAAATTTCAGATTTATAGTGGAACTTCAACCCACTCAAAATACTCTCAAGCTGGGCCTGGTATTCCTTAAATAAATTACTTCAGCATCTCCTAGCAGGCTGGTGGCAAGGCTGTCCTCAAGGTGTGCAAAAAAAAAGGAATCCAAGAGCTGTATGGGGAAATCAGAACAAGCAAGTGGAAATGTTACTCTCCAGTTCAATGAGAAATAAAATTCTTCTTGCCCTTTCTGTGCAGTGAGGCAGTGTTATAAGCAGTGTACAAGGAAGCCTCATGCAACAGGGTCGATAGAATGCATAGCAAAACTTCTCATGTGGAGTAGCCACCAAATCTAGATCTCCCATTTTCTAAACAACCTTTAAATCAGTGTATCAAAAGGACTTGGCACCACATTTCCAGCCCGGTCCTCCTGTTAGAGCAGTTGCTCTTGTTACAACATGGGTTGCACTGTCATGGGCAAAATGTACATCCTCCAGCAGAATGAAGTGCTAAGACTGGTGCTCAATCCATGCATCCCACATGGCCTCACAAACCTGGCACGGGTGCTAAAAGCTCCATTGGTCTTTTTCATATCTAAATAACTTCACTGGGAAAAACTTAGGCAGCTACATATAGATTGCTGTGTTAGATTTAGAAAAAGAAAGGATTCGTGGATTGCTTCCTTTAGCTTACAGATCTCAGCCTAGATTTTTCTTTAGACACCTACTGCCTTTGACATAGCCAGGCCTAAGGCAACAGTGACAACTTGTTGTCTTGTCACAACAGAAGAGAGACAAATAATTCAGAGTGGGTCTAACAACATAAACAATATATGAGGTTTGCATATAACAGCACAGAAACAGTGTTCTCATCTTGTTTCCTGTTTTCTTCTGAGGCATGATTTCATCAACATCATCATGCACAGGGTAATGCTGTTACTATGGTAAACAATTTATCTCTCTCAGTTTATTAATAGTCATTCCAAACAATTAAAAAATTGAATGTACAAATTTAGATTTATGCCTTTGGCAAAGGCAGACTGGTTTGTAGATTAGCAAATATAACCTTCCTACCCAGAAAACCTTGCTATCCAAGGCTTGTGTTATGTTCGCACAGATGTTCACAAATAAATTCAGTCTCTTGATTATTTTCAGATTAATGACATCCTGCTCTATTAGAGCATTGCCAAATCATCATTTTATTGCCAGTCTTGCAAGGTTTTGTTCTTTTTTTCTAAAGCTCCAACTCTAAAGGACACGCGATTAGCCAAAATCCCGTTTTCCTTTCTAAAGTCTCAAGCAAGCCTTGTTGCAAGCTTGACTCATGTTACCCCAGGAGTTAATCGTCACATTTTCTTAACCACTCTCAAGACTTCTAAGCCTCTGACTCATGATTTCTAATGCCTACAGTTGGCAACAGTGTATATACACGACATGTGTCATACCATCCATCTGCTAGTAAACAAAATCTTTATGACATGTCCAATTAGTTACTACTCACCCTGTTTCTAATAAATGATTTTTTAAAATAATGTTCAAATCTCTGGTGCCAAAGAAGTTATATCATTGCAGTAGTCACTCACAGCAACAGAAAATAAATTCCTCATTAATCTGATTAAAAACAATTAGTAAAATCTACTTCTTACTCAATCATGCATGTGAAACCTAAGGAAAACTACTTCAAATTTTTTAACTCAGCAGCCTACAAAACAGAAGGTTGTAAGCCATGAAAACTCTTATACTAAATATCAACTATGCAAGCATTTGCTGTACTGCTGTCATTGAAATACAAACGTAAGAGGCAACTTGTGAAGGTTTATTTCATCCGAGGATTGTCTCATTGAGTGCTTACCAACGCCCCCAGCCCACCAGTGGAAGACCATGGGCACCTTCTGCATGGGCTGAAGGCACTTAGTGGAGAGCTGCAGGTTACCTTCGTCCTGCCACTGAGAACACCTTCACGAGGCCAGCCACGTGGCAGCAGATTTGTCACACACTGTATTTCTAAGAAGCTGCTGCAAAAAGAAGGGCAGAATGGCTCTTTGCTTATAACAGGGGATGGTAGCATTTCTACATTCAAATTAAAATTGATGGCAAAATTTGACGTTTTGATTACTCATGCTGACATTTAATCAATTTTACACTTTAGAGAGAGGCCCTCATTTACAATGCTTGGCATCAAGTAACAGAGACAAATCAGAAAGGCACATTTAAAACTAACCGGCTCCTCCCCTAAATACATTCAGTAGAACTAATTTCAGGCATATTTAAATTGTCCATTAATTCAACTAGATATTTACACAATTCGATTCACCTGACTCTTTCATTTCAGCTCTTCTTTCAAGTCTACAAATAAAAACCTAATTATATGTAACGCAGATGTGATGATTGTACATTAGAAGGAATTGGAGACATCTAAACATTTAACATGCAACTTGCTTAGTCTGAGTCAGAACCATTCTCCCCCTCTCCATGAACCTCATAAGCATAGTTTTGAAATTTTCTAGGCTACTAGAAATATATAAGCTAGGAAAGAAGGAAGTAAAGAATGAAAATACTTCAGACATATTTTTGTTTCAAGGACTTTAATAGCTTAATTATCATATTACTAATTATTAATAGTTTATAATTAAATACTAGAAAAATTTTAATAAACTGAACATCTGCTCGACATTAGATATTAGAAGCACAACCTGCACGCTACTGCTGTGATGGAGGCATCTGCTGTTCATTTTCCAGGATCTAAACCCATTTATCTCTACATTTCTTGCTATATAAACATACTTTGTTTTCTGGCATCACGCTGAAATATCCCCATAAACATATTGTATGATTCAACGCTTTAATACCTGGGTTGCTCTCCTCAGAAGAACATACAATGTCTTGCATCAATAAGAGAAAAAGCCCTTCTCAATCAAAGTTTTCTGCCATTTCTAGCAACAAAATGGCAGAGAAATTACTCCATTCCTCAGAAGGCATTTTTAAAGGTCTGTATTAGTGCTAGGATCTATCAATTTGCATCTGAGATTTGTTCATTCTCTTCAAAATGTTGCCCAGTTCATATGACAGGAGCAACCACTCTCAGCTGACAGAAGGAACAATGTGTACTTCATTTGCCCTTCACACTTTTTTTTTTTAAACAGACTTCTTTTCATCTTTGAGCACAAGTTTATAATACACTGATTTTATTCAGCTTGCTATAATCTTTAGCCTTAATGCAAAAAAGTCATCTGCTATATGAGTTAGAAGGGGGAAATACATAATGCATGCAATAGGGAGGATGCATTAAGTTAGATCTTAGTAAGCATCTACATCTGCTACTCAGTCATTGCTGATAACATTTTCCCGAGGCAATATATACTCCAAACTTTGGTTTGGAAGTTGCGGCGTGTGAGGGGTGTTGTCATTGAAGTAAAAACCATTAAAAATTGAGACAGAAACACTGCACTGTGTTTCTACATCTGCCTGTAGAAGTGTAGTACCTGTATTCACTAATTTCATACAGAAAAATGATGCAACTACACAAAAAGCTGAGAATCCCTCCAAATTCAATGTTTCATAAGCAAGTGAAAAAACTGACTATGTAAACACATCGAGGTTGTACCGATTACAGCCAAATGCACTGCAAATGTAACATGCCATCTAGAACTGTCGTTCCTGGGAACCTCCTGACACTATCATGTATATACATAGAAAACTAAACAGGTAACTTGACTTGTTCATGCAATTGAATGCCATGACCTCATACCACAAAGATACTACAGTACACAGAACAAATATATATATATTTTATGCATTTGCCCTAAGTATGCTTTTGCTGCTGCTATTTGGCATTTTATCCTTGAATTTAGAGAGTAGACTTTGTGCGCTCTGAAGTGCACAAACTTGCTCTCCAGCTCTGTTCATAGGTCAAGAAGTTAAAAACAATCAAACATGCACCAGGCCAGAAGTTAAAACAAGACTCTCTGTCCAACAGTTGCCAGCATAGTGCTTTTCTACAGCTAACTACCACAATAAAGGCTTGACTTGAGACTTGGCTTGGTTAAGGATAATACATGTTCCTTCCTTCCCCCTGCCTTGAAAAGCTTATTTCCACCCCCATATACAAAATTTTTGGGAGACATGCTTATGACTCCAGCAGGGAAAATCTACCATTTTCAAGAAATGAAGGATTTAATATATACATATACATCTTAACTCCAATAACAATCTCTCCAGTGTATTTCCCAAATGTCTTGATAACACTTTTTATGATACAAACATGAAAAGCATTAACAGCTTTTTATTTCCAATCAGTTTTTTATTTCCTCTGACTACAAATATTCCTCTTGGCATAATTCAGAGTAAGGTCATCCTATACTACTGTTTGACAAGCTCCCATCAAACATTCCTGACGCAACAGCTGACAACACATGATGTAAGCCCACATCAAGTGCCAAGGGAAACCCTAACATCTGCATAAGTTTGCTTTTAGAATTGGACATGGAATATACTTTAAATTAGCACTTGGTCTCTTCTACATTGGTCATCTCAGCAGAAAAGGACCCTACATGAAAGCCTGAGTTTGAAAAACACAGTAGCAAAACAAAAGGCAACACGGCAACTCTAGTTAGTGCATGTCAAAGAACAGTATCTTCTTTTTTTTTTTTTTTTAAGCATGATAGGTACAAAATCAAACCTAAAATCAAGAATAAAGCAGAAGAATATTAAAGTTATATTCTGTTCATTTATTCTTCTTTGGTAATCTTTACTGTCTACGTAAAGCACTTTACATAAGGGCAGTTTCACAGTCCTGTGGCCTACTGTTGAGTTACTCAGGCACCTTCATGCTGACAAAGTCAAAGCAGGTACTGAAATTAGTGGTGTAAGCACAGACCAAGCACCTCAGGTACACAAGCAGCAGCACTCTTTCCACACCGCATCATCTGCTTTTAAACTTGTGCTGCAATTCCTCCCCTCTGCCTTTTCCCAAGAACAGTCATATCCAAAACCTGACACCACACTCACTGTGGAAGCACTCCACTCCTGAAGGCAAGTGGAAGGATTTGCCTTCAGCACAGAGACTTACCAGTATAAGTATGCACTGTAATCACACTGGGATACTTCCCTTAAATACACAAACAAACCCCTCTTCCTCTGGAAGCAGAGCACACGTGACTTGTACAAACAGGGACGTTGGTGTAAACTATCACTGTCCCTTAACCTGCTTTCTCAGCTCAGCTCCTCCTCTGCAGAGGCTGTCTCTGAAGTCTGCCAGCAGACTTGTTCCCTGAAGACTCCCTAGCCTGTTTCAGTCAGGTTTTCACATTCCTTCAGCTAACCCAAGCCATTTTGACTGAATCAGGTTAGAAAACAGATATGAGTAGCTCTACAAAGAGTGACCAGGGAATAACAAACAGTTAAGTGCATCTTTCATCATCTCAGATGGATATAAATCCCATCAAATATCTGATCAGTCAAGGACATTCAAAGAGGTACAGATTCACACTGGAAGTATAACTACACTACTTAGGTTCCTCCAGCCACAAGAACCCTTGAACATTACATTTCAAGCAAATTTTGGGGCCCACACTAGGGTAAATCTCTATGTATTTCAAGACTAGTAAGAACTATCCCTCTAACTCAATCTGGTTAAAGTTTCTCCAAGTCTCTCCCACTCCTGCAGCTTAAGAATAAATAAATCAGGTATAAAACCACAAATGCTTTAAAGGAAGAGTGACAGTAGGGAAGGGGGATGTCAAAGATGTACATTACAAAGATGTAATTGAATATGTAAGCCTAATTTTTTTTAATTCAAATATATAGTGTCTGGGAAAGTTGTATCAATTAGAAGCGTCAAGAAGCACAAAAAAGGTGCAACTTCTGAGAAAAGTTTTTGGTTGTTATAAGAGCAAGATAGTTTGTAACATTATATCCAACAGCAGCTCCAAGAGAATTTCATAACAAAGTTTGTTCAGGTGAAGACTACACTAACTGGACCTTCAGAAGTTTCCCCCCCTCACATCTTTTGAGCATCGCCACAAAGTATCAACAAGGCAATACCAACAGTATTCCCAACACCCACATGCAAAAATTGCCATTTTAATGGTTAAACACAGTCATACAATTAAGGTTTAAATGCTGCTCATAACTTGCCTTGTATGCACAGGTACCAACAACTGAACAAAACCAGACCTGCCATATTATACACTAACATTCCTGCAACAGAAAGGATAGAGGATGAAGTTTCAGGCAGCATTCCTAGACTAAGTTCATGTCAGAGAGTCATTAGTGTTCTGTTGAATTGTCTTTTTAGAGAAACATGGTTTAAACCTAGAATGAAACATGTTGGCAAAGTGGATTTTGGCATACATCGATTCTGCTAGAGATTCAAAACTTCTCACTTGAGAATGAGGAAAGTTTACAAATGTGGGGGCTTTTTGGTACAACAGAAATGCATTTAAAAAATAGTACTGCTAAACAGTAATCTTTAGAATTAACAATCACCAAATCTGCATGTGTCCATGCCAAGCATTGGTTTAATAACCATTGAGTTTAACAGACTCTTCATAGAAGTTTCTCTAAAAAGAACCTTAACTGCTAAAATTAAGCTAATTCATATATTTTCAAAAGCACAGTAGTGCAATCTGAAAAGCAACAATGCATGTCAACAGCAGATTCCAGGTTTTCTTTGGCCTTAGACTAAGCTTGCCATTTACATTTGAAAGATGATTTCTCCATATTATTGGTTTCTGCAAATCTGTGAGGAAACTTGAGTTTTGCATAACAGACAGCATTCTAATAGAAGTTTTCTGAACCAAGGATTACAGAGTGATTAATGCAGTGGTCTGTAAGCCAGAGTCCTATTTTCTCCCTATGCTTTTAAAATCTGTGTCTATCTCGACATAGCAAAGTGTTCTGAAGGCCAGCATTCTAAGTCATGGATGAGGTTTTGATGACAAGAATTATATTTCAATTAATTTCTACTGAATGTGTTGTCAGATTTCTAGGAACTCAGTTCTCACTGAATTGCTATTTCCAGAGCCAAAGTGTCTAAAACTGTCTAAAGAGACATCCTTCAAGTCTGCAGAAGAACACCCAATGATACAGAAAAGGCTTCTCCGTATGTTGTCAGCGCTCCCACTTCTCATTATTCGCACACTTAGCACCCTCAAAAATACTAATTAAGCAAAACCAAGATGTTTTAGACAGTGAAAATCACACATTTACACAGCAGCCACTGTGAACTTTATTAAGAAAAGAAGTTTGCCAGTTAAACTGTGATGACTTTATTGACTTCTCCACTTAGTTGTAGAAAACCAGTTCTTTCATAATGGCTCTGGAAATCATTTATTGCCAAGTAAATGCTGAATTCCCAGCAATGTATGGTCTGCTTGGAACTCTGGCAGTCTTACCATGAAAGGGCTATATTCACCTTTGCAAAATGCAAAGTAAGCAACACATCTTTTGTTCAAGCAACAAAGTCATTCTTGAGGCAGATGTCATGCTAGCCAAATAGCAAAGCCACCTTTACATTAAGCAATCCTTTCTATCACGACGGTTCCACAAAATGAAGTGTAATTTGTGAGGAAAACAATTCATAAGACACCAGTTAAATGTTCTCTTTATGTAAGGAGATGTTCTCTTTATGTGTAGTCAAGTCTTATTTCTCAGGAAGGAGAGGCTGAGCTAAAATGAAACAGCATGATGATCTATCTTCATGAAAATGTCCTGTTGCTAATGCCTCTGCTTTTGCCTCCTTTCCTCTTTATTAGTCCTGTGAAGTCCTATGCATTAGAAGTCAGAACAAGGCTTCTTCATTCATCTGGAATCAGATTTATATCCAATCCTCTAAGTGACTCACAATGCTGTCTACACACATTTCTGAAAAGTAGTTCTCCATTCCTAAGTAATCCAACCATCACAAAAGATATTTTCCAATTTCTTCAACTCTAGAAGTTGTTTTAATTCCTTTTTCATCTTCATCTTGTAGCCACGTAGCAGAATAGCATTGTCATGGTCTATGTATAGTAGGATTTAATCCTTATTAATAACTTCAGTAGATTGCCCGAGGATTTTTAGTACTGTAGTAGGCTTCACATGCAGCTACATAAGCAGATTCTGGGAAGAAATCATCATGGTATTCTGCTAAAAACCTGAGAAGAAAGTACACCAAAAAAAGGAAAAGAACATGAAACATTTAAGAGAAATGTTATTTTCAAATTAATTTTTAAGCTCAGCAAAACCACAGCCTGGGAATTAAGAATTATTACACTTTGAAATTTGGCATACAAAAGACCTGCCCTATTTTTTACAAGTTTTACATAGTGAGAAACAGCCTTTCCCTATCAATTAAAAAAAATTCAAAAGCTGAAGCTACACTCAGAAAAAGAATCTCAAGAACTATCACAGAAGGAAAAAAGAAGTTAAAGAGATCTTTCTGCAACTGCTGTAAATTACCTGCTCAGCATACTATTTTCATTTGTGTCGAAACCAGTATTTTCAGTTATCATGTCAGTATCTTATACAAATGGCCAGGAACCATTAAGTCAAGCTGTATCTTTTAAGGTAAGTAAAGCTACGATTTCATGTTTCATGAATGCCTGTGCATTTAGGGTCTCCATCTTTCAGGAGTACTGATTTAAATATGGTTCTCAAAGACAAAACACATGCTTTGCAAATCCAGTTCCTTATTTTCCTATTTCTGCAAGATGGTCTTAAAGTATTATTCAAACAGCTAAGCACCCAATATTTTATGATGTCTTCCTGCTCTTCTAATACACAACTGTTTCCTTGTTTAGGACTGAAAACGAGAATAAACAGTGCTACTACTACATACACTAGTAACAAACAGCTAAAATGACTATAAGCTTTCTGTTCTTTCCTTTGCAATCAAAGACACTGGGTATATAAGTGGGGGTCAAAGGGCAAAACAGTTCTTAAATTCAAGACTACAATCAAGCTGCACTTCAGAAAAAAAACCCACAGACCTTCAAAAATACCTGGATATTAAAGATCAGCATCAATAAACATGGCAAACTGTTAGCTACAGGTTCTCTGAGCTAAGAGGAGGAAGCAATAGAAATGACAGGAAACAATGTCATTTGCAGGATCTGGATTTTCTCAAAAACAGTGGCTAGGGTGATGACTTCACTATTGGAAGCCAGAAATATCAGTTTTGCAGAACCAATACTCTGGACACAGAAAGTCCAAACTAAAAAACAGTGTTTCTCCAACCTCACTCACTGCTACACTGCCTGAATTCTTTGATCTTAACAGAGCAAAAGCATCAAAGAATGCTGGTAAGATTCTCTGTATAAACCAATTTAAATTTAATAAGGAGTATATTAATTGCTCAGAGCTCACATCAAATGGTGACAGCATAAAATTGCAGATAAGCGAAAAAAGGTTGATTTTTCCCACACACTTGTACTTAAACACGGGTATCAAACAAGTGTTAAACTGGAGGAATAACTAATTATATCCCACTAAGTCTAGAAAAAGCAGTGAGAAATACAAGCTTTTTCAGCTTGTATACAATCCTTCAGTGTGTCATCATTAATTCAGACAGCATGTTGTCAACTTCCTCCATACTCGCTTATTTCATAGGAGCTCTCTAATTAAGAGTATACAGGGGGGCCTAGAATGGTTTCCGATGTAAAATGTTTCAAACCACTACAAGAGTACTGAAATAAGGGCAATTTAGAAGCTAATAAAATACCTGAATCATCAACTGCTATGACCTCTGACTTGAGCTACCAATCATTTTCTGGAATACAAGGGGTTAGTGTGAACTGAGTGTGGTAAGGCCTAAGTAGTAACAGAGTTGCACCTAACATGCTTAGAAAACACAAGATTAAGATGAGCTACAAGTGGTATTTAATTAATAATTCTTCATTAACACAAGTTGATGACTCCAACTGATTACAGGGGCTGATGAAAATCTTAGCGTCTTTGGATAACATTCAGTAAAACAGAGTACTAAGAGCTGGATCATACCAGGGAACATGTTTTAAAAGAACACTAAAACAAAGGAACCTTCAAAGGGGGCATTGGTTAGCTGACAGTTCCAAGAATTCTAATGGCAAGTAATGGGAAACAAGCTTATTTTCTCTTACAAATTTCATGACTTTTGCTTAAGATCAGTCATACATGCCAGTTTAGTGCATACTGAAGTGACAGCTGGTAGACATGAGAAATGTTAACTTAGATGCTGTGCCACAGTTACAGCTCAAAAAGAAAAAAAAAAAGGCAGGCAGAATGCACGCAGTCAAATGTACATCTCCCTGTTCTCCACAGAACAGTTGTGAAAAACAAAATACCCCAGAGCTAGCAAACAAATTATTTTCTGCAGAGAAGTGGGAGAAAACTGCCGAAATAAACACATGGTCAGCTTCTGTCCCAATCCCTTGTATATCTGTACACAAAGAGCAGGGCCCTTCTGAAGCTGTTTTCTATTCAAACTATATCACAGTGCAGAACACTGGCACAGAAATATTAGGAGTCCCCTAAGACTCTTAGCTAGTGGATATTTCACTAATGCTTTGCTCTTGGACAAGCTAAAATAGCTCCAGGATCAACTACAATGGTACCTCTAAGTCATGAGCCAAGATTTAAAGACAGAGGGAGCTGTACTTAGCAGGCAGAACAAATGTTCAGCTATAGATCAGAAAGCACATTGCTATTGAGTTACTCAGAAACTGTTTCATTACTTTTAACTCACAAAACTGATCAATTCAGTCACCTGTTGCATTATTGCCTTTTTCACTTTTATGCTTTTTATAGAGCTCATAGGCATACATCTACATAGCTGATGTATGAAACTGCTTATGAGTAATCAAGTTCTGAGATGCACAGTCCACACTGATGCAAGACTGCACAATTTTTCATCATGAGCATCCTCAAAAAGAAAACTCATGCTTTACACTCATGTTTGGAACATAGGAGTAACATGGTACAATGCAGATATTTCCCTCCCTACCACAGCTAGAGGCAATACTTCTCAAAGGACTAGAGGGGATGGAGACAAGGGAAACAGATATGTGGGCAATTTAGCTTGAAGAATTCCTATGTTCTGATCTTCAAGCATGGGAGTCTGTAAGCAAGCTTACCTCAGGTGACTCCAAGCAATAGCCTCACAAATATACTACCACCTGACTTTGAGTTATACAGGTAGATCTAACAAAAGAGGCACAGAATTATCACTATCCACATTAGAAGGCCACTTGACACATGTCAGGAACATTTATCAACATGAGTCACTGAATTAATATGAGCTTTAACAGCGTCACCTTTTAACAAAAAGGGCCTTGTCTTGACAGCATCAACACAACTTATTACCAGAACAGTCTCTGCCTGAAGAAAAAAATTTCTACTCAACATCAGCTACTCTCACATGAATAAACTTCAGGGATAGTCCAAAAAGTGTGAAAATGACAATGAAAGGAAAACTTTAATTTTTAGAAAGACAACCTCAGCCATTAAGGTATAAGAACACAGAGTCCAAAGGAAAAGCTCCCAGGAAGGTGACATCTTAAACACTTCTGCTACAGAGTTTGAGAAGGTAAGCAGATGCTTTGAAGAGATCAGTGGCCTGAGAGAGGTGCTGTTTGAAAGGCAACTGTAATGATCTATCAAAAGGAATTTGCTAAGAGAGCATTATGGATCCTAACTCTATGAGTCACCTCATCAAAAGAAACGTCATTTGCAGAATAAGAGTTATCTCCCCAGTTTATAGGCTATCTCCATCTGGAAGGCTGTTCAGAGCAAAAGATCCCCAACAAAAACTCCATCATAACACCATTGCCCTTGGTCTTTTAAGGGAGAGGGCAGAGAACTCTGAAGATGCCAAGCTGTCAACACAGCATTTCCAGTAATCAGGCTGAGTGATCATTAAAAGTGGTAACTTCTAGTACCACTTTTGGGAAAATAGCCCTACAAGAGCTCAATACAGGAGTCCTTGGTTTGTCTTGAGGATGAAGACTCACTTGTGGTAAGGCCAGCACAGATCCCTAGAGCTCCGTTCTAAAAAGCTACTGTAGCACATTTAAAGTATTTTGGGCAACCTCTCAATTTAGATGTGTGATCCAAACCTCAGCCATTGACCAGCAATATGCTCATTCGAGTACCCAAACACTCATGATTTGATAAGCAGAAGGAAGAGAAGCAAACCACATGGTGAGTTTCAGCAAGTATTTTTGGCAAAGCACTCAAAGCTTATTGTTCTTTAGTCAAGAACAATAAGCACAGATGAGCATATTCTGCAGACCAAGCAAACAAAAGCCCTCTGAAAATAAGAACCTGTATGATACCAGGTATTCACTGACTAAAAAGCATTCAACATCAAGGTGCCAAAAGTTTGAGAGGACTTAAAATGGCAATTACTTTTCTACCCATTCAATGAATATAGCAAAGCCCAAATAAATGATAGTAATGCCCTGAAATAAGGCACTGTGCAAACAGAATTACTTCAAAGTGTTTCAAAACTTTTAAAAGAATATTCTTTTATATGTCTGTGCCCTCCAAACTCACACCTCAATTTATACTCGAAAACTTGATTTTCTCACATGTAAGCTCCAATTTCATAAAGTTCTCTAGTATATCATAACTGCTATGTTGCACAGATATTTTTTGCCAAGTAACTGATTAATCCCAAAAACTGAGAGGCCAAAAAAACCCTAATATGTTCAATAATATGGATCAATTAATAATCAATATAACAAACACTGGTATAATTGCATTCTTTATGATCTATCAGAAAGTGATTTTTAGTTAGTTATCATCTTGCAACTTTATCAAGCCACAATGAATCACAATGAGCAGGAATTCTGTCACAAAGAAACTCGACCTAACTAAAGATGTTTTCTCTTCTATTCACCATGTGCAGTGCTTCATTTTTTCATTCTCAGACACTAATAACCTCTCATTAATTGTACATTAGCACAGACTAGTGGTGATAATTCACCACTGCACATATACAATTACTACCCTCAAAATGTGCTGTCAAAACCAGAGTTCTGTTTCTTAAGGTTACTTGAAACAGCTTGTCATCTTTCTATACATACATTTTATTATTACAGTTCTCTAATTTGGTCACAGTCTCATTTGGTTTCCATCTCAGAAAGTGCTCAACAGTATCAAAATACTTTTCTACCCATGGAGCAGAGTGGCACAATAGATACAAGCAGATCGTAAAGCATCAGGGAAAAAGAAAAGAGATCTAAGCTTACAGGAAATATTGAGTTTGAAATACCTGGGAGTATTTCAAAACTCAAGACAAATTGCAAAACTAGAGACTATTAAGAATTTAGTTCTCCAAAATGCGAAAGAATACATGTTGGTCTCATCTGAAAAATATGTATTAGAAGCAATATATTAGAAATATTTCATCACTTATCCTTTTGCATTTCATGAAAGTCAAAATACCTGTCTTCCTGAAGTGCTGTACACTTAGCTTTGCCTTTTTTCCTACAATACAATCCTGAAATTATCTTGGTGAAGATGGGTCTTGCTATTGTAAAAACAGACATGCTGTGTCTAATGTCTCCTAATTTTTAAGTAGCTCCTGTTGGGCAACAGTCCTGAGAAGTGACTTCTCTGATTCCAAAACAGTTTTCCAAGTCAAGGCTGTGTTCAAATCAATGGAAACAGCAAACCAGAAACTGGCACCTTCTTGCCTATCATTTCTCATCACTGAAGCAGCCTCTGGAGCCATGCTAGGCACCTCACAGTAAAGAGAAATCATAAAATACAGCCCATACAGCATTTTATTTTAAAAATAGCTGAAATAATGGAACTAGTTAAAAGATAACACCTTCTCTACTCAAAAACTATTAACAGGTAGGAAGATTTAATCAGGAGTCCTTCATTACTGGAATACCAGTAAGCAAGCACCAGTTATTCTGTGAGCTTCCACTGCTTGCTCCTCAAGACTAAACTCAAACTGTAAGTGAAATTCGGTGAAACCACCTGGTGACTGTCATTAAAGTCTATTTCAGACTGCAAGTACTATGAATTATTTCCAAACTAAATAATTTAAGACTTAGAGTTTTGTACTTAATTTGAGAAATTGATTTTCTTTACATCTGCAAATTCTATACTTGAGAAATCAACTTTCATGTTCTCCATGAAGAAATTTTCATTATGCACACGTGTAGAAAGCTGCACTAAGCACAAAGGGTACAGCTTCTACCTAAAAAGAAAGTCAAAAAGATGCATTTCATACATTCCTCAAAAATATAGGTTGTCTGGGAAACTGAGAACAATCTTGTCTCGCAGCAGTCTGAGGGCATGACTGGAAAATATTATCCATGTAGCATCTCAAAGAAAATTTAATGCATCTATCAAGTACTAAGTAAACTCAATAAAACAAGCTTCCAGACAAAGTATTAAGTAAGTCTCAGTTCCTCAGCCCACGTGACATTAATAGTATAAATGTTAAATGAAACTGTAAATTTTAGCCATAAAATTATAATTCAAAATTAAATCAGTATCTATGCAAGAACTAAATCAGTTGTCTACTACATGGAAGTTTTATTTAAAAATATATAAACTGCTTATGCTTGGACTACTCTACCTAGACTTCAAAGAAGATTCAGAAGCAGTTTTATTAATGCAAACAGACACATCAATCCTTTGTCTGCTATTAGAAAAATAAAGAAATGGAGAGTACTTCAGCTTGTCACTCAAGAGCAATTCACTAAAAAAAAATTAAGTGGTCCACAAGTAAACTGGTTGCTATCATCTAATGTGTACAGATCTTACCCTTTGAAAAGTAAGTCAGAATAGAACTTATATAAGGTATTTATAATAAACATCCATTAATTCATTCCCAAAAAGGAAAAGACAGAATCTGAAAATTGAAGAACTAGTACAAGATGTCACCTCAACCTCAACTTTTCTCTTGTAATTAGAAATAGATAATGCAGAATTATTTCTGTGATAAAAATCAAGCATAAACAAGTTCCTAGAAAATGTAATTATTTGACCACTTTCAATGACACATGGGACAAAGAAATACATACCCAAATGAAAGACATGTTAAAGTACCATGAATATGTGTTGAGGAAAAAAAAAATCTAATAATCTGCATGGTTTCTGTGCTATTTGACTACAGAGCATAACTGATAAGGAAACTAGACTAAGAAGAGTATTTATGACAAAGCTACCAAAGATCAAATGCTGCCTACAGAAGTAACTGTAACTTGGAAGCTTTTTTGGCACTGTCAAAAAAGAAAGCACTTAAAAAAACTAAGAGCCTTCAAATATTTTGCTGTAGCAGATATGCTTGCCTTGAGGGGCCATTTTGGTTTAGTTGTAGCCTAGTCTTGGGGACTGAAGCACACTTAAGTGTTTTCTACAAGGAATGCAGCTTGTGTACTCTGAGCACTCCACATCCCAACACAAAGCCTGGTAAATGGGACCTACCAAAAGATTTGCTTCAAAAGCACAGTTCTATCTCACCTAAAAATGTCAATGTGATTTATTGCTATTTAGAGATGAATACACATTTCAATGAGATGGTCAGATGGAAAAATAAGACAGACAGAGATACTACCACTAGAACTTTCAGTTTAGCCACCTCCCTACTTGTATAGGGAGTAGGGGACATGTTTCTCCTTTATTCTATTCCAGTACAGCTCATCCATACAATGGGTATGAAAACACTGCATTAAGGATGCTAAAAAGCAGAGACCTGCTGTGGTCAACACAGAAGAATCTGAACAGGCAAAGGTCTGATAAAAACTGATCTGATCCATAGTGAGTTAAGTTCCCTAAGAAATATTCACTCCAAAAACAGGTTTCCAACAACGAGCTCTACTTTTGTCCTGCTTGACTTTAGGGTACTTTGAATGCCAACAAGGATCTGACAAAAGAGAGAGATGCAACACTTAACAACTAAATGCTTCCAGGGAAAAATTTTGTATTGTAGAAACTCTGACATTTGAGACATCTTATTTTTGATAAACAATTTAAGTAAAACTATATTTAAGTTTTCATCTCTCTGATCTCTAATAGGACTTTTATTTATGCTAGAGTAATGTTATATTACTTTTCCATACGTGGCTACTAAAGTCATTGACCAAAAATTAAGTTACAATTTCAACATTTGTTCCAAATGTTTAACATTTACAAAACTTTCTTGGCAATTTTATTTTCCACTGTATTGATGTTGCACAGCACAGTGCCACACTAGGTATCTATCACCTCACTGTCATGCACAGATACTACCTACAGCACCTTGTAGAAATAAAGCTGATCATGGTGCAGGTATGAGCTTACTGACTCCAGCTGTGGAGCTTGTGTGTTCAGATCGTTTGGGTATCTCTAAAAACCACTGCACTACATCACAGAGAAACCTTGCTGTTCAAAGCTCAATTCAGACAGATATTTCTTTTAAAAAATCGACCATAATTAAAAACATGTTTTAAAGCACAAGTTTTCTTCCCCTGCTTATGTCACTGAAAGTCAAATCTCTTAAGATTATGCTCTCAAAAAAATAACAACGTAGACTTTGAATTTCTTCATAAACATGGTTCTTAACCAAGACTTGTCATTCTATATATAGTAACAAACTTTCCAACTTCAGTTCTCTGTCACTGTATTTCTCAAAACTTTAAGTTGGAAATTCAGGATCCCTTCAGTTTGAGTCACAGAATAGAAAAATCTTATATTAATCTTAACTCAAGTTGTTATTGTAAAAATTTTATATTAATTTTATCAAACCCTCTTTGTCATTCCAGGACATTTCAATCTATGTAACAATGGAAACATTGCTGTGGTACATTGTGTCACATTACCTCAGAAACATTTCGAAGTGTTTTACTAAAGCCTTTAGGTTTTTGTCAGGAAAGCACATCTTCCCCAATATTTCTGGTAGCTTTACTGTAAATAAAAGAAATAATGTTTACACCTGTTCTTGTAAAAGCAACTTTTAATTACTTTTATCCAGTATAAAGAAAAGAATATAAAAATTTCTTCTCCCCACAGACCCCACTTTTCCTTGCAAGCTACTCATTGATCTTTCAAAGCCTTACTAAATAGGAACATGCTGAGAAAGCAAATGTTGCTTGGTTTAATGATGTTTGATAGTGTACTGGAAGTAACACTGCTTTGCTTTTCTTAAATGAAGGCTTACAGAACCAGTAAAAGATAACCAAATCTATGAACAGCCTAGGAGTTCCAAATAGATTAAAATGTACATTTAGCAAAGAATAAAATTTAATGTGATAAAGCAAACAGAAAAATCACAAAGGTATAAGCAACAGAAAAAAAAATAAAGCAACTTCGATTGAGCAGAGAGTTTTTCATCAGTTTACCAAACATCCGCAGCAAATGTTGAGATCCATAGATATATGAAGGAGGTGGCGGTTGATCACTTGGTGGATAATTTTCTGGCATCAATTTCCAGGACAAAACCTAAACATGAAACGTGAAGACATTGGTTATTAAATCTTTATAGCATCATAAATGATTTAGTCTGTACAGAACTTCAAATGCAAAGATAAGTACTACCAACAAAATCTTTTTTTGCATAGCCCTACTCTGAGGTCCACAAAACCCTTAATTATGGAATCTAGGGTAGTAACATTAAAATCTGTTACCTCATTCAGTTCATTGTTTCTTCTACCTTCAAAGCCAGTAAAAACCGTGCTCCCTTCTTTGCTAGGAGTCAAAGTTATTGGTGAAGACGACCCACTATGGACAGGGGTTTCTTGAAAAATAAAGAAAAAACAGAACAAATGAAATCAGAAATAAATTTTACTGCTTGTTTTGTGAAACTATAAGCCATTAAACTCAACTAAGGTCTGCTGCTAAAACGTTTGAAGTCTTAAACACTGAAATTCAATAAAAGCTATCCTAAAATAGGCTTTCAGAAAGGCAGTTCATTGAATACTGTGGAAAAATACAGTACCAGAGTACTGAGAATATTGTGTTATATTTCTCTCTTTGGTAATAATGCCTCAGAGATAAATAATTGATACAAAAAGTAATGAATTCCCACTTCAATCACACAACTCACAGTTCACATAGCATCAAAAAAAGAACAGAACTTTACACTTTGTTTAGACCAACAATTTGAAGAGCAAAAGCTACTTTTTTCCAGGTGCAAGAAGAGCTTGGGCATAGAAGCCGGGGTCTCGAGATGACGTCTCTTAGGCTGTGGGGAAGCGCTGCTTTCCGATAGCCTGTCGCAGTTGGAGCTGTGGCGAGTGGAACGTCTCAGCGACTGCAGGATTTCAGGCTCAGCTTTCCGCCTTTTCGGCGTGGCCGGCTCCCCTGTGGCCGGCTGGCTGTCAGTTGACTGAGGTGTGGGCGGATTCAGTAGAGGAGGACTTGGGGAAAGTTCCTCCTGATTCCTAGGAAATTAAGGCAGCTTTACAGAACTGAAGAGATGAGGGTTCCCCCCACAAAAGACATTCTTCCAGTTTCACACATCTTGTTAAACACTTATTCAGATGAGACAGTCTCCTCCCAATAACTATTAAAGTGATGAGGCCTTCTTTTAAATACTATTTTCCAGAAGTATACTTGTTTTCAAATAAAAGTTAAAACCCACAAATACGACATTCTTCTACATTTTACTGAGGAGATGAGCAGTATTAAACTCCCTATATCCAACCTACCTGTTAGTATTTGTTGAGTTTTCTTTGATAGGAAGAAAGAACTTTGATGAGGTCACCTTCTTAAACTGAGCTTGTTCATAAGGATAGAGCAAAATTAATGGAAGTGTGAAGTCAAAGGTTATTCTCAGCCCATCCACCATCTCTTTGCATAACTCAACACTAGAGGGGAAAAAGAATATGAAAAGTTGCATGTCAAAAATTTTCAGCATAGTTGTACAAAATTGCCCTTTAATATGGACCATTAATATCATAACTACAATATGCTGATTTAATCACTAAGTAATAAGTGATTAAAAGCATACTTAAAAAAACAGTGGTTGTTCTCATTAACTTAGAGTTACAAAAAAAAGTCTGCTTCATAACCTCAAAAAAACGACACAATTTTTCTGTTGTATTACTGGATTAATGAAATCTACTGTAGAGTAAACAAAGTTAGTCAGATGTTTTTCATGTAGCATTATTTTGTTTTTCCAAGTTTACTAGGCTGAAAACAGAGGCACAGAAAAAGGAAGTACTCAACAGACTGAATCTCTGTCTAAAAGGAATATGAGGAATTTGATCTATAGCTGCTAAGATGCAGTTAAGGCTGTGCTTAAGAGATATCCAGTGAACCAACAAAACCAGATAAATTTCCATTGGACATCAGCCTCCAATGGTCTGCTCCAGTAATCAAACACTACATTTAGAGGCTACTAGGAACTTCAGTTTTCGGCTTGTGCAAAAGACTCACAATGTTAGGTGGTGCTGTTACAGCAGAACAAAGAACACCAAGTGCAGCCCACCTGCAATGCCTCTCACCTCTATGAAGGTATTCCACTCTCATGTTTCAAGTGCATATATGTGTAGGGTGATAGAAATTTGATTCTGCCAAAATGACCCACGTTAAAAATTCCAAACCTATTACCATTTCATATCAGCTGCTAAAACTACTGCCTTTGTTTTTTTTAGATACTACAGTTAAATTGGGTTGGGGGACCATCATGTGCAGAAATTATAGTAGATCAAATAAGGTCAATAACCTTCATTGTTAGAGCAGTAAGGGTAACATAATAAAACCATCAGCTGAATCTCTCCTACTTAATGGATCACTAAAACTATACACATTTGGAGAAGTTCCTTAAACGTACATCTTTAAAAATTATAATGTGTGTACAACCTTCTGTTCATATTTCTGATATTTCTTCTAACTTTTTGTTTGGGAGATTATACTACGAAGGAAAAGTATTAATCTGTCAAAGAATGAATGACATCAACATAAACCTAGACACTCATAAAGACCAAAGTATTTCAAGGAATAGTGTAATTACACACCACTGAAATAGAACATTGTAACACAAGTCAAGATCACTCTTAGATAAAATACAAGACTGTAGACTTACATAAAGAAGCAGCCTCATCTAACACCAAGAATCTTTAACATGAGAGAAAAAAACAACCAAACAAAAAACACCACACTGCAAACGTGGAGGGTTAATTTGTTTGTAGTATGTAAAAGAATATAGAGCTCAGCTGAGAAAACAGAAACTAAGACACAATTAATTTTAACAAACAGGATTGGTGTTACTACCCACAGCTTCCCTACATATTGACTCTAGGATTTAAGATCATATGTCAACTGAAAAAAAAAAAACAACCAGCACTTGGAGTTCTTTAGAAGTGTTTGTATTAATTCTTCATCCTTTATAAAACTTGAACCCGTTCAGTTTTATTTAAGCAGGACATTCTCGCATCAGATATGAAATTTTTCACATTGACAACAGCAACACATTCTTCCAAACGAGTCACAATATTTACAAAAACTTACATGCTAAAACAGGATATTGATACTTTTGCATAATGACTTTTCAGAATATAGGGACTCTCACTGATAAACAGTCAGCGTTACTGTACTACAGGTATCTGTCAAATACCTTAAGCCTTATAAACAGACATACATCATGGTATAAGCTCACAGAAGTGAACAGCCATACAACAGAACGCAAGGTCATTCTTCTTGTGACAATAGCACTGGACTAAATGTTACTTACTTCTTCTCTGGTGGCACATAATGAAGATTCATATTAGCATGTGGAGTCATTTGATGGTGCCGAGACCTTTCATTGGCTGAAAAAGCGGCATTAATAGCAAAATGTTTCACATATGACTCCAGGATGGTTATTATATTTGTCTGACAAGGAAGCTTCACTAGCTAAAAAGAAACAATAAATTAATGTCTTATAAGAACAGTTAGTAAGCACACCAAATGAAAACAGGAGCTTGTAATGTACCAACTAATTCAGTAAATGTCTAGTGCATGAAGCTATTTCAGGACTGATTAATTTCAACCCTTAAACTGCATTTTTGATCAACGCTTTATAAACATCTGGAGCAACAAAAAACATGGTCAGGTTAACAAGCTTGCTGCATTTCTAGCTTTAAAACCAATCTGCATTCTAAAATACAGTTGGGTACTGAAACACTACACTTAAATATGACAAGTCATTGTTTTAACTATAGAGAAGTCTGCTACATTATTGGTATTCTTCCTTATACTGTCTAAGCTCACCTTTACCACAAAATTAAAAAAAACAGAACTTGTACACACAAAAACTACTTTTGATATCTTTCTCACCCTCCCATGAACATTCATTTCACAACTTTTATTTCATACCCTTTTTCTTCTGTTAATATAATAACAGTCTTCCTCAAGCTTCTTTTTCAAGACTTCAGGAATTTCTATGCTTATTGCTCTTTCTTCCATGTCCCTTTTTGTATGAGTGTCCTGTTCTTCTTTCTACAACAGATCAGTGCAAGAAACAATATATTGTTAGTCCTCATGAATATTAGTGAAAAAAGAACTTCAGTAGTCAGGATGCAATATAACAATCCATTTTTCTCATACAAAAATAAAATTGTATTATTTATGGAATAAATATTTAAGTTGATAATAGTCTTACTGTAAGCTATTTAACAATACTGGTTTTGAAAGCACCTGCAAATTCATTTCTTAAAACTTTTTTTTTAAATTTAGCATTCTCTTAAGTATTTAACAAACAAACAAAAAAAAAAAAAACACAAAAAACCCCCACCAAAAAGCCCAAACCCAAACCAAACCAGAAATCTGTTAGGTTTTGCTACTTCAGATCACCCTCCCTGTACTACTTAGATTCCACACACCTTCAGAACAACTGTACAAAAATAAATGTTTTTTCTTGAAGTCAGTCCTCTACATCTTAATTTAAGACCAGGGTTGACATGTCTATGTCACAGTAAAACACACAAGGAACATGCTGCTATTAGGAATTGTCCAACCTGCACAGATCAGTAAATTTTTACAGCACTCACAAAACTGGGAAATCTAGTCTGCTACATTTTCTCCACATAAGCCTTATTTGTAGGAAGAGGGGAAAAGAAACAAATTTGTACTTTTAGATTAATATCGAATAACTCTACAAGAATATGACATACTGTATGACATAATTTTTGAAATCTCAACAACAGTAGAGACGAGGAGTAAGAAAATTATGGTTTTAATTCCAACTAAATTACCACCTGTGGCCTATATTTCATCTATTTCAATTTTTCCAGATTTTCAAGTACAGATTTTTAAATTCTATTAACTTAGGGAGCTCATGAATATACCATTTCTGTCCTCTCGTCTATGTCACTTTCTTCACTTTTTATTTCTTCATCTGTTCCTTCATCACTGTCATCAGAAGAAGAACTACTTATAGCTGCATAAAAGAGATTTCACATATTTATCTCACGTTATTACATTGCAGAGGTTATGACCAAACAATTTCAGGCCCCAATGCAAAAAAAAAAAAAAGAACAAAACACCAAGCCACCAAAAAACCACAACTAGCTTGTTCTATTTTAATGAGGATGAATAATTCTAATTGAATTAAACACACAAGTATTATTTACAGCACACTATAAACATTTTAAATATGTAAGATGAGTTTATAGGAAGTATTCTTGCATCCTCTCTAAAAACATTCACTTTTAAAAGCTCCCTACATTGCTGAACATGCAGGGATCTTCTCAATTTTCATTGGTCTTTAATTCTGAACAGGGAATTAACACATTAATCATTCAATCAAAAGGTCTGGATCTGTGCAGTGACAGTTTCCAGAACATCAGTTAAGTGCCAGTCAGTGTTCCTGCTAGCTTTCTAGTTACAAAGAAAATTGCAGGAAATTAAAGATCTGTCTTGAAAGTGAAAATCAGCCAGTCAGCTGAGAAGAAACAGACCTTTGTGCCAGGTAGACTAGGGAAAAAATAATCTTACTGCCTCCTTCTTCATATAACTGCCTCTGTGTATTTCAGATAGGACCATGATACTCTTACATCATCCTGATAGCAAGTTACAGCACGCACTGCTCCCCAGGTCAAGAAGTTAAAGGCATCCCACCAGTTACCAAAGGATGAAAATAAGCTCACAGTTTTCGCTGCTCTCATCATTTTCTTCAGCAGGAAGGCTTTTTAACACAGAGTCAACACCAGGCAACCTGCAACGTCTCTTCTTTCTTCCCTTTCTTCTCCTACAGAACATAAAATTGTTCACTGAAATTTGGCTAATATTTAATTTGTTTACCCCAGCTAATTCAACTACATGCAAATGCACAGGAAACATATGTTTCAGTTATTTTCATTAATTAATGCTGAAATAATTTGGGCAATGCTTATTTGAGAGTGGACACCTTAATATCTGCACAGTAGCTCATATTCCCGTTCTCAAGCAGATTCTCAAGCCACGGCCAACCAATATTAGATTATTGCTTTTGGCTGAAAAACACTTCAAGTTTTCCCAAGTTATTTTGCAAGTACATTTCTTTGGGAAGATGTAGATCCAATATACAAGCATTTTGCACAATAGTTAAGAATAACGTAGTTATTAAGTGTTAGTCTTTTAGAGTGGTGCTTAAGAACAATACATAGATATCTACTTCAGTATGAGAAGAGTAGCTCTCTACACTGCACTGACTGTACTGAGTACATATCTACCATCTACAGCATGAGCTAAGGCCAAGCTCACTTGTAGACTTGTATCTGTTTGAACTTGAAAATTAATCTCTCATTTATTTTGAGGCCAAAAGGATTTCTTACATGCGAGCCACAGCCTTCCGAGCCAATTTACGCTGTAATCTGCGGTTTTCGTCTGTATCACGAAGAACATGATCTTCAGCTGCCCATCTATCCCAGCTAAGGATAAGTAGAAAGAAAATTAACAATGACTATGAAGATATGCTATTCATGATTACTAATGAATTAATATACATTAAATCTACAAAGCACTCTTTTAATGTCATTAAGAAGCAACATCTGTATCACAAGGTTTGCGTTCTTCTGCATTTACGTGGCTTCAACTCTCGTTGTTGTCTAAAAACCTCTCGAGCTTTGACTTCACATGCAAGAGCATCTGTGACACCAACACATGCTATCGATCACAGTCAGACACTGCACTCATGTACTGGCCTTGATAACCAAACAATCCAGGTCTAGATTTAACAAAGCATAAACTTTTATTAATGGAAACCTAGGAGCCACAAGTATATGTCGCAGACAGATATCCCATGAAGTTTAAACTCACGGCTATCAAACTGATTCACTGAAATTTATGGATACAGATCAATGTGTCCACATGAGCGAGTATACTAAAGGCATTTACAAAACCAAAAATACTCCTGACAACAGCAGTCCTTTGATCTTCAGTGCAATGCCTATCTTTGCAAAATAAAATAGAAGAAATGGGAGAAGTGAAACAAGACATACAGGTTCTTACCTTCTGTTCCAACCGTTAAAATGGATCAGATATTCTGGAATCTTTCTGCCTTTCTCATCTTTCCCAACAACAATATCAACAATCTGAAACAAACATTGAATAGTATGTATTAAAAAGCGTGAGAGAAAGTAACCCTTCCAGTATTTAGAGAGTTTATACACAAACAAAGAAAATTAAATTAAATGGACTTATTATTTTGCCAGTTAACACTGATATGAGCAGAAGATATGGATTATACTAAACGGTCAGAAAAACTAGCTTTCTTGTTGAGTACTTTTAACACTGGAGGCTGCTCACCATCTTTGTCCTGTCCTCAAATATCCCATGCTTTCAAGACAGACAAAGAGCGATGTCAAACAATGCAGTAGCACAATATGGATATGCAGATTTGGGCTATTAATGTTTTCTCCTGTGCTCTGTCTCAAGCCCACAAAGCAGGAGAAAACACTTCTCTATATATAAACCCCAGAAATGCTGCCCTGTTGAATACCACAGAATCTCAGCCACAAAACATTAAAATGCTTTGTGAATATCTGAGCCTTTGTTTTCTTTCTCTTTCATGCATGGGCCAGAGAGAAAGAGCCTGCACCTCAGAAGGAAAAGATGGATCTAGTGGATCATTAAGAAAAGCATTGGTAATAGTAATAACAAAGGAATCATGCAGCCTGCACTTGAATAGCTCTCAGTAGACCACGTATCAGCAGTTAGGCTACAGTGATGTTTTAATTCAAAAACATGTGTGATGTTTAATTTGGGAGTCCAGAGTTTAAGAACTATTGATGGATTCAAGGACAGTAATGCTATTTAGGGTATTTGAAAGTGAGGAAGAAAAGGCACTACACAGTTTTGCACTCAGGATACCTCTGTGGATAGCAAGTAAAGGTGTTGGGGTTGTCAGAACATGAGAATACGTGTACAAACAAAAGGGCAGCCCAAAATATTACAGGATGGTAGTGTTCCTAATCAAAAGTGTTTGAGAAACACAGACCTACACAACTAGCAAACTTCAGGCAAAAACTACTGATTTGGTCAAGAATTCAGTTGCAATACTTTCCTTTTCCTCCCTTTCTGTAACAAACAAAACAACCAAACAAAAAACCAACCAAACAAAAAAAAAACAAAAGAAAAACCCTCTGTTTGCAAGTTGGGCAGAGATGATTTAGGACTGCAAAATAATCCTGTATTTACATAAAACTCTGTAATTACTATTACTACTCTTAAGGTCAGGCCTTACTGAATCAGTCACCTCCTACTCCAACACTTAGGATCCACCGCGCACTGCTTGCTATCCTATTTCCGTATACTCTCTGCACCGGCGGTACCACTTAAACCCTTCTGAAAGGCAGAAGGGCAGCAAGCGTGGGAAAGCGTGAGGGGGAATAAATCTACGCTACGCTACGCAACTGCGGGGATGAAAACCAGATTTCAGAATTACTTTGCAGGTGTTCAGCAGAGAACAGAAGGCGGGAAGCGCTTCCGACACTCCCAGAAATCCTGGGCGGCTCCGCTCTACCTGTCGCGACAGCCAGGCCCTGAGGGCCCGGGCCCCATCGCCTGTCACCCGCCTCTGCTCCCCAGCGCTCTGGGAAAGGCCCAGAGGCTCCTACACGGCTGCTACGCGCTCCCCTCGCCCCCGGGGCTCCGTGTGCGGAGGGTCAGAGCTGAGTCTCGCCAGGGGACGGGCCTGAGCCACCCGCAGGGAGCGATGACGAGGGGAGAGGACCGGCACCGCCTCGCTTCGCCTCCCTGCCCCGTGCTGGCGGGCGGCCCCCGCCCCGCGACCTCTCCGCCTTCTCCCCCCTCCCCGGGCCAGCGCCCGTTTCCTGCAACAATGCTGGCTGCTGGCGGAGCGCCGTCCTCGAATCCCGTCGGGCCCGCAGCCCCTTTCCCTCCCGCGCCGCCCTCCCGCCCGGAGCGCGCAGCGCCCGGCGGGGAGCGGTAACGGGAGCGCGGGAGCGTAACGGGAGCAGGCGGGCCCGCGCCGGCCCCCGCCCCGCGCGCCGGGGACAGGGGGACGGCCGGACGGGACAGGGGCACGCCGGCCGTCACCTTGGCATCATAGAGCACTTTGGCTTTGGTGGGGTCGGGCTCGAAGCAGAGAACTCTCTCCCCGGTGGAACTTAAATTCATTCCCCGCGAGGTCATTCATCATGGCGCAAAGAGAAGAGCCCCGCCCGCCTCCCGCGGGGAGTGCTGCGGCCGGCGCGGCCCCGCCCCGGCTCCTCCGCAGGGCGGGCGCAGAGCAAGTCGAGGTGCTGTGCACTGGTACCCGGCTGTCGTGTGGAGTGGTGGCTCAGCCCCGGCCACGGCAGGGATGAGCTGTCACCCGTGCCCACCCCGCTGGTTTCCCGCGAGGGGCGCGGCACGGTCGGCTGGCCCGGGCGAGGAGGGGCGGCGGCCGGGGACGGGTCCCTCCGAGCGAGAGGGCGGCCGCCTGCCCTGGGCCGGGAGAGCCCGAGCAGGGGGAGGCGAGAACGCTCGGGCGCGGTTTTGCCGGCCGTGCTGGCGGAGCCCCAGTGCCCCCGGGGCAGGGCCTTGCGCTAGGCCTGTGCCCGCCTGCGGGGCCGGATGCACCCCGAGGAAAAGGGCTGTCCTGTCTGCTACTGCTGCCCCTCACCAGACATTCCCAGTCCTTACCCTGTGTCCCGTGTTCTCTGCTCAGCAAAGAACAGCCCCTACTCCCAAGTGGGCTATGCATGTATTGTAACCTCCTGCAAGGTTCGTTTTCCTCTCCATTGTTCCTTCATTGTTCTTCAAGAAAATAAGCTCGAAATAAGTAGGCCGTTGCCTTAGAGTTTGATTTATCTTTCCAGTGTTCAAGTAGTGGAAATAAAATCAATACACAGCTTTCTTGCCAGTGCACTGATGCCTGGAAAGGACTCAGCCAGAGGAACACTGCAGTTTCCCACAGGATGTTAGTTATTAGGTGCTTCCTCAGGCTGTTACAGTTTTGATGCCAGTTCTGCATTTCTGATTTACACAAGACCATGACAGAGCTGAGAGGCCTGGGCTTAGCCAGCCTGGTAGAAAGACCAGTTAATTTGTGATTATTTAGCATTTTTGAAGTTGCCTTTCTGTAAAAGCTGTTCAGGAGGTGGATTACTCTAAATAGAGAAAGGCAGTCCTGCAATGGAGCATACAGTAGTCCAGTGCTAAGGGGAAGAGAACTTTAAATCGTCTTTTTTTTTTTCCAATAACAAAACTGCAAACTGGCAGGAATGCCTTGGGAAAGAACAGGGAGCTGCTAGGGTATTACCAGAAGGTTTCTGAAGGTAAAAAGTGATATGGGGTGCCCAGAAAACAAGACTGAGAGGGTGGGTATCCTTGGGATAGGATGGACCAAGTACTCAATTTCTTTTGATTCAAAACTTACATGTTTTTTATAGTCGGGGTAGTGGGAAAAATCTGCAAACTTGCTGCTAAGAGAGAGTGGAGTGAGAGAAGCCAGTTGATGGAAAAGAGTGAGAGAAAATTAAGGAAGTGTTCTGACATTGTTCAGAGCCCACTGCTGCTAAGGTTAACAAACAGGCTCCAAAAATGCATGGATTCAATGTCAATTGCAGAAAGTGTCACTGAAATTCTCTTCTTTTTTTTTTTTTTAGATAAAGCAAATGTTGTTGGACACTTGTAGAATAAAGCTGCTTACAAGGGACTACCATGCTTTTAAAAATGGGGGAAAACAACAACAACAACAAAACAAGGGAAGGAGAACCACCAACCTGTGCTTTGTGTCCCTGCCTCTAACCTGGTCTTAAGAGTACTCACACCACTTCTGCACTAACAGCCTTACATATTTCCACACTGCCTCCTAGATTCCCGTTTTTCTTCCTCCCCACTGGTGTCCACTTGCAGACTCTGCTTCTCGTTCATCTCATCTCAGCCTCTCCTACTTCACCCCAGCCCACTTTCACAGCTCCCACCCAAGCTACTCCGCAAGCCTTTTGACTCAAATTTCTTATTTGGGTTTCCTAACACTTATATACAGATCTCTGCCATAGGATTTGAGATCCAGTTGTTCCCTGCCTATCTTCTCCCAGTTCCCACACTCAGATAGGTGCACATCTGCATCTGTCCTTATCTCCCTGAGCCACCTGGCTGTAGATGATCCTTGCCAGATTTCCCACCAAAGCTCCTCCTCTAGCAGGACTTTTAAAAATCTGTATGTGGGCTGTGCTTAAATAAGATCCACCCAGAGGGAACCCAGAGAGGAGAAACTGCTGGTGTGTTTATGAAAAACTCGCCCTGCGATAGTGCTACGCAGGCAATGCCTACCTCTAGATAAAATGCAGAATGTGGATTTTTCAAAGGTACTGTGCTCTTCATAGCAAGGGCTGCCGAATGGCTGTGAAAAACTAAAAAAAAAAAAAAAAAAAAAAATAGGAAAATGGTGTCTGTGTGTGTGCATGTACGTACTGCCCATGCAATGCCCGTGATGAGCTGTGCCTCAATCGTATGCACCAAGTGTGCTCCAAGGGGAAGTCACAGACAATGGAGCCATATCTGGGGCAGTGTTTGGGATAAATGTCCCAAGTGAGATATACCAGCGGCAGGGCTTGTTGAATACTGCTGAATCAGGAGATGAGCTGACCCACCATGTATTTTGAGGACATTCCCAGGACACTACATTGCCTCCAGCAAATAAAAGAGCTTTTACAGCTCCTCTGGGAGACAGTGGCTTGGGAGAGGAGACCCCTGGCCTGCTGCCAAGCAACCCCTGGCAAAGCGCACCCAATGAGCTCATGAGGGCTAATTCGGCAGAATGAGGAACTATTTCGACTGCCCGCCTCACTGCAGGCTCAAAGCACACTCTGAGAAAGTTTTATTCAAGAACGGGGTTTATTTGCAACAACGCAACCCCCGCTGTTCGCAGACGGGGAGCAACATGGCGGCGGCTCGCAGGGCCCGCTGGGAGCTGTAGTCCTGCGGGGGGCTGGGGCCGCTCCCTCGCCCCGCAGGGAAGGGGGGGTCAGGGTCCTCCTCAGCGTCTCCCAAAGAGGAGGATTTCCTGCCTCGTCCCTTTCTGCACAGCGCTCTGGGGAACACCGAGGCTCAGGCTGGCCGGATAAGAGGGGTGCCCGCGTCGGCAGGCGGGCCACTGCCTACCCACCGTTCTGTGCAGAGCTTTTCCTGAACCGGTGCGTCAGGAAAAAAAAAACAACTGGTGTAACCCCAGTTTTACCCCCGTTTGCTGTTACCAGGCATCTAGTTATACACCTGCAGCCCAAAAAGAAAGGTGACAGCACTCTAAAGACATACCCAGTTACTCTGGAAAGATGTAATATGCATAGCTGGGTTGGTTGCCGTTGTTTGCCCCCTCCCTGATTTCCATTCTTTTGCCTGGGATCGGTGTTAGGGTGGCAGGTGTGTATTTACCTGGGTCACCTGAGCTGGCCCGGTGCTCAGCCCGCACACTCTGGAGGGGAAAGCACGTCAGCTGAGGGCAGCAGAGACAAGTGGTGCTTCTAAGAACTCCAGTGTTATTATACTTATAAATCCTGGTGAAACTTCAACTTACACTTGAGAGAGTAAGAGACTTTAAGTTATACTTAAGTAATCCATAATTTTTTTTATCCGTGCAATGAGTTTTTGTTTAAAATCCCTTCTTAATTCTTTCAGGACGGAAAAGGCGAGCAGAAACTTTTCAGCATTCTGAGGGTATTTTGGCTTTAAGAGGCTCTCATCACATTGCCCAGATTGGAATCCCTTAAAACTGTATAACTTGGTTCCCAAACTTATATTCAACAGCCATCTTCTGAATGTTCTCTTGTATGTTTTGTTTGTTAGGAAACAAAATTATTTGTTTTGGCGTTGATCAAGGCAAGATGATACATTATTTCTGACAGAGTGATATTCTTCTTTTTTGCCCACTCATTTTTCACAAGTAGTTTTAGTATTAGGATCATGGAAATTTTCCCATTAATGTTATAGGACACTCAGAGGAAACAGAGGACATCTACAGTGAGCGGAGGAGGAGGCAGTTAAAATCCAAGCACAGCTCATGAGAAAGAGACAATAATTGTTCAAAGAATATTGTACTGCATAACAATCTTGCTGGATTGCAGCACAGAGAACACAACTTCCATGTGTGTGGCTGCACATTTAATGAAGCAATAACCCAGTTGTTCTCTTTCTGAAGTTAATAAAAAAATAGCTTGAAAACCAACATAATGCTATCCTTGATTTTTTGAGGTGATCCTCAAAAAGCTCAAAGCTCCTTTAATAAGGAGAACATACTTCTTCAGTATCTCTGAACTATATATAGAGTTATATAGAAATACTAAACTATTTGCTTAATTTTATTAAGGCAAACCTTGTTCATTTCAAATCTAAAGTTAGTCCCTGGTGTTTACACTCATTTCTGCTGTTTACATTGGCTTCATAAACCTTCAGTATAAACAGAGAAAAAGAAGTAAGAATGTTTCCCATGAAACAGTTCAAGAAAATCCTGACATCACTTAAATAAAGCATGCTTTCTGCTTCAACATAATTAAATTGTGAGATCTTAAAAATAAAAACAAAGGGAAGAAAAAAACCCACCCCAATTTACTGTAAAGCTACAGACATCTCTGGGATAAAAAAGGGCTATATATGAGGAGATAATCATTACCTATGAAGGACATTCCTCCTGATGTTCTTGTTTGGGTGTCTCTTTCAAACTCAGCGGTTTCAGCCAAAGCAGTTGTTGTTCCTAGGGACAAAACTAACATGTTCTGCACAAGGAAAAAAATCAAAATAATCTTTGCTTAAGACCCTCAAGGATTTCAGCAGGCTGGTGGCCTTAATGTCACAGGTGTGCCTTCTGCCATCCCTGCGAAGGTAAAACCAGATTCTTGCAACTGGGCTACATTTTTAACACCAAATAAAAGAAGTCAAGGACTGCTTTTTGGCCAAGTGCCAACACTTGGCCTGATCCACTTTACAAAGCAATTGCTTCCCTTCCATGAACCTAAGACACAATCATTAGTACGTTTGTGCTTTTTTTGTTGGCTCCTTCTTTTCCTAAAAAAAAAAAAAAAGAGGGTTATTGGACTGATGTTTTCATAGTATGAAGCTGAGAATATATATGCTATGCCTCGAAGGACCTGAGGACAGTGAAAAAAAGGTGATTTCCCCACAGAAAGGGGAAAACGGGGAGGCTGATGTGGCATTTGCCTGGTGTGTGCTGCCCACCAGAATGGGCTGCACACGCACCATCTCCTGGTCTGGACTCTGTCTGGGACAGTGCCAGCTGACATGAGCCAAACTTTTTCCAGGACACACGCTTGCAGTTAAGCATAATGGGCAATTAGCAGCTTAAGCTCATTTCCAGGCACTGTTTTTTCTAGTGGTGTAGTCACAGCTTTAGAGTACTTCAGGCAAAAACCATTATACTTCATCTGACCAGTAGAGATCTCTTTAATTTTAGAAGGTCTCAGGCCAGAGTTCCTTGAAGAAGCTCAAGAAGTTTCTGCTGCTGGCTGTTTTCTCTCTCACCACCACCAGCTGTCCTGGCACAGCTGTGTGCACAGCAAGGAGCCTGATCTGAATATGGGTTGAGTCTTTATAGTTGTAGCAAAATTGAGCAGAAGTTTGGGCTGAAGTGTTAATAACAGATAGTAACAAATATTCTTAAAAAAATAATCAAGACTTAAATATCTCCATGTGTAGTTATTACAAAATACAAATTACATTTGACTTCAGTGGTTTTGCCTTGGTTCCTATCTTGTGAAGTAACAATAATATTTCAAGACAGCAGGGAACTAAAGCTAAAACTTTCACACCTTTCTGGTTTAAATGAACCATGAAGTAATCATGGAGTGTGAAGTGGTGCTGGCAGCAAGGCATGAAGCCTGCAGGCATCCAGGCAGCAAGCTGCACAGTGCTTGGACCTTCATTTGTATTTGCAGTTTTATCTTCAGATTTGCCCTTTGGTGGCCCGAGACTCTTTGGAGACTCTGAACACACTTATTCTGAGAGAGGCTCGACTGTGCTAGCAGAGCGGGGTCAGTGAAGTTGCAGAAGTATTTGAGGGAGAAAAAAAGGATTAAGTATTCATAACCACAAGTAATTCAAAGGGTGTTCATTGAGGTTTAACAAATACTCAACCCCATACACATTGAATAAATTAGACAAAATTTTGCTGGTTTCCTACAGGGTCTGTCATTATTTTATGTTGCTATGGAGGGCAAAAGTCATAAGAGGAGAGGGAGAAATAAGGTATATATACATACCACACATCATAGAACTTAATTGTCTGGAGTAGAAAACATACTCTGGGCATTAGGACTGTGCATAGTTTTCTTGGGAAAGAAATGGCTCTCTTGGAATGCAAACCGCCCTTATTCCTGGCCTTTGCACTGCAACATCGTAAATAATGCAGTCAGTTACTGCCCCAAAGTCAGGAACTTGGAAAGGAAAAAGCAAATACAGCCACTATGGCTGCCTTGGTGCCCAGGGAAGTGCAGAGCGAGGCAGGGTGCGTAACAGGGCCTGTGCAATTCCAGTGGGGAGGGAACTGGGGCCATTGCAGGAGAGCTGGGTGGATGGGTGTTTTGAGGCTGAGCAGAAGCAGCTAGTGCCCAAGAGAGCAGAGGGCACTCCCTGCCCCCAGTCTGAGGGCAGAGGAAGCCATTTCCTGGGTATGTGGAGCATGGCCAGGCTGTGCACCAGCACATCCCCTGGCTGTCGGAGAGGATCACCAGCCGTGTGAGGAACACAGCCTTAGGAGTCAACCTTTTCCATTCGGCAGTGCCCACAGCACAGAACAGTGTTTTTTGGTTTCTTCTTCTTTGGAAGGCCACTCCCTGGGTATTGATGCTTGTATTGCTCTAGAGCAGCTTCTTGTTGCAGGCAGTCCCTTGATGTGGTCTGCAGAAAACTCCTCGAGTTCAGGCAGCTGCACAGGCTGAGGTGAAATCCTTTACATGTAGGGGAGACCTTGGGATGCACACATGGTTTTTGTTTTCTTCTTTAATGTAACCACTGTAACCCCAGCAGTCCTAGGCTTTTCCACACCCATTTTCTGTTTCAACATTTTTTACTCTTTTCCCTCTTTCATTGTATCATTTGTTGTCTCCCACAACCATGTGGTTTTTCTGGTTTTTTTTTTCCTCACTCATCTCCCATTTTTGTGGGATGGGGAGAGATGAACTGACACATTGTTTTGTAAAGAAATGGGCTGATATCTCTACCTGGTGTGAAAGATCTGTGACAAAATTTGCATCTGCTTTTTCACCTAAGCTCTTTTTTCATTCCTGTTCAATTTTCTAGGTAGGAAGCTTGAGAGAACTTCCCTGAAGCTTTCTAGTAGTGCTCAGGAAAAATTTCCAACAAGAGAAACTTCCGCCCTGCCCACGCCCCAGCTTCTCATCCTCTCTTGTAGCCTTCAGCTCCCCACACCTCCTGCTCACTTGGTTGGAGTTCACATTCCCATTAATATTCTTTGGATGTAGAAGTTTTTGCATGACTTGGAAAGGGAAGGGTAAGTACATGTGCAAGGTCAAGATTTTTCCTCATGTAGATGTAAGAGCATGAACTGGCAATTAATGAAAGTAAATGGTGGTTGATAAAAAAACCTGACCCCGTGCCCTTACTCAAAGAGTCAGAAAAGTTGATGTTAAGTACAGGTAAGTGAATTGCACCTTCTCCTCTTTATCTTCGCAATTACCTTTTGCAAAGAAAGGCATGTCCTCATGCTGCCAAACATACTGCATATCTTCAGTTGAAGTGCTGGCACAGTAAAGTTTTTCTTTTCGTATGTCCATTCTTTTGCTAAGCTCTATTTTTCATGGTCATCTTATTACAAAGTATAAAGAAGGGGAGAGACTTTTAAAAAAGAAATACCTGAGATAACAAGATACAGTGTGGTCTTTTATTCTGTAAGGTCACTCAGTCAACAGCTTATGTTCCTCCCTTTGCTTCTGTACCTGTACATTGAATAAGTCTGACAAAGCAACGTTTAAGAAGTCAAAGTATAGACTGTCATTGAAATATGATTTAGCATTCTTGAAAGGTTTAGCAGTCTCTAGTGCAACAGGATGAGGATTATACAACTTGTGGAAGATCAGTGTTAAAAGTTACCAAGGTAACCTTTGGAAGATACAAATAACAATGTCTGCTATAATGAAGATATATTTCCTTGGAGCATTCTTGAAAGTTTCTCATCTGACATGACAAGAGCACTTCTGAATTATTTCTAAATGAACTGACATGGCAAAATCCTTATGGGGGAGACTGTTTCTTAATATGCTTTTACTCTTTTCATTAATGGTGGAGATAAGGCCAATTTTAAAGTTTTAAATTTACATTTTCATGTGTTTATAATCTGTCCAGTAGTTTGATATTTTTCATGCTTTATTGGGCCCCTGTGCTTTTAAGTGATTTTTTTCTTTACGTAATTCACAAAAGTTTTTTAGGCATCTCCTGAGTTATTTAGACCTTGAGCATAAATTTCCGTAGTTAAAACATTTTTTGGATATGTATTTTATTTTCTTTCTTGCTTGGATAACTCCAAAATGACTTTAGCTTGAAACTTGGCGTGTAGTTACTTTGGAATGGAATGTCATTTTTTTGAGTGCTCAGAAGAAAATTCTCTCTGAAACAGTGAAGCCCTCCATGCTCTTCCCTGCAGAACATGTATTTGCAATGGAGCCCCTTAGTTTAGAGTGGCAGTCCAGGCTTCATGGCAAATAACCATGAATGGCCTTTGCTATCCTCAGAGTGAGTGTCTGACTGATAGCTTTTGGAAAAACAAGTATAGGAAAGGGTGCAATTCTGGGAACAGTTGTGTGTCTTCTCACATTTTCTTCCTCTCTTCCCAAGCTGAGACAAATTCTTGAAGTCAGACAATAGACCTGTCTACAATTATAAAATTAAGGATATTTGGGATGAGATAGAGGTCAGAGGTGGGCTTATGAGTCAAGGACTAAGTGTGGTGAGCAGCAGATGGTGTGGGAAAGAATTTGTGGAGCCACAACTGATCTCTGTGAATTATGCATTTGTGGCATGAAATCCCATCCTCTCAGTCCTTCCTTTGCTTTCAGGCTCTGAGTGATTTGGAAACCAGTTCAGAAATATAGTGTAGAAGTTCTCCATCCCCTCTACCCACTCAATCCATCCTAATTAATTTGTAAGGAAGGCTACGCAAACCAGTCTGAAAATGGGAATGGAAAAATAGAGCTTTTGTTTTTCCTCACTCTCCCATTGCCAGAGATTTTCTCCCATTTCTTAGAATACCACCCAACATTCAATTCACAAAGTTGTCCACAATGAGCTTCCTCCAGGCTTTCCTTAATATTGTTTCACTGTGTGTAAATACTACTGTGAAAAAAAGACTAAATGATGAAGACTGACTGTGCAGGCCAGTGCCTGGGTCCTTCTCCCAGGAGGTAGGACCTGGACCTACCCCTGCTCCAGTCAATATTTAATTATTCACAGAGTCTGAAAAATGTCCAGAGGAGAAACTGTCAGTCTAGCCTAGTGCAGCACCTGGAGACCACAGCAATTCCTCAGATATGGGGAGAGGTGGATTTAGATGTTAAAGGTAGACAAACTGCCATAGCCCTGGTCTACACCACCTCAAGATAGTTCTCTTCAATGAACTGAAAGTAACAACTCTTTTCCTCTGATAGTTGTGTGATTTTTTTCCCCTAATCAAACCTATCTAACACCTAATATTTAAACTGTTTTCCCAGTTAATGGGACTCTTTTTTACTTTCTTTTCTTTTACTTGGTTTTAGAGAAAAGATTTATTGTTAAAAATCTAATAATATAAATGTTCCCACTGTGTCTTATTAGTAAAATTGGGGGATAGGTTATGCTAATTTAAAGCAATTACTTCCTCTTGTTGATTACTCAGGCTGCTGTCACTGGTACTTAGAGAATTAAAAACGTGCTTTCATATTCTTTCAAGCCTTGAGTAATTCCTTTCTCAACATACTTATTTAGTGCTAAGTGTCTTTGTTCTTTCTTGTCTATTCTGCCTTCTGGTATTAGTTGGTCTGCTCTGGACTAACCAGCTCTGGACTTCCCAGGGAAGAATGGTTCAGCTAAAAGCCACACAGTGCAATTTGTTTCTTTTACCATTTGCCAATACAACTAAACAGAGGTAATGCACCCTGAAAAGAGAAAGCAGGAAAGCTTTTCAGATGGTAGGCTCACCTGTGTTCTTTGGTTGTTTTGCTGGAGGCTGAAAATTCAGCAAAACACATGATTAGCCCATGTTTGAAATTCCCTGTTTTGCTGGAAATTAATCACAAGCTAAACTCAGTTCCTATTCAGCAAAGAGTATTAACACACACTGAAATATTAGTATCTACTTTGGTGTCAAAAACTGTGCCTAAATCTTTTTTTAAATAAGAGAACACTTCTTAGCTGTCCTTCTTGCCATTTTGTGTGCATAATTTGGAGAAATTTTGACTTTAAAGTGGTGCAGATACCTAAACTCCCAACACACAAAAATAGTTTGCAATCATGTGTTTGAAAGTAAGCTGATAAGATACAGCAAAGTTACTCAAGAAATGACTGCCTGGAGTTTTACTTCTGCTGCCTGGATGGATGGTGACAAGAGTCATCTTCAGCAAAAGCAAGATCTTTTCCCTTGGTTCTTTTCTATAAGCACTGAGCACAGAGATCTTCACACCAGCCCCTAGGTGATGCCCTTCTGTCTGGCAAAGTTCCAGCAGCATCTTCCACCAACAGTGTGCATCACTGTGGGTGCTGTAGGAATAAAGGGACCTGGCATTCAAAGGAGGCCAAAACAAAAGCTGAGGAAAATAATGGAAGTTCTGGAATCACCGTTGTGACAACACTGAAGGTTCCTGCTTTGTCACATCCAAAGTCAAGAGGGGAACATCATCCCTATTTATGTTCAGCATGGTTTCTCCAGGGAACCTCTGGAGCTCTTCAGGGCAGAAGAACAGACATGAGGGTGATGCCCAGACTGTAGGATATAGGACAGTCTGGTATGCTCTTGGTGTGGGATCCCACAGATGTGGGAGCTCTTGGTATTCTGCTACTTTCAGCTACAGGCATCTCCAGACACCCAGAGTCAGAACAAAGAGCTGTGCTAACAGGCTCAGAAAACAGCTTGGTGGGTCATTTGCTCATTCTATCTGCTTGGGTTTTTTTTTCTGTTTGCTTTGGGTTTTGGTGGTGGTAGTGGTTTGGGGTTTTTTTGTGCTAGATCTTGTGTGCTTTTGCCATGAGGAAGTTTAATGTTGCCTGATACATCTTGTGCTCAGCCCACCTGTGGGATTTGGTCCCTCACAATTCTGTGTAGTCCAGGCATAGGCATGCAAATCTGCCTCTCCCTCCCCTGCCCTATTGCGCCTGCTATGTCCTGGCACCCTCAGCAATTTATCACACACCTCATATGGCAGCAATTTTAAGAAAAAAGTACAAGAACAGATATAACCACTGTGGGTTTTTTATTCATTAGGTAGCTAGGTCTGCTTTTTTTGTTTGTTTGTTTGTTTTTTTTAATTTCTTATTCCAAAAACAATTTTCTATGGAAAAGTGAAAACAGGAAGGGCCTATTTGTTCTCTCTGGCAAGTCTTTATCAGTCCTTCTTTGATCTATACATAATGTACTAGGGGTTGTAAAACCAAACTGAAGATATTCAGGTTATCTGTCCACTGACATGTCTGATGGCCCTGTATAGGTTGCTTTCTCCTGTCCAGAAGTTCAGGTACTCATGGATACCTTGAGCTTGGACAGGGTCAGGGCATACTGGTCTAGCTTGAGTAAGATATGATTTCACTGATTAGAGTAAAAGAAGTCCCCAGGAATTAGAGGACAAGGTAATGTTCTAATTGAGTCAATCAAAAAGACTTTACCCCTTCAATAAAGCTATATTTAGTAGATGCCTTACTGTTAAGGGGTGAAAGGAGAGATACAGTCAGTATACAGTCAGTAGTTGCTTTGCGAGCCTAAGGCCAGGATGAAATTTATCAAAAACAGTGTACCCAAGTCTGAGGAAAATGTGGAAATCTTTGATGATGACCTTGGCAGCCTATTAGGAAAAAAGAAATAGATATCTTGGAGTCAATTATCAATAGTATAAGATGTCTTATGTTTATTTTCCTTGCATGTGCCAGTTATGAATGACTGAAGATGGCTGGCAAAGCAGAGGCCTTTAAGTCCCCAGAGGAGCAGAGGTCCCAACCCCTGGTCCAGCTTTGGTCTTGGGATGCCCAGCATCTCAATGCTTAGGAGCCTTGGGGAGGGCTGCAGAATTCATCTTCATCAAGCATCAGACAAGGGCTGCCTAGGGAGCTTGCTACAAAACCTGCAAATTCAGGAGAGCTGCTGTTGGCTGGAATCTTCTTAATGGGCAGTGGGGGCTCAGGTGAGTCTTGGGGTCTTTGCAGATTGTGCGTAACATAGGAGGAGAGCTGAGAAAGGCTGAATAAGCTCTGAAGTGGATCATTACAACAGCCTAGAAGATTGTTCTTTCCAGTACTGATATTGGAAAGATAGGATGTGGAGTTGTGGAGAAGCTACTTGGAGTAAGTGGCTCATTTTTATCTCATATTAATACAGTTTTTGGCATCCAAAGATTTCTGTGTAAACTAAATCACTTTCCATTACACTGGTTTTTTTATATTTCTACTTAATTTATTTATTGAAGGCAATTGTTTACATCAGACAACTCATGCAATGTCCAAACTTCTTTGGGTCATGTATACTAAGCTGTTAAGCAGAATAGCCTTGGCTACTGAAAGTGGCATAGATTTATATTTTGTACATATCTGAGAATACTAAGAAGTAGAAGAAAGTTTCTGAGAAAGTTTTAAGGCATCTTTTGAAAAGAAAACACAAGAGAACTGATTTATGCATATAGAGCATCATACAGACAGAACATAATATGTAAGAAACCATACAGTATATCTATGGAGCGTGAATATAAAAATGGAGACTGAAAGACATTTTACTGATCGAGTTCCAGAAAAACTAACAGATGTGAAAAGACATGCTTATTGAAGGGCTGAAAAATGAACTCAAATACTATTAGATTTTGACTGTATTTCAGTAAGTAAACAAATGCAGTCCTTACTCCACAGTAATATAATATGTCATTCCAATCCTAAACACAGTCTGAGGTAAGGAAAACGCTTCATCTGATTGTTTTACATTCATCTCCCACATTTTAATGACATATCGAAGTGAACTCTAAGTGTGGGCAAGGAAAAAAAGAATATACAACCTATTTCCAATTTCAAAGAGACTATGAATTGTTATAGTTTAGTTCCAGGGAAGTACTGAAGTCCTTTCATCTCCTAACAGGCCAGCTGAAGGTCCTGTGGTCTCTGGACCCTGCTGGGGATGCTGTTACTGACTGTGAGCCCTACCCGGCCATCCCAGCAAGTGGATCCCCAAGCTCCCTCCTCGTGCAGGGAAACACAACCTGATGGATAACTACAGCTTTCACCTGACTTTTCTGGGACTTCTCTGCAGCAGTGTATTTTCCCCTCATTTAGGAGTTAGTTTTCCTCATTACAGGAAAGCTCCGTGTACTATTGTCGTGGATGCGGTAACGTGTATGAAAATGCCTTCAGCTTGGCATTGCCTTGCCATAGCTTGGGTGCCAGGAGTTAAGTGATGCTCTGCTCTGAGTTCATACAGACAATTTCAGGTGTCATAGGTTTACTTGTTCTAAAAATCCAAGCAGAAATTTTCCTTTCCCCTGTTCCACTGTAAGAGAAGGAGGTTGAACGAGGAGGAGGGGGAAGGGGTAACTAACTATACAAAAGAACTAGCTGGCAGACTTGCATTCCTGGCTAATAGCCCATCTAAAAACTGCAGGGGGGGGGGAGGAGTTTTTCTTCTCCTCTCCTTACAAACAGGGAACACTTCACTTTGTGCCTTAACAGGGCAAGGTGTGTTGGAAAAGCTTGGAGACCGTTTTGCTCTCGACCTGGTCATCTGTCTGTTCTCCGGTCTTGGTTTGTCTACGGTCTGTGTGTCGCCAGCTGAATCTGCTCAGATTTCATCGTAGAATTTGTGCTCAGTGACAAACAAAGGGGGAGTCCTGTCTACAGCCAGCCGCAGACAGCGTGAGTTTAGTGGGAAAGAAACCTCCTTTCTTTCCCCTTTTTTCCCCTTTCCCTCCTTGGTGGGGGAGAAGTTCTCAATTTCGGCTTCTCCCGTGATCCGGGGCCCCCGTGCAGTGACCACCGGAGCCCAGCAGCGCTCCCTGCCAACCAACACTGAGCACTGCAGGCTCTGCTCCTCCAGTGATCCAACAGTGTTCCTGCCAACCGTGATTAGAATCACGCTAGAGGACAGAGAAGTATCAGACTGTTTCCTTTTTGAAGGGGACTTTTTTGGGTACAGGATTATTGCTTAGTTGTTTTTGTGTTCTGTTACTGTTTTTGCTAATATACATGTATCCTTTAATAAAGGGTTGTTATTTCTTCTTTTTTCCATACTTCCTCGATTGGACCCTCTTAATGCAGATTTACAATTGCTGAGAGAGAAGAGTTTGATCTACCTCATAACTCATCCTCCTTAGCAAAACACTAGTCTCTTTAAACTGAGACATCAGGGTAAAGGCACAGCACTAAACTGATTACCAGATTACATTTTATTTGTTAAATATTTACTGCCAACAGCTTACAGCCTCTCTGGAGACAGATGATTATGTTTTCCCCCCTGTTATGAAAATAAATCTCTCTTCCTCAAGATGCCTTTTCTGCTTAAGCAAAATTAAGTATCTGATCTTTTGAGAGACTTGCTGTGGTTAAATCACTGCCTGTATTTCCTTCAGTAGTGATCTCAAATGAATTTGGGAAGATAATAAAACTTTCAGTAACACAATTAGTCCTCTTAATTAACTGGGCTGAATAGAGCCAAAAATATAGCTTCCCAAATATTTAGCCTCAGCCCAGCACGGTTCTGTGTTGCTTGAGGTGTCATTAAGCTGTTATATTTCCAGGACATCTGATTGTCTCTTCACAGATGATGTTATAGGACAGCATATTTCAAATAGATGATTTCTAGTGCAAATGATTTGCAAAGGCATTTCTTGTGGAGTCATATGCAAACATTCTTCCTTATATTTGGCTTCTTCTATTAAAGAGTCAGGTAAGGGAATGAACAGCACTTCGTGTTTTAACAACAAGAGAACACTGTTCTAGGATGTGACCTTTTCATATTTTCAGGTGCAAAGTGTGCCTTCTGGTACTGTTGAGAACCTCTAGACCTCTGGTACATGAAATTCTTGAGAAACCCAGCTGCAGAGATTGCGCAAACATGTTATAGCGGCAGTGTTTGGATCCCACCATGAAGAAAACTTCATCCTGTTTAATATCTCCAGCTGAGGGTGGAAAGATATCCTTCCAGGCTGGAATAATTTCTGGGGTATTAGCTAAACATTGCCAGGTTTATGGCCAAACTGAACTGTGGAAATCATGGATTAATGCCCCTTTTGTGTAACTTCTCAGCTAATTACGTAATTCTGAGCCCACGAGGTGTTCTCCTGAGCACATATGTGTTTTTGGGGGACTTCAGCTGTATGACTGTGCTTGTAAGATTGAAACTTTGTATGAAATATCTTGGTTTATTATTTGCCTAGGCTGTGGTTTGACAAGCTGATTTAGGGTGTTTCATACCATACCTAACAGACACAAATTGCACAGTGCCAGACAAACTCACTCTACTGGTTCATACTGGTTCAAAAAAATGTAGGTAGGAGGTATGTCTTGTCCTAGAGACTTACATAGTCTGTCTGAATTCTTATTACATAAGCTATGTGTAAGGTATTACATAAAGTATTATAACACCTTCTTTTGGCTGAGGTATTGTTTTTCCTCCTGTGGCTGGCATAAAATCAACATACATAACATATTTTTCACTCTGATTCAGCGTAATGCAGAGGTGTTCACATCTGATATCATCAGATTTGTGCTGCCAGGTGATCCAGTAGTACAGCTTCTGTATCCATTACCATGACTTATGTTACTTTTTACAGGAGAATCTAATCCCAAGATCAGCAAAACTCCCTCTGAAGTCAGGGGGTTTTGGATCAAGTCTATCTCTCATTTGCCTTACTCCCTGCAGGTTGAAACAGACTGGGGACCTTAATTAGTTTGACAAGTGTGCTTCATTTTTCAAGAGAATGGCTGTGACACAGTCTCATTCAGTAAAATGCTATAAAAGTGACTTTGCCACAAATAAGGAGCAGTACATTTTATATTTCACACTGGAACATCGTAACTAACTTTTTAAACTCACATATCTGTGGTATTTATTTAAAAGAAATCTTCAGTGCAGTCATTGACTTGTTCATGCATTAGTCCTGGGGAGAACAGGAAAGGAACCTGTGATGTGATGTCATGAGATCACTCCTGGCTCAAAGGTGACCTCAGCCTAAGGCAGATAGCTAAGGCATCTAACAGTAGTATCTGCTTAAGCTTCAAAAATTATATGTAGTTTGGGATTTCAAAGACTTGAGAGTTTCAATGTGGGTTTAGTTTTCACCTGGCTTAATTACAGTGCTCTCTTAGCATAGGCTGCTGCTGGTTTCTTTTCCCAGTAGCAAACCTGAATACACTCCTAATTCTCTTGACCACAACCCCATTCCCAAAGTCAGACCCATGATAAGGTTTGTGACTGGAGGAAAAAGTAAAAGCTGCTCACGAAGCTTTTCACAGACCTTTTCAGACCTGAAGTTTGACTCCCGAGATAATGTTTCACTGCTTTGTCTTCCAAGAGGTGTGCACCTGACACACCATGTGGGGCCGGCCTTATCAAGAAGGTCATGAAGGCCTGGAGGTTTCGCATCACAGGTGAAAATACATTGCCTCATCTCTCCAGATAATCATTCACCTGCTTATACATATGCTTCTGGCTAGAGACTCACAGTGTGAGACATGCTGAAGTCACAAAAAAAGGCTGCAGGTTGTTGTGGGAATAGTCAGCGTTGAAAAAAACCAGTCAGTGGGTGTTTGTAGCATTTCCTATGAGTTCCTGCACCCTCTGCTTCTCTGGGACTCAGGAGCCATAGAACTGAAGGCTGGGAAGTGGAATGGGGAAAATTAAGGCAGTTTAGGTAGCATTATGGGCATATGGAACAAACTGAAAAAGGAGATTATTGAATGATGGCAGTACAGATTAACAAAAAAAATCGCAAAATTTAATATAACCCCCTGTGCCAGGACAGGCTGGGGCTGACCTGCTGGAAAGAAGCTCTGCAGAGAAGGAACTGGGGGTCCTGTGGACAGCAAGCTGTCCATGAGCCAGCTGTGTGCCCTTGTGGTCAAGAAGGCCAATGGTATCCTGAGGTGAATTAGGAAGACCATTGCCAGCAGGTGAAGAGAGGTGATCCTGCCCCTCTGCTCAGCTCTGGTGAGGCCACATCTGGAGTGCTGTGTCCAGTTCTGGGCTCCTCAGTTCAAGAGAGACATGGAGCTCCTAGAGTGGGTCCAGTGGAGGGCAAAAAAGATGATTAAGGGACAGGAGCATCTCTCTTACGAGAAAAGGCTGAGGGATCTGGGCCTGTTCAGCCTCAAGAAGAGAAAACTGAGAGGGGATCTCATCAACGTCCATCAGTGTCTGAAAGGAGGGTGCCAAGAGGATGGAGCCAGACTCTTCTTGGCAATGCCAAGCAATAAGACAAGAGGCAACGGGCAGGAACTGGTGCACAGGAAGTTCCATCTGAATATGAGGAAGAATTTATTGTGTGTGTGACTGCTCAGTGGAACAGATTGCCCAGAGAGGTTGTGGAGTCTCCCTCAGTGGAGATATTCAAGAACCATCTGGATGCAATTCTGTGCCATGTGCTCTAGGATGATCCTGCTTAAGAAGGGAGGTTGGACCAGATGACCCACTGTGGTCCCTTCCAATCTTATCCATTCTATGATTCTGTGATTTGCTTCATCTATCCTCCTTACTCCCATAAGGTACCAATTTACCTTTGAGATTTCTACTAGAACAAGAATATTGTCACCTTTTCTTTGCTGCATACAGCCATGGAGAGCCTGAAAGATTTATTTATTTATTAATTGCAAAAACAACACCCTGTTTTTAACCAGGTCCCAAGCTGCCAAGTTAGGAGTGTCAGTGAGTGAGAAGGAAAATGAAACATCAGCAGGAGCAGGAGAGTCTCCTAGTTTGAGGGTTGAGTTGGGAGAGGGGCTCTGGAGCAGAGCAGAGGCAGGTGGCAGGGATGCCAGAGGGAGACCTGGGGAAGGACCACAATGTGGATGAGCGTGAGGACCAACTGAGAGGCACATTCATGGCACTCATAAGTGTGGTGAAGAAAGAGCAGGTGGGAGGAGATGCAGAGCCCCAGGCAAAAGGAGAGAAGTGGAGCATGGTGCTATGGGGAGATGGGGTGTGGAGAGGCTCTGGCATACAATGTGAACAGACAGTCGTATGAAACTGGATGCATGGTGAAGACCCCTGTCATAAGGCAAGGGAAAAAAATTCACAGAGGTGTTTTTAATCAAACACAGAAAAAAAAAATTAAAAATTAAGGAAGAGATGATTGACAACAGAAGCAGAAAGAAACAAACAGCATAGGGACTATGTGTAAATAGAACACCCAGAAGAAACTTTAGATGAGGAATACTTCATTTAATAATTAAATCTGCATTGTAGGCCTGTACTGACAGGAAGCAAATGGTGTCCTTGAAAGACACCTTCTCAAATTATGTCTCTCCATTGTCAGTAAGGAATAGAGCTAGGTCTGTTAATCCCCTACACTATCTCTAAAATTTTTGTGTTTAAAAAAATATTTTTTTCCAGAAGAACAAAAAGTCAGCTTAAAGAGACTGAGAGGGCTTTTTCTTTTAATCTTTTGGTTTGCTTAAGGAGCTGAAAAATCAGTCTGAAGCTTAGCCAGAGCAAGTACAGGTACTTCTCAAGCTGCAAAAGTTCCTCCTTCTTCAGGGCAGACTAAAACAAGACAGAATAGGAGCACACACAAAGTTACTGACCAGCACTGCACCGTAACTTGCTGACATGACTTGGAAATGTGCCTTATTTCCATTGCATGGCTAAGGATTCTTCAGCACATCCTGAAGAGCATGACAAAGTGCCTTCATACACATGAGCTGCTGTCAGCCTGATCCTGAGGACTACATTGAATTTTGCTGCTTATGGCAACAACAGGCATATTTCAGCACTGCTGAATTTCAGTGCATCAGCCATATGTTGTCTCACACCAGTGAAATCCTCAGCTGACCCATGATGAACGCAAAGGAAGATGGATCCATCCCTAATGCTGTAACTAAGAACTCCTCAGTCTAGTTTTTATGATATTAAAATCTTACCCATTAGTGATACACTGCAGGATGGGTCTATATAGCTAAAATCAAACAGCAGAAAAAAAAATCTCTAAGTTTTCAAACAGAAAGCAAAATGAGCACCTAAATGTAATGGGAACAAAAAAGATTAGAATTAACAATACATCAAATCAACCATTTCAGTATATTATCTGTAGGTTGGCTAGGACTTTTTATGGTATTGCTGCTCACACTGAAAATGCAAATGTTAGCTGGATGTGAGCATGCAGGCAGTTAATGGAAAGAATGGGCAGATTCTTCATGTTCTTTCTCTTGATTCAAGATACCAAACTACTGCACATGCATGTGAAGAAATACACTTGAGTTCTGCTTTCCACTAACACAGATACTAACTCACCATTTCCATTCCAAATGTTAATTTATTTTGTTTATCTTTTCTCATCTTTTTCCCAGGACACATGGTTGTCCTCAGAACAAATTCTCTCCCTTAAAGCTTTGCAATGTGTTAGAACTCATTTCTCCAGCCAAAAGGACAATCTGTGTAATAATTTATGTGTTATGAAAACATGCCAACTACTAAAAGTTGGTAAAAATCAAAGTACTCATTTGTTAGTTGCTCTGTAGTCTGCTGGGAAAACTAGAATGAAATTGATGCCTCAGGAGGATAATGAGAACTTCTATTACTCAGGAAAGAAAAGTTTGCACTGAAACTTAGTGGATACCAACCCTGTGCATGTGATTTGGCATCCTGTTTTAAAACAAGACAAATTTTTTTTTTGATGGTAGGGTCTTTTCCTGCGACACAGGAACGATGTGCACCAAGAGAGCAATCAAACAACACTATGTCTTACCAACTGTTTGTGATCTGGTTTTCTGTCCTCACGTTGCTTACCTAAGTTAGTCCAACTACAAGTATCTTGATTATACGTGACAAGCTTTGTGATGCCCTAGTAAGATTGCAGTTGAGCCCTCCACTGCCCCAAATTTCAGACAGGGACTGCTGTTGCAGTTAGTAGATGCAACATATTCATGAGTAGTGTAGCACCTGAGGCAGTTTCCCCAAAGTAGATTCTCTCTCTGCTTGAGAGCTGGGAAAAGTCTGATGGCTTCAAGAAACATTTCTGAATTGCAAAAGTGGCTTTGAATAAAACAGACACATACAGCCATTTATTTATTTATGTTTAGACCATTGACATTTATTTAACATTTGTGGATGAAATCAGCATTACATTTATATATGTGTATTTTACATATTTATGTAAACTTAGCTTTATATTTTAGGGACAAAGGGAATAAAGGTAGGCAGGCATAATGCTTTGGCCTTCTGTACTGACAGCACTAAACTTAGTCAGATGCAGGTTTAATCATTGCCGTGGTTGGGGCTGGTGTGACTTGGACCTAGTGCTCTCCTATGCTTAAACTGCTTTGGGAGTAAATCCTGACTCTGTAGCTCACCTTACAGAGTCTTGTCTAAAAGCGACAGATGAGCACCAGTTCACCTCCTTCGTGTTTTTGTCTTGCTGGGGACACTGTTTATAGCAAGCAAGGACTCGGACTTGCCAGACCTACATCACCAGGATGCTGCCACAGCTCTGCGGTACCTAACTCCAGGATCAGCTCAGCTGTCTCTGAACCAAGCACCTTCCTGCTCCTATAATGACAATGAAACTGCAGGGAGTATGCAGGGAGTCACCCCCAGGGATTTTTCACGTGTTTCTTTTTGTATTGGTAAGTATTATTCTGCTGGCAAGTGTGGATGAGAGAAATTTGGTGCAGGATTACAGAGGCATGATACAGCCTAGTGACACCAAATGCCTCTTGAGAGGCATCATGTTGCAAGTGTGAACTGGTTGGTACAAGTTATGTCTTGGGAAGAGCCAGAAGTGACCGAAGGAAAAATCCACCCATCTGGAATCACTTGTATGAGAGCCTGTGATTTCTAAATCCCCAAGCACCAGATCCTACAGTCTGCACACACCCACAAGTACGATTAACATTGGCTGCATCAAATCTTGAAATGAGAGCTTACTTGTGTTAAATACAGATTAAATTCCAGGCTTAAAGCAGCAATCAAGTGTTTTAATTGCTCCTTTCAGCTGTGGTTTTGTAAGTAGAAAATAACTGCACAAGCATTGGTTAATTTAGAAAAGTCTACTCTGAAAGGAGATTTTGCAAAATGTTTGGAATAATAAAACAGAGCCTGTTTTCCATTGTATCAGGAAAAAAATCGAAGTTAACAAAATAAAAAGTTTGGCTCCAAGCTGGACAACAAAATAGAAACTAAAGATAGAGCTACAAATATAGTTCCAGAAATTGGTTCATATCAATTTGGTTATCCTCTAAGTAAGAAAAAAAAAAGGACAAATTATTTAAAATTTCTGATTTAAAAATGTTTTGAAACATCCCACTTGTGATGCAGGCCATCCTCATTAATGTAAAAGCCAAGACTCATTTGTTAGCACACACACCTTTATGCAGTAACAAGTTGCATGACAATACAATTCTAATGACCTTCCAGGGCTTTGCAGTAGTGAGAGAAATTTCTGTGCAAATTCCTAGATTAATCAATTTTCCTTTCATGGAGTAAAAAGGAGCAAAACATCTTAGAATAATTGAGATGGGTTTTCAGGACCTTTCCTGTTTTATAGAAATTGCTGTTTACTGGAAGAAACAACTTTTCTAATGGTGAAACTTCTTAAAATAACAACTTCAACAATGAAAACACTTAATTGGAAATACTTTTATAAATAAATGTACAAGGTGTGACGTTGAATGTAAGAGACACATCTGTTGAGAACAATTGGAATAATTTTTATATAGTTGGCATAGGAGCAGCTTCACTTTGAACAAAATGGATTGATTTTTTTTGGCATAACACTGCATCCAAGGTCAGGTGACTAAGCTTTGTTTTAGAAACATGAGACATAGAAGCTTGAACTGTAAAGAACAGCACAGTGTCTCAGAGGACAAGAGGCATGACAGAGACAAAATAAACACGAGGACATAGAAGTTAAGCTTCTCTTACCCACTGCCTAGCAGAGGTATTTAGAGATGTTGAAAGCACCTCCACTCAGAAGAAATTAAAAGGAATACTGTGATGTTTGGAAATTATGCAGGCTGAATAGTCATATTTAAGGAAACGCTGAGAAATTGCCAAGGGCCCTGGGAAACCACTGAACTACACAGAACAACAGGAGGTAAAATCCAGCATACATGAAAGCAAAGGAGCACACATGGAAGATAAACCATGAGTGTATCTTGGAGGGCTCTAAACAATTTCTACTCAGGGCATTGCCACTGACTGCCCCTGGGAACTCCTAGTCAAAAAAAAAAAGAAAGAAACAAAAGAGTTATTCTAAGACAAAGACTGAAGTAGAAACTGCAATAAGAAATAACACAAGGAAAAAATAATCATATGCCACACTCAACAATCTGAGCTGTACAATGGATCTCAATAATTTCTGATGTATCTCTCTGTATTGACTGTCCTTTACTCAAAAAAGCATGACAAACAACAGTCTGGCAGATTTTGCTATTTCCTTACTGCTTGAAAAAGGCTTCCAAGTAAAGAGTATTTCCCATAGTTTACTGTTGACTATGTTTTCTCCAGCCTCCTGTAGCTCTGTAGTTACAATTTCCAATGCTTACAAATTTGAAAAACTCAGCTTTTGTAGACATCAACTAAATTCCTGCTTCTAACATCAGCTCCTGGAGTAAGATGAGCTCAGGCAACTGTGGTGCAGCCTTGGCACAGCACAACTTAATTTTCACTATTGTTCCCACCAGCCCTCAGCTGCAGTTCACCCCACCTCTCTCCGAGCAGCACCAACTGTTCCAGAACCACTTTGAACTCCCCAGCCCAGGTGTGACAGGGAACAGAGGTGATGAATTGACTCTTTCCTCTGGCCAAAGCCTCCACAGCAGGCATGGCAGAGAGGCAAGGAGGGAAAGAGGGAATCAAAGCTATCTCCAGACTTCACTCCTTTTCTGGAGGCCCTGTGTAAGTACTAGTGTGTGAGGTGGGTGTGTTTCCTACTTCCCCCAAATACTTAAAATGGACATCATAGCTGAAAGTCATTAAATATTGACAACTCTCCCATCCTTAGCTATCTCAAAGGGCTCACTCCACTGACCCACCCAGGTACTGCTGATTCTTTGACTCTGGGCCTCCCTGTTTTCAAGGCGTGCAGCAACAGAGAGGGGAAGATCAGGCAAAAGGCCCTCTGAAGCTTCCTAAGGAACTCCAGCCTTCACCATGATGCCTGAAATTGTTCTCCTTTTCACAGTGGCATTTCTCCCACAGATGGGGAAGGGGGGGAGGAGATGACAAATCAGAAGAATAGGTCCTTTGTTGGGCATGAAGTAATTAATCAGTAATGCCACTGTAAACCTGTGGTGCAACTTCACCAGCATTAAAACAGGAATACAGCAGTTAATTTAATTGCCAGTAGTTTTGAGCAGAACAAACTCACAGGTGAAGCTATCTAGAGCTAACATTTCAAAGCTTTCAGGTTCTTGCTTGACCAGGCCTGTCATTTGCATCACTATTTTTAATCACCCTACATCAAACAGGCACACATGCTCAAGGCAACACCCCCATCTCAAGAAAGTCAATTCTGCATTTTGAAAGAGAATTAAGACGTGTTTTACTTCCTTGTGGCTTGCCAGGTTAAACCACAGTATCAGCCATCTTACCAGGACATGTCTGTCAAGTAATTTTCACCTCCTACCACAACTAAATCTTCCCATGCCCATGCCATTCAATACACAGAACATGCTGTAATACACTGCTAGGCAACATAAGCTACAGCAACAAGCAAGTTTACCTTTTTGGTCCTCTACCACTGTGAGTTATGAACTAGGCTATAACAAACATTTCCAGACTTAGGAAAGCTGAGTAGCATTCATTGCACTTTTCTTACACCTGTGAGGAAACACCTCAGCCAGCCCTCCTCGCTTGTTTCTCAGCTTCAGCGATTCTCTCTTGCAGCAGCTTCACGGAACAAGGCATCAAGACTGAAGCTGCAGGAACATCAGAAAAAACAGACAAACAAACAAACAACACAGAAAAAGAAGAGTTTCTTTGTTTCCATGCTCTGCAGGAACTGCTCATTCAGCAACTGTGGGCTGGAGAGATCAAGTGAAGCAAAAAGGTACTGCCTATGCCCAAGCCCAGCAGTTCGGATGTTGTGAATCAGTGGGGAACGAGGTGACCCAAGGTCTAGTTCTCAGCTTGTCCACTTGGGGAAGCACTCCAAATTAATAGCTTCCTCATAATAGAGTCAGGTAAAGGATGTGCTTATCCATTCCTCTCCCATCTGATGGGCAACAACTGAGCTTACTTACACATCTGTGAAACACAGGGCCATGAACAACTTGTGCTGCTCTCAACATTGCAACAATGTTGTAACATACTAAAGGTTTGTTTTCAATGCTTTGAGTACTGACAAAAAAGTCCCAAATAAACTAATGTTTAAATGCTTTTTTTTAAAAATGCTTATTAACAGAACTACAAAACATTTTAATTTGTCTTAACACACTGGTAAATTGTATTATTCTCCATCTTAGTTGTACTGAAAGATTCAATTTTACTCCATTTCATTTGCATGCAATCATAATATTCAAAATAGAAAATGCATGGTGTAGGCAATGGTGCATAATAGATACCACCTCCTCTCCTCTCAGAAAGCATTTGCAAGTATATCTTTTGTTGCACGTTCCAGTTATACAATGAAAGTACTTTTTGAGTTTTGTTTCTGGTGGTTTGTTTGGTTTTTTTTAAAGCTTCTTAAGGCACAAGAAGAGTGCTCTCTTAAGTTTCCTCCTTGAGCTGCATGATTCTGTAACCAATTCTATGAAACACCCTCAGGCTTAGTGGGTCAACATCACAGGCAGCCTGGCCAACTTCACCTGCTGGCCAGGGCTCCTTTTTCTACTCATATATTGGCCTACAGAGCACCTGCAGCAGTAACAATGCACACATAATTTCTTTTCTGGTACCAAATCTTACTGAGATACTCTGCCCAAAGCTTTTCCACTGGTCAATATCACATTAAGCCAAATAACTAAATCTTCTCTTCCTCAATGGGAAAGCAAAGGACAGACTAGGTACCCTCAAAGTCACTCTTTTCCCTTTCTTTTTCCCTTCAATACCACCAAATTTATTGTGCTGCTTCTGGAAAAACCCCACAATCTTACAGGTATAAACTCACTAATTTCTCCCAGCAACCCAATGTAACAGCAGTGAGATTTCCCCTGTTGTCCAGTGCTTGACAACAAAGTCGCATATCTTGCTTGGAAGACTGTTGGTGAGGGAGAAACGACAAGGAAAATGACAGAGAACAGGAAAATTAAATGCTTCTCCCAATCCCACAGCACTTCAAGAAGCCTACTGCTTCAAGTCCATTACCCCCAGGTACACCAAGTGCAGCAAGATACACACCTGCATGCCCTGAGCAAGGACACTCTCAGAAATTTCCCCACCTCCAACTGATCTTATTTTATTCTCCAGAATCCAGTTGCTAACATTTGGAATCCCAGCACCTCTCTTAAGTACTTGTATAAATGTCATTGGAGAAAAAAATCTTTTCCCTTAGCACTGCATAGATCATCCACAGGAAACATATAGACAGTAGGGAACCATCTGCATGTCCCAGGGGTATTTCTTCATTCCAAACACTCACATGAATGACATTTCACTGTTAGAAAGTAAAAAAACCCAAGAGCAGAAACAAGGGAGGTATGGTGGAAGACACGTGCCAAAGCACCCAAGTGGAAGGCGGGAAGTTTAGGCAGAGGAGGTATGAAAACGAGCTCTTGGCCCATGTTACACCTTTGAAGGGCATGTCTTGCCTCTGTTTGTGTCAGGCACATCTACAGGGAACACACAGCCCAGGTCCTCTGCCACCACGTTATCTTGCAGCTTATCCACGAAGCAGCCCCACCAACCCACACCAGCACACTTTACTTCCTTCATGTAACTCTTTAACTGCCTCCTGTCTTCATGTAAACTCATATTGGGGGGTAATATTTATGGACACTTTGAACATCAGCAATGCAAACGGTGCTTGTAACATGTGAAGTCAGTGTAAGCAATGTAGCTGTTTTTAAACAACCACTCGACTTCTGATAATTAGAACTGCCATTAGAAGTGGCACCTTCTACACCTGCTGATGTAGGTTCAGATACAACGCTCGTATTACATGGTTCAGAAAATAAATCTGAAAACTGTGACCCAAGTTTAACTTTGCACAGAATAAAAAAAAAAAAAGTTTTATGGAAAGGATTTTATAGACACAAATATTTGCAATAAAAAAAATTCGAAGAAAACAGATTTTGTTTGGATGTAAACATTCCCCTGCTGCCTTGGAAATATTGACACAGCAACACTGCACCGAGACATTATGAAAAAGAAAGTATTCTTTAAAGTAAAGGAAGAACAACAACCACCAAAAAAGGTAAAAGTACTTACTGAATTATTTCACGTTTACAAAAATGTAAAATACCATAAACATGTTCCTGCTTTTTAAATCTCCACTGCTGTTTAGCTGATTGCCCAGTAAACTGCTAAACTGCAAAGATGCCAACTGGTTTTGATGAGAGTTCCCAGGGGAAGAAAAAAAAAGTGCAGGACCCAGAAGATTTTATGGATAAAAATGTGTGTCCTTTATTGGACTGGGCTGATGCATGCTGAACTTCGTGAAAAGGGAAAAAGACAAACCTGAGTGCCAAACTAAGAGGGGAAAAGTAACATCTAGCTTTGTGATTTCTCCAGCTGTGTTTTCTTTGCAGAAAGAACTACCAAAAGTATTCCATAGATACTATCAGTTGTTGTAGCATATGTTAAGGATATAACCCAAAAAGAAGCTGATCACTAAGGCAACATTTCCACCAACTCCTAGGCTGTTAGAACTGAGTCACATCCCTCCCCTCAATGGTTGCAACAGCCTCTGGGGCTTTTGGTTTTACCAGAGGAGTGGACAGAAAAACCTGTTGCCAATGCCACTGGCTTCTCAAAAACCCACAAGCCTTGCAGGTAGCTGGGGAGTCTCCTGTGTGCACTCCATCCAGCCTGACTTCCTTAATGTGAGACCACCACCGTCACAGAGCTACCTATACGGGGGTGAAAGGTTCTGTACATGCAGACAGGCTGGTCAGACGCTGCCTGATCCCACAGCTGACCCTCAGAACATGTTTGCTGTGCTCACTAGATTCTTATAAAGAAGATTACTAAGTTGGCAAGATGATAGGAGACAGCAGAAGATGGGAAAGCAATGTTTTAAGCTTAAATTGGAAGTCACACTGAATAACTGGCAGATCTGAGATCAGAAGTAATGATTTTGCTCAACTGCAGATGCGACAGGCTACCCCACATGCAAAATATTCTGCTGACATCTTACCTTTAAAGACACATAATTATGACCAAAAGTAGTAACAGCATTGAGTTTTCAAGATATTTCAACTATCTCAAACTGAACTGCTACACACAGGTGGAAGTTAGAAACTTGAGTCTACTTCTGAGTAGAAATCTAGAAATTTGAGAAATTTAGAAATTTGAGTCTACTTTTGCTGAAGCTCAACTCTTGTTAAAGCTTGATAAAGACTAAGGTAATTAAGTCTCAATCCTACATTGCAACACATTTTGTGCTGTCAGTCACATTGCACTGGTTTTAATTTGTTCTTTGCAACAATGTGTATCAATCCAGCACACGAAAAAGAACATCTGTGAAAAAGAATCCTATCCTGCTAGAAATCCCTAAAAATAAACTTGTCTGAAATTACTCCCCAAAAGTATATGCTCCTTGATTCTACTCAACTGAGAGAAAACTATTTTTCCATAAGATGCTGGTCGTCCTCCCAAACAAATCAATTCCCATGCATTTCACAAGTACTCCCTACTGGAAATTCCATGTCTTGGTGAAAAGCTTTGCAGCACCTTTGTAAAAATCTTCAAATTCTTCATGCTGCCTGCCATATCATGTAAATGACAGCAAGTTTAGCTTCCAATCACCAAAAAATCTACTCATAAATCAGAGGTGAACAGATTTGGCACCACCCTTTCGTAAGCTATCACGCTGACTCAACAAGGACGGGACATCAGGAGCTGTAAAGATAAGATTCACTGGGTGTCAAGGACACAGGCAAACCCGTGCAGTAACTAACTGTTAAAATTTGAACAAACCTATTTAAGCCCAACACTTTTAATGAGAAACTAGTGTACGAGGAAGTTTCATGCAGAAGGTTGCAGCACACCAATAAGGGGGAAAGCACATGTGCAACAATAAACCCCAAAGCAAGGATGCACAAGTACCACAGTGAAATTACTGTGTGGCTCAAAGAGAGTGATGAAGAAGGAAAAAAACAAGGGGAGAAGGGGGAGGTCCCACATGTTGTAAAAACAGCACTGCGTGAAATTCAAGTTTCTTTATGAAAGCAGGCAGCAAGTTTAAAGCAGCCACTGACACTGGAGAGCAAGACAAAGCTCTGGCAATTGTCTACAGTAGACATAGCAGACAGGGTGGTCCAACTCAGCACCAGTAGCAACCAGGAAACTGGGAGGTGACAGAGTGCCAGGAAGAGCACCAGACTATGAAGGCTGGAGAGAGTAACAAAAAACCCAAAAATTTCTTGGCAGAAGGACTCATTAAAGAACATTAGGAAGTGTTTCAGACTCCAGCTGGGTATGCTGCTCCCAAATAGGACACAAAAACCAAAACTGTTGCTGCTTTGCTGCTCTGAGTCAGTAGGTTAAGACCCACACTTGAACAATTCATGAGGGAGACAGAAGAGACCAGTATTTGCTCATCCTTCCTCATTCCCTCCCTCTCCCACATCTCTCCCCAACTCCTGCCACTGTTACAACACTTCCTCAGGAGGAGATGCCTGCAGTGATGGAGCAGGCATGTAGTTCACGTAGCAATGACGGTAACAAACGCAGCACAGACCAGTGAGTAACCAAATTCTGAGTTCTTAAGACAACGGGACGAGGGAAAAATTACATGAATGATCTGATGATTGAGCTTAAGCCTCTTCTCAAAAATGAAAAGGAATTTTGAAACTTGTAATTCCATCTGTAAAAGTGCTCTATATTCTACCATATTGAATGCAGGAATCTCAGTGGATCAGTTTGAGTTCGGGGGCCATTAAAATACTGGTATTTTAGCACAGCAGTTATTTCATTTTTAGACAGGTCAAGGCCTGATACCTATCACTGTCTAAACAAGTGGCAGATGAATAAGCTACAACAACTACAGTTACGTTATGAAGTCTTTATACAAAATATTGGAAGCAAATTTCAAAGGCTGTTTTCTCTTCACAGTTAAAATTTGGTTGTGCTTTACTAACTGAAAACCAAAAATTTTGTAAAAAGGTCAGGTAATAGAAAAGTGATTACAAAAGGGAAGTGGCAATATAAGAACAAAGGAGGAAAAACCACTAAGATTAAGAACAGCATTTGAATATAAAAATTTATTTAGGTGAAGTCACAAACAGTTTGATATTAATTTACAAACACTCCATGTTACGCATATTATTGGAACTATCGAGAAAGGTAAAGGAGAGGAGATAATGGCAACTTTTTCCTGAAACAACTAAAGGTAAACCCTTACCATCATGCGTGTTACTGGATCATAGTATTACCTTGATCATAACCCCTAGTATGCAAGGAAAAAGGAAAAGAAAACAAAACACTGAGATGCAGAACGATTAAACCATGAACCAGCGAACATAATTTTCATGAACACCAGACTACAAAGGTGTAGTCTGATGTTCAGGATCTTAAGTATTCTAACAAGAATAAAAACAAAATTATAATTTAGGTCAATTACTATAGCTGAAGAATTTTGTAATGCACAGTTGGGCTATCTGGCAATGACAGCAATGGTTAACTCATTTTTTAAAGAACAATGGAGAGGTGATACTGAGCCTAACAGAATAATTCTGTTGACAACCTGAGTTATTATAGCAAGTGTATGATACTGTTTTGAGTCAAATACACATTTATGTTGCAAATATTCTCAATGAAATGGCAAAAGTAACAGCTGTAACAAGACAAGTTATGATTTATTTTTTTTTAAACAAATATAATACATAAGGTTTTGAAGTGTCCGGTTGTGATCTGCAAAGATCCAGGATTGCACACAGTTTGGTCAAATGAGAAGGTTTAATCTGCACATTAAATTGGCTTTTACTTTCAAAGTAGTATTTTAGAGCAGGGTTCTCCTCCGGGAGACTGTTCCTGACCTCATTCAACCAATGTTCAATTTATTCACCTTCCTGAATCTTTGCCCTCTTTGGATAGTCTGTGACAAGTGCTGCGCTGCAGGAATTCCTGTTTTCCAGCAAACTGGCTTGCTCTGCAGGTTTGTAGTCCATTGTTATAATTGCTGATTGGGTAAAATGAATTTCCTACGTCTTCTCTAGCACAGCTTGCAACGCAACAGAAGCAGAGGTAAAAGAATGCACTAGAATACCAGAGCTCCACTTAAACACCAACGGAGTCAGGCTGTTGGCACCAATAAAAAATTCTGTATTTAACAAATCTGCAAATATTTAAGATCCAAAGTTAGTCACTTTTATAAATAAACTCACCCAATTAGTCTGACTGCCATCCCAACTGGCCTTCTGCTTTCATGGAGTCTGGGGAAAAAAAGAGAATTGTCTGAAGTTATATATACAGACAAATTTGCAGGAATGAATACCAGCTATCCTACATACATGCCAATTACCACATTCAAACTAAAACTAGGGTTTCTCACTTTGTTCTTTCCACGTAAAGCAAAGATACAGCTCTTCACCAGTGCCTTAGAAAGGACAGATAGCTTCAGAAGACAGACACTTTGTTTACATTGACTTTTACTGTTTAACCATCTGTGGAAATGCAAAACCAGAGATACAGTCACTAAACTAAATGACGCTGAAATTCCCGTCTTTGACTTAGAGGGGAAATGAAATTCAGTCATGCTGCCTAATGCTATCTGTTGAAATTACAGAACCAAAATCAGTTCAAACTAACAATCTGGAAAATGTTTTTGTAGAACACCTCCTCTTCCTCTTGACAGCATGAATGTGGAAAAGCTTAGGTTTTGGCCAAAGTTGTAAGCCCATAAAAGGCTATTCTCTCCCATTTTAATTCTCCAATTCTTTTGCCCAAGTGTGATGTCACATCTTATTTTACTGAAGTAGTTTTACACAACATAGTCAGAGCTTGCAAGGCACTGGGGAGGTGTGGGGGAAACACAGAAGTCACCTCCAAGAAAACATTTCCTTGCTGCTGCCTTGCCAGTGATAAACTCATGCTTTATCCTAGGCCTCATTTACATTTAACAGCTGCTCAAACCCTTAGTTCAGTTAAGGACATTTTTAAGCAGTTATAAGACACTGTGCACTACCAATTAAAAACTGCTCTAATAATAGAAAAGTGGTTGTAACCACACTGAACAATTGCAAAACTTTTACTTTCTAATTGTGCTGCTAAAGCACTACTCTTTCTACAAAGATTAAACTTCCAGTATTTTGTAATTTAGTTAAACATTTTTCCTTTACACACTTTCTGGGGGGAAAAGAAATACGTATCAATGCCACTGCTAATAATCAGTTGGGAAGTTTCCATGAAATCAAAGGGGATTGAGACCTCTGGTGCCTCAACAGACAACAGATCAAAGGTCTGCACTGACAGACCAGCTGCTGCAGAAGTTACAAGAGTGGGTAACATGACAAGCTGAAGGTCCAGTCTCAGATGAGATGAAAGTTATAAGCCATTGCTCATCTGGTGCTCAACTGAGATCTGTAGGAGAACAAGAACTGAGCTGTTGTTCTTGAGAATGGAGAAATATAAACAAGATATTGGAAAAAGTTGCAGGAACATAGAGCATCAACTACAGAAGGCCCAAGGCCAACAGACCTGGGTTTATCTATATTACTGTGTGGTGTTTACTCCCTTTCTTTGTCAGCAGTTGGCCTAGTGAAGTCACTTTTAATAGGTATAAAAGTCAGGACTTGGTGTGACACACCAAACACGTCCAGATGCCTTGAAAATGGATCCTCCCTTCCCAGATCAGGCTAACAGAGTCAAACAACTTAGCCACTCGGTGCTGGCAATCCCCAGGAAGCAGAGCATCTGATAAACTAGCAAAAATTCTACAGGAATGCAAAGGTTCTTCCTACAGACCCAAAAAATCTGATTAGAAATAAATATAGCCAGTATCACAGAATCTCTACACCACCATTCAGCTAGCATGAAACTAAATGTTCAGCATTCAGCATTTTCTGTGCTGGGGATTTGGCAGACTACAGCCACCAGAGTAGGAGAAGCAGCACAACCCCTAATATAGGCAGGAAGCTCTTTGTAGCTGTAGAGCTCAGCGTCATGCCTCAGGCAGCAGAAGACCTGCCTGTGTGCACCAGGGTTTAGAGGAACTCAGTGATGCCTCTACTGAAAGCAAAAAAAAAAATAAATAAAATCCTCCCTCACTTTCCCTAATCACACTCACCATCTTTTCCCACAAAACAGGTGATAACTTGTATATTAAATCTCCTGAGTCCCAAACGAGGTTTGATCTTCAAATCACAGTGCATTTGCAAGCTGTGGTCATTCATACTGAATTTTATCTTTATTCACATCAATTTTGCTGCCCTCCCACACAGCCTGCAACTACCCACATGCTCCCATAGTAACAGGAGAGTCTGGATGCTTTGTCTTACATACAAAGAACTGTATTGATGAGAAACTTATTTTTTTTAAAGACAACTCAGAGGTAAAAAATAAAACCACATCTTTTTTATAATGTCTTCAGGAAGATGAAGTTATGTATCGGGGGAGGGAACTAGTGCAGTTCCTGTTTCCTGGTGGCCAGGGCAATAAAGGCTACAGTTATTTACTCAGCGTCCATCAACGACCACATCTCTGCCGGTGGCCAGCCGGGCACCCGTGATACCACGTCCCTATGGTCAACACGAGCAAAGGGTCAGCGCCGTGAGACTGGAGCCGCTGACCAATGCATGGGCACCCCAACTGCCCCTTCCTCCTCTTCCCCTCCGAGGGGGCACCATGCCCAGCCAGCGGAGCGGGAAAACACGCGGCCATCGGCTCATCACACCTGGCTTTTCTCCTCCTGCTTGGGGCTCTGCGCCGGCGGGGGCGGCGGGGCCGGCGAGGGCTGTGTCTCGCCCTCAATCCGCGAGTGCCTGGGGACAAGCGACTTGAGCGGCGCCATCCACTTCATCCACAGGTCCAGGTCGACGTCACCCCAGGGCAGAGAGGGGTTCTTCGCCGCCCGCCGCCTAAAGTCCTCGTCGTAGTTCATCCAGGAGGTGCCCCCGTAGGTGGCGTGCAGCTTGCGGATGGTGTCCAGGTACTTGAACATGGCTCCGCAGCGCGCCGGGTGCTTCTCGCACAGCACGCTGGCGTACACCAGGAAGGC